>NC_088415.1:82988205-83668205 GCF_034236695.1 Oncorhynchus nerka
TACGTCTCTGAGGTATTTCCACAGGAGTGGAAAGTGTTCATATTGACTGTGCTCTCACGGCTCAATAGCAGAAGGGCTCTCAGAGGGAGAATATCAATTGCATACTCCCCCTGTCCTCTCTCCTCACCTCCTTCTCTAAACCCGTTGGATGAGAAAGCCAGAGGTCCCTCCCCTCTGAACGTCTCCTTCAATGGGTGTTGAGAAGGACGCAAGGAGTATCCAATTGAAATTCTCCCGTACTCTCGTTCACCTAGTCAGCAATGTTGCCAGTCACTAGAAGCAGTGCGTTATGTTCCTGATTCTGAGAAAATAATAAACATTTGTAATTTGACTCTTTTCTGAAAAAAGTGTGGACATAATGCATCATAAATACATTTTTCCTTCACATTTTGGGGATTTTATCTTCTAATCCTTTACCGTTTTTGAGAAATATTTATAATCAGTTTAAGTATGGTCCCATTCCCTTTTTACCGACCTGGAAAGGTTGCTCACCTGAGAAGGGGGAGGAGCAGCAGACTCCATGGTGGGAGAAGAGGAGGGGCTGCATTAATGAGGAACAGTCAGCCCGAACCCTAATATCCACAGCAGCCTAACTGCTCAGATATCAAGGGCTTTTTCTTTTTGTCCCAGAATGAAATATGGTAGGTGAGATATTCAGACACTCCCCACCCCATTCCATTCACAGGCATGGGGGAGTCCCTGGACCGGCCTTGCTGAAAGATTAAGCTGTGTGTGTGTGTGTGTGTGTGTGTGTGTGTGTGTGTGTGTGTGTGTGTGTGTGTGTGTGTGTGTGTGTGTGTGTGTGTGTGTGTGTGTGTGTGTGTGTGTGTGTGTGTGTGTGTGTGTGTGTGTGTGTGTGTGTGTGTGTGTGTGTGTGTGTGTGTGTGTGTGTGTGTGTGTGTGTGTGTGTGTGTGCGTGTGCGTGTGTGTGTGCGTGTGTGTGAGCGTGTGCGTGAGCGTGTGCGTGAGCGTTTGTGTGAGCGTGTGCGTGCGTAGTGGTTTGAAAGCCTGAGTGGGAAGCTGATGTTTATCTTTTCAGAGTGGTGTCTCCATGGAGTTTAGTTGTCTCGGGCAATAAAGGATCAAACCAGCAGGTCACAGGTCGTGAACCCCAAGCAAACTCTAGGGTCATTTGCGCCAGCAGGAGAACTCCAATTCCTTCACTCTATAGAGTAACATGCAAAAGGCCCAGTTTAAAGTCTGATTTAGTCAATAATCTGGAGCAGTAAAAAACAAACACTATACTTCTATTTTTGCATTTGTTTTGAACCTTGTATTGGTTCTTATGTTAAATGCATATTTTGAACATGAAAACTTTATACGTTCACATCAAGTCTTATTGAATTATGTATACAACATCAAGTACAGACTTCAGCTCTTACATAACCCTCATACAACTCTCATACAACCCTCATACAACTCTCATACAACCCTCATACAACTCTCATACAACCCTCATACAACCCTCATACAACTCTCATACAACCCTCATACAACTCTCATACAACCCTCATACAACTCTCATACAACCCTCATACAACTCCAATACAACCTTCATACAACTCGTATACAACCCTCATACAACCCTCATACAACTCCAATACAACCTTCATACAACTCGTATACAACCCTCATACAACTCTCATACAACCCTCATACAACCCTCATACAACCCTCATACAACTCTCATACAACCCTCATACAACTCTAATACAACCCTCATACAACTCCAATACAACCGTCATACAACTCGTATACAACCCTCATACAACTCTTATACAACTCTTATACAACCCTCATACAACTCTCATTCAACCCCTTTGTCTCTTGACAACCCTATTGGCTCATTTTGCATGAGGACAGAAATAAACACTGAAAAACACCTGGCTGCTATGTTGATTGAGAGCAGTGATGACTTTGTTCAACTGATTTCCAATCCCGACCTCAGCCTCCCTGAGCAGCTCTAGAAAACACCTTATCCAGTCGAAGGCTTCTCTCTCTCGCCTTTTCCTTCTCAGAGAAGAAGGGAAACCAGCCCTTGTTAAGGGAATATCCATGCCGTAATGGCCTCTAATTCCAAATTAATTCAGTCTAAATGAACTGTCAGAGGAAGATTGATTTGTTGGAGCTGCTGTCTTGATGAGTGCTGTCTTGGGAGGGGGTGATTAGGAGCTGAGGCCTGCGCAGCTCCCTCTCAGCCTGGGGCTAGATTTCCTGAGCAGCCCCAGACCTGGGTATAAGTAGCAGCTGCTGCCGGGCTGACAAGCAAGAGGACGTTTGGTCACCCTGGGGATGGCGTTCACTGAGTGGGAGAGTGGGGACCAGGTTCTATATTAATCTCTATGGGGATGGGAACAACTCAATGGTATTGAGGCGGATTTGAACAGTATAGAACAACTCAATGGTATTGAGGCGGATTTGAACAGTATAGAACAACTCAATGGTATTGAGGCGGATTTGAACAGTATAGAACACCTCAATGGTATTGAGGCGGATTTGAACAGTATAGAACAACTCAATGGTATTGAGGCGGATTTGAACAGTATAGAACAACTCAATGGTATTGAGGCGGATTTGAACAGTACAGAACAACTCAATGGTATTGAGGCGGATTTGAACAGTACAGAACAACTCAATGGTATTGAGGCGGATTTGAACAGTATAGAACAACTCAATGGTATTGAGGCGGATTTGAACAGTATAGAACAACTCAATGGTATTGAGGCGGATTTGAACAGTATAGAACAACTCAATGGTATTGAGGCGGATTTGAACAGTATAGAACAACTCAATGGTATTGAGGCGGATTTGAACACTATAGAACAACTCAATGGTATTGAGGCGGATTTGAACAGTATAGAACAACTCAATGGTATTGAGGCGGATTTGAACAACTCAATGGTATTGAGGCGGATTTGAACAGTACAGAACAACTCAATGGTATTGAGGCGGATTTGAACAGTATAGAACAACTCAATGGTATTGAGGCAGATTTGAACAGTATAGAACAACTCAATGGAGTTGAGAAGGAGACGGAGAAGGAGACGGAGACGGAGACGGAGAAGGAGAAGGAGAAGGAGAAGGAGAAGGAGAAGGAGACGAAGAAGGAGACGGAGAAGGAGACGGAGACGGAGAAGGAGACGGAGAAGGAGACGGAGACGGAGAAGGAGACGGAGAAGGAGACGGAGAAGGAGAAGGAGACGGAGACGGAGAAGGAGAAGGAGAAGGAGACGGAGACGGAGAAGGAGACGGAGAAGGAGACGGAGACGGAGACGGAGAAGGAGACGAAGAAGGAGAAGGAGACGGAGAAGGAGACGGAGACGGAGACGGAGACGGAGAAGGAGACGGAGAAGGAGAAGGAGACGGAGACGGAGAAGGAGAAGGAGAAGGAGAAGGAGACGGAGAAGGAGAAGGAGACGGAGAAAGGAGGAAGACGGAGACGGAGACGGAGACGGAGAAGGAGAAGGAGACGGAGAAGGAGGAGAGGACAAGGAGACGGAGAAGGAGAAGGAGAAGGAGAAGGAGACGAAGAAGGAGACGGAGACGGAGAAGGAGACTGAGACGGAGACGGAGACGGAGAAGGAGAAGGAGACGGAGACGGAGACGGAGACGGAGAAGGAGACGGAGAAGGAGAAGGAGAAGGTGACGGAGAAGGAGAAGGAGAAGGAGACGAAGAAGGAGACGGAGACGGAGACGGAGAAGGAGAAGGAGACGAAGAAGGAGACGGAGAAGGAGACGGAGAAGGAGAAGGAGAAGGACAAGGACAAGGACAAGGAGAAGGAGAAGGAGAAGGAGAAGGAGAAGGAGAAGGAGACGAAGAAGGAGACGGAGACGGAGAAGGAGACTGAGACGGAGACGGAGACGGAGAAGGAGAAGGAGAAGGAGAAGGAGACGGAGACGGAGACGGAGACGGAGAAGGAGACGGAGAAGGAGAAGGAGAAGGTGACGGAGAAGGAGAAGGAGAAGGAGACGAAGAAGGAGACGGAGACGGAGACGGAGAAGAAGAAGGAGACGAAGAAGGAGACGGAGAAGGAGACGGAGAAGGAGAAGGAGAAGGAGAAGGACAAGGAGAAGGAGAAGGAGAAGGAGACGGAGACGGAGACGGAGAAGGAGAAGGAGACGGAGACGGAGACGGAGAAGGAGAAGGAGAAGGAGACGAAGAAGGAGAAGGAGACGGAGAAGGAGAAGGAGAAGGAGAAGGAGAACTAGAAGGAGAAGGAGACGGAGAAGGAGACGGAGACGGAGACGGAGAAGGAGAAGGAGAAGGAGACGGAGAAGGAGAAGGAGAAGGAGACGAAGAAGGAGAAGGAGACGGAGAAGGAGAAGGAGAAGGAGAAGGAGAACTAGAAGGAGAAGGAGAAGGAGAAGGAGACGGAGAAGGAGACGGAGACGGAGACGGAGAAGGAGAAGGAGAAGGACAAGGAGAAGGAGACGGAGACGGCGACGGAGACGGAGAAGGAGAAGGAGACGGAGACGGAGACGGAGAAGGAGAAGGAGGAGGAGACGAAGAAGGAGAAGGAGACAGAGAAGGAGAAGGAGAAGGAGAAGGAGAAGGAGAACGAGAAGGAGAAGGAGACGGAGAAGGAGACGGAGACGGAGACGGAGAAGGAGAAGGAGAAGGAGACGGAGACGGAGAAGGAGAAGGAGAAGGAGACGAAGAAGGAGAAGGAGACGGAGAAGGAGAAGGAGAAGGAGAAGGAGAACTAGAAGGAGAAGGAGAAGGAGACGGAGAAGGAGACGGAGACGGAGACGGAGAAGGAGAAGGAGAAGGACAAGGAGAAGGAGACGGAGACGGCGACGGAGACGGAGAAGGAGAAGGAGACGGAGACGGAGACGGAGAAGGAGAAGGAGGAGGAGACTAAGAAGGAGAAGGAGACAGAGAAGGAGAAGGAGAAGGAGAAGGAGAACGAGAAGGAGAAGGAGAAGGAGACGGAGAAGGAGACGGAGACGGAGAAGGAGAAGGAGATGAAGAAGGAGACGGAGAAGGAGACGGAGAAGGAGAAGGAGACTGAGAAGGAGACGGAGAAGGAGAAGGAGACGGAGAAGGAGACGGAGACGGAGACGGAGAAGGAGAAGGAGACGAAGAAGGAGACGGAGAAGGAGACGGAGAAGGAGACGGAGACGGAGAAGGAGAAGGAGACGGAGAAGGAGAAGGAGACGGAGACGGAGAAGGAGAAGGAGAAGGACAAGGACAAGGACAAGGAGAAGGACAAGGAGAAGGAGAAGGAGACGGAGACGGAGACGGAGAAGGACAAGGAGAAGGAGAAGGAGACGGAGACGGAGAAGGAGAAGGAGAAGGAGACGGAGAAGGAGACGGAGAAGGAGACGGAGACGGAGAAGGAGGAGATGGAGAAGGAGACGGAGAAGGAGACGGAGACGGAGAAGGAAAACGAGAAGGAGACGGAGAAGGAGAAGGAGACGGAGAAGGAGAAGGAGAAGGAGACGGAGAAGGAGACGGAGACGGAGACGAGAAGGAGAAGGAGCTGAAGAAGGAGACGGAGAAGGAGACGGAGAAGGAGACGGAGACGGAGAAGGAGAAGGAGAAGGAGACGGAGAAGGAGACGGAGACGGAGAAGGACAAGGACAAGGAGAAGGACAAGGAGACGGAGACGGAGAAGGAGAAGGACAAGGAGAAGGAGAAGGAGACGGAGACGGAGAAGGACAAGGACAAGGAGAAGGAGACGGAGACGGAGACGGAGACGGAGACGGAGAAGGAGAAGGAGACGAAGAAGGAGAAGGAGACGGAGAAGGAGAAGGAGACGGAGAAGGAGACGGAGAAGGAGACGGAGACGGAGAAGGACAAGGAGAAGGAGAAGGAGACGGAGACGGAGACGGAGACGGAGAAGGAGAAGGAGAAGGAGACGAAGAAGGAGAAGGAGACGGAGAAGGAGAAGGAGAAGGAGACGGAGACGGAGAAGGAGAAGGAGACGGAGAAGGAGACGGAGAAGGAGACGGAGACGGAGAAGGAAAACGAGAAGGAGACGGAGAAGGAGAAGGAGACGGAGAAGGAGAAGGAGAAGGAGAAGGAGAAGGAGAAGGAGACGGAGAAGGAGACGGAGAAGGAGAAGGAGACGGAGACGGAGACGGAGAAGGAGACGGAGAAGGAGAAGGAGAAGGAGAAGGAGAAGGAGACGGAGAACGAGAACGAGAACGAGAACGAAGGAAGGGGAGAGATGTTACGAAACCCAGAACTAGCCTATGGATATGGTTGCACTCTCTTTGTCTACATGCCCTAGGCCTCGTTACAGGGTCTATAATCTGAATGTATGTGTGTGTTTAAGTGAGAAACCAGCATTTGAGGACTGTATTGGATGCACATGTTGCCAGGAGACAGAAACTTAACCCCCATCTCATAAAACCTCTCCCAACTTGAAAATAACGTTGAAAACTCACATACTAGTGACTATCTATTTTCCAGCATGTTCCTAACTTTTATACTTTTTTCTATTTATTTTCCAGAAAACCTCCCCAACTACAGAAATCATCAACTCTGAGAAAACAGTAAAAAACTAAAACCATCCAATTCACTGCTCTGCACTCAGGTCATTTTCTCCTGAGGGAAGTATGTGACTTGAACAAACCAAGGGACAACCAGGAACCCCTCTGATTCTACACTGAGACACCGACTCCTTTCACTAGGCCCATGGTCACAAGCACCAAGCTCCATCTGATAAATAGTCATCGATAAGGGACTTGGAGCAACCAATCACCAGGGACAAGTAAGCATCGACCACAACTTTAGCCAACTCACTAGGAACACCATTTGCTCCCAAATGCCTCTTTTCTCTAGCCCTGAGCACTCACCCCACTGGGCACAGATGTCAATTCAATGTATATTCCACGTCGGTCCAACGTCATTTTATTGAAATTACATGGAAACAATCAAATCAAATCGAATTCAACAACTACCTTATACACACAAATGTAAAGGTGGATGAATAAGAATATGTTCATATAAATATATGGATGAGCGATGGCGTGAGGCATAGGCAAGATGCAGTAGATGGTATAGAGTACAGTAAATACATATGAGATGAGTAATATAATCTGTAAACATGATTAGTGGCGTTATTTAAAGTGGCGTTATTTAAAGTGACTAGTGATACCTTTATTAGGTCCATTTATTAAAGTGTCTAGAGATTTGAGTCAGTATGATGTTGATTCAACCAGTATCCTCCTCCATTTCCGGAGACACTGTAGGTCTACATGCTGCAGGATCTGTCTACCGCCCCTCAACAACCGGACCTGACAAAACAGTGGATCTGCCATTTCCACCAAACTCACTTCTTCAAGCTCCTGATTCTCATCACAAGACACTGCCGTGTCACAACATGACTGGGAAGAATATCCTCCCTTCCATTGCTCAGTGAGAAACGTGTCAGATAAATCAACCCCTGACATACAAACAACCTCATGGTCAGCCTGCTGAGGAACCACAACCTCCCCTATTTTGTCAAAGAACGTGTCAGTTAAAGAAACTAAAGAATCACTGACAACCTCTGAAACAAACAGATCATTTAGGGGAACCCAATTCCTTTCAGATCACTAAGAGAACCTACGTGTTCAGTATCACTCACGTCACCAAAGAGCTTCTCCCCTATAGTGACACCTGAGTGTGTAGCTTTCTTCTCATGACTACATGAACTCTGTTTTTACTGTGCACTCCAAAAAAATATGTTGTTTCTGCAATTCAATAAAAGGCATCTATTGCATTTGCACCAGTCGCTGTATGAAGAAACCTTATTAATTGGTTCTTCTCAGATTTAATTAGCTGTAGAAAAGAGGCCGGGGCGAGCATTTGGGTCCAGTGGGCTTAATATCCCTGCTGATTTCAGGGCTAGGCTAATTATTTTCCAATAACCTTACTTACTGGGCACTCTCTCTCTTCTGGGCCTTACCCTAACAATCCTCCTCCCCCATTCCCAGTATAGGCTTTTCTGGTTGGAGCTGAGCCGAGCAGCCAAAAGATGATTTCCTTCCTTCAGAGAGGAAGTGAATTCAGAACTTCTAAAACCCACGGCCATGAAGGAAGTGCTCCCTTTAAGGTCCTGTTTGATGTTCAAATCAATCTCATTCAAATTCGCCATTAACGCTATTACTTAAACTATTGGACACACTCCTAAGCACCCAAATGGCATTAGGTCTACTGTTATTCATTTGGAGGCCATACCAGCCCTCCCACAAGTACTGTATCAATATCAAAAGCTAAATAGTTAAAATAGTTCACTTTAACTTTAATACTGTAGCTATTTATTTTGACTTTGTTTATTTATTTTTCTACCAGACCTTAAAGTAGAATTTTCTGCTCTCATATATTGCACATAAATATGGTCCACATAAATATTCTCAAGGCTGATATTTGCACTGGAAATCTCTTTATCGTGCAAAGAGGGAACATCACAGGCTAAGATGGGAGGGCTCAAATAGGCAGTAGCTTTAAAATGGATATTAGAATATCGGAAAATTAAATATAAACAAACCCATTATCCATCGGTATATTCTAGATGAAAGCTGGAGGAACTCATGAAACTTTAAATGTATCCAAATCACTTGGATAAGTACTAATAGTACTGTATAAAGTAGCGTTGTTCAAGTACATGTCATTTTTTCGTTTTGTTTAGGCATCTGATTATACAAAGAGTATTTGGAAGTATTTTAGAGCGACAATAATATTGATAGTCTTGTCGTGTATTATTCTTGTATCATTCTGTTATAGGACATGTATGATATTATTCTGAAGTCGTTGTGCATATGCCAGGATCTCCGTTTCAGCATTAGACAGTGTTGTTCTCCTGCTACTTTATAATCCCTCTAAACCCTCCCTCAACAATCCGGACTACACATCTACGGCCTTGGACTGGCTACAACCATATCACTGGTCAGAGAAACATGTTTTTCTTCTTGATTTCACACGGATCATCATCGTGATCATAACAGATTTACTCCTAAGTTTCTTCATAATAACAATAAGATGGGTATCTTTCAAGTTGTTTTGGTGGACTTGATCATTCCTGATTATGTCCTCGACAACATAATTGTTGTTATTTGATGTGGACCAGAAACATTTCATGATGTAACATGTTATTTCATTGCTCTTTTTCTAATCTCTACTTTGAAAGAAATATGTTTATCTCACCAATCCTTATCACAATTCATCTCCACAGAAGGAAGGTATGAACTATGTAAATCACAACCCATTCATATTCTATGAACATTTCGCTTGTCATGGCATTCCTATGGAACCTATATGAAAAGGGCTATTTAACCAATAAGGCCCGAGGATGTGTGGTATATGGTCAATATACCACGGCTAAGGGCTGTTCTAATGTACGCGAAGTGCCTGGACGCAGCCCGTAGCCATGGAACATTGGCTATGTACCACAAACCCCCGAGGCGCCTTATTGCTATTATAAACTGGTTACCAACGTAAATAGAGCAGTAAAAATAAATGTTTTGTCATACCCGTGGTATACGGTCTGATATACCATGGTTGTCAGCCAATCAGCGTTCTGGGCTTTAACCACCCAGTTTCTAATTCCAGTTATTGCATTGTAGATAAGTAGTTATTATACACAAAAGACAGAAATGCAGACCAAATGGTACACACAGGAGATAGCACTGACATGGTAGTGTTAGTGTTGATAACACATTGTGTCTACACATTGTTATCACTCCTCAGTAAGACTAACATGTCAGACATGTCAGACAGAGAGAGAGAGAGAGAGAGAGAGAGAGAGAGAGAGAGAGAGAGAGAGAGAGAGAGAGAGAGAGAAATCTTTAATTCTTCTTAACTATGCCTCTCCATTTCCCAGCCACCTGTGAGTGAATAAGGATGTGCCCGTGCATCATCTATCTCCCCAAAGTTTCTGTGTCCTCCCACAATGCACCTTAGGATGTGGGCTACAGAGCCACACGTCTCATTCACCTGATGGACCTCCTCTCCGAATGACATCACTGTGGATGAGCTCGTTAACATCTTCACACCTTCGGTTGTCCCCTGGCGATGCAGGGGAGGGATGGACAGCTCAGCCCTTCGTCTAACCCTCGCTCTCTCCTTTCTTTCCCTCAAACCCCTCACCAGTCACTCCCTCTCCTCCTGTCTCATCCAACCATTTTCCTGTCTCTTTGTGTGTTTTATTTTGTTTCAAACTCTGAGCTCTTCCAGTTCAAGCCTACTGTTTGATCAGTAGCAGGGAGCTTTGTGACTGAATACATTATACACCTTGGCAGATTAGTTTATCAATACCATTTAAATACTCTTCGTGACCCAAGCCAGGGTCTGCATTATTTAGCAGGCCTCTGATCAATTGCACATTATCTGTATAACATTAGCCTGTAAATTATCTAGCTTTGGTATCTGTATAACATTAGCTGGTAAATTATCTAGCCTTGGTATCTCTATTAGCCAGTCAGTGATGTAGCTTAGTTGCCTCAGACCTCTTCAGCTGTCTCCCCCTGTTCTCAACTCCTGTCTCTCCCCCTGTTCTCAACTCCAGTCTATCCTCCTGTCTATCCTTCTCTCTCCTCCCATCTCTCTTCCTGTTCTCTACTCCTGTCTATCCTCCTGTCTCTCTTCCTGTCTCTACTCCTGTCTATCCTCCTGTCTCTCTTCCTGTCTCTACTCCTGTCTCTCTTCCTGTTCTCTCCTCCTGTCTCTCTTCCTGTCTATCCTTCTCTCTCCTCCCATCTCTCTTCCTGTTCTCTACTCCTGTCTCTCCTCCTGTCTCTCTTCCTGTCTATCCTTCTCTCTCCTCCCATCTCTCTTCCTGTTCTCTACTCCTGTCTATCCTCCTGTCTCTCCTCCTGTCTATCCTCCTGTCTCTCTTCCTGTCTCTACTCCTGTCTCTCTTCCTGTTCTCTACTCCTGTCTCTCCTCCTGTCTCTCCTCCTGTCTCTCTTCCTGTCTCTCTTCCTGTCTCTACTCCTGTCTCTCTTCCTGTTCTCTACTCCTGTCTCTCCTCCTGTCTCTCTTCCTGTCTCTCCTCCTGTCTCTCTTCCTGTCTCTCTTCCTGTCTCTCTTCCTGTCTCTACTCCTGTCTCTCTTCCTGTTCTCTACTCCTGTCTCTCCTCCTGTCTCTCTTCCTGTCTCTCCTCCTGTCTCTCTTCCTGTCTCTACTCCTGTCTCTACTCCTGTCTCTCTTCCTGTTCTCTACTCCTGTCTCTCCTCCTGTCTCTCTTCCTGTCTCTCCTCCTGTCTCTCTTCCTGTCTCTCTTCCTGTCTCTCTTCCTGTTCTCTACTCCTGTATCTACTCCTGTCTCTCTTCCTGTCTCTACTCCTGTCTCTCCTCCTGTCTCTCTTCCTGTTCTATACTCCTGTCTCTCTTCCTGTCTCTCTTCCTGTTCTCTACTCCTGTCTCCTCCTGTCTCTCGTCCTGTTCTATACTCCTGTCTCTCCCCCTGTCTCTCTTCCTGTCTCTCTTCCTGTCTCTACTCCTGTCTCTCTTCCTGTTCTCTACTCCTGTCTCCTCCTGTCTCTCTTCCTGTTCTATACTCCTGTCTCTCTTCCTGTCTCTCTTCCTGTCTCTCCTCCTGTCTCTCTTCCTGTCTCTCCCCCTGTCTCTCTTCCTGTCTCTCTTCCTGTCTCTCTTCCTGTCTCTCTTCCTGTTCTCTCCTCCTGTCTCTCTTCCTGTTCTATACTCCTGTCTCTCTTCCTGTCTCTCTTCCTGTTCTCTACTCCTGTCTCCTCCTGTCTCTCTTCCTGTTCTATACTCCTGTCTCTCCCCCTGTCTCTCTTCCTGTCTCTCTTCCTGTCTCTCTTCCTGTCTCTACTCCTGTCTCTCTTCCTGTTCTCTACTCCTGTCTCCTCCTGTCTCTCTTCCTGTTCTATACTCCTGTCTCTCTTCCTGTCTCTCTTCCTGTCTCTCCTCCTGTCTCTCTTCCTGTCTCTCCCCCTGTCCCCTGTCTCTCTTCCTGTCTCTCTTCCTGTCTCTCTTCCTGTCTCTCTTCCTGTTTTCTCCTCCTGTCTCCTCCTGTCTCTCTTCCTGTCTCTCTTCCCCGCTCTCTTCCTGTCTCTCTTCCTGTTCTCTACTCCTGTCTCCTCCTGTCTCTCTTCCTGTTCTATACTCCTGTCTCTCCCCCTGTCTCTCTTCCTGTCTCTACTCCTGTCTTTCCCCTATCTATCTATCTTCCTCTCTCTCTTCCTGTCTCTCCTCCTATCTCTCCTTCTATCTCCTCCTATCTATCCTCCTCTCTCTCTTCCTCTCTCTCTTCCTGTCTCTCCCCTGTCTCTCCTCCTATCTCTCCTTCTATCTCACCCTATCTATCTTCCTGTCTCTCTTCCTGTCTCTCTTCCTGTCTCTCCCCCTGTCTCTCCTCCTGTCTCTCTTCCTGTCTCTCTTCCTGTCTCTACTCCTGTCTTTCCCCTATCTATCTATCTTCCTCTCTCTCTTCATGTCTCTCCTCCTATCTATCCTCCTCTCTCTCTTCCTGTCTCTCCCCTGTCTCTCCTCCTATCTCTCCTTCTATCTCCCCCTATCTATCTTCCTGTCTCTCTTCCTGTCTCTCTTCCTGTTTCTCGTCCTGTCTCTCTTCCAGTTTCTCATCCTGTACAACCTGATATTTACGAATAACGGCAGAGGAAAAAGGGTCATACTGAAAGTTGTGCTATAAACAAGTTAGATAATGTGGGTTGCACTTAGTCGGCTGTTTAGATAGACTTTAGTCAAAGGTTTGCTATGTTTGGAAATTCATGTTGGCACACAGTTCAAGTAGTTTGTTCTACCCTCCTTTTGAGTATGTCAAATTGTCATTCACTTGCAATGTGGACAGCTTTGTTGAATCCAAAACAACAATGAAATATAATGTTCCTAAGAATGCTGGTGTGGCAAACATTGTAACAGAACTGCTTGGCTGTAAAGCTGGGTCTCATTTAGCAGGAAAATGGTTTCCCATCTTCCGAGTTGAACGGGAAAAATATTCATTAAGGAATAAATCATACCAGCCATGACTGCTACAAGGGCGCCATGGAAATTCTATTTGTATTCATAAACAGAGCCGATCGTTCTGAGTAGTTGGTTATTGAAGCTGTTGCAATTTCACTTGTTATTTACAAGGCCTAAGTGTGTACCACAGTCTGATGAAATAATGTATTCTGTCTGAAATCTATTAATGGTGATTATTTCCAAAGCATTATTTCAACTCAGTTCTAAACTCAATCACACTAAACAGTAAACAAATACTTGAGTTAATGTTATCATTAATAGAATGTAATATAGTATGTGGACACTTGCTCGTCGAACATCTCATTCCAAAATAATGGGCATTAATGTGGAGTTGGTCCCCTTTTGCTGCTATAACAGCCTCCATTCTTCCGGAAAGGCTTTCCACTAGATGTCGGAACATTTCTTTGGGGTCTTGCTTCCATTCAGCCACAAGAGCATTAGCGAGGTCGGGCACTGATGTTGGGCGATTAGGCCTGGCTCGCAGTCGGCGTTCCAATTCATTCCAAAGATGTTCGATAGGGTTGAGGTCGGGGCTCTGTGCAGGCCAGTCAAGTTGTTCCACACCGATCTTGATAAACTATTTCTGTATGGACCTCGCTTTGTGCGTAGCGGCATTGTCATGCTGGAACAGGAAAGGGCCTTACCCAAACTGTTACCACAAAGTTGGAAGCACATAATAGTCTAGAATGTCATTGTATGCTGCAGTGTTAAGACTTCCCTTCACTGGAACTAAGGGGATTGCTCAAAGCAGGAAAAACAGCCCCAGACCATTATTCCTCCTCCACCAAACTTTACAGTTGGGACTATGCATTGGGGCAGGTAACGTTCTCCTGGCATCTGCCAAACTCAGAATCGTCCATCGGACTGCGTGTTTCCACTTCTCCAGAGTCCAATGGCGGCGAGCTTTACACCACCCCAACCGACGCTTGAATATTGTTATCACACTGTAAGAATGATTTCCCGGGAGAGGTTAGAAGTGATAAATGTAATGTCATTAATTAATTAAAAACAGCTGTTCTATCAGGTAATTTACTATGCATTGTATTTCCTTTTTTAGAAGTAGATTCATTGCCATCTCTTCAACCTAAGCCTACAGGAAAGTGTGTGCCCTCAGGCCTGGAGAGAAGCAAAAGTCATTCCACTACCCAAGAATAGCAAAGCACCCTTTACTGGCTCAAGCAGCTGACCAATCAGCCTGCTACCAACCCTTATTAAACTTTTGGAAAAATGGTGTTTGACCAGATATAATGTTATTTCACTGTAAACAAATAAACAGTTATTTCACTGTAAACAGACTTTGGAAAAACGTATGTGTTATGGCTTTATATCCCCTGCTATATCGTGGATTGAGAGTTACCTGCCTAACAAAACACAGAGGGTGTTCTTTAATGGAAGCCTCTCGAACATAATCCAGGTTGAGTCAGGCATTCCCCAGAGCAGTTGTCTAGGCCCCTTACATTTTTCAGTCTCTACTAATGACCTGCCACTGGCACTGAGTAAAGCCTGTGTGTGTCTATGTATGGTGATGACTTAGCATTATACACGTCAGCTACCACAGCGAGTAAAATCATTGCAACACTTAACAAAGAGCTGCAGTCGGTTTTAGAATGGGTGGAAAGTAATAAACTAGTACTAAATATTTCAAAAACTAAAAGCATTGTACTTGCGACAAACTATTAACGAAACACTAAACCTCAACTAAAAATTGTAATGAATAATGTGGAAAATGAGCACATTGTGGGGACTAAACTGCTTGCTGTAACCCTGGATTGTAAACTGTCATGGTCAAAACATATTGATGCAACTGTAGCTAAGATGGGGAGAGGTCTGCCCGTAATAAAGTGCTGCTCTGCTTTCTTGACATTGCCATCAACAAAACAAGTCCTACAGGCCCTAGTTTTGTCGCACCTGGACTACTGCCCAGTCATATGGTCAAGTGCCACTACGAAGGACAGAGGAAAATTACAGTCGGGCCAGAACAGAGCAGCACTGCTCAATCTCTCCTGGCACACAGCTCAGATACCCATGCATACCTCACAAGGCATGCCACAAGGGGTCTCTTCAAATCAAATCACATTTTATTGGTCACATGGTTACCAGATGTTAATGCAAGTGTAGCAAAATGCTTGTGCTTCTAGTTCTGACAGTGCAGTAATATCTAAAAATGTCCCCAACAACTACCTAATACACACAGATCTAAAAGGGCGGCATAGGCAAGGTGCAATATATGTTTAAAATACAGTATACACATATGGTATGAGTAATGTAAGATATGTAAACATTATTAAAGTGGCCTTATTTAAAGTGGCATTGTTTAAAATGACTAGTGATCCATCTGTTAAAGTGGCCAGTGATTGGGTCTCCATGTAGGCAGCAGCCTCTCTGAGTTAGTGATTGCTGTTTAGCAGTCTGATGGCCTTGAGATAGAAGCTGTTCTTCAGTCTCTCGGTCCCAGCTTTGATGCACCTGTACTGACCTCGCCTTCTGGATGGCAACAGTGTGAACAGGTAGTTGCTCGTGTGACATCGGGTGCTGTAGGTGTCATGGAGGGCAGGTAGTTTACCCCCAGTGATGCGTTGTGCAGACTGCACCCCACTTGCGGTTGAGGGCGGAGCCCAACAGGATGCTCTCGATTGTGGATCTGTAAAAAAGTTAGTCAGGGTTTTGGGTGACAAGCCAAATTTCTTCAGCCTGTAGAGGAAGAGTATCATTAATCCAGGCTTACTGTTAGGAGGGAGGCCTTGGTCAAACAGCTCGACCAGGCCGGAGTTTAGACCTCGGAGAAAGGCCTAAATCTTGACACTGTCTGTGTGGGTGGACCATTTCAGTTTGTCATTGATGTGTATGCAGAAGAACTTAAAACTTTCCACTTTCTCCACTGCTGTCCCTTCGATGTGGATAGGGGGGTGCTCCCTCTGCTGTTTCCTGAAGTCCACAATCATCTCCTTTATTTTGTTGATGTTTAGTAAGAGGTTTTTTTCCTGACAACACACTCCTAGTGCCCTCACCTTCTCCCTGTAGGCTGTCTTGTCGTTGTTGGTAATCAAGCCCACTACTGTTGTGTCGTCTGCAAACTTGATGATTGAGTTGGAGGCGTGCATGGCTATGCAGTCGTGGTTGAACAGGGAGTACAGGAGGGGGCTGAGCACGCACCCTTGTGGGGCCACAGTGTTGAGGGTCAGCGAGGTGGAGATGTTGTTTCCTACCTCACCACCTGCGGGCGGCCCGTCAGGAAGTCCAGGACCCAATTGCAGAGGGTGTGGTTGAGGCCCAGGGCCTCCAGCTTGATGATGAGCTTGGATGGTACTATGGTGTTGAATGCTGAGCTGTAGTCAATGAACAGCATTCTTAGATAGGTATTCCTCTTGTCCACATGGGATAGACAGTGTGCAGGCGATTGCATCGTCTGTGGACCTGTTAGGGTGGTATGCAAACTGAAGTGTTTCTTGGGTGGCCAGTAAGGTGGAGGTGATATGATCCTTGGCTAGTCTCTCAAAGCACTTCATGATGACAGAAGTGAGTTCTATGGGGGGTAGTCATTTAGTTCAGTTTTCTTTGCCTTCTTGGGTACAGGATCAATTGTGGCCATCTTGAAGCATGTGGGGACAGCAGACTGGGATAGGGAGCGATTGAATATGTCCGTAAACACACCAGCCAGCTGGTCTGCACATGCTCTGAGGACGCGGCTAGGGGTGCCTTCTGGGCCAGCAGCCTTGCGAGGGTTAACACGTTTAAATGTTTTACTAAAGGCAGCCACGGACAAGGAGAGGGGGGGGGGCAGTTCTTGATAGCGGGCCGCGACAGTGGCACTGTATTGTCCTCAAAGCGGGCAAAGAATGTGTTAAGTTCGTCTGGAAGCGTGACATCGGTGTCCGTGACGTGGCTGATTTTCTTTTTGTAGTCCGTGATTTCCTGTAGACCCTGCCACATACGTCTCGTTGCTGAGCCGTTGAATTGCGACTCCACTTTGTCTCTGTACTGGGATTTCGCTTGTTTGATTGCATTGTGGAGGGAATAACTACACTGTTTATATTCAACCATATTCGGCGGAAGTCGTGACACATATTCTCAGACCTCTTTCCGTGGTTAAATGCGGTGGTTCGCGCTTTCAGTTTTGCGCGAATGCCGCCATCCATTCACGGTTTCTGGTTAGGGTAGGTTTTCAGTCTCAGTGGGTGCAACATCTCCAATGTACTTCCTTATAAATTCCCTCACAGAGTCAGCGTATAGGTCAATGTATTGTCTGAGGCTGACCGGAACATATCCCAGTCCGTGTAATCAAAACAATCTTGAAGCGTGGATTCCGATTGGTCAGACCAGCATTGAATGGTTCTACTCACTGGTACATCCTGTTCGAGTTTCTGCTATAAAAGACGGTAGGAGCAAGATGGAGTCGTGCTGAAGGGAGGATGGGGGAGGGCTTTGTATGCATCACGGAAGTCAGAGTAGCAGTGATCGAGTGTATTACACCTGCGCGTAGTGCAATCAATATACTGATAGAATTTAGGTAGCCTTGTTCTCAAACTTGCTTTGTTAAAATCCCCAGCTACAATAAATGCATCCTCAGGATATATGGTTTCCTGTTTACATAGAGTCCAGAGAAGTTCCTTAAGGGTCATCTTGGTGTCTGCTTGAGTGAGAATATACACAGCTGTGACCGTAACTGACGAGAATTCTCTTGGAAGGTAATATGGCCGTCATTTGATTGTGAGGAATTCTAGGTCGGGTGACCAGAAGGACTTGAGTTCCTGTATATTGTTATGATTACACCATGAGTCGTTAATCATGAAGCATACACCCCTGCCCTTCCTCTTCCCAGAGAGGTGTTTATCTCTGTCGGCGTGATGCATGGAGAAGCCTGGTGGCTGAACCGATTCCGACAACATATCCAGAGAGAGCCATGTTTCCGTGAAACAGAGAATGTTACAATCTCTGATATCTCTCTGGAAGGCAACCCTTGCTCGAATTTCATCTACCTTGTTGTCAAGAGACTGGACATTGGCGAGTAGTATACTCAGGAGCAGTGAGCGATGTGCACTTCTACGGAGTCTGACCAGGAGGCCGCTCCGTCTGCCCCTTCTGCGGCGCCGTTGTCTTGGTTCGGCTAATGGGATTAGATCCATTGTCCTGGGCGGTGGTCCAAACAGAGGATCCGCTTCAGGAAAGTCGTATTCCTGGTCGTAATGTTGGTAAGTTGACGTTGCTCTTATATCCAATAGTTCTTCCCGGCTGTATGTAATAATACTTAAGATTTCCTGGGGTAACAATGTAAGAAATAATACATAAAACAATTTTAAAATACTGCAGTTTCCTAAGGACGAAGCGAGGCGACCATCTCTGTCGGCGTCATCTTGCATCTTCACAATCCACAAGTCCAGAACAGATTCCAGAACGCGCAGTACCACACAGAGCCATGATTACATGGAACTCTATTCCACATCAAGTAACTCATGCAAGCAGTAAAATCACATTTTAAAAAACGGATAAAACTACACCTTATGGAACAAGCAGACTGTGAAGAGACACACACACGTCCATTGTAATATTTTTGTATTATACATTTGGAATTGTACATATGTAGTGGTGCTATAATGTTATGTACTGTTTTAACTTACTAGGCAAGTCAGTTAAGAACAAATTCTTATTTACAATGACGGCCTACCCTGGTCAAACCTGGAAGACGCTGGACCAATTCTACATTGCCCTATGGGACTCCCAATCATGGCCAGATGTGATTCAGCCTGGATTCAAACCAGGGACTGTAGTGACGCCTTTTGCATTGAGATACAGTGCCTTAGACCGCTGTGCCACTCGAGAGCCCAACTATTTGTGTGTGATGTAAGTGCCTTATTGTGTTTGGACCCCATGAAGAGTACTGCTGCATTAGCAACAGCTAATGGGGATCCCTAATAAATACAAATACAAAATACATACAACCTGGACAGAAGTAAGACAGAAGTAAGTTTGAATGCAGGCTCAAACTGCAGGGCAGTCTTCAGGCAGAGATGTGCTACTTTTTATTGCAATTGTTTTATATACTTCTCCAGAACAACTCCCTCTAAATATCTCTCAATCCTCCTAGTCCTAACCCTGCCTTCCTTGCCGTGGCTGGCGGAGAAAAAGAATAACAACCATATTTAGAGCAGAGAGAGAGAGAGAGAAAGAGGATGAGATTTCTGCCGTGCCAAAGAGGCTGTCAAAACCCATTACCTAAGTGTCCTTTAACTCCCCATATGCTTTTGTTGCTTAATCAGCTTTGGATCTCTCCAAATCCCAGATTGAGATAACAAACAAATGGATCAGCCCGTCGTTCACGGCAACGCTCGCCCCTAAGTACCTCAGCACTGCACTGCTGCAGCACTGCCCGGTGGCCAGGGGAGGATGTGCAGTCTGACATTCATTTAAAAGAGGAGGAAAGGGGGGGGGCTAAGTTGCTAAGTCCACTTTCCCCTCCGTCGAATGGATCCCCTTCCCTCCCTCTAGCCGACTCGTCCCATGATCCTCTTGGCTTTTTCTTTTTTTCTTCTTTACTCTTGTTTTAAGGAGGATTGGAGTTTATTGCAGACAATCCACGCTGGTCGGGAAGTACAGTGGAAGGACCATGGACGGACTTCCGAGGGGAAAATCGCCTCACAATAGCACCAGGACTCTTATCAGATTTAAGTGAAGGGTTTGTGGTTTAGAGCCTGAGCCTGAGCTGTCTCAGGGGTAAACTTTGAGACAGAGGGGGGGTACAGTGATTATAGAAATGGGTTTTAGCCAGTGGCGAGGACATGCTGAGAAGGCCTCTGATCGACTGGATGGCCAAAAGAGGGATATTTCGTTGTGATGCATCATGGCTCAGAATGCCGTTTATCTCTTACAGAGGCAGCGGTTAGATACGTACATAATAGATTTGCACATTATTCTGAGGGACGGTATTACAGTAGATGGTTAGTGATCATTCTGGAAGGTGTTATAACCCAGAGACCACAGGTTCTGAGGAAAGCTCAGTCTGTTTTCCATTCGCGTCAATGGCAGACAAATGACCAATGAAGTGACAAACACACACAAACAAACACCCCCTGCCTATGCTTCCCCCTTCATCCACTAATCTATATCAGACAAATTAGGCAAACAGATTGGGGAGAGAAAAGATTGACTTTGGGCAGGCTAATTAGCTCAGAATCATTAGGAGTCTTTAAGAGGCTGTGATTAGGGATGTTTGTTTACACGCTGTGCTGTGCTTAATGACTGGGCTAGATCACCAGCCAGGCTGCCCACAGGGAGAGGGGAGACGAGACACAGCCGATTGACAGTCATTCATATTTAGAATTAGGGTCTATGGTGGGGGGCTGGGAGGGGATATGCACTCTAACGGAGCGCCACAACTTAAAGAAGAGCAGCCGGTCGATGTAAGTGGCGAGGAAGGTTATTGGTGGGTTCAACCTCCACTTTTGGAGGTATAAAACAGATACACGGACTGACTGCTAAAGTGCATGTTAAAGTTCTTCAACTAAAAAGTGTAGAAAAGTAGAAAAGACCTCAACAGCCTGCAGCTCAACCTATAGACGGGTTGGTTGTTTAGCAACAAAACCGTGGCGTGCCCAACTATAGGGCAGAACAGACTGGGTTGGCATAGACTGTTGACAACGTGTAAACTATATTTAGTCTCCAATGTTTATTGATAACATAAATACTTTTGCACATTGAGCACTTGTTGTCTCTCAAATACATCGTCACAGTTTTTCCTGTAGCTGTCTAGAGGATTTTAGCCATATTAGCATAGACCTGACAACAGTCAAAACACCTCAAAACAAGATATGCTATCAAGATACAACCAGCTGAAACGAACCACCTACAATTCCCCACAAGGCAGCATCTTGTCATTGTTGCTAAGTTATCTGACTGTTCAGAATCATAACAACGCACGCCTTCTGGCCACATCGATATGCCGCATCCTTTTTGTGACATTGTCAGCCACCCCATCTATACTGTACTGTTCTCAACCTATACTGTGTTCTCAACTTCTCAACAAACTCTCCATGTACAACCACTCTCTCGCTACTGAAACACTCCCACACAGTATTACATGGATGAGGACAGTGTTCTCTGATGGTGAGTAGGACAGATAGCCAGACCATCTAGAAGTACGTCTCTTGTCTTGTCTCCATGTCGTCTCTCCGTGTCGTCATATGGCTAGCTAGCTGTCCTCTGGGACTAACAGCTCGCTTTGCGTCCCCCCCAACGCCCCCCATACCTATATCCCAACAATACTCCCCCTCCCCACCCTGGGGCGACAAACGATCCACAATGGAGAACAGAGTTGTTGGGGAAATGAGTGCCATTTATAACTACCAGCACCCCCCTCCCCCTTGCCCCCCCACTGGTTTGGCGAATTGGTGGCGGAGTTGAGACGCGAGACAGAGCAAGAGCATCCCTCTCCTGGCTAATGTCACACAATTACCTTTTAACCACTCTGACAGGCGCTGCACAAACATGCCACAAGAGTAACATCAAATCATAACTGTCACAGACGATCGAGTTGAGCCATCGAGTGAGCCCGCCCGTGCCTGCTCTTCTGTCTGTCACACAGATGACACCATGGTGTGTGTGGGTGTGTGGGGAGGCTGAGGATGCGTGTGTGTGCGTGTGTGTAGAATGAGGAGGTGATTTGAATTGATAACAGAACACAGATATCATATCAACACAGCGATGTCATCACTCATGCTGCTCAGCCCAGAGATGGATCACTTCCCCTCTTCTGAAGCCTCTCTGTCTCGCTCCCTCTCTCACTCACCTCTTTTTTCTGCACTCCCTCTTTCTCTCTCTCACACACACACAGGGGATCGGCATGAGAGCATGGAAAATGGAGTGGACTAATGATATTCCTGAAATGTTAGCAACGAAACCTGAAAGAAGTCAACCATATTTACCGTACCACTAAACATACAAAGCATTGACTTTTTAAATTGTTGATTTTTCTCAAAAGAAAGAATTTGATAGATATACAGTAGGAAGAGAGTAGGAACTATTCTAATATGGCATCATGCTCTCGGTACAATTTGCCATTGTTTTCCTCAAGCTAAGTATTCAATTATGCTTTTGAAATCTCAGGGAAAGTGACAATGGAGAATAGAATAAAACTGCCCAGGATGGACATTTTCTTTGGCATCACCTTTCATTAAAACGATCACATACACATCCAGTGCCTTCAGAAAGTTAACTCAATGTTGCCAAAAAGCACCCGGAAGATCATCAATACTTTATAAACTGGAAAAACTTGCCCCGATGGGTGTTTTTAAATAGTTGATTTAAAATTCCCTGACCTGTCAATGTTTTTAATTTGCTCTTTTATGATTTTCTTATACACTTGTGAATTCTATGTTTTTTTTACTAGATTCCCTGTAGTTTTTCTTGTTGTCTGTCTGTGATTGTGTAATGACTTGGTGCTGCCTATCTTAGCCAGGACGCTCTTGAAAAAGAGATTTAAAATCTCAATGAGCCCTTCCTGGTTAAATAAAGGTTAAAAAAATAAAGACTCTTGGAAGAATGTTCTATAGACAGATGATTCAAAAGTATAACTTTTTCAACGACATGGGTCCCATTATGTCTGGTGAAAACCAAACACTGCATTCCACAGTAAGAATCGCAGAACAAAGGTCAGCATGGTGATTGTAGTGTGATGGTAGTGTGATGGTAGTGTGATGGTTTGCTGCCTCAGGACATGGACAACTTGCCTTAATAGTAAGGAACCATGAATTCTGCTCTGTATCAGAGAATTCTACAGGAGAGTGTCAGGTCATCCATCTGTGAGCTGAAGCGGACCTGGGTCATGCAACAAGACAATGATCCAGAACACACAATCAAGTCTACATGAAAATGTCTAAAAAGCAACAAATTTGAGGATTTGGAATGACCTAGTCAAACTCCAGTCTTAATCTCAATTGAGGTGTTGTGGCAGGACTTGAAACGAGCAGTTCATACTTGAGAACCCACAAACGTCGCTGAGTTACAGCAGCTCTGCATGGAAGAGTGGGCCAAAATTCCTCCACAGCAACGTGAAAGACTGATCAACAACTACAGGAAGCATTTGGTTGCAGTCATCTCTGCTGAAGGAGGCACAACCAGTTATTGAGTGAAAGGGGGAAATTACTTTTCCATACAGGGGCATTGGGTGTTGCATAACTTTGTTTATTAAATAAATGAAATAAGTATGTAATTGTTGTGTTATTAGTTCACTCAGGTTTCCTTTATCTAATATTAGGTTTTGGTTGAAGATCTGATAACATTCAGTATCCAAAATATGCAAAAGTAGAGAACATTAGAACGGGGACAGATGCATTTTCACGGCACCGATACAATTTAGGCTGCATTCAGTAATTAAACAGCTCAAGTAACAAATGAATATTTGAACACGTTCTTCTTGGCCATGGGTATTCTGAAGTGCCGGCCAGAAGGAAGCCTCTCCAACTGAGGGTGTGGAGGGTGGGAGGGGTCACCAACAACAGCCAGTGTCTTCCTTTTGGTTGCCTTGTGGGACAGACTGCTCAATTGTGCCTGTGGTCGACTAATTACTTTGCTGGCTGTGTTTACTATTCTGTTCAGTTTTCTTCTGCTCCTCATGCTCAGATTACCATACCAGACTGTCATATTGAATGTGAGGATGCTCTCCATCAGACTGCTGTACACCCTCTCCAGAACATCCTGGCTGACCCCTGACCCCTTCAATTTCCTAATTAGAAACAGGCACTGGCAAATTATTATTGTTGTTATTTTTTAAATACAGTCTGCAATCTTTGTAAAGCTCAGCTTGTCATCAATTTGTGTCCCTAGGTCTTTGAAACACTCAACCACCTCCACTGGTTGGTCATTCAGAGAGAGTGGTTGGGACATCGGCAGGTTGTTGCCATTGATGATTAGCTCCTTTGTCTTGTCCACATTGATGTGGGGGCACTTGACCGGCCCGGGACCATTCTGGAAGGTTGTTGGCCTGTTTAAAATAGGTGTCCCCATCTGACGTAGTAAATTGTCCCACCAGAGCCATGTCATCTGCTTACTTAAAAAGGCTCACATTGTTTCCTGGATGAAGAGAGTGAAGAAGTGAAAGAGAGATTCAATGCGTTCCAGTTGCATTAACCAGTCAGAGGTTGGCCATGCTGTGCAGTCAGAGGTTGGCCACCCAGCCTCCAGTATGACTGCTCTTCTCTCCTCTCCCGGGCTTAGCTGTCACTGTTCTAATTGCCTGGCTGTGACCCCGCCCCCCTCCATTCACCGGGCTAATTAGTCTTTCTTTAGGGCTCTCCAATTCAGTTCAGTTTAATACAATTATAGCTTTATTGGCATGGAAACTGAGGGGAATTACATTGTCAAAAGTGAATTATGACTCACTCTCTATTTCTACAGGAGTTTTCCTTCAGTGTTTTGGATTAGGGTAGAGGACTGGCAATCTGTTTGCTGAGAGGTCTTGAATGTGTGTTGATTGGATTACTGTACTTACTTTGCTCTCAGTTTTTTGTTTTTTACAGTTTCTTAGTGTCTTAGTGTGGACTATAACGTGGAGTGAATGACCGCCCAAAAATACCCCTGGCATACCTAGCATAACCCCCCCACACACAAGCACTCATACATAAACACACATATTAATATGGACTGTAGCACGTCTTCCCTCCTTTCCTTCAGGTGCCAGGGAATAATTTAACCAGACGGGGGAAGTTCTAAAAGAAAAAGAACAGAAGAGGATGTGAGAATTAGAGCAGAGATTGAAGGCATGCAAATCACATGATCATGATATGCTAATGAGCAGGGTGAGGGAGGGGTGCAGGCGGAGGTGAGGGGGGGGTAAAGTTTAGTTAGGGAGTGGGCTGGCGAAACAGCGGGCATATGGGCGCTGCTTGGGCGAGCAGTGAGTACACACATTGCCATGCTGAGAGAGAGAAAATTTAGCAAAGGAGAGAGAGAGAAAAATCAAGATTGAAGGAGAGAAATAGAGAAAAAGACAAGAGAGATGGCCCCACAGGTTAATGGATGCTGATTGATTCCCAAATTACATTTCACAACTACACTCCCTCTCTTTTCTCTCACCATTCCACACACACTCCCTCTCTTTTCTCTCACCATTCCACACACACACTCCCTCTCTTTTCTCTCACCATTCCACACACACTCCCTCTCTTTTCACTCACCATTCCACACACACTCCCTCTCTTTTCTCTCACCATTCCACACACACTCCCTCTCTTTTCTCTCACCATTCCACACACACTCCCTCTCTTTTCTCTCACCATTCCACACACACTCCCTCTCTTTTCTCTCATCATTCCACACACACTCCCTCTCTTTTCCCACCTTTGTTTTGTTGTATTTGTTTCTCAGTAACTTGCACTTTGCAGTCTTTATAGATCCTGTAGACACAAGCTTAATGAGCAAAGTAGAAATAACAGGCAGTACCTCAAATAAAATCTAATCACATTTGATTGGTCTCTAACACATATTTGGCAGATGTTATTGCAGATATAGCAAAACACCTAACAAAATACAAAACACAACATACAAATCCCCCCCAAAATGTAATGACCGAAATGAAGAAATATCAGAATGAGCAATGTCAGAGTCCGGAATATATATAAACCACAAAACAACAGGAAAGAATTCAGACCCCTTGACTTTTTCCACATTTTGTTACGTTACAGCCTGATTATGGGGTATTGTGTGTAGATTGATGAGGGAAAAAATGATTTTGTCAATTTTAGAATAAGGCTGTAATGTAATAAATTGCAGAAAAAGTCAAGGGGTCTGAATACTTTATATTTTTAAAATACTTTTTTGCTGTAGACCTCCTGGAGGGCAGGCAGTTTACCCCCAGTGATGCGTTGGGCTGATCGCAGCACCACCCTCTGGAGAGCCCTTTGACTCAGACTAGAAATCAAGTTTACCCCCAGTGATGCGTTGGGCTGATCGCAGCACCACCCTCTGGAGAGCCCTTTGACTCAGACGAGAAATCAAGTTTAACCCCAGTGATGCTTTGGGCTGATTGCAGCACCACCCTCTGGAGAGCCCTTTGACTCAGACGAGAAATCAAGTTTAACCCCAGTGATGCGAGCCCTTTGACTCAGGGCAGTGATGGGCTGCAGCACCACCCTCTGGAGAGCCCTTTGACTGAGAAATCAAGTTTACCCCCAGTGACGTTGGGCTGAGACAGCACCACCCTCTGGAGAGCCCTTTGACTCAGACTAGAAATCAAGTTTAACCCCAGTGATGCGTTGGGCTGATCGCAGCACCACCCTCTGGAGAGCCCTTTGACTCAGACGAGAAATCAAGTTTACCCCCAGTTGGGCTGATCGCAGCACCACCCTCTGGAGAGCCCTTTGACTCAGACTAGAAATCAAGTTTACCCCCAGTGATGCGTTGGGCTGATCGCAGCACCACCCTCTGGAGAGCCCTTTGACTCAGACGAGAAATCAAGTTTAACCCCAGTGATGCTTTGGGCTGATTGCAGCACCACCCTCTGGAGAGCCCTTTGACTCAGACTAGAAATCAAGATCGCAGCACCACCCTCTCTAGAGCCCTTTACTCCCCAGTGATGCGTTGGGTGCACCACCCTCTGAGAGAGCCTTTGACTGAAATCGTTGGGCTGATCGCAGCACCACCCTCAGCCCTTTGACTCAGACTAGAAATCAAGTTTACCCCCAGTGGGCTGATCGCAGCACCACCCTCTGGAGAGCCCTTTGACTCAGACTAGAAATCAAGTTTAACCCCAGTGATGCTTTGGGCTGATTGCAGCACCACCCTCTGGAGAGCCCTTTGACTCAGACTAGAAATCAAGTTTAACCCCAGTGATGCGTTGGGCTGATCGCAGCACCACCTCTCTGGAAAGAGCCCTTTGACTCAGACGAGAAATCAAGTTTAACCCCAGTGATGCGTTGGGCTGATCGCAGCACCACCCTCTGGAGAGCCCTTTGACTCAGAGAAACAAGTTTAACCCCAGTGATGCTTTGGGCTGAAGCACCACCCTCTGGAGAGCCCTTTGACTCAGACGAGAAATCAAGTTTAACCCCAGTGATGCGTTGGGCTGATCGCACCACCCTCAGCACCACCCCTCTGGAGAGCCCTTTGACTCAGACTAGAAATCAAGTTTAACCCCAGTGATGCGTTGGGCTGATCGCAGCACCACCCTCTGGAGAGCCCTTTGACTCAGACGAGAAATCAAGTTTACCCCCAGTTGGGCTGATCGCAGCACCACCCTCTGGAGAGCCCTTTGACTCAGACTAGAAATCAAGTTTACCCCCAGTGATGCGTTGGGCTGATTGCAGCACCACTCTCTGGAGAGCCCTTTGACTCAGACGAGAAATCAAGTTTAACCCCAGTGATGCTTTGGGCTGATCGCAGCACCACCCTCTGGAGAGCCCTTTGACTCAGACGAGAAATCAAGTTTAACCCCAGTGATGCTTTGGGCTGATCGCAGCACCACCCTCTGGAGAGCCCTTTGACTCAGACGAGAAATCAAGTTTAACCCCAGTGATGCGTTGGGCTGATCGCAGCACCACCCTCTGGAGAGCCCTTTGACTCAGACTAGAAATCAAGTTTAACCCCAGTGATGCTTTGGGCTGATCGCAGCACCACCCTCTGGAGAGCCCTTTGACTCAGACGAGAAATCAAGTTTAACCCCAGTGATGCGTTGGGCTGATCGCAGCACCACCCTCTGGAGAGCCCTTTGACTCAGACTAGAAATCAAGTTTAACCCCAGTGATGCGTTGGGCTGATCGCAGCACCACCCTCTGGAGAGCCCTTTGACTCAGACGAGAAATCAAGTTTAACCCTGTGTGACAATATTGGCTTCCGCACAGAAGCAATCAAACTTTTTAATTACATTTTTTCCTCCCAAATGAAATCGGAATTGATTTCAAACAGTTCAAATGTTCAGAGTATTTTAGGAATCAAGAAGTTACTGACTTGCACCCCTAAATTTAGTTTATTATCTCTTTGGGGAAAATGTGTCTGACAACTCGATAACCTGGCATCCCATTATGGTAAGTTACACAGTAAAAGAATCCTGTAGTTTGGCGATAACTAACTGGCAGCCAGCTTCCTGTAAATACTGTAAATAAAGGTACAGTATGTTACCATACATTCCAAATCAACTTTGGCTTAATAGTCCATTATAGTGTAGGTACTGTTAAAACCAATTCTTAGGGGGTATTTACGGTAACATATTGTACTTAAAAAAAAAATTTGCCAATAAGTTTCCATAAAAACAACATATATATTTTTTTACAGTGTATGGACAAACCTGTCATCCATGCACTAAACATGATAAATGCCTCTCATTTGATGACAATGGCCTAGCAACCAAAAACAAGTCTTGGCTACCAAGTGTTGGAATCTCAGTCATTCTACCTGCCTATATATGTGTTCTTGGCCTACCTAAACCAGAGCAGAGTATTTGCCATGAAAGACAGTGTCTATGGGAGTTGGGACTTACCATCTCTTCTTTAGTCAGACAGATTGAGCAAGACAGAGTGTGACACTCCTTTGGAACCATGTCAGCTCATACATTCCATTCTTCTTTATCAAACACACAGAAAGTCTGTCCGGGTCTGGCAAAGCGCCAACGTCTTCCACTCCATCTTCCCTGACAAAACCGGAGAGGCCCATTCAACCGCTGTCTCCATTTGGACTTTAAATACATTTTAAGGGACTGAACGGGGAGACCATATTACAATCGGGTTTTTTAGGTGGTGCGGGTGGGGTAGCAGATCTTTATTGAACAAGACTGCACATATGCGACCTCCGCGCGCCATAACGTGTGATGGAACACTTTACCTCAGATAAGCACTGGAATGAGAAAAAAACGATATAAAAAAATCGGGCGACGAACGCAATTCTATTTTTTTAAGCAAAATATTAATGATCTTTCATTTGGTTCTCATCAGAAAGGCTGCCAGGGGAAATTGCATTCTATACTGGTGAAAGAAAGCCAGAGCGAGACTGGATAATGGGCAATAGGTGTGTAGCCTAGGAAAAGAAACGAGAGAGGGAGGGAGAAAAGACAAAATACCCTGATGGGGTGGGGGTAGAGAGCAGGGGAGAGTGGCTAAGGTTGGAGTGGGGGAGAGAGGGAAGAAAATGGAGAGATTGGAAATATAAATTTATGACATTGAAAATGACTATGACAGAGTCGGGACAGGTCCCTTTACTCTCTCCTCTCTTTGGTAGCAGTCAACCTTGCAATGAGGGCAGATCACACAGAAATATGCTGTTGGGGGGTGCTGAGCGCCCGCAGACCGGATGAAATGAGGGGAGTGGAAGAGGTATGGATGCTTAGGTAAGGTGGGGTGAGGGGTGGGGGTAGCCTTGTAGACAGGGGTGGGGTAGCCTGGTAGACAGGGGTGGGGGCAGCCTGGTAGACGGGGTGGGGTAGCCTGGTAGACGGGGGGTGGGGGTAGCCTTGTAGACAGGGGTGGGGGTAGCCTGGTAGACGGGGTGGGGGTAGCCTTGTAGACAGGGGTGGGGTAGCTTGGTAGACGGGGGTGAGGGTAGCCTGGTAGACGGGGTGAGGGGGATAGCCTGGTAGACGGGGTGGGGATAGCCTGGTAGACGGGGGTGGGGATAGCCTGGTAGACGGGGGGTGGGGATAGCCTGGTAGACGGGGGTGGGGGTAGCCTTGTAGACGGGGTGGGGGTAGCATGGTAGACGGGGTGGGGGTAGCCTTGTAGACAGGGGTGGGGTAGCTTGGTAGACGGGGGTGAGGGTAGCCTGGTAGACGGGGGTGGGGATAGCCTGGTAGACGGGGGGTGGGGATAGCCTGGTAGACGGGGGGTGGGGTAGCTTGGTAGACGGGGTGAGGGTAGCCTGGTAGACGGGGTGAGGGGGATAGCCTGGTAGACGGGGTGGGGATAGCCTGGTAGACGGGGTGGGGATAGCCTGGTAGACAGGGGTGGGGATAGCCTGGTAGACGGGGGTGGGGATAGCCTGGTAGACAGGGGTGGGGATAGCCTGGTAGACGGGGGGTGGGGATAGCCTGGTAGACGGGGGTGGGATAGCCTGGTAGACAGGGGTGGGGATAGCCTGGTAGACGGGGGTGAGGGGGTAGCCTAGTAGACGGGGTGGGGGTAGCCTGGTAGACAGGGGTGGGGATAGCCTGGTAGACGGGGGTGAGGGGGGTAGCCTGGTAGGGGTGTGAAGAAGGCCATGAGCGGGTGAGATGATGTTGTCAATGACCGATGTAAATCGCAGCACTAACAGACACAGTCGGCTGGGTGCGCGGGGCGGGGCCTGCCGCCACGGCAATGGCACTGACAAATTGAATATTTTCGGAGGACTTAATCAGAGGAAAATGGGGTTTCATCTGTACGCCTCCCAGCTGCCTGCAAAAAAATAAATGATTGCCTGTCCCTCTTGTTTTCACCCTCTCGTCCCTCTCTCTTTCTTTCTTTTCTCCCTAGCACTCTCTCTCTCTCACTGAGCACAGCTACTGAACCATGGGAAGGTTACCAAAAGGGAGTATCTGTGGCATTTTACAAAAGGAGAGGGAAACACAAGAGCACACACACACACATAGACCTTACAGAAATATGTATTCAATGTTTATGTATTCCTATTGGTTGGTTGAATTTACAAATCAATAAGGTCATTGGTCATGCTTGCAGATTAGGGAGATAGCGACGTACCAGTCTGTATTGACATGCAAGCGGCAGGTCATGTTCTGAAATACTGTGTTCTATTTAAGCGATAATACACAAGAGGCCATGTGTTACGACATTTTTATCATGGTTGCGACATGGTCACTGATTTCTGCATGTCTAATGTTAACACTAGACTGGTCCACTTGCTCTTCATCTTGTTTCATTTCTTTCATGTCCTCCTCCTCTTATTGTTGGCAGAGTTCTTCAAATGTTAGTGGATAAAACAAATCAAAAGTAACTTTCAAATCATCCATACATGACAAGTTACAGGTGCTAAGGCTAGTAGTTGTAAAAGTAGTGGTAGTGCGTTGTCTCATATATCATTGGCAGGATAGGCTCTAACAATGGGGAATTCCAAACCACCAGTTGTATAATTCAGCAATAAGGCACGGGGGTGTGGTAAATGGCATATAAACCATGACTAAGGCCTGTTATTATGCATGACGCAACGCAGCGTGCCTGGATACTGCCCTTAGCCGTGGTATATTGGCTATATACCACAAACCCCCGATTTGCCTTATTGTTATTATAAACTGGTTTCCAGTGTAATAAGAGCAGTAAAAATAAATGTTTTGTCATACCCGTGGTATATGGTCTGATATACCACAGCTGTCAACCAATCATCATTCAGGGTTCAAAACACCCCGTTTCTAATTTCATATTTACAATGATTTTTTTATTTATTTAACTAAGCAAGTCAGTTGCGAACAAACTATTATTTACAATGGCGGCCTAGGAACAGTGGGTTAACTGCCTTGTTCAGGGGCAGAACGGCAGATTCTTACCTTGTCAGCTTGGGGATTCGATCTAGCAACCTTTCTGTTACTAGTCCAATGCCCAACGCTCTAACGACTAGGCTGCCTGCCGCCCGTATACAGGTTCACTATGTACTGTACACGTCCTGATATGGATACTGTATATGTACGGTACCTGTTAGATATTGGGGGCATCCTGGGATGTGTTTAGTGTATGTTATTTCTGTAAGAGATGAGTTAGCTAGCATGCTCTAATTGTAACTGTCACAGTAGCTTCCTGCTAATTCACTTATTTCCATGACAACAGACAAATCAGGAATGTACAGCCATCAATATACTGTTGTCCTGCACATCTAATGTGCTTCCTTGTGTCTATCTTCAGGTACTTGCATTTATTGTATTTTGTAAAATGTTTGTCATTGTTATGACGCTTGATTACAAAATACCCAGTCTGATATGGACATATGTTTCCCATGTTATTAGCAAGGTGTTCCTAATGTTTGGTATACTGAATGTACAGTCTGTGATTTAGGGGCATGGAGGATTAACTGCATTTTATTTTATTTTACTGTACTTTACATGATGATTTAGGAGTAACCTTATTTGATAGATACCAGAACTATTCTGGAGTAGTGATGAAGAAAAACGTGGATGGCTATTCAGAAACTAAGTGCTCCTGGTTGCAAAGTTTATTTCCAAAGCTTGGAAAACGCAACAAAATAAGTTCAAAACTGGAAGATTTTTGTTGTGTTTCAAATGTTTTCATTTCAGTAAGAATGCAAATATGTACGTACAGTACCAGTCAAAAGTTTGGACACACCTACTCATTATTTTTACTATTTTCTACATTGTAGAATAATACTGAAGCCATCAAAACTATGAAATAACACTTATGGAATCATTTAGCAACCAAAAAAGGGTTAAACAAATCAAAATAAATGTTGAGATTCTTCTTTGCCTTGATGACAGCTTTGCACAAAGCTCTTTTATTTTATTTAAAATGGTAAATTTTATTTTACCCCTTTTTCTCCCCAATTTCGTGGTATCCAATTGTTTTTTAGTAGCTACTATCTTGTCTCATCACTACAACTCCCGTAAGGGCTCGGGAGAGATGAAGGTTGAAAGTCATGCGTCCTCCGATACACAAGCCGCACTGCTTCTTAACACAGTACGCATCTAACCCGGAAGCCAGTGTGTCAGAGCACCAATGTGTTAGAGGAAACACCGTGCACCTGGCAACCTTGGTTGGCGTGCACTGCGCCCGGCCCACCACAGGAGTCGCTGGTGCACGATGAGACAAGGACGCTAGGCCAATTGTGCATCGCCCCACGGACCTCCTGGTCATGGCCGGTTACGACAGTACAGCTTTGCACACTCTTGGCATTCTCTCAACCAGCTTCACCTCAAATGCTTTTGACTGGAACTGTATCTATCTATGTATGTACATGTCTACATATATAAGTATGATCATTTTATTTAGATACCGCAAATACAGTGTCTTATAAGGGGGCTGGGCATTATGAAAATGCACATAAATCCATCCATCAATCAATATCAATATTTCAGTGAAGTACATATACATGTGTATTGTATTACCAACCTCACACATAAAAACACACATACCAGCCCAGATTCACAAAACACTTCTTATACAAATAAAGAAAATAAAGACATTTCTTCTTAAGGGTTTGTGCAGTGGTCTAAGCCACTGCATCGCAGTGCTAGCTGGGCCACCATAGATCCTGGTTCGAGTCCAGGCACTGTCACAGCCGTCCGCGACCGGGTGACCCATGGGGCAGGGCAAAATTGGCCCAGTGTCGTCCGGGTTAGGGGAGGGTTTGGCCGGCAGAGATGCTCTTGTCCCATCGTGCACTAGCGACTCCTGTGGCAGGCCGGGCGCAATGCACGCTGACACGATCGCCAGGTGCAAGGTGTTTCCTCCTACACATTGGTGCGGCTGGCTTCCGGGTTAAGCAGGCGGCTTGGCTGGGTTGTGTTTCGGAGGACGCACGGCTCTCGACCTTCGCCTCTCCCGAGTCCGTACGGGAGTTGCAGCGATGGGACAAGACTGTAACTACCAATTGGATACCACGAAATTGGGGAGAAAAACGAGTAAAAAATATATATAAAATACATATAAGGTTTGTGAATCTGGGCCCAGGTCTCTATGCCGCAGGTGACCATCGAGTGCTGGATAAACACTAATAAATCTTCCTTCTCACCTCAGCAATCAGTCATCTATCTGCTCTGCACTGGGAGTGGGGAGTGTGTGTATGTGTGTGTTGGGTGGATATCGGTGTTTGGTGTAATGAATGATATGTGCGGCATGAAAGGTTTGGTATGCTGCTGAAGGGTTGTGTGGAGAAGGGTTTGTGTATTTTTTTGCGGGGCGGGTGTGTTTAGATGGTGTATGTGGTGTTGCGAGCGAATGCTAACAACTACACCGACCGAGCTAGCAGCTCATGCTCAAGATTATGGTGAACATTCCCGTACAAAAATAACATTCTAAACAAGCAGAATTCGAGTCCATGCATACATTAAGATGACAAGGAACATATTACCTTAGTTTTTTGTGGATATAGAGCGATATTTACACACTTCTAATCACAAAATTAGCAGAGAAGAAAAATACAGCTAACCTTGTTCAGGTAGGTCGGAACACAGAACATTTATAATGGCTGATGCAACAGGTTCAGAGGAAAAGGACCGAACCATTCCACAGTTCTCGATTGTAAAACTCAGATGAGAGATACTGAGAGATTTGCATCGGTTGTACAAAAAGTACACCAACTTAATCATAGTTAAAGATAAATGGTAAATTAAGCAATGCCACAGTAGAACATTAATTCAGAAATGAAATAACCCCAAAAGTGACCTGATTGAACCAGTCCACTCAAAATAAGTGTGAAGATTCAAAGTAGCATACCTCTGCTATATCAAAATAAAATATCTCATAACCCAGCAAAATTACCTTGCCAACCAGTTACCTGTAGTTTTCTATATTGCCTTGATACACAATTTAGCGTAGCTGTAATAGATGTGTTAGCATATAGCTGTTCCATCCATAGACCCACATGAGCAGAGAGGGCTTCACAGCTTTGATGACATTATCTATTTATTCCATGATGAATGTAGCAATCTCCCCCCTGTTGCCCTGTCTGCCTAATTTGTTATGATGTGACACAGTGGAGGCTTGGTCGACTTGTTGATGGTAGGTCCAGCAGCTAAGTGGGATGAGAACTCCAAAAAGACCACGAGGCTGACAAAATATGTATTTGTTTTGATTTGTTTAGTTCTGGTGTCCGAAAGACACCAGATTTATGGTTTGCAGTAGAATAGTAGGCTACATACTCAACAGGATTTCATTCCAGTTTGAGTCTACAATAGTTTGAGTTGAAGTGGAAATTGCTGAAACAAAGTCATAGATGCACATACTTAAGCAATAATACATGAGAGGCCATGTGTTATGACATTTTTATCATGGCTGTAACATGTTCATTGACCACCACAGCCATGATACAAATGTCATAACACATGGACTTAAGTGTATTATTGCTTTTATACAAAGGGTTACCAGCACAAACCCTTAATGTGATGCTACATTCACTAACAATGGTTGTCAAGTGCAATTTTAGGCGTTCTCTGGTTGTTAGTTCTATTAGTATTGACTGCCATGTAAAGTGCTGGTTGATAGTTCCACAACTTTTCAGGTTGCTATGGAAGCTCTACCCACCTTGCTAGCTTGCCTATTACACAGCTAACACAATCACTTCAGACTGAAGCTGGAAAGATAACAAACTAGCTGCATTTCGTTTCGTTTAACCTTTTCTTTGAAAAATGTCAATAAAAATGATGCTTATTCATGATTTCGACTGACTGAGAAAAGCTGCCTGTCTGTCTTGTCCCAACTCCCGACACCTTCATTACTAAGGAACACCGTAGAGATCTAAAGTTGATAAATTGCATGGCTGGGCAGTGGATCTGTCTACATAGTTGTTGTTGTAGTAGTAGTAGTAGTAGTAGTAGTAGTAGTAGTAGTAGTGTAGTAGTAGTAGTAGTAGCACATTGCTCGGTAACAATGGCATTTTTCATGAATGTACTGGCAATGTGTGTGTTGTGTAGTATGGGCAGGACAGACGAACAATGGGAATTCCAAACCACCCGTTGTATAATAGACTATTAGGCTACAACTGAGATAGGTTGGAAACATACTGCATGACAGACCATGTATTGGGAACATATATTATCTAGCATTTGTCAATTTAATGTGGACATAATCATGGCCGCAAACCCAAGAGCTTTGTCTTAGGGTAGACTATCTAGTCCAAATGCCCCATCAGAATTCTCCCTTTCCTCCCATTGGTTAAAGGTCAAGTTAAAGCTGGGAAGGAAGTATATCTGCAGGAGAACCCAGATCCACCTGGGTGCCACAGTAACAACAGGGCAGCGAACCACAACCGAGCATGAATCACTTAGCGGAGCAACAGTGAAATTTGTCACCTTTTGCAGCAGATTACCTCCTGACATGAGTACAGTTATTACTTTACAGGATCAGGGACAGGGACAGGGAGGGCTGGGGAGGGGACCACTGAGCTGGTCGATTATCTCTGAGATCTGGCTACAGCAGGCCCCCAGGCCTGGCCTTATAGCAGCTCAACAAAACATCACCATGAAAAATAAATTTAAAAAAGACATCACCATAGCAACACCCATCCGTACACGCTCCAGTAGGTATATTTCACTGGCCATCCCCAAAGCCAACACCTCCTTTGGCTGCCTTTCCTTCCAGTTCTCTGCTGCCAATGGCTGGAATGAGTTGCAAAAATCACTGAAGCTGGAGACTTATATCTACCTCACTAACTTTAAGCATTAGCTGTCAGAGCAGCTTACCAATTACTGCACCTGTACACAGGCCATCTGTAAATAGACCACCCAACGACCTCATCCCCATATTGTTATTTATTTTTCTTGCTCTTTTACACCCCAGTATCTCTACTTGCACATCATCATCTGCACATCTGTCACTCGTGTTAATGCTAAATTGTAATTATTTATATTTATTGTCTTACCTCCCTAATCTTACTACATTTGAACACACTGTACATATATTTTTCTATTGTGTTATTGACTGTACGTTTGTTTATGTGTAACTCTATGTTGTTGTTTTTGTCGCACTGCTTTGCTTTATCTTGGCCAGGTCGCAGTTGTAAATGAGAACTTGTTCTCAACTGGCCTACCTGGTTAAGTAAAGGTGAAATAAAAATAAATAAATCAAAATTACTCCCTCCCCTGGTCTGGTAGGAAAACAGTGTACCAACCATGGGTGTGTGTATTTTGCATTTGAGTAATTTACGCTATCCAGAGCGACTTACAGTTAGTGCATTCATCTTAAGATAGCTACAGTGCCTTGCGAAAGCCCCCTTGAACTTTGCGACCTTTTGCCACATTTCAGGCTTCAAACATAAAGATATAAAACTGTATTTTTTTGTGAAGAATCAACAACAAGTGGGACACAATCATGAAGTGGAACGACATTTATTGGATATTTCAAACTTTTTTAACAAATCAAAAACTGAAAAATTGGGTGTGCAAAATTATTCAGCCCCTTTACTTTCAGTGCAGCAAACTCTCTCCAGAAGTTCAGTGAGGATCTCTGAATGATCCAATGTTGACCTAAATGACTAATGATGATAAATACAATCCACCTGTGTGTAATCAAGTCTCCCGTATAAATGCACCTGCACTGTGATAGTCTCAGAAGTCCGATAAAAGCGCAGAGAGCATCATGAAGAACAAGGAACAAACCAGGCAGGTCCGAGATACTGTTGTGAAGAAGTTTAAAGCCGGATTTGGATACAAAAAGATTTCCCAAGCTTTAAACATCCCAAGGAGCACTGTGCAAGCGATAATATTGAAATGGATGGAGTATCAGACCACTGCAAATCTACCAAGACCTGGCCGTCCCTCTAAACTTTCAGCTCATACAAGGAGAAGACTGGTCAGAGATGCAGCCAAGAGGCCCATGATCACTCTGGATGAACTGCAGAGATCTACAGCTGAGGTGGGAGACACTGTCCATAGGACAACAATCAGTCGTATATTGCACAAATCTGGCCTTTATGGAAGAGTGGCAAGAAGAAAGACATTTCTTAAAGAGATCCATAAAAAGTGTTGTTTAAAGTTTGCCACAAGCCACCTGGGAGACACACCAAACATGTGGAAGAAGGTGCTCTGGTCAGATGAAACCAAAATTGAAGCTCTGAAGCTCTGAAGCAAGCTTCCAGAAAATTGGAACGGAAATGGCGCCACACCAAACTGGAAGTCTTCCGACTAGCTTGGAAGGACGGTACCGTGCAGTACCGAAGAGCCCTTACTGCTGCTCGATCATCCTATTTTTCTAATTTAATTGAGGAAAATAAAAACAATCCGAAATTCCTTTTTGATACTGTCGCAAAGCTAACTAAAAAGCAGCATTCCCCAAGAGAGGATGACTTTCACTTTAGCAGTGATAAATTCATGAACTTCTTTGAGGAAAAGATTATGATTATTAGAAAGCAAATTACGGACTCCTCTTTAAACCTGTGTATTCCTCCAAACCTCAGTTGTCCTGAGTCTGCACAACTCTGCCAGGACCTAGGATCAAGAGAGACGCTCAAGTCTTTTAGTACTATATCTCTTGACACAATGATGAAAATAATCATGGCCTCTAAACCTTCAAGCTGCATACTGGACCCTATTCCAACTAAACTACTGAAAGAGCTGCTTCCTGTGCTTGGCCCTCCTATGTTGAACATAATAAACGGCTCTCTATCCACTGGACGTGTACCAAACTCACTAAAAGTGGCAGTAATAAAGCCTCTCTTGAAAAAGCCAAACCTTGACCCAGAAAATATAAAAAACTATCGGCCTATATCGAATCTTCCATTCCTCTCAAAAATTTTAGAGAAGGCTGTTGCGCAGCAACTCACTGCCTTCCTGAAGACAAACAATGTATATGAAATGCTTCAGTCTGGTTTTAGACCCCATCATAGCACTGAGACGGCACTTGTGAAGGTGGTAAATGACATTTTAATGGCATCGGACCGAGGCTCTGCATCTGTCCTCGTGCTCCTAGACCTTAGTGCTGCTTTTGATACCATCGATCACCACATTCTTTTGGAGAGATTGGAAACCCAAATTGGTCTACACGGACATGTTCTGGCCTGGTTTAGATCTTATCTGTCGGAAAGATATCAGTTTGTCTCTGTGAATGGTTTGTCCTCTGACAAATCAACTGTAAATTTCGGTGTTCCTCAAGGTTCTGTTTTAGGACCACTATTGTTTTCACTATATATTTTACCTCTTGGGGATGTTATTCGAAAACATAATGTAAACTTTCACTGCTATGCGGATGACACACAGCTGTACATTTCAATGAAACATGGTGAAGCCCCAAAATTGCCCTCGCTAGAAGCATGTGTTTCAGACATAAGGAAGTGGATGGCTGCAAACTTTCTACTATTAAACTCGGACAAAACAGAGATGCTTGTTCTAGGTCCCAAGAAACAAAGAGATCTTCTGTTGAATCTGACAATTAATCTTAATGGTTGTACAGTCGTCTCAAATAAAACTGTGAAGGACCTCGGCGTTACTCTGGACCCTGATCTCTCTTTTGAAGAACATATCAAGACCATTTCGAGGACAGCTTTTTTCCATCTACGTAACATTGCAAAAATCAGAAACTTTCTGTCCAAAAATGATGCAGAAAAATTAATCCATGCTTTTGTCACTTCTAGGTTAGACTACTGCAATGCTCTATTTTCCGGCTACCCGGATAAAGCACTAAATAAACTTCAGTTAGTGCTAAATACGGCTGCTAAAATCCTGACTAGAACCAAAAAATTTGATCATATTACTCCAGTGCTAGCCTCTCTACACTGGCTTCCTGTCAAAGCAAGGGCTGATTTCAAGGTTTTACTGCTAACCTACAAAGCATTACATGGGCTTGCTCCTACCTATCTCTCTGATTTGGTCCTGCCATACATACCTACACGTACGCTACGGCCACAAGACGCAGGCCTCCTAATTGTCCCTAGAATTTCTAAGCAAACAGCTGGAGGCAGGGCTTTCTCCTATAGAGCTCCATTTTTATGGAACGGTCTGCCTACCCATGTGAGATACGCAAACTCAGTCTCAACCTTTAAGTCTTTACTGAAGACTCATCTCTTCTGTGGGTCATATGATTGAGTGTAGTCTGGCCCAGGAGTGGGAAGGTGAACGGAAAGGCTTTGGAGCAACGAACCGCCCTTGCTGTCTCTGCCTGGCCGGTTCCCCTCTTTCCACTGGGATTCTCTGCCTCTACCCTGTTACGGGGGCTGAGTCACTGGCTTACTGGGGCTCTCTCATGCCGTCCCTGGGGGTGCGTCACCTGGGTGGGTTGATTCACTGTTGTGGTCAGCCTGTCTGGGTTGGCGCCCCCCCCTTGGGTTGTGCCGTGGCGGAGATCTTTGTGGGCTATACTCGGCCTTGTTTCAGGATGGTAAGTTGGTGGTTGAAGATATCCCTCTAGTGGTGTGGGGGCTGTGCTTTGGCAAAGTGGGTGGGGTTATATCCTTCCTGTTTGGCCCTGTCCGGGGTGTCCTCGGATGGGGCCACAGTGTCTCCTGACCCCTCCTGTCTCAGCCTCCAGTATTTATGCTGCAGTAGTTTTTGTGTCGGGGCTAGGGTCAGTTTGTTATATCTGGAGTACTTCTCCTGTCCTATTCGGTGTCCTGTGTGAATCTAAGTGTGCGTTCTCTAATTCTCTCCTTCTCTCTTTCTTTCTCTCTCTCGGAGGACCTGAGCCCTAGGACCATGCCCCAGGACTACCTGACATGATGACTCCTTGCTGTCCCCAGTCCACCTGGCCATGCTGCTGCTCCAGTTTCATCTGGCCTGGGCCCTAGGACCATGTCCCAGGACTACCTGACATGATGACTCCTTGCTGTCCCCAGTCCACCTGGCCATGCTGCTGCTCCAGTTTCAACTGTTCTGCCCTACTATTATTCAACCATGCTGGTCATTTATGAACATTTGAACATCTTGGCCACGTTCTGTTATAATCTCCACCCGGCACAGCCAGAAGAGGACTGGCCACCCCACATATGCTCTCTCTAATTCTCTCTTTCTTTCTCTCTCTCGGAGGACCTGAGCCCTAGGACCGTGCCCCAGGACTACCTGACATGATGACTCCTTGCTGTCCCCAGTCCACCTGACTGTGCTGCTGCTCCAGTTTCAACTGTTCTGCCCTACTATTATTCGACCATGCTGGTCATTTATGAACATTTGAACATCTTGGTCATGTTCTGTTATAATCTCTACCCGGCACAGCCAGAAGAGGACTGGCCACCCCACATAGCCTGGTTCCTCTCTAGGTTTCTTCCTAGGTTTTGGCCTTTCTAGGGAGTTTTTCCTAGCCACCGTGCTTTTACACCTGCATTGTTTGCTGTTTGGGGTTTTAGGCTGGGTTTCTGTACAGCACTTTGAGATATCAGCTGATGTACAAAGGGCTATATAAATAAATTTGATTTGATTTGATTGAACTTTTTGGCAACAATGCAAAACGTTATGTTTGGCGTAAAAGCAACACAGCTCATCACCCTGAACACACCATCCCCACTGTCAAACATGGTGGTGGCAGCATCATGGTTTGGGCCTGCTTTTCTTCAGCAGGGATAGGGAAGATGGTTCAAATTGATGGGAAGATGGAATGAGCCAAATACAGGACCATTCTGGAAGAAAACCTGATGGAGTCTGCAAAAGACCTGAGACTGGGACAGAGATTTGTCTTCCAACAAGACAATGATCCAAAACATAAAGCAAAATCTACAATGGAATGGTTCAAAAATAAACATATCCAGGTGTTAGAATGGCCAAGTCAAAGTCCAGACCTGAATCCAATCGAGAATCTGTGGAAAGAACTGAAAACTGCTGTTCACAAATGCTCTCCATCCAACCTCACTGAGCTCGAGCTGTTTTGCAAGGAGGAATGGGAAAAAATGTCAGTCTCTCAATGTGCAAAACTGATAGAGACATACCCCAAGCGACTTACAGCTGTAATCGCAGCAAAAGGTGGCGCTACAAAGTATTAACTTAAGGGGGCTGAATAATTTTGCATGCCCAATTTTTCAGTTTTTGATTTGTTAAAAAAGTTTGAAATATCCAATAAATGTCGTTCCACTTCATGATTGTGTCAGTTTTATATCTTTATGTTTGAAGCCTGAAATGTGGCAAAAGGTCGCAAAGTTCAAGGGGGCCGAATACTTTCGCAAGGCACTGTAGGTGGGACAATCACATATCTCAGTCATAAACACATTTCCAACCACAGTTTTTATGTGAGGGAAGTCATATCGTATAAAAAAAAATCACAACAGCTGTGATGGAAACAGGAAGTTTCGGTGTAATTTTATAAATGCCAACAGATCATTCGTTCGTTCTATATGGTGGGATCTGTTTGTGTCTGTAAAATGTATTATGTGGGAAATGTCGGTGGAAATGCCATTATGCGCAAATATGGGTACTGTGGGATTATTTAAGATACTCTTTGATGAGGGTTTCAGATGTTTTCGGGAATATGGACAGGGACTGGATTGCTCAGATCTGTAATGCTCAGGTATTTACTTTACAGGAATAAGAGAGGTAGAGAAGGGAAGCCAGGTAATGTCCTGCTGTGTAGAGTAGGTGGTATACAAGTATTATGTCCGTTTTTCAGTGCCTAAATTTGACATGAAGCTGTTTGTAACACTTTCAAAAAGCCATTAGTGCAATGGCTGTTTAGGAACAGATCCACTGTGGACCAGGGTCAGTCCTCGTTCTCTCGCTGACAAAGAGAGCCTCTTTTAGTAGGAGTCCAGGACAAACTGGCTTCATCTCTCCACCTATCCTCTTGGGTGTTTTTCAACTCGCCTTGCGGTGAGAGAGAGAGCTGGCACTTGATGGTCGGTAGGCTGCATGGCTGTGGCTCTCGGTCTCCAAGACGGGATGTGGATTGTTCTGCACTGCTGTGAATCAGGGGGGTTAGCGGAGAGGGGGGGGGTTAGCGTATAGAGTATCTTTATACAGTAATGTTAATGAAAAGTGCATAGATACATAACCTCTTTTACAAATCTATTGCAATTGTATATTGGACAACTTTGTGATTACTCAACTTGGACAAAGTTTTCTGTTCAACTTGGACAAAGTTTTCTGTTCAATAGTAAACATACTTAATGACATTTAAAGTAAGTTTGATTGTAACTTTCATGGCTAGTTATATGGTTGTGCATTATACAACTGTTGTTTATTTGACTGTAGTTGAAATGAAGTGTTACCCGACTAACACCCATACTAACTGACAGTTTGTATGCATCTTAAATACTCTTTTCTTTTAGTATTTTATCTGCCACTCTTTTAGACTCCTTTGCAATTCTGGCCAGGCTTATGGCTGCATCTTCTCTGATAATTGAAGAATATTTTGTTATTATCTGTTTTCATTTGGAAATCTTGCATTTGAAGACATAAAACTGTAAGACTTGGCTGTGTTGGCCAACTCTGGGCTAAAGTTATTTTCTCTTAAAGTAGTTTAGTTTCTTTGAAAGTCCTACTAATTAAAATTGTCCATCTGTCTCATTCCATTATAATGCAATTGATAAGGGAAGTTATACCTTGTCAAAAAAGTGATATACTTTTGGTGAAAATCAGACAATAGAACCTCAATAGTATTCTGTACTGTAGTTAGCTACTTGTAAAACTACAAACAGTTTGCTGTGTATCTGAATATGCCTATTTCCCGTGGTGTGCACATTTGACCGTAACACATACAAACTAAATGTATTTTACAGACGGGGGATCTGAAAATGAGGGCAGTTATCCATCTTGGAAAGTCCCTCACATTTCCTCTTCTTCTGACACGGAGCTCAGTACTGACGATTATTTCTCCCCTTCCTTAAACTCTCACAAACACAGTCCCAGATCTTACTGTCCTTCTCTCTTCTCTCTATCCTGACCTCTGTCCCCTCTCTCCTCCTCCACACTCGGCCCTTCTCTCACGTCATTAAATGTCCTGTCTGCCTGTGTATACTATCTGTCCCTTGTGGCGCTCTATGCTAAATTCCATCATTAAAACCCATTACCCAGCTATCAAAACCCCCTTGTAATTCCAGCTAATGATCTAATTTCTCTAAGTGTCACCCGTGTCAGTCAGCAGCAGGGCGCCGGCAAACGTCCAAAGGGGTCTGGTCAGAGTACCCCATACCCCCCCCCCTTCCACCCATACCCCTTCTCTCCACCCATACCCCTCCCCTCCACCCATACCCTCCCTCCAACCATACCCCTCCCCTCCACCCATATCCCTCTCCTCCACCCATACCCCTCCCCTCCATCCATACCCCTTCCCTCCATCCCTCTCTCCTCCACCCATACCCCTCTCCTCCACCCATACCCCTCCCCTCCATCCATCCATCCCTCCTCCATCCATACCCCTCCCCTCATCCCTATCTCCTCCATCTATACCCCTCCCTCCATCCATCCATCCCTCCTCCATCCATACCCCTCCCATCATCCCTATCTCCTCCATCTATACCCCTCCCCTCTATCAATCCCTCTCTCCTCCATCCATACCCCTCCCCTCCATCCATCTCCCCTCCACCCATACTCCTCCCCTCCATCCATCCCTCTCTCCTCCATCCATACCCCTCCCCTCCATCCATCCCTCTCTCCTCCATCTATACCCCTCCCCTCCACCCATCCCTATCTCCTCCATCTATACCCCTCCCCTCTATCAATCCCTCTCTCCTCCATCCATCCATACCCCTCCCCTCCACCCATCCCTATCTCCTCCATCTATACCCCTCCCCTCTATCAATCCCTCTCTCCTCCATCCATACCCCTCCCCTCCATCCATCTCCCCTCCACCCATACCCCTCCCCTCCATCCATCCCTCTCTCCTCCATCCATACCCCTCCCTCCACCCATCCCTATCTCTTCCATCTATACCCCTCCCCTCTATAAATCCTCTCTCCTCCATCCATACCCCTCCCCTCCACCCATACCCCTCCCCTCCATCCATCCCTCTCTCCTCCATCCATACCCCTCCCCTCCATCCATCCCTCTCTCCTCCATCCATACCCCTCCCTCCACCATCCCTATCTCCTCCATCTATACCCCTCCCCTCTATCAATCCCTCTCTCCTCCATCCATACCCCTCCCCTCCATCCATACACCTCACCTCCATCTATACCCCTCCCCTCCATCCATCCCTCTCTCCTCCAAAAAGAGGTTAGAGAAATCAGTGGCCTACCAAAAATTACACGACAGGGTGGCGAGGGATAGTGTGTGTGTGTACGTGCGTGCGTGTGTGACTGCTCAAATATTCCACTTTAATAGCTAGGCCAGATCAACTAGGGGTCTGATTTTGGTCAAACGAAAAGGTGGGAAAAGGAGAGAGCCAGGTAAGAGAGAGAAATGCCTGCTGTTTGACAAGAGGCCATTCTAAATCCCATACACATCCATCATAAGTGAAGGTTTATGTACTCTGAAGGGGCGATAATAGCATTTAGCATTTTCACACAGCTTCCTGTCGTCTGGATTTGAGTGGAGAGAAAGAGGGGTGAAGAAAGTGGGGTAGAGGACACGGGTCGTTTCTTTTCCCTCCTTCCTCCTCTTCCTCACAGTCTCCTTCCTCCTCCACATAGGCTCCTTCCTCTCCTCTCCCACTCTCCGGGAAATCATTCCCTGAATTGGAATAGGGGCCCTGGGGCCACCGGGGCGCCCAGTCACTCGTTTTTTCAAAGTGGATAATTGACTACCTTCGCCTGGTAATTTGTCGCCTGCATATGCCAGCTAATACATCAGTGGGAGAGAAGCCCACACACTCTAACCTCACACACACACACAGAGGGCCCAGCCCCCCCCCCCCCCCCCTTACCAAAGAGCCAGGAGCTGGGAATGAGAAGAGGGTTTGAAGTGGTGGAGGAAAAACCTGAGATGATACATGGGCCCATTGTGGTATAATGACTCCCAAATACCTTTAAGCAGAGCAGAGTGTAAACCTGTATCTATACTAATCTGGGAGGAAATATGACTGTTTACACATTAAACGGGACTGCAAAAGAACCAGCTGTAGAATTAATTGTGCAATCAGGACATTGGAAAGAAATGTTGTACATGGCCTCTCTATTGCCGAGACCACATTTATCATCGCTGAGCTGGCGGTCCCATTCTTTTATGTTTACCCCCCTCCTCTCACTTACTGTTTTAATGTACCCCCATCACCAAACAGATTAGGATTATTGCGACAAAACAACGGTATTTTATGTGTTTTCAATAGCGGTGTCAGTACCTGATGTATTTATCATGTGTTTCCCCGAGACCTTTTCTCTTCAACGTTCACATCATGCTCAACGGAGGGAATGGAGTTACAGTGTTTAAAGTCTTTGATTATTGTTAATGCCATACTTGATACACTTATATTGAGGTAGTTTTTATATGCCAGGCGATCCATAAAACAATATATAAACGTATATTTTTATTGATCCGTCTTTCGGATGGGACGTTAAACGGGTGTCCTGACTCTCTGAGGTCATTAAAGATCCCATGGCACTTATTGTAAGAGTAGGGGTGTTAACCCTGGTGTCCTGGCTAAATTCCCCATCTGGCCCTCAAACAATCACGGTCACCTAATAATCCCCAGTTTACAATTGGCTCATTCATCCCCCTCCTCTCCCCTGTAACTATTCCCCAGGTCGTTGCTGTAAATGAGAACGTGTTCTCAGTCAACTTACCTGGTAAAATAATGAATAGTTATTATATTTGTTCATCTTTATGTAGGTATATTTATTAATGTGCTCATAAAGTATACATTTAGCATGTCACCTTTCATTTGTATTGTGCAGGCTACTGTAGATTTGAAAAATATTTGTTTTGTATTTTGTATCTGCCTTTACATTTCTTTCTATGCAATTCCTCAGCTAATAGTTCAAAAAACGTGTCTATTTTTATTTAGTTAAATCCTTGTCTCTATTTCTATGATATCCCTTACATAACATTTTCAGTAGTGTTAGCCTCTACAGATGCAGTATCTTAATTTGATCAACATGAGACAGGCAAACTTACTTGCAATACAGGACCTACAGATGTAGCATCGTACTTTGATCACCATGAGACAGGCAAACTTAAATGCAATACAGGACTTGTAAAACGTGTCATGTATTTGAGGTTTAAAAAGGCTTCTGAAGTTTTTAATTTAAACTTTGACATTTCAGACTTGATTTTCCCTTACGAAAAATATATCAACCCCTACAAAAATGTCCATGAATTATAATCCACATAATAATTCACATTTCCTATTGCTGCAGGATTATTTTCCTGCTGTAGCAAACTGGCTCAAATGACGATCCTACATCTGCTACCACTAATATAACGCAAGTTAAGGTAGAAGTGGTGGTGGTCGTGCAGTACAATGGCGTGATTTATCATCTGATGGTCCTGTGTGGAAGCATATTATTCTCCCTCTCTCTGGTGTAAAGAGGTGTAGGCTCCAGGCCCCAGTTTTTACCTTGCCCTTGTTCCAGGCTGCGGGCTGGAGGAGAGACTAAAGTAAGAATGGGGCCACTGGCACCTCAAGGGTACTGTAGCTACTACAGCTCCCTGCTTAGAGCGGAGCTTGGAGCTTTTGGTTCATTAGACTCATAATAGCTTTTAGTTTGATATAGCACGCAAGGGTTCCCTTCAGTAATTACATTCATATGACGTACTCTCATATTTTTATTGTATGCATTTCCCATGTAAAGTAAGGGCTGCTCAATATCCCACAATAGTATACATAATATACTGTATACACATGACTCTAGGGTTTTCATTTTAACAATAGAAAATATCAAATTTCCATTGTGACGGTATTACAAAATGTTTTTTTTTAGGTATAGTACTATTCTCCTACACAGTCTACTGGTAATGATTTCATCATTTCCAAATAATGTATTTGTTTTAATAATAAAACATGACAATAGTAATGTGTAAATGTGTAACCAAATGACCACGGAAATGAAGGTATAGGTAGGCAAGAAGCGGTAAAGCTGAATATTCTCTGAGGAAAAAGAATGGCTTCAAAAGACCAAGACTACAGGAAAAGAAGGACCGAGCACGCCCCCATTCTCATCGACGGGGCTGTAGTCTACATCAACAACAAAATAACATGGTCCAAGCACACCAAGACAGTCGTGAAGAGGGCACGACAAAACCTATTCCCAATCAGGAGACTGAAAAGATTTGGCATGGGTCCTCAGTATCCTGACTGGTTGCATTACTGCCTGGTATGGCAACGGCTCGACCTCCAACCGCAAGTCACTACAGAGGGCAATGCGTACGTCCCATTACATTACTGGGGCCAAGCTTCCTGCCATCCAGGACCTCTATACCAGGTGGTGTCAGAGGAAGGCCCTAAAAATGGTCAAAGACTCGCAAGCTGTACCAGAGCCCCCAAGCCTAGGTCCAAGAGACTTTAATAATTCTACCTACAATATACACCTGCATATTACCTCAATTACCTCGACTAAACACATTGACTCTGTACCGGTATACCCTGTATATAGCCCCGCGATTGCTTTTTTACTGCTGCTCTTCAATCATTTGGTACTTTTATTTCTTATTCTTATTCTTTTTTCTTACTGCATTGTTGGTTATGGGTTGTAAGTAAGCATTTCGCTGTAAGGTCTACCTACACCTGTTGTATTCGGCACATGTGCCAAATACAATTTGATTTGATCAACGTTGTTTTCAGGGACTGAGTTAATGCTGCTGCTCTCTGGTCAATGAAGCTCTAGCTTCCTCTAGTGTATAAAAAAGGACGCTACAAGACAAGACATTTAAATACTAAATAAAAAACTCAAACTATCAGAGCTGCCAACTCATGCATTGTCCGTGAGACACACGCTTTTCACCCACTTCTCACGCTCTCAAGGAACACGTCTTATACCTCACACATTGAAAAGTACTGCTTTTGTTTTTCTAATTAGTCCATTGTGTACTCAGCGCGTTAACTTTTCAACTGTGCTCCAAATAGTTTTGAAATCGGAGCATCTTCGCCTGATATTGAACATCACGAACCTCCATCATTGTCCTGTATTGCCACAGCACTGTGAACCGTGGCACATTAAAGCATATGATTGGTCTAGTTATGTAAAGGATCAAGGGGATTGGATGCGTGTTTTAAAGAAACGCCCTTCAAGACTAGAGTGGAGATGAATAGAAAACGTTCTCTGGAGTTTAGTAATCTGCTGTCTAGACCGGGTGCGTCCTCGTGCGCCATTGCGCGCATGTTGATTTTGTCCATCCACACCAGGCGATCCAAGACAGCAGGTTGAAATATCAAAACGAACTCTGAACAAACTATATTAATTTGGGGACAGATAGAAACACATGAAACATTCATGGACACGTTGCTAGCTAATTTGTCCTGAGATACAAACATTGGGATGTTATTTTACCTGAAATGCACAAGGTCCGTTTTTTCTGAATCTTTGTAGAATTTTGACCCATTTTGAGTCACACAAAATTGTGTGTTCTCTACTCTGACATTTAATCCACAGATAAAAGGGGAACCCTATTTTATTTATCCTTTAGCAGCCAGAAGCTGCCAGCAGCAGCCTAGTGTTGGGCTGGTAACTGAAAGGTTGCTGGATCAAATCCCTGAGCTGACAAAGTAAAAATCTGTAATTCTGCCCCTGAACAAGGCAGTTAACCCACTGTTCACCAGTAGGATGTTGTTGTGAAAAACAACAACAATGTGTTCTTAACTGATTTGCATAGTTTAAAAAAGGTAGAAGTCTTCTGTGGATTTGACATGTTGATTGGCAACCAACTTTAAGGTGCATTACCACCACCGACTGGACTGGAGTGTGGACCTCAGTTCATCTTTCAATCACCCATGTGGGTATATGCTCCTAAAAACCAATGAGGAGATGGATGAGGTGGGATTTGCAGTGCATCAAGCATCAAAAATAGAATCAAGTTCTATTTTAGCTCCTGGCTACGCAGACTCTCGTTGACGCGCTCTGGCAGTTTAGATGAAATGATTGAATAACATCTATGTGTACATTTATTTTGCACGCAACGCGAGCGGTGTGGTCAGCATGTAAGAAGAGCAGCAACGCGAGCGGTGTGGTCAGCATGTAAGAAGAGCAGCTCCGTAGTGCTGTTTCATGCACAATATTGTCAACAAAAGGGGGTTGCTGTTACTCCTGTCCCTATTGCAGAATGTAGCCCTTTGAAGTCGATTTAATCCACATTTAGCATTTAGACCCCTCGTTTGTTGATTGTCATTTAGGCTGTGACAACGCAAAGGCAGCAGGCACAAAGACCTACATTATGTTTTAGCAAGGAAGTTATGTAGGGTTATTTGATTTGTAACTATGACAATAATTTTGTCAAACAGATTGTGAACCCAAAAGTGTACATTTGAATCTAGATGGGGGACAATAAATATATAAATCATTTGGTTAGGGTGTACGAGCAGATTTCTGTCATCTTGTCGACGGGACATTTTATAATCTATTTACTTGACTTAGTCAGTGGAACAATTCTTATTTGTAACAATGGACTAAAATATAGGGTGATTACGGTGGTCGTCAGCAAGAACACTACTGATATTCCCCACACTTATTGTATTATTCCACTTCATCCCAATTTTGCCGGTGTAATCTGCATATTTAAAATCTGATATGCCTACCTGTGTCCGGAAATGCATTATTTGAGGTTATGTATTTTTGTAGCCATTCATGGACAGTTTTGAATAAGTCATACAAATAAGCATTGGATATTAAATGCTCCAGGAATCAAATATAATTGTTGACATTTTAGTATTGTGCACATGCTAGGCAGAGATGGTAGGGGGACTCACAACTCATTTTAGTATTGTGCACATGCTAGGCAGAGATGGTAGGGGGACTCACAACTCATTTTAGTATTGTGCACATGCTAGGCAGAGATGGTAGGGGGACTCACAACTCATTTTAGTATTGTGCACATGCTAGGCAGAGATGGTAGGGGGACTCACAGCTCATAAACACGTCATATTTTGTCTATGTAGCGTAAAATGATGGCAAGGATCTTCAACTAGTAGGCATAAACCACCTGAATATTGATATTCATTCTATTTTTCTTGAAGGTCTGGTGATTATGAGAAATGTATTGTTATAACAACAAGAACATTTTCAAACACCCAGCACTTGGGAAACATAGATCAGGGGCGGTCAACCTTCCTGGAGTACAAGCAGGATTTTCTTTCAGCCCTATTTTAAAGAGAGAGTTCACCCAAATTACAAAATGTTTGTGTCATTACCTTGAAAGCAGTCTATGAACAAGCAGACTGCAATCTATGATTTGATTGCCCACTGCTATCAAGCATTAATATAAAAATGTCATTGTTGTAGTGGTAACCCTCGCCTGCATGTGCTGCATACAACTTTCCACCTGAGAACAGGGCTTAATCCCTGCTTCCAACCTTTCCACTGTTTCTGTCATTTGCCATATCTCATTTCACTACTGTTTGAATAAAGTGTCAAACCACCCAAAAATCTAATGGTAAGTTGTTGAATTTTGAAGTCATGTCAAAATACCTCGAATTGCAATAAATTAGCTTTAAAACATAGCAAATCTCCCTCCAAGCTTTCTTCAAACTTTGGCAGCCCTGTTTTCATTATATTACTTTGTACACTAGTTGATACTAAAGTCCCATAGAAAACCATGAAATGTTTAACTCTCCTGGCCTCAAGTGCTGTTCAACCATTGAAGCTTCCTTGGGGGCAATGACATGAAATTTGATACCACCTGAACTCATTCACCCAGGTATGCATTGACATCAAATAGGCTGTCAAATTCAGATGACAAAAATACAAAATGTGTAAAGATGACTATATAGAAGAAAAGGAGCGGGGTTTGAAACAGATACAATTGGCATAATAGATTGCATGCATTGTAGTAGTAGCATATACTTCACACGATTCTCATCCATCTCGCGCAAATATTTTGTAGGCTACTCTCTCCTCCAGATGTCGCGGTTTCGCAAGCTCTGCCGAATGTCCAATCAGAAACGGTTTCCGTCTCGTTGCTATATCTTCACACCCGGCTCTTTCTCATGACAGGTGAGTTTGCAGAATTTTCCTAGCAAAATACAGGTCAACATATCCTCGCATGTAGACCATTTCAATTTTCAATAACACAATTGCTAAAATGTTTGTTTCTTCTGGTTGATGAACTTGACTTCTTAACACACGTCCTCCTATGATGTTTAACATACCTCTTGATACTACTCTTTACTTTTCATCGTGTGTCATGTTCTTCACACCCTTTGGATAATACTTACTATACGTGTTTGTGTGTGTGGGCATACCATCTGTAGGTTACTGAAGCAAATGTTCACAGACCAGATATAGCACAAGTAGGCTGCTACATGCTGTCTTGTGTTCTGTTTCCAAATGCACAAATAAACACGGACAGTTAGGAATGCAATAAAGCATTTGCATCAAGCTATCTTTTTCAAGACCTCTTTCGTTTATCTTGAATAACTAAATAACCCTTCACATTTTGACTGGCTTCATAACATGCTTACACCACCTCAGATACAGGTCATGCAACTGCTGAGGCAGACCACGCCTCTCTAAAATCGTGTTCCAATCAGAATATCTCATTACTGTTGCTACCAGTGGTTGCTACTCATTTTACAGCCATTCCCTATTTAGAACGGTCTTGGTAAATTAGCATGTGGCCAATGATCTTAAGTATGCAAATGTTCGACATGACCCCAAATCGCCAATAATATCTGCGTGTACAGCAGATGAGTTGCTTCATTTTCAACAGCGAACGATCAACGGTGTATAGTGACAAAAAATCGCTAGCACAAAAAGGGATATATCAGCAAGCAATATCTTTGTTTCTATTTGGATTTTATGTGCAAGATGACATTTGAGGAACTAAGTGGGGAATATTCTACAGAAAGGTAAACTATACTTTTAAGCGCTTTTGCATTTGCCAATGTTGTCAGTACAATTTGTGAGTGACTGTTCTGTCACTTAACTTGACAATCAAGCCATGCATGCATTCAATTTACGAAAAAGAATGCGCAAAACTTCAATGTACTTTTATTCAGATATTGAACTACAGTTAACTTGACCTAAACTTTTATATTGTTTACTTTGTTAACTAGCTAGGTAACAGTAGCTTGGCTTGGTTGAGGTTTATGCAATATTTGAATATGTAGCTAGCTAACGCCAGCTTTTCTGTTCAGCTCACTTACAGTTTAGCCTACTGTAAATGCCGGTGTCAGGTCACTTTAGGGTAGCACACTTTTGACATGAACTAAAAGCTTCAGTGTATTCGACTATCAATGTACTCATCATACAATAATATTAAGTCAATTATGGAGTGACATGCACCGAAAATCAAACGCGATTTCAGAGTTTCAACTTGCAAATCAGTCATTTTTACTCGCTACCTACAGTAGCTACCTAGCTAATGCTAGTATACCAAAGCCGGCGCCTGCTTTTGGCTGTAATTTACCAGGCTGATAGATTTAGCCCTGGCATGGCCTCCTTTTCAAGAAGTTGAGCTTTGGCCATGAATATGTGAAAGTTGATGTGAATTTGATGTTAGTTCTAACAATTCGTTCCTTTCGCTGTTGTAGGATGGATACAGTGACAAAAGCCTTGGAAGAGGTTCTCTCATCAGCATTACCCCAAGGATGCATAACAGTAGGGGTCTATGAAGCAGCTAAATCATTGAATGTGTAAGTAGGCTTCGCTTAATTAAAATCAATTAAAATTGCAATGATGTAGTTTTTGTCTATGCATGCCTGTTTTAGAATGTCTGCAATTTGGGGGCAGGTAGTCTAGTGATTAGAGCATTGGGCCAGTAACCAAAAGGTTGCTGGATTGAATCCCTGAGCTGACAAGGTAAAAATCTGCCATTCTGCCCCGGTAGGCCATCATTGTAAATAAGAATTTGTTCTTAACTGACTTGCCTAGTTAAAAAAATGTTTTAAATTCATGCGCTATTACTGCGTTACTAACCATTTTTCTGTTACTTTCTTCAACAGAGATCCAGATAATGTGGTTCTGTGCATCCTGGCTACAGATGACGAGGATGTAAAGGACGTGGCCCTTCAGATCCACTTCACCCTGATCCAGGCATTCTGCTGTGAGAATGACATCAACATCCTGCGAGTGAACAACACCAGGCGTCTGGCAGAGATCCTTGGAGGGGGAGGGAAACAAGGGGGAGAGCCCATGGACCTGCACTGTGTCCTGGTCACTGTAAGTATCCATTTCCACTAATATACACTAAAATATGTTAAATGTAGACTTCAAAGTGACTTTCAAACAGACCAGGGTGCTAAAAATGTCTCCCAACATTTATTTTATTTTACTGATGCACTTGAGACACTCATGCTCTGAACTTGTCAGAACACACCCAGTAATTACTCACTCCTTGAGTCCTGTAGCGCACCACTCAGTCTTGATATCTAGACTTGCCGCTTGTGGGATTTTCATTTAGGCAAATAACTTAATTGCTCATAGTCTTGAAACCCCCAGGTTTCTATCTATTCCATTGTCATGTTAGGCCTACATGTCATAAAACAGGCATTTGGATCCTTGTGCCACTATTGACTCATTCTCTCTTTTTCTCTTGTCTGTGCAGAGCCCACACTCCTCGTCCTGGAAAGACCCAGCCCTGAGCAAAGTGAACCGCTTCTGCAGGGAGAGCCGCTGCATGGACCAGTGGGTGCCCATCATCAACCTCCCAGAGCGCTGAAGGGCTCCCCCACCCCCCAACAGCAAGGCCTGCGAAGTACTCTCTCTGAACAGGAGTAGTGTAATCCCTGATGGACACACTACCCTGGGGAAATTCCTGATGGAGGAAAAACAAGATAAACGACCACAAAATAAGGCATTTCGAGAAGAAAAAAAGATCAGACCCTGCCATCTAGATGGGATACAAAAGAGGATGGTTTCCACTGGGCTGGTGGAGTTAAACTCTCGGCTATGGCAGTCGAGGCGAGATGAGGCACATTTTATGTTCGGTCACGAAACCGACGTCTGTGCTTTTTAACAGAAGATGGACACACTGTACAGAAGGATAAAAGCATGTATGGCAGAGCACTTCACCTTGTGGGGACTTTAAAGAGGGAATAGCAACAAAAATAGGCACTGTTGTTAAGAGGACCATGGCCTTGGCGTCTCTCTGCAGAAACAGAGCACTTGTAGAAACACTGGACTTTTGCAATTTCATTTTTTATTCACACTGTTGATGTTGTCGTTACTTTTGTTTTGTAATTATTTAAAAAGGGAAGGGCTAAATATCTAATGAATATTCAAGATACTATGCATTCAGTCAGTGTTTCCAATGCCAAATGTTTTTTACTCAAGTGAAAAGTTATTTTTTTTACAGTTAAGTTATTTCTTATGATATTTAAATGTATTTATATTAGCAATTTTTTACCATTATCTATATGAAATTCTCTGCAAAAGCACAAATGTATTATTGTGGTCAATAAAACATATTCTTGGAGCCAAAACTCGATGGTCCTTCGCATTCATTTTTTTCAAAATTTCTGGAAATGTAACAAAGCTAGTTGAACTTTGACCCCACAACATTTGTATAGGGAATCACATGCGATCAGAGGTCACCCTGGGCTCTATGCACTCAGTGACATCCTCTTGCCAGGTGACAATAGCCCCACCCCCACCACGCTTTGTCAGCATGATCGTGCTCATTCATCCGTATGCCTTCCCCTTTTCATCGTCCTGAATTCAGCCCACGGGTAAGCTGAGAGCCCTTCCTGCATACCTCTTTGAATGCCTCACACCTACCTGCTGCCTCGCTAGGAAAAGTACTGCACGTGTGCAAAGTGCACCCACAGTGCTCACGTGCACATTTGACAATCCAGGTTTCTGCGTAGTACACACACGCGTTGATTGTCCACTTGCATGCAGAACTATCTGCTGAACAAGACAATAGTGAGTGCTCAGGTGAATAAAGGTAGAATGGAAACAGAAACACTTGACTGCTTCAACTAATAGAGCATATCCAGGGGAACATAGTACATATCAATCGCGTCAAATAACAAACATATTACAAAACCTCTGCTGAGTGAGGTTATAGCGTAAACTTTCCCCCAATTATCAAACACATGCTGCTTGCGAGGAGGCTGTTTGAGCCGGTTGCTGTTTATTAGCATTTCGCACGGAAGGTGCGGTAGAGAGCGCATGACTTTACGCCCTTGGAGAGTTGTGTAAGGTAGACACTGCCGTGCGTGTAGGTTGTTTAACACGCTCTCCCCCAGTCCTTCCTCTACATGCTCACAGGTGACGCTGGCGTTGGGTGTGGATGATGTCAGAGCTGATGCAAAGCAGGCTTTCCCCTGGTTTGTCATGATCACAAGAGCTTGTCACCTTTGCACAGGAAAACAACGTTTCATTGTAGATGGCTTTAATTATCTTCTAGAATGTGTTTAATGATTAACAACTCCAATATTGCTAATATTTTTATTGGTGTTTTTTAATCGTTTTTCATATTTTTGTACTCTGACTGCAAATCATTTAAATGGATTCTATGATATTTTCATCAATAATAATGTATATTATATATTAATAACACGACTGGGTAGACCCTCCCAACAGCACTGTGTTAAAGGTTACCATGTCGTAACTAAGGTGTGTGGTGACCAGTTGAGGGTGTGACACTGATGTCATGTGGTATTGTGTTGGTGGTGTTTGGGGGAAAGGTTAGATACAAGTAGGGGAAGTGTGATGTAAGGTTTATGTTGGTACTGGAAGAGTTCAAGTCAGTCACAGGAGGAATTTTACATTCCCCAGCCCTTAGTAACTACCCAACCGGCTCCTTGGGTATCCCTGTGTTTTCCGGGTTATTACCATCGACATACGCAAAAGTTGTATAGGGGGTTTAAGGAGGTTGTATAGGACAATAAATACTCAGGTCATCAAAATAATCAGAATCATATTTTTCACTGAATGTAATACAGGTTACTCAACAGATTACACTCAACATGTTACTCTCAACATGTTACACTCAACAGATTACACTCAACATGTTACACTCAAATGTTACACTCAACATGTTACTCTCAACAGATTACACTCAACATGTTACACTCAACAGATTACACTCAACATGTTACTCTCAACAGATTACACTCAACATGTTACTCTCAACAGATTACACTCAACATGTTACACTCAACAGATTACACTCAACAGATTACACTCAACATGTTACACTCAAATGTTACACTCAACATGTTACTCTCAACAGATTACACTCAACATGTTACACTCAACAGATTACACTCAACATGTTACTCTCAACAGATTACACTCAACATGTTACACTCAACATGTTACTCTCAACAGATTACACTCAACATGTTACTCTCAACAGATTACACTCAACATGTTACTCTCAACAGATTACACTCAACATGTTACTCTCAACAGATTACACTCAACATGTTACACTCAACATGTTACTCTCAACAGATTACACTCAACATGTTACTCTCAACAGATTACACTCAACATGTTACTCTCAACAGATTACACTCAACATGTAACACTCAGCAGATTACACTAATAATACAATAAATATTGCAGAATATCAGTATATATAACTAGAGAAAATTAATCAAATACAATTGCTGAATAAATTGTGTAACAACAGTGTAACAACATCCTGAGGGAACACTTGGGGTAGTAGACAGTAGATCAGATGTCATGGTTTGGCATGGTCCACTGCACTGCTGAATGGGGGTGAATGAGTGGCTCGGCCTAACCGAGGGGCTGTGCGGGGGTGGGACCACCAACAGTGCAGAGGACTGTGCTGGGGTGGGTTCAACGCTGCCCCCCTCCCTCCCCGTCTCCCACACATCAGCACATTCCAACACACTGACACTGTGACTGCCAGGCTTTCACCAAGGGAGGCACGCGGTCAGTGGGCCTGCCAGGCCTTAGCAATGTGCCCACCAGGCTCGCCCTGGAACACAATGACATTGTGCTTGCCAGGATTACACTGTGTGCTTTGCGTCCTATACGCCTGCTTTGCACCGATATCAATACACTGTTACTGGGCAGCCAGGCTTCTGCAGGACACGGCGCCTAAAGACATCCACAGTAAAAGACTGTACTTACTGTGGCTTTCCCAGCTGCAGAGATGAACCATGTGCAAGAGAGAACAATATCTAAAATGTGTCATGTATACTCCCTCTCCGGCCTCTAGGTCATCAGACTGCTGATTATCCTGCACACCTGTCACCATCATCTCGCGCACCTCATGACACTCACCTGGACTCCATCACCTCCTTGATTATCTTCATGATATCTGTCACTCCCCTTGGTTCTTTCCTCAGGTGTTATTGACTCTGTTTTCATGTCGGTGCGTTGTTTGTATAACCTGTTTATTGTTTCCTTTATTTATTAAAACACTCCCTCCCTGAACTTGCTTCCCGACTCTCAGCACACTCGTTACAAGATGTCTCTTTTGGTTACTATCCAACATTTTCCTCATACTGAATTTTTTTTTTTTTTTTACCCACTAGCTGCCCGAAGACAAGGTCAGAAAATAAAGGGGAACAAGCTTCAGGCTTACAAATCCTTAAAATAGCACCTCATCTCTCATAAGTGGAAACCAGGGTTTAAGCACCTATTTTTAGCTCTCCCCAGTTCATTGGCCCAGACGGCTGTGGGCCGAGGCCTATTCTAGTCTCACCATGGTGAGGTATAAACACATGTTCGCTGGACCCCACGTAATGAGAGGAAACAAGGCTAGGCTATAGATAACTCACAGTAGCTTTCTTTAAGCCACATGGCTGGAGTTGAATCAAACTGTTGAGCTTGGTCTGCATCCCCTTTGTACAGATGTAGGATCTTGTTGCTGGATGACTTTCCTGCAATGCAAAACTTATAGTGTATTTTAGCTAGTAATTTCCACTTAGAAATTTGAGACTTGATTTTCCCTTACCAAAAATGTATCAACCGCTACAAAAATGTCCATTAATTATAATCCACATAAATAATCCTGCAGTTACAGGTTTCCTGCTGTAGCAAACTGCCTCAAATTAAGACCTGTATTTGTTAATTATTCCCTTTAGATATGAGTGATATTGAATGCTGCATTTTAATAATACGTTTCAATTCATTGTTAGATTGTCTTAACATAATGGGAACAATGGATTCTTGCACGTGGTAGTATAATTACATTTTTGTCATATAGTAGATGCTCTTATACAGTGTATACATTTTTCGTGCTTTTTCGCAGTGGTCCCTCAAACCACAACCCAGGCTTTGCTAGCACCTTGATCTACCAACTGAGCCACACCGGACCATATTACCCACCATCTGTCACGAATATTACCGAAGGTGACTCCCCTTCTTGTACGGGTGGCGCCCGGCGGTCGTCGTCACCGGTCTACTAGCCATCACCGATCCTTTGTTCTGTGTTCGTTTGGTTTTGTCTGATTGGTATCACCTGTTTCTTGTTTGGTTGTTAGGGTGGGGTTATATAAGTTTGTTCAGCCCGCTTCTGTTTCGTGCGGGCTTGTTCGTCTGTTTTGTGTTAGAGTGATTTTGTTTGCATTATCGGGTTTCGCGCTGTCCGTTATTATTTCTGATAATTTGTTTCCTACTTTTGTTATTTTTCCTGGATATTAAAGCGTGTTTTACCCACATCCTTTTGCTATCTGCGCCTGACTCCACACCTCTTCACTCATTAATCGTAACAGAAGCCCGCACCACGATATGGAGTCAGCAGGAGCAGCGACCACTCCTCTTCCCACGATGGAGGAGAGAGTCCTTCATCACACGTCCATCCTCCATCGCCTAGGATCAGCGATGGATCAAATGATGGAGAGGATGGATCGTTGGGAGGGGAATGGTCTCCCTACTACCCCACCTACCCTCCCACCAGCAACTCTACCATCTCCCCCATCTGGATCCGGTTCCAGCGCATTACGCCTCCGAGGGAGTACGATGGAGCAGCGACGGGGTGCCAGGGATTCCTGCTTCAACTAGAACTCTACCTGGCCACCGTTCGGCCGGCTCCCTCGGACGAGGAGAGGGTGTGTGTCCTCATCACATGCCTTACGGGTAGAGCCCTTGAGTGGGCCAATGCGGTCTGGAACGGGCCCGACTGGACCTTGGCCGCTGGAGCAGGGTGGAACGACAGGGCCCTGATAGACCATTACCGGTGTAGCCTGAGAGAGGATGTCCGCAGGGAGCTGGCTTGTCGGGACACTACACTTAGCCTGGATGGACTGATAGACCTGTCGATCCGGTTGGACCATCTGCTAGCTGCTTGCGGACGTTCTGAAAGGGTCCTGTCAGTTCTACCTCCTGACCCTCCTGCTCCTATCCCGATGGAGCTAGGAGGGAACGCGTCTAGGGAGATCGGAGGAGGAAGCTCCTCCTGTACCAGTTGTGGCCGGAGAGGGCACACGTCTGGTCGGTCCTGAGGAATTCATCTGGGAATCGAGAAGGCAGGCAGAACACTCCTCGGTCACCCCAGGTGAGTAAGCACCACACTCTCCCAGAGTTTCCTGTTGGTCACATGTTCTTATTAATTTGTTTCCTTAATTATTCTCCTTCTCTCCAGCATAAGGCACTGGTAGATTCAGGCGCAGCTGGAAACTTTATTGATCGCGGACTCGCTCAGAGGTTGAGGATTCCGTTAGTAAAAGTAGACCCCCCTTTTCCCGTGCACTCTTTAGATAGTCGACCATTAGGGTCAGGGCTGGTGAGGAAAGCCACAATTCCGTTGGAGATGATTACGCAGGGGAATCACAAGGAGCGAATTAGTCTGTTCCTTATCGATTCACCTGCGTTTCCGGTGGTGCTGGGGATTCCCTGGCTAGCTATTCATAATCCTACGATTTCATGGAAACAGGGAACTCTCCGGGGGTGGTCTGATGAGTGTTCAGGCAGGTGTGTAGGGGTTTCCATCGGTGCGACAACGGTGGAGAGTCCAGACCAGGTTTCCACCGTGCGCATTCCAGCTGAGTATGACGATTTGGCTATCGCTTTCAGTAAAAAGAAGGCGACCCAATTACCACCCCATCGTCAGGGGGATTGCGTGATAAACCTCCAGGTAAACGCTGCACTCCCCAGGAGTCATGTGTATCCTTTGTCCCAGGAGGAGACGGTGGCCATGGAAACATATATCACCGAGGCTCTGGGACAGGGGTACATTCGGCCCTCCATGTCACCTGTCTCCTCAAGTTTCTTTTTTGTGAAGAAAAAGGATGGTGGTTTGCGTCCGTGTATTGATTATAGAGGTCTAAATTCCATCACGGTGGGTTTGAGTTACCCACTACCTCTCATTGCTACTGCAGTGGAATCATTTCACGGAGCGCAGTTCTTCACGAAACTGGATCTCAGGAGTGCGTATAATCTGGTGCGTATTCGGGAGGGAGATGAGTGGAAAACTGCATTTAGCACTACATCTGGCCATTATGAGTACCTCGTCATGCCATACGGGTTAAAGAATGCTCCAGCTATATTTCAATCTTTCGTGGATGAGATTCTCAGAGACCTGCACGGACAGGGTGTAGTGGTGTATATTGACGATATTTTGATCTACTCCACTACACGCACTGCACATGTGTCTCTGATGCGCAAGGTTCTTAGACGACTGCTGGAGCATGACCTGTATGTGAAGGCGGAGAAATGTGAGTTTTCCAAACGATCAGTTTCCTTCCTGGGTTATCGCATTTCCAGCTCTGGGTTGGTAATGGAAGGTGACCGCGTAAAGGCCGTGCGTAATTGGCCGACTCCGACCACGGTAAAGGAGGTGCAGCGGTTCTTAGGGTTTGCCAATTACTACCGGAGGTTTATCCAGGGTTTTGGTCAGGTAGCAGCTCCTATTACCTCACTGCTGAAGGGGGGGCCGGTGCATTTGCAGTGGTCAGCAGAGGCGGACGGAGCTTTTCGTAGGTTGAAGGCGATGTTCACTGAGGCGCCGGTGTTGGCGCATCCGGACCCTTCTTTGGCGTTCATAGTAGAGGTGGACGCATCCGAGGCTGGGGTTGGAGCGGTGCTCTCACAGTGTTCGGGTGCGCCACCGAAGCTCTGCCCCTGTGCCTTTTTTTCGAAGAAACTCGGGGCAGCGGAGCGGAATAATGATGTAGGGGATAGGGAGTTGTTGGCTATGGTTAAGGCCATGAAGGTGTGGAGACACTGGCTTGAGGGGGCTAAGCACCCTTTCCTTATCTGGACTGACCACCGTAACCTGGAGTATATCCGATCAGCTAGGAGACTGAATCCTCGTCAGGCAAGGTGGGCCATGTATTTCACCAGATTTCGTTTTACTATCTCGTATCGACCAGGTTCCCTCAACACTAAGGCCGACGCGCTGTCACGACTCTATGACACTGAGGACAGGTCCATCGATCCTACTCCCATCATTCCGGCAGCTAAGCTGGTGGCACCAGTAGTATGGGAGGTGGACGCGGACATCGAGCGGGCGCTAAGGGAGGAACCTGCGCCTCCACAGTGTCCGGAGGGTCGTAGGTACGTGCCGCTCGCTGTTCGTGATCAATTGATTCGATGGGCTCATAGTCTACCCTCGTCGGGTATTTTTAGGACAGTGCGAGGTCTTCAGAGGAAGTACTGGTGGCCCACTTTGGTGAGGGATGTGCGATTCTATGTCTCCTCCTGTTCGGTGTGCGCCCAGAGTAAGGCTCCTAGACACCTGCCACGAGGGTTCCACAATGGCCGTGGACCCATCTATCGGTGGATTTTCTTACTGACCTTCCCCCCTCTCAGGGTAACACAACGATCCTGGTCGTTGTGGATCGGTTCTCTAAGTCCTGCCGTCTTATCCCATTGCCCGGTCTCCCTACGGCCCTACAGACTGCGGAAGCTCTTTTCACCCATGTCTTCCACGGGGTGCCCGAGGATATAGTTTCTGATCGGGGCCCCCAGTTTACCTCCGTGTATGGAGGGCATTTATGGAACGCCTGGGGGTCTCGGTCAGCCTAACCTCAGGGTATCACCCGGAGAGTAATGGGCAGGTGGAGAGAGTGAACCAGGAGGTGGGTAGGTTTCTGCGGTCGTATTGCCAGGACCGGCCAGGGGAGTGGGCGAGATACATTTCCTGGGCAGAAATGCCCCAGAACTCACTAAGTCACTCCTCTACCAACATGTCACCATTTGAGTGCGTGTTGGTGTACCAGCCAGTCCTGGCACCGTGGCATCAGAGCCAGACTGAGGCTCCTGCGGTGGAGGAGTGGGTGCAGCGCTCTAAGGAGACCTGGAGGGTCATTATGCCAAGCGAGTGTAAGGCAGAAGAAGAGCCTGATCAGTGATGTTTGCACCTGGGGACAGGGTCTGGCTCTCGACCCGAAACCTGCCCCTCCGCTTGCCCTGCCGGAAGCTGGGTCCGCAGTGTATAGGGCCATTTAAAGTCCTGAGGAGAATAAACGAGGTTTGTTATCGATTATTACTTCCTTCGTATTATCGTATTAACCCCTCGTTTCATGTGTCTTTTCTCAGGCCGGTGGTAGCTGGTCCCATGCTGGAAGGTGAGGTTCCGGAGGTTCCTCCACCCCCTCTGGACATCGAGGGGTCCCCGGCGTACACGATACGAGCTATTCTGGACTCGAGACGCCGGGTGAGGGGCTTGCAGTACCTCGTTGACTGGGAGGGGTACAGTCCGGAGGAGAGGTGCTGGGTTCCGGTGGGGGATATTCTAGATCCATCTATGTTGAGAGAGTTCCATCGCCTCCGTCCGGATCGCCCAGCGCCTCGGCCCCCGGGTCGTCCCCGAGGCCGGCGTCGGCGCGCTGCGGGAGCTGCGCGTCATGGGGGGGGGGGGGGTACTGTCACGAATATTATTCCCTTTAGATATGAGTGATATTGAATGCTGCATTTTAATAATACGTTTCAATTCATTGTTAGATTGTCTTAACATAATGGGAACAATGGATTCTTGCACGTGGTAGTATAATTACATTTTTGTCATATAGTAGATGCTCTTATACAGTGTATACATTTTTCGTGCTTTTTCGCAGTGGTCCCTCAAACCACAACCCAGGCTTTGCTAGCACCTTGATCTACCAACTGAGCCACACCGGACCATATTACCCACCATCTGTCACGAATATTACCGAAGGTGACTCCCCTTCTTGTACGGGTGGCGCCCGGCGGTCGTCGTCACCGGTCTACTAGCTATCACCGATCCTTTGTTCTGTGTTCGTTTGGTTTTGTCTGATTGGTATCACCTGTTTCTTGTTTGGTTGTTAGGGTGGGGTTATATAAGTTTGTTCAGCCCGCTTCTGTTTCGTGCGGGCTTGTTCGTCTGTTTTGTGTTAGAGTGATTTTGTTTGCATTATCGGGTTTCGCGCTGTCCGTTATTATTTCTGATCATTTGTTTCCTACTTTTGTTCATGTTATTTTTCCTGGATATTAAAGCGTGTTTTTCCCACATCCTTTTGCTCTCTGCGCCTGACTCCACACCTCTTCACTCATTAATCGTAACACTATCAGACTAACAATCAAGTGAGAAAAGTGAGAAAGTAACAAAAATAAAGAAGCAGAGGAGACAAGGTGCAATTATAAATCTATGTTTAATAACAACAGGAAAGACTGTACTCAGCAGAGAGAGAAACAAAGGCTCCATCACTTGATATAATGAACAAAACAACATACAGATGTCTTTAATCCACCAGGTTCACACTGTCTTCACAGAGGGTCAGGGAAAGGTCACGTACGAGTCTCACAAAGGTATATAAAGGCCATTGCTGGTATGCTGGTTGAATCAGAATTGTCTGGTGATGTCACACAAAGTAACAGTAGCCAGATTTAGCATATTAGAGAGATACACTGTCAGAGAGAAAAGTCGTCGAGATACAATTGTCATCGCTCAAGAATTCATAATGGGTTACTGGGTCTCCCTGTCTCTGATTTCAAGACCTTTATGATGAAGGAAGTACCTTTTGGAGGGAGGTTAACACAGACATTACAAAGAGTAGCACCAGGTGTATACAATCAGACATTTTCTTTTCTCTTCTGCTAGTGACAAGACGATGGCACGATTCAGTTAGAAATCACAGGAAATCAGCACAGAAAGATCCATTTTCATTTAACAAATAAAAAAATAATAATCTTCACACCACAATGCAAACACTTGTAAGGCTTTGTGAATGCAAACATAATGATACTTTCCAGCCTATCTGTGCTAACCACATCGATACAGCTGGTTCGTTTTATCGAGACATATTCCCAACAGCTAACCGACAGGGCATACGGGACATTCTATTTTCTACTGTTCAATAGGACAGTGTTTCCCAAACTTGGTCCTGCCCCCCCAAATACCATACTTAGTACTATCACAGGACATTGGGGTCAGCTTCAAATCAACGTGGTCTCAGAGCATTTAGTATTATTCTGTTTGTAAATTGAGACACTCCATTTAGTATGATATGTTATGTTTCATATGATATGTGTTAATTTGTGGATGTCCATCATCAGTTTTTGATGATATGTTACGAATTCCAATTTGTTGTGGTTAACATTAGCTAGCTGGCTAACGTTAGCTCTAGGGCTTAGGGGTTAAGGTTAGGAGTTGGGCTAAAAGGGTTAAGGTTAGGGTTAGGGAAGGGCCAGCTAAAAGGGTTAAGGTTAGGGTTAGGGAAGGGCCAGCTAAAGGGTTAAGGTTAGGGTTAGGGAAGGGCCCGCTAAAAGGGTTAAGGTTAGGGTTAGGGAAGGGCCAGCTAAAAGGGTTAAGGTTAGGGTTAGGGGAAGGGCCAGCTAAAAGGGTTAAGGTTAGGGTTAGGGAAGGGCCAGCTAAAGGGTTAAGGTTAGGGTTAGGGAAGGGCCCGCTAAAAGGGTTAAGGTTAGGGTTAGGGGAAGGGCCAGCTAAAGGGTTAGGGTTAGGGGAAGGGCCAGCTAAAAGGGTTAAGGTTAGGGTTAGGGGAAGGGCCAGCTAAAAGGGTTAGGGTTAGGGGAAGGGCCAGCTAAAAGGGTTAAGGTTAGGGTTAGGGGAAGGGCCAGCTAAAAGGGTTAGGGTTAGGGGAAGGGCCAGCTAAAGGGTTAAGGTTAGGGTTAGGGGAAGGGCCAGCTAAAGGGTTAGGGTTAGCTAACATGCTAAGTAGTTGTAAAATAGCTAAAAAAGTAGTAAGTAGTTGCCAAGTTGCTAAAATGCTTAATTTGTCCGTGATGAGATTCAAGCATGCAATCTTTGTGTTGCTAGACATTCGCATTATACGCCCATCCCATCCCAACCAACCAACCTCCTTTTGTTTTTGCCTTAACTAACTTTCTATCTTATGTAACCATACCAAAGGTAACATGTCATATACTATAATGAAATAAAATATAAATGCAACATGCAACAATTTCTAAGATTTTGTTGAGTTACAGTTCATACAAATAAATCAGTCAATATGAATACATTCATTAAGCCATAATCTATGGATTTCATATGACTGGGCAAGGGCAAGGCCATGGGTGGGCCTGAGAGGGCATAGGCCCACCCACTTCGAAGTCAGGCCGACCCACTGGGGAGCCAGGCCCAGCCAATCAGAATTAGTTTTTCCCCCCAGACAGAAATAAATAGTCCCCCCTTTCTCCTCTGACGATCCCACAGATGAAGAAACCAGATGTGGAGGTCCTGGGCTGGTGTGGTTACAAGTGGTCTCCCGGTTGTGAGACCGGTTGGACGTACTGCCAAATTCTCTAAAAGGATGTGGGAGGTGGCTTATGGTAGGTAACAGCTCTGGTGAACATTCCTGCAGTCAGCATGTCAATTGCACGCTCCCTCAAAACTTGAGAATTGTGCCATTGCGTTGTGTGACCAAACTGCACATTTTAGAGTGGCCTTTGATTGTCCCCAGCACAAGGTGCACCTGTGTAACGATCATGCTGTTTAATGAGCTTCTTGAAATGCCACACCTGTCAAGTAGATTGATTATCTTGACAAAGGATACATGCTCACTAACAAGGGTGTAAACATTTTTTTGCACATAATTTAAGAGAAATTCCTTTTTTGGGCGTAGGGAAATATCTCAGGGATTTTTTTTTCGGCTCATGAAACATGGGACCGGCCCTTCACATGTTGCATTTATATTTTTGTTCAGTGTAATTTGAGTGTCCCGGATGTACGTTTACTATGTTACTTCTAGTCTATTAGACCAGTTTACTCAAATACATGGTATAGTGCACATAGTTGGAGTGAAAATAATTTATTACACCATTAATAACAACCCATGTGCCAAGCTGGTGCACCTCCTATGGTCTCTCCCAACAGAATACTTGTACCTGAACCCCCTCTTTAAAATACCAACCTATACATTGATTACATGATTACTATCGTAAATATGTTAAGGTGACTTGGCTCACAGTGTTCTGTTATGTAACACCTGGTTTAAATGGCTGGGTGGAGTGCTGTATACTGAGGTTGTGAATTACCTGTCTTAGCTGTACACTGCAGTTTCCCATCCGAAAATTGGCAGTGAGTTCAAATATCCTCAGCACTAATCAAAAACTTATGCTCTTTACATTAATAGAAGGTTGAGGGCTCTGATGATGTCTATTTTAGAAAATATTTGTCCCTGGGTCTACTTCCTCCATTGCTCACTGACAGTCCAGATGCCATCCTGCTGAACCAGGAAGTTATTAATAAACAGCATGAAGCTGCATTCACATGCTAGTTGGAACTAGGTTACTCTGACATGTTTGATTTGCTAACTGGTTGTAGTTATACACATGCCCTGTTCAACCAGTTAGCAAGTCAAACATGTCAGAGTTTCCTAGTTCCAACTAGCACGTGAACGCAGCATGGGTCAATGATGAGTCAATGGGAAGAAGACAATACAGCCACATGTCCCAACCATGACTCCAAAGCCTGAAATATATTAAATTAGGTCATTATAATACAGATGACAGAAGATACGATTAAAACAGACTTGTTAAAGGGCTGGTCGGAAACATCGGCTAAATCCACTGAGCTAAATCAGACACACATTAACAGTCAGTGTCCCAAGGTATATTTGAACGATGTACTGTATCAATGCACTGTATGTTATGTCTGTAAGTCTGTTCAACGTGAGTGATAAAATACAACATTTTCATTAAAGGGTAAGGTTATAGGCTTTAAGGCATGATGGGTGGATGAGTAGAAAAAAAAGACATACAGGAACATTAAAAAGCCAACAGATACATAAAGGGGTCATTACAATATAGCGCAAGGCTTTTTGTCCTTGAAGGGGTTCTCTGAGGCAGGGATGCCCATGAGCAGAGGGTCGTACTTGGCATGTTCGCCACAGTAGTGCATGAGGTCCGCTGAGGCCTTGGATACCTACAGGTGATATAAGAGAGTGTGCATGAGTGTGTGGGCAAGAGGAGTCTCTCTGCTCACACACATACATACACACTAAGAATCAACGTTGTCCAAGTCATTGATCATATTTATAAAAAATTAAAATTGAAAAAAACTACTCACAACTTCAAGGAGAAACACACTAGATTGTATTGGGGGAGTGATATCAGTGATATGGTTACATTAGGAAATGCACACTAGGTTTGGGCTGTATACCATATATACCATATAGCGAGGTATTTGGATATAGCCACAGGATGGTTTTTCAATACCATTGAAACTATTTATTTGTACCTTTTTTTTAAAACTAAATTTTAATATTTGTCGCTACTTTTTAAGTAAATACCCGCAGTCAACTTGTGCAATACGCTAGGAGATAAAAGAAGATTGTGTTCTTCATTTCACCTGTCAAATAATTTTTCATTATGACGATTACTACCGGTCAAGTGGTGTTTGTATATAAGCACACAACGATGAGAGACCAGAGCCTTGTGAGTTACTCACTGTTGTGCAGCACGCACCAGATGATTTAGTTACAGTATGGAATTCACAACTAAATATTTGCCAGTTAGATATCTTATAATTAATAAGTTAACTGTCTAAAATGTTGTAAATGCTCTGCAGTTGTGCATTTGGTTTGCTAATTTGGTAGCTAGTTAGCTATCTACGTATATCTAGCTAAGTGGTTAGCTTCTTCCAAAATCAAGCTTTGTTTGGTAACAGCTGAGATATCCCTCCTGGATCAAGAGCCTTCCTGTCTAATATTTGTTTTGTGCATGCAGCCAACTGATGTTGCATTTTTTTGTTACTTGTATAACTTTATGAGCTGGGATGTCTGTCCTGCAAATACTTTCGGTCAGAGACCGTAGAAAGTGTTTGCAATGCTTGTTAGCATTTAGTTAGCATTCTTTATGTGAATCTACATGTACTTGTTAGCATTGCTAACCTTTGGATTACAGAGGAAAAAGCAGCCCTTGTATTCAGTGTCAGTATTACCGAATATCCCGGTAAGGCACAAGGTCGGTATAAAGGTATGACAATCTGGATACCGCCCAAGCCTAACGCACACTCACAAGTACCCATACATGTGTATACTGTACACAGACACACACATTAACAACAGATCATTGGGCTATCCTTAATAGCAAGATGGTGTGCATTTAGGGAGACATTTAGGTAAGGACCAGTAAAACCTACTTTGTTTCTCAGCACTCCTTTCTACTTTCAGCATGCCATACCTTTATCCTCTCAATACTGGCCTCTATCTTTAGCTGTTGTACTGTCCTTCTGGCCTGAGTTACGTTGTTAGAGCTTGGCATCTTCGATGACATCTTGGCCTCCACACCACTGCATGGAGGAAGTACATAAGAGAAAAGCTAATATTATAGAATTTGTCATGAAACACAACAGATATGGCAAAAATATAAATAGCCTTTTTATAGATAATTTGACAACACTTACCTCGTCAAATATTTTGAAATCTAATCTTATGAAATCTGAAAGAAAAAAAAGTTTTTTTTAAACAACTGACAATCATTGCATTAAAAGCCACTCACTTTAGAACGGGTATTGGGACAGAACATTCCCCCCCTCAATCTTTCCCCAGACATACATCCTGCTATCTGACGGTAAAGACCAACCCATCTTTGACGCATGGGAAGCAGTTAGGCCACTTTGCAAGCCCCTTGACAAATCACGGCGCAGTATGTCATTACAAAACCATTCATATGTCTGCGAAGGAAATGTACAGTAAACAAATAATGGAACGTTGCTGTTGTGTCAACAAAGTGTGATTCAATCAGTTCTCCATTGTGTTTTTGCTTGATATAACCATATGTTTTATTGGAGGCATGTATACTTTAAGAGGCAGTGCAGCTGGTAGCTCTTTGCAACAAGGGTAATATATATATTTTTATATACAGTAGCAGTAATTGTTTGGACACACCTACTCATTCAAGTTTTTTTTTTCTCAACCAGCTTCATGAAGTAGTCACCTGGAATGCATTTAAATTAACAGGTGTCTTGTTAAAAGTTTGTTTGTGGAATTTCTTTCCTTCTTAACACATCTGAGCAAATCAGTTGTGTTGTGACAAGGTAGGGGTGGTATACAGAAGATAGCCCTATTTGGTAAAAGACCAAGTCCATATTATGGCAAGAACAGCTCAAATAGGCAAAGAAAAACGACAGTCCATCATTACTTTAAGACATGAAGGTCAGTCAACATTTCAAAAACTTTGAAAGTTTCTTCGAGTGCAGTCGCAAAAACCATCAATCGCTATGATGAAACTGGCTCTTATAGGAAAGGAAGACCCAGAGTTACTTTTGCTGCAGAGGACAAGTTCACCAGCCTCAGAAATTGCAGCTCAAATAAATGCTTCACAGAGTTCAAGTAACAGACCCATCTCAACATCAACTGTTCAGAGGAAACTGTGTGAATCAGGCCTTCATGGTCGAATTGCTGCAAAGAAACCACTACTAAAGGACACCAATAATAAGAAGAGACTTGCTTGGGCCAAGAAACACGAGTATTAGACCGGTGGAAATCTGTCCTTTGGTTTGATGAGTCCAAATGTTTTGGTTCCAACCACTGTGTCTTTGTGAGACAGAGTAGGTGAACGGATGATCTCCGCATGTGTGGTTCCCACTGTGAGGCATGGAGTAGGAGGTGTGATGATGTGGGGGTGCTTTGCTGGTGACACTGTCTGTGATTTATTTAGAATTCAAGGCACACTTAACCAGCATGGCTACCACAGCATTCTGCAGCGATACGCCATTCCATCAGCTTTGCGCTTAGTGGGACTATCATTTGTTTTTCCATGACCCAACACACCTCCAGGCTGTGTAAGGGCAATTTGACCAAGAAGGAGAGTGACGGAGTGCTGCATCAGATGACCTGGCCTCCACAATCACCCGACATCAACCGAATTGAGTTGGTTTGGGATGAGTTGGACAACAGAGTGAAGGAAAAGCAGCCAACAAGTGCTCAGCATATGTGGGAACTCCTTCAAGACGGTTAGAAAAGCATTCCAGGTGAAGCTGGTTGAGAAAATGCCAAGATTGTGCAAAGCTGTCATCAAGGCAAAGGGTGGCTACTTTGAGGCTACTTTGATGAGTCTAACATCTTAAATATATTTTGATTTGTTAAACACTTTTTTGGTTACTACATGATTCATATGCGTTATTTCATAGTATTGATGTAGAAAATAGTAACATTTAAAAAAAACTTGAATGAGTAGGTGTGTCCAAACATTTGACTGGTACTATATATATATATTTTTTAATACATTATTTACTTTTTACACTCCTGAAACAAACATATAAATACGAACAACAACTTACAGACACAAATAATTATTACATCTCATCTGCCCAGACCCTCATGCTCACACCACCATCCCTAGTGCCTGCATTATTGTTTGCCACTTGGCCTTAAGTTGTACCAATTTGTTTTTCTCAGTCGCCCATGCTATTTGAATATTTCAAAAATATATCATTGCAACAAGGGTAATCATGAGTGTCAACACCTTCCATTCACACACTTCCTCCATTCACACACAGACCTTTCCCTTAAGTGACATCACAAGGTTTTCCTCATCATGCACAAAGTCACAAGATTTTTTATTTATTTTACCTTTATTTAACTAGGCAAGTCAGTTAAGAACAAATTCTTATTTTCAATGGCGGCCTAGGAACAGTGGGTTAACTGCCTGTTCAGGGGCAAAACGACAGATTTGTACCTTGTCAGCTCGGGGATTTGAACTGGTCAGCTTTAGGTTACTAGGCCACGACTCTAACCACTAGGCTACCCTGACGCACCAGGGTAGCCTACCAAGATGCTTGAGAACGGTGCAATTGCGCAATTCGGGGTATTCCTGTTTCTGTAGGGACCCCTCTTTATATTTCTATTGGTAAAGGTTTCAGTTAGGACAGACGGGAGGCCGGGGCGCTCCAGTACAGTATGCGGCATTAATGCACCACAATAACCTTGGATGCCTCACAGAAGAACCTCACAGAAGAAGGGCACTGTTTTCCTGAAATTCTGTTAACAACGGCGGGGGCAGGTGTACAGCAGGCGGGAGCGAAGGACACTCTGTGATAGCTTAGCCAGCTAATCCTAAGGAGGACTCTGGTATACATCAGGTGGGAGGAGGGGGCGACACTGTGTGCTAGCTTACTAGCAAGCTAGCTGGCTTACGGTGTCGCTTACTATCAAGCTAGCTAGTACACAGTGTCGCTCTAGCCTCCCGTCTGCCATGCTAGCGGGAGGCAGGTACGACCGGTAGACAGTGTCCTTCGCCCCCGTCTGTCAGGCACGGTTTTCCCGCAGTTCTGTTAATGATGGTGAGGATAGGTGTGCTAGCAAAGAGGACTCAATTAGGCGGAGGCAAAAAAAAAATCAGATAATGCTTTTATTTCCCTTTTGACCAACATTCAAAAGTGTCACACAAGCATAAAGATGTCATGCTCGGGGGGGGGGGTTCATGTAGGAACCAATGGAATGCTGGGAGAGGGGGCATTCTGCAGGAATGCTCACACGTAGGAATGGCCCGAATTGCAGATTGCAGTTAGTTAGTTACACCTTATTGAGAGTCCTGAGAGTAGAGTCCTGAGAGTAGAGTTCTGAGAGTAGAGTCCTGAGAGTAGAGTCCTGAGAGTAGAGTTCTGAGAGTAGCGTCCTGAGAGTAGAGTCCTGAGAGTAGAGTCCTGAGAGTAGAGTCCTGAGAGTAGAGTCCTGAGAGTAGAGTCCTGAGAGTAGAGTCCTGAGAGTAGAGTCCTGAGAGTAGAGTCCTGAGAATAGAGTCCTAAGAGTAGAGTTCTGAGAGTAGTGTCCGGAGTGAAGTAAAGTGGGGTAAAGTTCACAGTCAGTTAGAGGAGTCATTACCTCTGAGCTCTAATTCCCCTTCCTGGTAATCATTTACAGGGATGATGGGAACATGCCTGGACACATCCTCTCCTCTGCTTCCTGGGATCTCTGGTTTCTGTGTATTTTTCACTCCCTCTCCCTCCCTCTCACACACATATACACACTTCATTTTTACTGCAAGAGACGGGAAACATTGAGCACTTTTCTCAGAACATATTGTGTAATAAACAGAAACACCACATGTGCAACAACGAGGCCCACAATAAGGTAGGCCTTATTAAATCTTCAACTAAGCCAATCAGCATCCAGTGTTAAAAGTCCTATGTTCATGCACACTGCAGAGGAATTAAAGCAGAGTGAAATGTAAGAAACATTGTCTAATATCAGTAAAGAATATGAATGTAATTACACACAACTTAATGATCAAAATACAGAAGTGGGCACTGTGCACAGGACCAGAGCTAGTATTAAAATGATCCTGTTCCTCCATTAGAGAAGTGTGCAGTGTGCACAGGACCAGAGCTAGTATTAAAATGATCCTGTTCCTCCATTAGAGAAGTGTGCAGTGTGCACAGGACCAGATCTAGTATTCAAATGATCCTGTTCCTCCATTAGATAAGTGTGCAGTGTGCACAGGACCAGAGCTAGTATTACAAATGACCCTGTTCCTCCAGTAGAGAAGTGTGCAGTGTGCACAGGACCAGCGCTAGGATTCAAATGATCCTGTTCCTCATTTAGATAAGTGTGCAGTGTGCACAGGACCAGAGCTAGTATTCAAATGATCCTGTTCCTCCATTAGATAAGTGTGCAGTGTGCACAGGACCAGAGCTAGTATTAAAAATGACCCTGTTCCTCCAGTAGAGAAGTGTGCAGTGTGCACAGGACCAGCGCTAGGATTCAAATGATCCTGTTCCTCATTTAGAGAAGTGTGCAGTGTGCACAGGACCAGAGCTAGGATTCAAATGATCCTGTTTCTCCATTAGAGTGATTGGGTTGTTTTGTTTGAGCCCTGTGCCCAACAGGATGCGATTCCTTCTAAAGTATTTGATGCTACGACAGGCGTCCACTGTATTTCTCTTTGTGTCCAGGAAGGAGGGAAGACTCTAATTTCCTGGCCTTTGCTTTGGGATGACTGATTAAAGCACAACGTTCCAGAGCAAAACATAGCTGGACAATGAAATGCATTTAGCCCTGGGCTGTCAGATACTTTCAAAGCATTTTTGTAAAATACATTGCTCAAAGACTTTCATTTAGCCCTGGGTAAAATACATGTCAGATACTGTCAAAGACTTTCATTTAGCCCTGGGTAAAATACATATGTCAGATACTTTCAAAGACTTTCATTTAGCCCTGGGTAAAATACATGTCAGATACTGTCAAAGACTTTCATTTAGCCCTGGGTAAAATACATGTCAGATACTTTCAAAGACTTTCTTGATTTAGTTTCCCTGGTACAATGTGACCAAAGGAAAATTCTGTGTCACAAGTGCAATCTCTGCCTATCCTGCATTCCAGTCAAGCCAAATCAACCTGAAACCCCAAACCCCCAATGCAAATATGTATCAAAAATACTCTTCCAGAGACACTTCTAGCCAAGAGTTCTGAGAAAAGCCCCGCCCATTTGCCACCATGTCAGGTTTTTGGTGGGTCAGTTCCTGGTGTTAAACTAACACAAGGAGTCAAGCTAACAGAGCTGAACAGTCAATGACCCGAGGGAAAAAAGGATGTAACATCATCCTCCGACAGAACAGAAGCACGATAACTTTTCAAGTGAACCATAACAATAGAATGAATAAAAGACAATGTGTAAATCAGAAAACTGATTTGTCAATCAAATCAAATCAATCAATCAAATGTGTTTATAAATCCCTTTTTACATCTTATGGTAATACATCACTAGCTCTTCCTCGTAAAGAATAAATTCCTCCAGCTTCCTTGATTCTCTCTTAACTTCATAAAGAGTAAAGATGTGTGCAATATTCCAGCTTCGCACCATGATGACGTGCCACAATCAAAATAAATCAAGCTGAAGTTTAAAGTCAACGTGATAGAGAACGTTGTTAGGGTATCATGGACTGGAGTAAAGATCCCTCCTAGGAGCAGTAAACAGCAACCGGATATTTATTTCCTCTTCTTGGAAAGAAGGCAGGCCTGAGGAGCTCATGTGTTCTGCTGTTTCTAGCAGAAGGAAGAGAGTGCTGCATTAGAACCTGGGTCAAACTGGGCTCCGCGGGTTCTGATGGAGCTGCAGTCAGTTGATGTTGGCTGTCACTTGTCAATATATATATATTTTAAATTCAACCTGAAATTCATAGAAGTTAGGGTTGAATAAAGGTCACAGTGCATGCTTACAAAGAACAGACTACGGTACTAAATGACAGTGTGTAGCAGAGGTAAGCTGGTCCTGGATACCGTAGCCTCATACACTGATGTTAGGCCTGTATTTACTGTCGCCCCCGAACCATAGAAACCTTTTTGTGGCTTCGAAAGACCAGTTCAATCAGTCTGAAGTGAAAGGGAGTTTTCTGACCCGCTCAACATTAGTGATTTTTTAAACAGCCCAACCCAAGTGAGTCAGGCTAGCAAGTCCTCTGATCTGATGCCAACCATCACCACCACCACCATCCGAATTGACTTTGGGAGGGGCACCCCCATCCCCCTGCAGTAACTCCAAGGCGGGGGGCCACACAGCCACCATACAGTAGTTCTACCACCTAGGATCAGAGAGAGAGACCACCCCATAACATAGCCCACTCCATCGCCCCCCGCCACCACTCTCCAGCCCTCACATGTCAACCTCAACAGGACCACCAACAGTATTGAATACAGCAGGCCCACTACTCTACTGTACCTTACACACACTCACCCACACACTATTAATTAACATGACATTCAAAGCACAACGCCGGAGAGTCCTTTGTGAGTCACTAGAATGAATCGAGTTTTCTATGAATAGGGTCTGTGTTAATTAATGTGATATAAATCAGGCCACTGTGAATTCTATTGCCACTGACTAATACATGTTAAGTGCATTGCAAGATAATGGACCGTGTCAACTGGTTGTGTGGTCCTTTAGTGTGAAAGTTAGCAAAAAGTAGGTAGCATGCAATAATAAATGTCCCCCTATGGCTGCAGCTATACATCTTTGCTTGAAGTCATAAACAAACATTTTTGCAGGTCATATAACGTCCGCATGATTATATCTAAAGAAGGCTATGGGCTTATTAAAATGTGTTCATATGGGTTGTCTATAGACATCGTCTGAGGCCAAAGTCGCCACTCTTGTGTAAAGTGATATTTGGAGTCTAGACAGACGTCTGCCTCTTTGAACTTTCCAGAGTTCAAAGCCCTGGGCTGCAGCCAGAATTGGTCTCTCTCTCACACACACTCACTCACTCACACACACACACACACAACGCTTGCTGCAGGAGTTCTCTTGTCTGCAGGGCGAAAGCTAAAAGTAGCTGTTCACACTGCTGGAGCCGTGCTCTTTTGCCAGTATCAGCACTTTCCATCTGAGTCTGTGAATAAAACCAAACAATTTTCTACTACGAACCCCCATAACAAAGATGCCATTGGTTTTGCTGAGTAAAGTAGGATACGTTTTATGAGTCGGTGAGAGAGAAACAGAGAAGCTGCTGATGGTGGTAGCTTATGTTTGCTAATGTGTGAGAAACATTGAGCCACTGAAGAACTAGAGAGGATGACAAGTTTTGAGAATGACACAAATATTAATTTCCACAAAGTTTGCTGCTTCAGTGTCTTTAGATATTTGTGTCAGATGTTACTATGGCATACTGAAGTATAATTACAAGTATTTCATAAGTGTCAAATGCTTTTATTGACAATTACATGAAGTTGATGCAAAGAGTCAATATTTGCAGTGTTGACCCTTCTTTTTCAAGACCTCTGCAATCCGCACTGGCATGCTGTCAATTAATTTCTGGGCCACATCCTGACCAATGGCAGCCCATTCTTGCATAATCAATGCTTGGAGTTTGTCAGAATTTGTGGGTTTTTGTTTGTCCACCCGCCTCTTGAGGATTGATGGGATTAAGGTCTGGGGAGTTTCCTGACCATGGATCCAAAATATCGATGTTTCGTTCCCTGAGCCACTTAGTTATCCCTTTTGCCTTATGGCAAGGTGCTCCATCATGCTGGAAAAGGCATTGTTTGTCACCAAACTGTTCCTGGATGGTTGGGAGAAGTTGCTCTCGGAGGATGTGTTGGTACCATTCTTTATTCATGGCTGTGTTCTTAGGCAAAATTGTGAATGAGCCCACTCCCTTGGCTGAGAGGCAACCCCACACATGAATGGTCTCAGGATGCTTTACTGTTGGCATGACACAGGACTGATGGTAGCGCTCACCTTGTCTTCTCCGGACAAGCTTTTTCCAGATGCCCCAAACAATGGGAAAGGGGATTCATCAGAGAAAATTACTTTACCCCAGTCCTCAGCAGTCCAAACCCTGTACCTTTGGCAGAATATCAGTCTGTCCCTGGTGTTTTTCCTGGAGAGAAGTGGCTTCTTTGCTGTCCTTCTTGACACCAGGCCATCCTCCAAAAGTCTTTGCCTCACTGTGCATGCAGATGTACTCACACCTGCCTACTGCCATTCCTGAGCAAGCTCTGTACTGGTGGTGCCCCGATCCCGCAGCTGAATCAACTTTAGGAGACGGTCCTCGCGCTTGCTGGACTTTCTTGGGCGCCCTGAAGCCTTCTTCACAACAATTGAACCGCTCTCCTTGAAGTTCTTGATGATAAATGGTTGATTTAGGTGCAATCTTACTGGCAACAATATCCTTGCCTGTGATGCCCTTTTTGTGCAAAGCAATGATGACGGCACGTGTTTCCTTGCAGGTAACCATGGTTGACAGAGGAAGAACAATGATTCCAAGCACCACCCTCCTTTTGAAGCTTCCATTCTGTTAATCGAACTCAATCAGCATGATAGAGTGATCTCCAGCCTTGTCCTCGTCAACACTCACACCTGTGTTACGACAGAATCACTGACATAATGTCAGATGGTTTTTGTGGCAGGGCTGAAATGCAGTGTAAATCTTTTGGGGGGGATTCAGTTCATTTGCATGGCAAAGAGGGACTTTGCAATTAATCTGATCACTCTTCATAACATTCTGGAGTATATGCAAATTCCCATCATACAAACTGAGGCAACAGACTTTGTGAAAATTAATATTTGTGTCGTTCTCAAAACTTTTGGCCACGACTGTATATAAGTCCCACAGTTGACAGTGTATGTCAGAGCAAAAACCAATAAACCTAGCCATGAGGTCGAAGGAATTGTCCGTAGAGCTCCAAGACAGGATTGTGTTGAGGCACAGATCTGGGGAACGGGCACCAACACATTTCTGCAGCATTGAAGGTCCCCAAGAACACAGTGGCCTCCATCATTCTTAATTTGAAGAAGTTTGGAAACACCAAGACTCTTCCTAGAGCTGGCCACAAGGCCAAACTGAGCAGTTGGGGGAGAAGGGCCTTGGTCAGGGAGGTGACCAAGAACCCGATGGTCACTTTGACAGAGCTCCAGAGTTCCTCTGTGGATATGGGAGAACCTTCCAGAAGCACAACCATCTCTGAAGCACTCCACCAATCAGGCCACTATGGTGAGTGGCCAGACAGAAGCCATTCCTCAGTAAAAGGCACGACAGCCCGCTTGGGGTTTGCCAAAAGGCCGCTAAAGGACTCTCAGACCATGAGAAACAAGATGATCTTGTCTAATGAAACCAAGATTGAACGCTTTGGCCAGAATGCCAAGCGTCACGTCTGGAGAAAACCTGGCACCATCCCTACGGAGAACCTGCTCCAGAGCGCGCAGGGCTTCAGACTGGGGCGAAGGTTCACCTTCCAACAGGACAACGACCCTAAGCACACAGCTAAGACAATGCAGGAGTAGCTTCGGGACAAGTCTCTGAGTGTCCTTGAGTGGCTCAGCCAGAGCCCGGACTTGAAACTGATCGAACATTCCTGGAGAGACCTGAAAATATCTGTGCAGCGACGCTCCCCATCCAACCTGACAGAGCTTCAGAGGATCTGCAGAGAAGAATGGGAGAAACTCCCCAAATATAGGTGTACCAAGCTTGTAGCATCATACCCAAGAAGACTCGAGGTTGTAATCGTTGCCAAAGGTGCTTCAACAAAGTACTGAGTAAGGGTCTGAATACTTACGTAAATGTGATATTTCGCCCCCAAAAATTATAAACTGGCAAAAATGTCAAAACCTGTTTTTGCTTTGTCATTATGGGTATTGGGTGTAGATTGATGAATGGAAATGTGGAAAAAGTCAAGTGGACTGAATACTTTCCGAATGCACTGTATATATACAGTGGGGCAAAAAAGTATTTAGTCAGTCACCAATTGTGCAAGTCCTCCCACTTAAAAAGATGAGAGAGGCCTGTAATTTTCATCATAGGTACACTTCAACTATGACAGACAAAATGAGAAACAAAATCCAGAAAATCACATTGTAGGATTTTTAATGAATTTATTTGCAAATTCATTAAAGGAGTGGGAGGCCCCGGTGCACAACTGAGCAAAGGGACAAGTACATTAGAGTGTCTAGTTTGAGAAACAGATGCCTCACATGTCCTCAACTGGCAGCTTCATTAAATAGTACCCCCAAAACACCAGTCTCAACATCAACAGTGAAGAGGCGACTCCGGGATGTTGGCCTTCTAGGCAGAGTTGCAAAGAAAAAGCCACATCTCAGGCTGGCCAATAAAAAAAAAGAGATTAAGATGGGCAAAAGAACAGACACTGGACAGAGGAACTCTGCCTAGAAGGCCAGCATCCCGGAGTCGCCTCTTCACTGTTGATGTTGAGACTGGTGTTTTGCGGGTACTATTTAATGAAGCTGCCTCCAAATCACTATGTCCGTCCCTGGGTCTAACCACACCAAGACTATGTTAGCCTCCTGACCCTAAAGGGATACTTCGGCATTTTAGCAATAAGGCCCATTATCTACTTCGCCTGTGTCAGATTAACTTGTGGATACCATTTTAATGTCTCTGTGTCCAGTATGAAGGAAGTTATAGAGGTAGTTAAGTGAGTCCATGCTAACTAGTGTTAGCACAATGACTGGAAGTCTATGAGTATCTGCTAGCATGCCTGAAGTATCGCTTTAAGTCTTTATGTTATGTATATTAAATGACCAGCAACACAAGTCTCTAGGTCTTAAGACCTGTTTGTTCATCAACGCTCGCTCCCCATTAAAAATGCATCCTTTTATTTGATACATTTAAAAGACTGACTGTTTCGGCCTTCAATGTCCTTCTTCAGAATAATCACAAAAGGAATGGACAAGTTCTCACACAAAATACACTTTTCCAGTACTGTAAACATACAGTCATTCCCTTGTCCTCACATACCGTCAGACCTGCAGTACATACATACACACAGGCTTTATTGAAAACGGTCCTGTTGCTTTCACTCTGTAAGCTCTGTTTCAGCAGCAGAGCACAGCTCTGTCTAGACAGTCGTCTCTACACTGAACTCATTTCTGAGGAATCCCCAAATCCCCATGTAATTACTATAGTCTCCTTTCTAACCTTCTCTCTTACCCGTGTTGATTCTATGCTGACAGAGCAGCCATAGAGGTTTCCTGTAGAGGTAGAATGCTAACCTAGATTATTTCTACATTCAGCAATGTCTGCATTCTACATGTTTGGCATGAAAATGTCTCATAGGCTAATGCAGGAAGGGGCCAGCACCAGGTTTCATAAAACACATTAGGAGTCAATCCAAACTCATCTGGTTCTTGCTTCATATTCAACATGATAAAACTAGGTTTTGATGTTCTCGCATTCAATGATTAGCAGCAACCCATGATTGTGTGAGTACAATACCGTGCTATACATCCAGCAGTAGTGGGCTAGACAGGTACAGAGTTGAAGAGCACAGGATGTGTTTGGAGTCTGACGGACGGACGGACTTGAAGAGATAACATGATAACACAGGGATATGTGGTATGTGTGGATTAAGCTGAATCCAGTCTGACTCATGACTTAGCCGTGCATAAACAGTAACAGACTGGACTCTGCCCATTTCACCTCACACACTGGGACTCTGACTACATACAGAGTAACAAGTCCAGGCCCTGAGGCCTCCCGAGTGGTGCAGTGGTCTAAGGCACTGCATCGCAGTTGCTAGCTGTGCCACTAGAGATCTTAGTTTGAGTCCAGGCTCTGTCTCAGCCGGCCGCGACCTGCCGGCTGGGATGTCCTTGTCCCATCGCACTCTAGGAACTCCTGTGGCAGGCCGGGCGCAGTGCACGCTGACATGGTCACCAGGTGTATGGTGTTTCCTCTGACATATTGGTGCGGCTGGCTTCCGGGTTAAGCGGGCATTGTGTCAAGAAGCAGTGCGACTTGGCTGGGTTGTGTTTCGGGGGACGCACGGCTCTTGACCTTCACCTCTCCCAAGTCCGGTACAGGAGTTGCACCAATGAGACAAGACTGTAACAAACAAATTGGATAACACGAAAAAAAAACAAGTCCAGGCCCCGTTCATAAAATAAACATGTTAGTCCTTTTTTACTTGATGTAGGCCGAAGCATCTGATAAATGCAAACAGTTTCCACCGTTTCAACAAGTGATTTCTTCAAGAAAAGAGGAAGGATGCATTGTTTAACACATTCTAACAGGACACTCGAGACTGGACACACAGTGTTGCCCTGGCAGGGCACTCGAGACTGGACACACAGTGTTGCCCTGACAGGGCACTCGAGACTGGACACACAGTGTTGCCCTGGCAGGGCACTCGAGACTGGACACACAGTGTTGCCCTGACAGGGCACTCGAGACTGGACACACAGTGTTGCCCTGACAGGGCACTTGAGACTGGACACACAGTGTTGCCCTGGCAGGGCACTCGGCCTACTAGAAGAACTACATTTCCTGGCAGGATCGTTTTCCCAGACTGTAGAGGAGGGGACTTTTGGGCCATTGAATCATTAAACTAGAATTCTGCTTCAGTGTAAACAGTACAGAATGTTCCTATTGAACCACTCATGGAATTTTATTATTAATAGCTTGTGTCAACTGACAGATTCTTCTCCATTATCTAAGTGAAGGGGAATTCAGGCACCTGCCCCACATCACAAGACTGCAATAACAAGGAGAGAGAGAGAAGGAGAAGGAAGAGAGAGAGAGAGAGAGAGAGAGAGAGAGAGAGAGAGAGAGAGAGAGAGAGAGAGAGAGAGAGAGAGAATGAAAGAAAGAAAGAATGACATTGGAAATGGAATTTTCCTGTCTATTTTTATTGGTGCAACTGTCATCTGAGTTGTTCAGTCTTTCTAAAGAACGGGCTAGGCACCATGGATTAGGCCTAGAATAAACAGAAACCTAGTACATGACTGTAAAGTCTCTTCAGAACACCAAATCTTCAGACATATCCCACAGCTTCACACACAGCACGTCAAGTGTCCTATTACACTGTGAAACACTGATACAAAACCCAGCCAACGCGATGACATCATGAGCACTAACAGTCCCATGCAGCAGGTCCTAAAAATAACCTGGCCAGTGGCTACCTTGGAGTAAGCAGGAAGCAGGGAGCAGGGGGAGTTGCCAGCTGGGTAGGATCCAGATTGTAGACAGTGGGTCTTCCAGCAAACTGCACAGGAGCCCTTATTCTCCAGTAATGGGGCCATTATCAGCCACTGGGTGGCCCAAAACAAACAGAGGCTTATGGAAGATAATATCCCTCAGACGTCACCGCAGACCCAAGGGGGTGACATGCAGGAGTCAAGGCGGCCGAGTAGCACAGGCAGTGCCTCAGCCCTTTGGATAGCAAATGGCATTGTTGTGAGAACTAGGCATATATACCAGGGGCCAAGAGCTGGTCTGGAAATGGTCTTGGATGTGTTGGATGGGGGTTTTGAGTGAAAATAGGGAAAGTTGAGAGGACTGACAAAGTGAGGGTTAAAAGAGATTAAAAAAAGTATGGGGTTGTGAGACAATGAAATAGACTAGAGACAGTGTTAAAATGTGTATAAGAGTGAAGATGTTAAGCGAGAGAAGCAGAGAAAGAGAGGGAGCGTTAGAAAACAGGGGGGGGGAAGCATGCCCCGCAGCTGGGTGCGTGTTTCCATAGGCCCCGTGCCCAAATCTGCTCCAGCAACAGTAGCACCATAAAACTTAAAGCTATTGTATCCTCATGCTCTCGCCTCCCCTCTACTGAATACTGTTATTCATGATGCATCTCCATCTCTCGCCCTAACAGAACCCCGCCTGTATGGAACAATAAACAAAGTATTCTTTCTGTCCAGTCCCAGAGCTCATCCAGCTTCGTATACATTACTGCGTTACTGTTTCCAGAGAGAGAGTTTATAAGGCTAAAGGTCCACGGTCCACACTGCTTTCCTCTTCGTCCTCTTCCATCCATCCGGGGCAGGACTAGGAGTGAGACAGAGCGAGGCAGCAGGGACAGGAATAATGGCATAAGCACGTCACACCAAGCGGAGGACAGCAAAGGGAGCGTCATAGAGGAAGTCGGCTTACTAGAAAGGTGGAACAAGTTTGAGAGGGGAGGAGAACACAGACAAGAATACAGTAGGAGACTTTAATGCACATCAGCACACCATATGGGTCTTTGATAGCTCCTGCTTGCTGAGTGGCCAAGGAACATTCAAGCAGTGACAACATTCTACCTGACAACACAACACCAGCCACATTCCCCCAGCCATATTCATGATATACCACGGTATCTTGTGCATTATCATTTTAGCATAGGTTTAAAAAAAGAACAATTCAACCATTAAGAGGGAGAGGAGAATACCTGACCACTGTGACTGACCCAGAATTAAGGAAAGCTTTGACTATGTATAGATTCAGTGATCATAGCCTTGCTATTGAGAGAGGCCTCCATAGACAGACCTGGCTCTCAAGAGAAGACACAAAATGAGGTGGAAACTGAGCTGCACCTAACATCCTGCAAAATGTATGACCATATTAGAGACACATATTTGCCTCAGATTACACAGACCCACTAAGAATTTGAAAACAAATCCATTTGTGACCTGTTGCCACAAGAAAAGGGCAACCAGTGAAGAACAAACACCATTGTAAATACAACCCATATTTATGTTTATTTATTTTCCCTTTTGTACTTTAACTATTTGCACATCGTTATAACACTGAACATAGTCATAATATGACATTTGACATTTCTCAATTCCTCTGAAACATTTTTGAGTGTAATCTTTGCTGTTCATTTTTTATTGTTTATTTCACTTGTGTTTATTATCTATTCTACTTGTTTTGACAATGTAAACATATGTTTCCCATGCCTATAAAGCCCTTTGAATTGAATTGAGAGAGAGGAGATAGAGAGCGAGAGAAAGAGAGAGAGGGAGGGAAAGCGAGAGAGAGAGAGAGACAGACAGAGAGAGAGAGAGAGAGAGATAAAGAGAGAGAAGACAGAGCGAGAGGGAGAAGACAGAGAGAGAGAAAGAGAGCGAGAAAGAGAAAGAGAGGGAGCCAGAGAGAGACAGAGAGAAAGAGAGAGAGACAGAGATCGAGAGAAGACAGACAGAGAGAGAGAGAGAGAGAGACAGAGAGAGAGATAAAGAGAGAGAAGACAGAGAGATAAAGAGAGAGAAGACAGAGAGAGAGAGAGAGAGAGAGACAGAGAGCGATAAAGAGAAAGAAGACAGAGAGAGAGAGAGACAGAGATAAAGAGAGAGAAGAAAGAGAGAGAAGACAGAGAGAGAGAGAGAGAGAGAGAGAGAGAGAGAGAGAGAGAGAGAGATAAAGAGAGAGAAGACAGAGAAAGGGAGAGAGAAGACAGAGAGAGGGAGAGAGGGCGAGAGAGAGAGAGAGAGAGAGAGAAAGAGAGGGGGAGGGGGGAGAAAGAGAGAGAGGGAAAGTGTAACCTATCCACATTACTTTTTATAAGACAACTTCAGCTGCAGCCTCTGCCAAGCACAATCATGACAAACGTTAAAAGAACAATGGACAAGCACTAAGCACACCGCTGGGCCACTAAAAACACAATAAAAAGTGATTCAGTAACAAACCTCACCTCTGTAAACAGTAATTTTCCATAACTCTATGAAACAGGGCAATGAAACAGGACATATTAATTGGTGATCAAAAACAAAAAAGTATGGCACGTTTCCATGCTGGCACCATATCATCTGCAAGAGGTAAAGGTCGAGAAGTAAATTAACCTATTTACTAGTGGGGGGGGGGGGGGGGGGTCAATACTGGTCAATATCGGAATATTATTTTTGACGATATATCGTATCGTATTGTTTTGACAATATTGCAACATTATTTTTACGTTAGTTGGCTGTAATTGCAGTAATACTCCAGTATTTTTCCTTAATAGCTTGTTCTCCATCTCCTTTTTAACCTCTACGGGACGGTTGTTGCTAACGTGCGCTAATGTGACTAGAATGATGTTATATACAACAGCCAACATTCTGGGACATAGACATGTCTTATATGGGCATAAAGCTTAAATTCTTGTTAATCTAACTGCAGTGTCCAATTAACAGTAGCTACTACAGTTTAAAAATAGCATGCTATTGTTTGAGGAGAGTGCACAACAACAAAACAGTTTTATCACGGCAACTGGTTTGTTACATTCACCTCTGAAGGTAAATAGTGTACTTACAATCAGTAGTCTTGCTCTGATTTGTCATCCTAAGGATCCCAGAAATAAAATGTAGCATAGTTTTGTTTGATAAAATCCTTTTTTATGTTCAAATGTAGGAACTGGTGTCTACAGTTTGACCCCCCTGCGGTGTCTGGCTCCACACCCACCCCGCCATCTAGATGTGTGAAAGTTTGTGTATAAGCTAATTATCCATCATGTATGACATTCATGGGAGTGTGTAAAGTTTAATTTTGTATTACCATAGCAGTTTTGTATGTTCTCTCTAATTATGTACTTGAAAATTAATCAATTGACCAATTTGGCACATTTGGGCAAACTCCTGGCAGACTTGATACAAAATATTGTGCAGTAATGTAATTCTTCACTAGATCCGTCTGAAACTTTGCACACACACTGCCGCCATCTGGTGGCCAAAATCTAAATAACACCTAGACTCCTATCTGAAAGGATGGCCTTTCGCTTGCATTTCAAAGATGAAAAAAACATGTTTTTTTGTTTGTATTATCTTTTACCAGATCTAATGTGTTATATTCTCCTACATTAATTTCACATTTCCACAAACTGCAAAGTTGAGCTACAGGCAGTAGCTACAGGCAGTTAGATTTGGGTATGTCATTTTAGGCGAAAATGGAAAAAAAGGGTATGATCCTTAAGAGGTTTTTAAATAGGGAGCCAATTTGTTTTCAGCACTTTTATTTTCATGACTGATCAAAACTAATTTTCTTGCCTCCCGAGTGGCACAGCGGTCAGGCTGTGTCACAACAGGCTGACTTCGGTCGTCAGTTAAATGGTATTTCCTCTGATACATTGGTGCAGCTGACTTCCAGTTTAAGTGGTGGGTGTTTGGAGGGTTGTGTTTCGGAGGACGCATGACTCGACCTTCGCCTCTCCCGAGCCTTTTGGGGAGTTGCAGCGATGAGACAAGATCGTAATTGGATCGCAATTGGATAAATAAAAACTAATTATTGTCCTTCTGCAGCAGACATATGGTGAGCAATATGTTTGGAACATCGAATCGCAAATAAAATCACAGTATCGAATCGCAATAAATATAGAATCGTGAGAATCACAATAAATATTGTATCGTCACCTAAGTATCGTGATATCCCAGCACTACAATTTACAAGTTTGCAGAATGTGTGTGTGCCATGTATACGTGTGTGTGTGTGTGTGTGTGTGTGTGTGAGAGAATGTGTGCACGTGTGTTAAATACATCTAGACTAGATCACTGCCACCATGATTTAAAGGCATCATTCAATGAAGGGACATTCGAGAAGCTGCACATACTACATCAGTGTCAACTGGGTCAAGTGTCAATAGTCTGTTGACCTTTTGCTTACAGGTCAGTGTTTAACTCTCTCAGTGGACCAGACTGAATATCTGTTTCTACCACCCGCCATGTTCTGACACTGCTAGATGTGGCAACGACCAAATGAGAAAAGACACAGACACACTCTCTAACTAACTGAACACCGGTTGAAAGTTCTGTATATAACGCTTCTTCCTAGTGATAGTGAGGTGTGTAGTAAAACAGATGACTTGAGCAAGACGGGATGCTTTCAACACACCTTCAAAAACGAGGAAAGTCTCTCCTACACTTTTACAACCGAAACTCACTTAATGATAAAAACCTGCTCGTAGAAAGGCGATAATTTGAACAAGTGTGCTGATAATAGGCAGACAGGGTTTGGCTCTCTGTGCGTACTCAAGTTCTTCAGATAGACAAGGACCTCAGATACTCAAGTTCTTCAGATAGACACGGACCTCAGATAGACAAGGACCTCAGATACTCAAGTTCTTCAGATAGACACGGACCTCAGATAGACACGGACCTCAGATAGACAAGGACCTCAGATACTCAAGTTCTTCAGATAGACACGGACCTCAGATAGACACGGACCTCAGATAGACAAGGACCTCAGATAGACAAGGACCTCAGATAGACAAGGACCTCAGATAGACAAGGACCTCAGATAGACAAGGACCTCAAATAGACAAGGACCTCAGATAGACAAGGACCTCAGATAGACAAGGACCTCAGATAGACAAGGACCTCAGATAGACAAGGACCTCAGATAGACAAGGACCTCAGATAGACAAGGACCTCAGATAGACAAGGACCTCAGATAGACACGGACCTCAGATAGACACGGACCTCAGATAGACACGGACCTCAGATAGACACGGACCTCAGATAGACACGGACTGAATCATCAACCATTATCAATGGTTCAAAGAGGGCCTGAACAAAAAACACAGCCATGCTGGGAATGAGGGGCAGGAAAGTCAGTCAGGACTCAATAGTTTTTATTTATTTTTATTTAGAATTGTATTGGCCCATGCACCCTCCCCCACCCCCCCTCTTTGTAGGACAAAAGTAACTTTGTTTTAGCAGGACTCAAGATTTACTGTATAGGACGTGTGTGTGTGACCCATCAATGTAAATCCCCAGTTATTACTGTAACAGGAAGAAAAGTGTCACTCTGAGAAGTGTTTCCCCTACCATTACGTTTAACCCCAACCTTCTCAAGAACAAGACCGGCTTCCTTTAATCTTAACGGAAAGCGTTGGACCCGGCAACCATTAATGTTGCTTCCGGGGCCTTTGCACCTCGTCAATGCAAACATCCAAGGGCAACACTGACAGAGGCAACAGACAATGCAGAAAAGGCAAAAGTACAGAAACAGAGAGCAGCCGTATTGAATTTGATACAATATCCTTTCGTCATTGTGTTTGTATTCATTCAAACTATATGGTACCACACAGCTGCTATGCTAAAGGGCAAGTTCCTGATTGTAAGATATTTATGACTGGTTCAAGGACAAGGACTGTTTGAATCTGAGAGCGGGAATGGGCAGGGTCAGGTCATGAGAAACCAACCCAATAACATCTGACGAAGGGAAAACCGAAAGCAGAAGAATGTAGCAGAACAGGGTTGGGTTTCATCAAAAGCATCGTAGCACTAAGATCATCTTTCATTTAGTTTCAATTGAATTAAGATGGTCTTAGTGCTACAATGGTTCTGGGAGACCCAGCCCAGGAGTAGGCCTATAGGACTACCAACCAATGAACCAAGACTTCAAGCTGTTACGCCTCGATCACACCGACAGCGTCATCGCTTCTTTTCCAATGGAACGCTCCGTTTGCCTTGCAGCAGTGCGTTGCAGAAGCAGTTGCAGTGTGTTCTGGGTGGTGCATACGTTGTATATCAAAACGGATGCATCAAATTGTATAGGCGTAGACGGCTTGACAGAAATATATATATTTTTGGCACACATATCCAGATGATGCTGCATACTATTTGCGCAATGACCCTATAGGTGTGATCAAGGTGTTAGGGACTTCACACGAAGCTCCAAATAATGTATCACCTGCTCAAAATCCTTCAGATCTTACAGAATTATAGAAAGCCCAGTCATTCATGATGTTATTTATCAGACATTGAGGTGGATAAGAGCCACAGGGGAAGGAATTACCCTACATTACCCTACAACACGTGTGGTTTTGCTTTTCAGACACGAGACATAGGTAAAGAAAGAGAGACGAAAAGCATGAGCTAGACAAAGAAAGAGGGACAGGGGGAGAAAACACCATGCTTTTCCTCTCTTGCATCAGCGGTACATCCTTGACCTCTCTCTCACCCCTGAGGTCCATGTCCTCTCTAAATAATGACTGGAACGAACTACAAAAATCTCTGAAACTGGAAACACTTATCTCCCTCACTAGCTTTAAGCACCAACTGTCAGAGCAGCTCACAGATTACTGCACCTGTACATAGCCCACCTATAATTTAGCCCAAACAACTACCTCTTTCCCAACTGTATTTAATTAATTAATTTATTTTGCTCCTTTGCACCCCATTATTTTTATTTCTACTTTGCACATTCTTCCATTGCAAAACTACAATTTCAGTGTTTTACTTGCTATATTGTATTTACTTTGCCATCATGGCCTTTTTTGCCTTTACCTCCCTTCTCACCTCATTTGCTCACATTGTATATAGACTTGTTTATACTGTATTATTGACTGTATGTTTGTTTTACTCCATGTGTAACTCTGTGTCGTTGTATCTGTCGAACTGCTTTGCTTTATCTTGGCCAGGTCGCAATTGTAAATGAGAACTTGTTCTCAACTTGCCTACCTGGTTAAATAAAGGTGAAATAATTTTTTTTTACAAAAATTGAAACCAGTAGCTTTTTGTTTTATAAAGACTTCCATATGCCATTGAAACCAGTAGCTTTTTGTTTTATAAAGACTTCCATATGCCATTGAAACCAGTAGCTTTTTGTTTTATAAAGACTTCCATATGCCATTGAAACCAGTAGCTTTTTGTTTTATAAAGACTTCCATATGTCATTGAAACCAGTAGCTTTTTGTTTTATAAAGACTTCCATATGCCATTGAAACCAGTAGCTTTTTGTTTTATAAAGACTTCCATATGCCATTGAAACCAGTAGCTTTTTGATTTATAAAGACTTCCATGTCATTGAAACCAGTAGCTTTTTGTTTTATAAAGACTTCCATGTCATTGAAACCAGTAGCTTTTTGTTTTATAAAGACTTCCATATGCCATTGAAACCAGTAGCTTTTTGTTTTATAAAGACTTCCATATGTCATTGAAACCAGTAGCTTTTTGTTTTATAAAGACTTCCATATGCCATTGAAACCAGTAGCTTTTTGTTTGATAAAGACTTCCATATTCCATTGAAACCAGTAGCTTTTTGTTTTATAAAGACTTCCATATGTCATTGAAACCAGTAGCTTTTTGTTTTATAAAGACTTCCATATGTCATTGAAACCAGTAGCTTTTTGTTTTATAAAGACTTCCATATGCCATTGAAACCAGTAGCTTTTTGTTTTATAAAGACTTCCATATGCCATTGAAACCAGTAGCTTTTTGTTTTATAAAGACTTCCATATGTCATTGAAACCAGTAGCTTTTTGTTTTATAAAGACTTCCATATGCCATTGAAACCAGTAGCTTTTTGTTTGATAAAGACTTCCATATTCCATTGAAACCAGTAGCTTTTTGTTTTATAAAGACTTCCATATGTCATTGAAACCAGTAGCTTTTTGTTTTATAAAGACTTCCATATGTCATTGAAACCAGTAGCTTTTTGTTTTATAAAGACTTCCATATGCCATTGAAACCAGTAGCTTTTTGTTTTATAAAGACTTCCATATGTCATTGAAACCAGTAGCTTTTTGTTTTATAAAGACTTCCATATGCCATTGAAACCAGTAGCTTTTTGTTTTATAAAGACTTCCATATGTCATTGAAACCAGTAGCTTTTTGTTTTATAAAGACTTCCATATGCCATTGAAACCAGTAGCCTATTTCTCTCAGGTTCTATTGGCTTTAAAATGTCTTTCATTGTCTGGTAGGCAAATGCACTCTCGCGAGTCACCTACTGCACTAATAATGTTAAGAAATTATAGTGTATCAACATTTTACGCTAAACGAAGTTCTGATCCGATGCATCAGATTCATTGCTTTGTAACGTTCCTTTTTTCCCAATGTAGCCTGGGCCAACTGTTGTATGAATTTGGGATCTATCGTCCCAGGAGTCTGTTTGGAACGTTTCTTCCTCGACAAGCTGACCAATAGAATAGGTCAACTTTTCTACCATGGGGGATAGTAGATTGACATAGGCTCATAGTCCATAACAGGCTGACTACACCGCTCGCGTTGCAAAATTAATTTAGAAATCTATATTATTAAATTATGGCACCCACACTGCTCGCACGCGCCAACGAGCATCTGCGTTGCCACGGGCTAATATAGAAGTCAGTTCTATTTGTGACACAGATCGCGCTGCAAGTCCTGCCTCTCCCATCTCCTCATTGGTTTATAGAAGCAGGTACCCACGTGCCATCTCCTCATTGGTTATACCCACGTTGGTGACTGAAAGCCGAACGAGGTCAGTGGCGGTAATGCACCTAATTTATGAAAGTTGCCAATCGCAATATAAAGTCAAGAGAAGAAAAAGCCTAGAAGGCGGAGAGATGACGAGAACCGATTCAGGTTGACCGTTTTATGTGTGGATTAATTGGCGGAGTAGAGGACCTCGTGCATTTCAGGTAAAATAACAACTCAATGTTTATATTCCAGGACAAATTAGCTAGCAAGTACAAGCTAGCTAGCTAAATTGCCATAAATGTTTAATGCTTTTCAACCTGTCCCCAAATTAATATAATTGGTTCAGAGTTTGTTTTGATATTTTAACCTGCGTGTTGTGATCGCGTTTGGTGTGGGGAGACAAAATACATGTATGCACGATGGAGCACGCACAAAGCTGGTTTGGGTTCCGTGTTATTCTACAATGTAGAAAATTGGCGAAAATGAAGAAAAACCCTTGAATGAGTTGGTGTGTCCAAACTTGACTGGTACTGTATGTTATTTTATATTCTCAAACTAACAGCAGTGCCTATATGATGTCTTTCCATTCAGGTGTGACATTCTGGAGTGACTCTTTTATGCAAATGTTGTTGATCAGTAGGCTAATATCAGTCCCACATGGAAGGAAAACAGATTGTTTGTCATCTGTAGCACCATTGATTCCACTGATCAGCCCAAACAAGCTCAATAACTCATTGTGCGCACACACTCCTATTGAATATGCATTCACCTGTATTGTGAGTAGGTCTATGCCATCTTAATAATAGTCCCAGTTTATCAAGAGAGTTATGATTCAAATAAAATGATTACCATTATGTTGTTATGTAGTTAGGTTGGTCAAATGTATTGTTTGATTTAAAAATTCATGCATTAAAGCATACATGGCTGTCTCTGGGAAATTTTGTCATCAACATTTCCTAATTTAATGATATTGAATATCGGCCTAAAATATTGGCCATTGGCCTCCTTGACCCCCAAACATCGGCATCGGGCCTAAAAAAATCCATATAGTTTATTCTCTAAACCAGACACAGACAGAGAGACACAGTGGGGTAGGGTAGGTAGAGCCCCGGGGCCCAGATTAATGCTTGTGTGGTTCTGTATCCGGCTCCTCTTCCTCCTCCTCCAGTAACTCCATCTGTCTGAGATGTCAGGGATCCAAGGGACTGGGGATGGATACCGCAGGGTCAATCTGAGGTCACTTCCTGGAGAGGCCACCCTGATATCTGTCAATTATCCTATACCCCTCTTTACATCCCCTCCCTTCAGACTTTCTCTCGTGTCTTATTTTCTCTGCACAGATACATGGGTCTGGTTCAAGGTCTGGGTCTGGCTCAGGGTCTGGGTCTGGGTCAGGGTCTGGGTTAGGGTCTGGGTCAGGGTCTGGGTTAGGGTCAGGGTCTGGCTCAGGGTCTGGGTTAGGGGGTCAGGGTCTGGGTTAGGGTCTGGGTCAAGGTCTGGCTCAGGGTCTGGGTCAGGGTCTGGGTTAGGGTCTGGGTCTAGGCTGGCCCATTCACACTACCATAAAGATGTGTTGTCAGTTTTGTTTTTTAGTTAAGTTAAAGGTTGCGACCTTTACAGAAAATGAGATTGAGTGAGTGTCTACTCACACAAGTGGCCAACACAAAGAGCTAGTTTACTAGCGCACTATCTCTTTAAAAAGGTTAAAGCAGCAGAATGGATTCCGTTAAGCTGTACATCTTGGGTGTTTTATTAGGATCTCCATTAGCTGTACATTTAGGGTATTTTTATTAGGATCTCCATTAGCTGTACATTATGGGTATTTTATTAGGATCTCCATTAGCTGTACATCTTGGGTGTTTTATTAGGATCTCCATTAGCTGTACATCTTGGGTGTTTTATTAGGATCTCCATTAGCTGTACATTTAGGGTATTTTTATTAGGATCTCCATTAAGCTGTACATCTTGGGTGTTTTATTAGGATCTCCATTAGCTGTACATTATGGGTATTTTATTAGGATCTCCATTAGCTGTACATTATGGGTATTTTATTAGGATCTCCATTAAGCTGTACATCTTGGGTGTTTTATTAGGATCTCCATTAGCTGTACATTATGGGTATTTTATTAGGATCTCCATTAGCTGTACATCTTGGGTGTTTTATTAGGATCTCCATTAGCTGTACATTTATTAGGATCTCCATTAGCTGTACATCTTGGGTGTTTTATTAGGATCTCCATTAGCTGTACATCTTGGGTATTTTATTAGGATCTCCATTAGCTGTACATCTTGGGTGTTTTATTAGGATCTCCATTAGCTGTACATCTTGGGTGTTTTATTAGGATCTCCATTAGCTGTACATCTTGGGTGTTTTATTAGGATCTCCATTAGCTGTACATCTTGGGTGTTTTATTAGGATCTCCATTAGCTGTACATCTTGGGTGTTTTATTAGGATCTCCATTAGCTGTACATCTTGGGTGTTTTATTAGGATCTCCATTAAGCTGTACATTTAGGGTATTTTTATTAGGATCTCCATTAGCTGTTGCGAAAGCAGCAGCTACTCTTCCTGGGGTCCACAGAAAACATGAAACATGACATAATACAGAACATTGAGAGAACAGCTCAAGGACAGAACTACATAAATGCAAAACGTCACACATAGCCTACATATCAGTACATAGCACACAATATCATGGTCTAAAAAGGGAGACGTGTATCTCTTATTTGAACCCAGGTTTGCTGTTCACTTGAGCAATCTTTGATGGGTGGGAGTTCCATGCAGTCATGGCTCTATATAATACTGTACGTTTTCTTGGAATTTGTGGACTGTGAAATGAGATGGAAATAAAGTTTTGTGCAATTTGAATGTGAATGCAGCACCTGAGTTTGGTGTAGGATGAATTGGACAAAGAGTGTGTCTGTGCATCTCCCTGACACCTGTGTGTGCCTCTTCAACACAGTGGAACAAGAGACAAAAACTTTGGGGCCCAAGGAGCGAGAGAGCATAAAGGGTGGTGTCTCTGCTCGCTCACACACACACACACACACACACACACACACACACACACACACACACACACACACACACACACACACACACACCTCCTCCTCCATAGTTTTCCAGTTAATTTCTCACCACACAGGCACTAAAAACTATCCCAAGACTGAACAAGGACCCACAAATTACCAACAATCTATCCCTTTGTTTGGGTTGCCAGCCAACTTCCCTGAGGACTCTAAAGAAATGAAACAATCCATCAAACTGACATCAGTTCTGAGCATTCTGAAGCCTGAGCTCCACAAAAAGACAACAGTTAACAGGTTACAGAAGATGCCATTTGGAAACACAAGAAAAACTTCTATTTCCTCTCGTTATTGTATCAAATAAAATGTTATTAGTCACATGCTTTGTAAACAACAGCTGTGGACTAACAGTGAAATGCTTACTTACGGCTCTTCCCAACCATGCAGAGAATAAGAAAATAGAGAAATAATAGAACATAAAACACGTAATAATACAAATAATAATAGATACACAATGAGTAATGATAACTTGGCCATATACAAGGGGTACCAGTACAGAGTGGATGTACAGGGAGGGGTACAAGGTAGTTGAAGTGGATACTGTATGCACGTATAACTAGGAATACAGTGACCGTAAATAGTAGCAGCAGCGCATGTGATGAGGCCTAAAAGTTAGTGCACAAAGGGTAAATGCAGATAGTCCGGGTAGCTATTTGGTAACTATTTAACTAACTATTTCACTATCTTTTTAGCCTTCTTAAGTATTGGGGATAAAAGCTGTTCAGGGTCCTGTTGGTTCCAAACTTGGGGCATCGGTTCCGCTAGCCGTGTGGCAGCAGAGAGAACAGGCTATGACTTGGGTGGCTAGAGTCTTTGACCATTTTTAGGGCCTTCCACTGACACCACTTGGTATAGAGGTCCTGGATGGCAGGGAGCTCGGTGATGTACTGGGCTGTATGCATTACCCTCTGTAGCGCATTGTGATTGGATGCCAAGCAGTTGCCATTCCAAGCAGTGATGCAGCCGGTCAAGAGGCCTACTCACTTTTGGAGGATCTGAGGACCCCAAATCTGTTCAGCCTCCAGAGGGGGAAGAGGCATTATTGTGCCCTCTTCACGACTGTGTTGGTGTGTTTGGACCATGATAGGTGATGTGGACATCAAGGAACTTGAAGCTCTCGACCCACTCCACTCCAGCCCCGTCGATCACTTCCATCGCTCATGCATTTATCAACTTGACTGTGTTTCATGCACTTTTTATTTTTTATTTATTTAACCTTTATTTAACTAGGCAAGTCAGTTAAGAACAAATTCTTATTTACAATGACGGCCTAGGAACAGTGGGTTATTTACAATGACGGCCTAGGAACAGTGGGTTATTTACAGTGACGGCCTAGGAACAGTGGGTTATTTACAGTGACAGCCTAGGAACAGTGGGTTATTTACAATGACGGCCTAGGAACAGTGGGTTATTTACAATGACGGCCTAGGAACAGTGGGTTATTTACAATGACGGCCTAGGAACAGTGGGTTATTTACAATGACGGCCTAGGAACAGTGGGTTATTTACAGTGACGGCCTAGGAACAGTGGGTTATTTACAATGACGGCCTAGGAACAGTGGGTTATTTACAATTAGGAACAGTGGGTTATTTACAGTGACGGCCTAGGAACAGTGGGTTATTTGACGGCCTAGGAACAGTGGGTTATTTACAATGACGGCCTAGGAACAGTGGGTTATTTACAATGACGGCCTAGGAACAGTGGGTTATTTACAATGACGGCCTAGGAACAGTGGGTTATTTACAATGACGGCCTAGGAACAGTGGGTTATTTACAATGACGGCCTAGGAACAGTGGGTTATTTACAATGACGGCCTAGGAACAGTGGGTTATTTACAATGACGGCCTACCCCGGCCAACGCTGGAACAATTGTGTGCCTTCCTATGGGACTCCCAATCACGGACGGATGTGATACAGCCTGGATTCAAACCAGGGACTGTAGTGACGCCTCCTGCACTGAGATGCAATGGCTTAGACCGGTCCTCCACTTGTGAGCACCTTGTGCTTCCTTTGTTTTTGAATGTGAGCTATAAAACATGCATTGTCATTATTATTGATCCCACTTCTTCCTGATCGGCTCCACCCAGAGGAAGTCATATCTATTGTATAACATCTACCTTTACCTGGATTAGTGCTATCTTGAATCCTTGGGACGTCCCTATTCCAAACCCTAACCTTAACCCTTACTCTAACCTTAACCCTTACTCTAACCTCAACCATAACCTTAACCCTAACCTCAACCTGAACCCTAACCTTACTCTAAACCTTAACCCTAACCTTAACCCTTACTCTAACCTTACTATAACCTTAACCCTAACCTTACTCTAACCTCAACCTCAACCCTAACCATAACCATTTCAAATTTGATGTGATGTCAGAGTTGGCACATTCCAAGGATTCCGCTTAGACTTTCCCCTTCACCCGTCCGGCAGGAAGTTGACGTGGGCTGGTGGAGCCTCCTCTCCTTAGGCCGGGGGAAATAACCCATATAAGTGCAGTATGGTTATGAAATGCTGTAGAGTATAGGTCAGGGTCAATATTAATATTGGTTCAGGTAAGAGAGTTGGCGTCTTTATGAAAGGCGTGTCTTCCTGTATTGCCCTGACAGGAGTTTTATGGAAAATTACAGAAGCCGAAAACATTTCACGTGAACGTTATCATTGGCAATATGATATAGTTCTAAAATAGACAACAAAACCTGCCAGTGTTTTCTCAAGCAAACCACAAAGCTATTGGCCTACTGTTCAATGTACACGTCTGTTATTAGAGTAAACGAAACGCCATTTGGTCCCCCGGCAACCCACAGAGCTGTTATCAAAGCTGTTGACAGCATAGTGGGATCAATAAGCGAGAAGCATATCTCTAGGAGCTTGGGGAATCCTCTGCAAAAAAAACACACACACGTATGACACTATAAACACTCCACACACTCTGTGGAGCTGTTAGAGGATACTTCAATGGGGCCAGGCCACCTGCTAGACACAGACAGGGTAACTTTACCTCAGCGACCCAACTGTTGTTTTAATACACGCACGCACGGGCACGGGCACACACACACACACACACACACACACACACACACACACACACACACACACACACACACACACACACACACACACACACACACACACACGAGATATACAACAGAAGAGAAAACAATATCAATGGGCTGTGGATAAGTCTACTCACTAAAGGTTGTAGTTAGCCCACCTGGCAAGGCCAAGCTGTCAGAAAAGGGGGGGGGGGTCATTGTCAGGACACCTGGACCTTGTAGTAAGGCCCCTCGTCCCTATATCCATATTAAGACGTGACGTGGGGTTAAGGAATTCCACAATGCATCTCTTCCCATCTGAGTCATTACAGATGTAGTATTTTAATTTGAGCCAGTTTTCTACAGCAGGAAAATAATCCTGCAGCAATAGGAATTTGAATTATTATGTGGATTATAATTGATGGACATTTTTGTAGGGGATGATACATTTTTCGTAAAGGATTATTTTTTATTTAACCTTTATTTAACAGGTCTGAAATGTCAAAGTGTACATTACAGACTTCAGAAACCTTTTAAAACATCAAATACACTACAAGTTTCATTGCAGGAAAGTTCTCCTTCAATCTGTAGCTAATGCAGAACTATAATTGCACCTGCAAGTGAGGACCCTATTACCCTACTGACCGAGTGCATTGTACTAGCTAACACACATTACCCTAACTTTGTCCTCTACCAAACAAAGCAGCTTTGTTTCAGGAATGGGGGTGTTGGAAACTTTTGCTCATTCAAGTATTTACTTCAGTATTTAGTCTAAGGTTGCGACTTAAGTATATTTACATTCTTTAAACCACATGTAACACAATCCATACTGCAATATGAGAAGACACTGCTCTGCCAAAGTGGCAAACCCTCACATACGCACAATATCAATATTTGGATATGTCACTGTTTGTAAGTAGCCCATTAAAAGCAGGATACAAGTGTATGCTCTGCCTCAGGAAAGTTTTAGACCGCCTGAGGAAAGACAATGTGAGAGCTGGGAATGTAGTCTAGTGCGCCACCTAGCGTCCATAAAGAGGAATGGCTATTTATTTGAGCCTTTTCTTCTTTTTTTCTTCCATATGCCATGACAACAATCGTGCGCCAATTTCAGGTAATTTTAAGAAAATTGTCATTTCATTATTACCTATGTTTCTCCTGTTAATTTCATGTCAGGACAATGTTTAAGGAATTAATAACTTTGAGTAAGTGGCCCTTTCGAGGGCTGTAAAACAGGGATAAAATGTCAATGACAAAACCATGGCAACGAAACATTCTTTTATAATCAGAGACATTCTTTTATAATCAGAGACATTATTTTATAATCAGAGACATTCTTTTATAATCTAACAGTACAGCCACAACAAATATAAGAAAAGTTTCAGCAACAAAATTCCACAGCAAAAATACAGCTTTTCCATGAGGAGCACAGCGACGGAAACAACCCCTAGCAACCTAGCTAACTGACAGAGGCATAAATAACCCCTAGCTAGCCCTCTGATAGGAATTTCTGCCATATAATATGTTTTTTTCTATCCAATGTTTTCAGGTGTTTGGTTTCAACAGGAAAATCCAAGTTGTGATAATGCCTGCATTCCCACCATATCAGCAGCAGGGGACAGCAGAATATAGGATTCTTCATTATTTGGGGGGTAATACCATTATGAGCTCTGTGCACGTACAGTAGCCTACACACAAACGTGTTCTCTGCATTTTCATAAATTATGACTATAGTTAATAATAGTATGCATCAATCTGTCTTTGGTATCTAATTTCCAACATATTAAAGAGCCACTGAACACGCTGATTGGCACTCGATTTCAGTCTGGTTAATGATATTTGTCCCAAAAAATAAATAAAAAAAATGCTGTTTCATGTAAACTTCCTCACTGTATATGCTATTGTATTAAGAGCAATCCCCGCAGCTGTTTACCCCCAGGTTAGTGGGCAAATGGACATCGTCAAATCAAAACCCAACCTTCAAGGATTGGAAAGCTGCCGCAGTCATCCCCCTCTTCAAAGGGGGAGACACCCTGGACCCAAACTGTTATAGACCTATATCCATCCTGCCCTGCCTATCTAAGGTCTTCGAAAGCCAAGTCAACAAACAGGTCACTGACCATCTCGAATCCCACCGTACCTTCTCCGCTGTGCAATCTGGTTTCCGAGCCGGTCACGGGTGCACCTCAGCCACACTCAAGGTACTAAACGACATAACCGCCATCGATAAAAGACAGTACTGTGCAGCCGTCTTCATCGACCTTGCCAAGGCTTTCGACTCTGTCAATCACCATATTCTTATCGGCAGACTCGGTAGCCTCGGTTTTTCGGATGACTGCCTTGCCTGGTTCACCAATTACTTTGCAGACAGAGTTCAGTGTGTCAAATCGGAGGGCATGCTGTCCGGTCCTCTGGCAGTCTCTATGGGGGTGCCACAGGGTTCAATTCTCGGGCCGACTCTTTTCTCTGTATATATCAATGATGTTCATCTTGCTGTGGGCGATTCCCTGATCCACCTCTACGCAGACGACACCATTCTATATACTTTCGGCCCGTCATTGGACACTGTGCTATCTAACCTCCAAACGAGCTTCAATGCCATACAGCACTCCTTCCGTGGCCTCCAACTGCTCTTAAACGCTAGTAAAACCAAATGCATGCTTTTCAACCGATCGCTGCCTGCACCCGCATGCCCGACCTAGCATCACCACCCTGGATGGTTCCGACCTTGAATATGTGGACATCTATAAGTACCTAGGTGTCTGGCTAGACTGCAAACTCTCCTTCCAGACTCATATCAAACATCTCCAATCGAAAATCAAATCAAGAGTCGGCTTTCTATTCCGCAACAAAGCCTCCTTCACTCACGCCGCCAAGCTTACCCTAGTAAAACTGACTATCCTACCGATCCTCGACTTCGGCGATGTCATCTACAAAATGGCTTCCAACACTCTACTCTGTCAGGGTACTGACACAGAACCCCTCCACTGGTTTCTTGGGCTCAGTGCTAGTGAATGACACTCAACCTGTCTTCATCATAAGGGAGGTTTCTGAGTCAAAGGTGAACAAGGTGATTAGCTCACTAAAGAACTCTAAAGCCAAAGATGTGTTTGGGATGGACTCTACCTTTCTTAAAAACTACAAAGAGTCACTCATTGGCCCCATTACTAAGGTCACCAACACATCTATTGGTCTCGGTGTGTTTCCAAGGGTATGGAAGTCGGCCATAATAACGGCCATCTTTAAATCAGGCGACCCTGCTGACGTGAGTAACTACAGGCCCATTAGTATACTACCTGTGGTGTCAAAGGTTGTTGAAAAGTGTGTAGCAGAACAACTGATTGCCCACCTCAACAACAGCCCCTTCACATTACACTCCATGCAGTTTGGCTTCAGAGCGAAACACTCCACAGAAACGGCCAACTGCTTTCTTCTGGAAAATGTGAAGTCCAAGATGGACAAAGAGGGTGCTGTTGGGGCTGTGTTTCTGGACCTAAGGAAGGCTTTTGATACTGTTAACCATGAGATTCTCATCACAAAATTGTCCAAGTTCAACTTTTCCCCTGATGCCTTGAGATGGATGAAATCATACCTTGAAGGCAGAACTCAGTGTGTCAGAGTGAGCAATGAGCTGTCGCCCACTCGTAGCTATGATGTGGGCGTGCCCCAAGGGTCAATACTGGGGCCCCTCCTGTTCAGCCTGTACATTAATGATCTGCCTTCTGTCTGTACTGGGTCTGACGTTCAAATGTATGCAGATGATACAGTGATATATGTGCATGCAAAGAGCAAACAACAAGCTGCACAAGAACTCACTACTGTAATGGTCCAGGTTACAAAGTGGCTCAGTGACTCGTGTTTGCATCTCAATGTGAAAAAAACTGTTTGCTTGTTCTTCACAAAGAGGGCAACAGATGCTACTGAGCCAGATGTCTATGTGTCAGGGGAGAAGCTCCAGGTGGTATCCGATTTTAAGTACTTTGGCATCATACTTGATTCCAACCTCTCTTTTAAAAAGCATGTGAAAAAGGTAATTCAAATAACCAAATTCAACCTAGCTAATTTCCGATTTATACAAAATTGTTTGACTACAGAGGTAGCAAAACTGTACTTCGAAACTATGATACTCCCCCACTTAACATACTGCTTGACTAGTTGGGCCCAAGCTTGCTGTACAACATTAAAACCTATTCAGTCTGTCTACAAACAGGCTCTCAAAGTGCTTGATAGGAAGCCCAATAGCCATCATCATTGTCACATCCTTAGAAACCATGAGCTCTTGAGTTGGGAAAATATTGTGCAATAGACCGACGCATGTCTTGTATTCAAGATCCTTAATGGCCTGGCTCCCCCTCCACTCAATATTTTTGTTAAACAGAAAACCCAGACATATGGCAGCAGATCCACAAGGTCTGCCATGAGAGGTGACTGTATAGTTCCCCTAAGGAAAAGCACCTTTAGTAAATCTGCATTCTCTGTGAGAGCTTCCCATGTCTGGAATACACTGCCATCAGACACACATAACTGCACCACATATCACACTTTCACAAAATGCTTGAAGACATGGCTAAAGGTCAATCAGATTTGTGAACATGGTCCCTAGCTGTGTGTTGCCGCTTTCCATGTTGTCTGTTGTCTGTAGCTTGTGAGGTGTGGAAACTCTTTGTTGCTTTTATGAATTTTGTCTTGCTGCTTTTTGTTCTGTCTGTATGCTACGTCTTGCTTGTCCTATGTTGCTCTGTATGTATGCTATGTATTCTTGTCCTATGTTGCTATGTCTTGCTTGTTCTATGTTGCTATTGTCTATATTGTAATTGTTTTTAATAACCTGCCCAGGGACTGCGGTTGAAAATTAGCCGGCTGGCTAAAACCGGCACTTTTACTGAAACGTTGATTAATGTGCACTGTCCCTGTAAAAATAAAAATAAACTCAAACTCAGCAAACTGGATGCAGTCTATCACAGTGCCATCCGTTTTGTCACTAAAGCACCTTATACCACCCACCACTGCGACTTGTATGCTCTAGTCGGCTGGCCCTCGCTACATATTCGTCGCCAGACCCACTGGCTCCAGGTCATCTACAAGGTCATGCTAGGTAAAGCTCCGCCTTATCTCAGTTCACTGGTCACGATGGCAACACCCATCCGTAGCACGCGCTCCAGCAGGTGTATCTCACTGATCATCCCTAAAGCCAACACCTCATTTGGCCGCCTTTCGTTCCAGTACTCTGCTGCCTGTGACTGGAACGAACTGCAAAAATCGCTGAAGTTGGAGACTTTTATCTCCCTCACCAACTTCAAACATCAGCTATCTGAGCAGCTAACCGATCGCTGCAGCTGTACATAGTCTATTGGTAAATAGCCCACCCATTTTCACCTACCTCATTCCCATACTGTTTTTATTTTTTTACTTTTCTGCTCTTTTGCACACCAATATCTCTACCTGTACATGACCATCTGATCATTTATCAGTCCAGTGTTAATCTGCAAAATTGTAATTATTCACCTACCTCCTCATGCCTTTTGCACACATTGTATATAGACTGCCCCTTTTTTCTACTGTGTTATTGACTTGTTAATTGTTTACTCCATGTGTAACTCTGTGTTGTCTGTGAATGTCTTTACAAACATACATATAAATACACAATTGAAGAAATATAATGCCGACGCAGATGTTAATCTATACACAATCTACCTGTTATAAAAAAAAAATATTACGAATAAATATATCTACATGAAATTAAAGGCAATTTACACAAAGGAACCAAAACGTTGATCTGCTATGCTTTATCTTGGCCAGGTCGCAGTTGTAAATGAGAACTTGTTCTCAACTAGCCTACCTGGTTAAATAAAGGTGAAATAAAAAAAATGTACCCGTTGTGACGCACGGATGTTCAAAACTCCGTTTTGGATGAGACTGACTTTATGACAAAAATGATCCTATGTACACTTTGTAGTCAATTTTGACTTGAATAAATGTTTCTGACAGATATCAATGCCACATAGGCCATTTTCAAAGGGATTGTTTGCTTTTTAAAGGCAGTGGCTCTTTAAGTAATTTAATACAATGAGTAACACGTTGTACTGCACACACATTTAATATACTTAGCTTAACACGCATACAGTACATTACATTTGTTCACTGCATGTCTATGATTCAAACAATTACTAGTACTACTAGGCCAGGATTTGCAGCCCGGAAGTTCGTGGAGATCGCATTAACGGTAAATGCTAAATGTCAGCTCAAACGTAAATTACCTTTAAAAGTCAAGAGCAATGCGCTACTCTCTAACGTGCCTTGGATTGAATCCCGGCCCTAGTCTTCCGACACGAAGACAAAGCATTAGAACAGAGTGACCGAGGCCAGAGCTTCATATCAACAACGGAAGTTAACGTTAGCTTGACATTAGCCTGAGCCGCTCATCTGAGGAGAGACTCAACAGTTACGACAGGAGCCTCAAATTAAAAAGCAATATTTTATCCCATCCTCAGACTGGTTTAGGGAATAAACATCACACTTCCTGAGCTCCCTGGTTTGGGATTGGATTCACTGTATCAGCCTCAGTGATTCCAAATAACTACTATAGAAACACTGCCATACATAGCTTACAGTCAATTTACTTATTGTACTATATCGTGTCAAACAGCCATCCTCTCCACTCTCAGCTACTACTAGTCATCTAACAATACCACAACATGTATGGTGTCAGAGATAATGCTGTTATGTCCACATGAACCACTTTGTCTTTCTAAATGGATAGGCCAGCTTGGCTGTGTTTTCAGTGCTTACTGAATCTTTTAATTGAATATCTAAATCTATAGGCTAACGAAGTGAGCAACAGCAGTTCAATATATACAGTGGGGCAAAAAGGTATTTAGTCAGCCACCAATTGTGCAAGTTCTCCCACTTAAAAAGATGAGAGGCCTGTAATTTTCATCATAGGTACACTTTAACTATGACACTTCAACATACACTTCAACTATGACAGACAAAATGAGAAAAAAAATCCAGAAAATCACATTGTAGGATTTTGAATTAATTTATTTGCAAATTATGGTGGAAAATAAGTATATGGTCAATAACAAAAGTTTATCTCAATACTTTGTTATATACCCTTTGTTGGCAACGACAGAGGTCAAACGTTTTCTGTAAGTCTTCACAAGGTTTTCACACACTGTTGCTGGTATTTTGGCCCATTCCTCCATGCAGATCTCCTCTAGAGCAGTGATGTTTTGGGGCTGTTGCTGGGCAACACAGACTTTCAATTCCCTCCAAAGATTTTCTATGGGGTTGAGATCTGGAGACTGGCTAGGCCACTTCAGGACCTTGAAATGCTTCTTACGAAGCCACTCCTTCATTGCCCGGGAGGTGTGTTTGGGATGATTGTCATGCTGAAAGACCCAGCCACGATGAATCTTCAATGCCCTTGCTGATGGTAGGCTTTGTTACTTGGGTCCCAGCTCTTTGCAGGTCATTCACTAGGTCGCCCCGTGTGGTTCTGGGATTTTTATGACATTCTCCCAATCTTCTTCTGGATCATCCAAATGCTCTCTAGCAAACTTCAGACGGGCCTGGACATGTACTGGCTTAAGCAGGGGGACACGTCTGGCACTGCAGGATTTGCTCTCAGCTCTCTGCAGGTCATTCACTAGGTCCCCCCGTGTGGTTCCGGGATTTTAGCTCACCGTTCTTGTGATCATTTTGACCCCACGGGGTGAGATCTTGCGTGGAGCCCCAGATCGAGGGAGATTATCAGTGGTCTTGTATGTCTTCCACTTCCATTTGCTTGTTTGTGGGTGACCAAATACTTATTTTCCACCATAATTGGCAAATAAATTCATTAAAAATCCTACAATGTGATTTTCTGGATTTGTTTTCCTCATTTTGTCTGTCATAGTTGAAGTGTACCTATGATGAAAATTACAGGCCTCTCTCATATTTTTAAGAGGGAGAACTTGCACAATTGGTGGCTGACTAAATACTTTTTTGCCCCACTGTATGTAGGCTTTTCATTTGATCACTTTTGTTGCAGAGAAATTTCCTGCATAACAGGAAGTGCAAACATAGTGTAATTCAGTTTTAAAAAGGCTTCTAAAGTTTGTAATTTCCAGACTTAATTTGCCCTAAGTAAAACTGTATCAACTTCTACAAAACTTTACATGAATTATAATCCACATTATGATTCACATTTCTTGTTGCTGTAGGATTAATTTCCTGCTGTAACAAAATATCTCAAATTAATAACTGTAATACTTTATTATAACACTCCTAGAAAAAAATGGTTCCAAAAGTTATTCGGCTAGAGAACCCTTTTTGATTTCAGCTAGAACACTTTTAGTTCCAGGTAAAACCATCTGTAAAAAGTGTTCTACCTGGAAGCCAAAAGGGTTCTACCTGGAACCCAAAAGGGTTCTACTGGCAACCAAAAGTGGTTCTTAAAAGGGTTCTTCTATGGGGACAGCTGAAAAACCTTAAAGGTTCTAGATAGCACCTTTTTTTCTAAGAGAGTATGATTTACATCCTCCCTGGGTTTGGACAAGCAATCAGTGGCATCACCCTCAGTATCAACAGCTGCTAACCTCACTGGGATTTATTCAAAAGGCCAGGCTATGAGTGCCTAGGGCTGGATTTGAGCTTCCCATAAACTGACTTAAATTCAATTATATCAACTAGGTGTGCATCAGTGCATGTGTAAATTCATGAGAAAACAATTGCTTCACCATAAGAATACAAGTGTGTGTCTGTGTGTGTGTGTGTCTGTGTGTGCGTGCGTGCGAAAGAGAGAGACAGAGAGAGAGCACCAGGTGGAAGACAAAACTCGTCCACTGAAGAGGTCTCTGCATATGACAGCTTCTACATGGTAACAACTCACGTGGTCACGATGACGGCATGTGGCACAAAGCTGCCTGCATCCAAAAATAAACCATTGTCATATCCCTCCCTTCTTTGTTGTCTTCTCATCCATCCTCTTCCTGCCATCCCCCTTACTAATGGACATCTTAGAATTCCTTTTGAAGGGGATTTTAGTTGGAATTCTGCTTGTCATATGGGGAAATCTAGGAATGTTTTAAGGTTGATCGGAAAATCTGGAAATGTTTGGAGATTGACCCTCGATAACCTGAGAGAGAATGAGGATCTGTAGGGTGGTTAAACCAATTGATGGACTCCTCAAGAATACAATGACTATCTATCTATCTTATCCACAATCCTCTCCACTTCATCTGAATGAAAGTATTTTCACTACAGCAGTACAACAAAGAGATTGAATGAGCCTCCAGGATGCATGACCAAAACAGAGTATTCACCGTGTAGCTGATTGAAATAGAGGTAGAGAGAGAAACGGCTAGAAAGGAAGACTTTACACTAGTGTGTCACACAGGGCTTGTAAGGACGAGACACAACATGTTATACACTGCCAGAGTTTATGACTACTCAAATTAGGTGGAAGTCCGCTTCCATCTCAGATAGTTGCTACGACAACCATTAAATTATTGACGCACACGTTTGATCCCCATTCAAATCAGATTAAAATATAGGTCCTAACAGACACACTTTGTGCAGGAAAGCAGAGAGGCACAGATGTTTATCTATTATATGTCATTTCCTGTGAAGTAATATCTAGTTCTTTATAAAAAATAAAAAGTTGTATTTTTTAGGGGGGGTCTAGGAAGAATGGGTCAGCAGGGTAGCCTAGTGGTTAGAGCGTTGGACTAGTAACCGGAGGGTTGCAAGTTCAAACCCCCGAGCTGACAAGGTACAAATCTGTCGTTCTGCCCCTGAACAGGCAGTTAACCCACTGTTCCTAGGCCGTCATTGAAAATAAGAATTTGTTCTTAACTGACTTGCCTAGTTAAATAAAGGTAAAACATATTTTTTTTTAAAGAATCAACTCCCAGGGCACTAAGGTTGTCATAACCCAATCTTGTGCATTGTTTTTTCCAGTTATACAATTAAAAGCATAAATTCATCAACCTATTGCTGAATCATCAGTTTTGGGTGTGGCTACTGTACATCGGTAATGTCAACATTCTTGTTGGTTAATCGATACTGAACAAAAATCTAAACGCAATGTGCAACAATTTCAAAGATTTTAACAAGTTACAGTTCATATGAGGAAATCAGCCAATTGCAATAAATTAATTAGGTCCTAATCTATGGATTGCACATGACTGGGAATACAGATATGCATCTGTTGGTCACAGATACCTTTAAAAATAAATGGGCCTCACATTGGGCCTCAGGATCATGTAACATTATTTTTGTGCATTTAAATTGCCAATCGATAAAATGCAATTCTGTTCGTTGTCCGTAGCTTATGCCTGCCCATACCATAACCCCCCTGCCACCATGGGCACTCTGTTCACAATGTTGACATCAGCAAACCGCTGACCCTAACAATGCCATACACATTGCGGTTGTGAGGTCGGTTGAATGTACTGCCAAATTCTCTAAAATGACTTTAGAGGCTGCTTATGGTAGAAGGATGAACATTCAATTATCTGACAACAGTTCTGGTGGACATTCCTGTTGTGTGATTAATCTGCACATTTTTGAGTGGCCTTTTATTGTCCCCAGCACAAGGTGCACCTGTGTAATGATAATGCTGTTTAATCAGATTCTTGATATGCCAACCCTGTCAAGTGGATTAATTATCTTGGCAAAGGAGAAATGCTCAATAACAGTAACACGTAAACAAAATTTCTGCACAAAATTTGTGAGAGAAATAAGCTTTTTGTGTGTATTGAACATTTCTGGGGTCTTTTATTTCAGCTCATGAAACATGGGACCAACACTTTACATGTTGCATTTATATTTTTGTTCAGTGTATGTTCTTGGGTCAAGTGGACAAACTTTCCTTAACATACGGCTGAACCAACCACCACAAACAACAGGACAAAACATGGTTCTGGATTTGCCGGCACTAATAAAGTCATTTTTGTTTGGTAGCACTTTATTTTAAGTACAGAAATTACCAGGTATTTACTAGCAAACTACACTGTCAAATGATTAATACACAGTTATACTCTATTTTCTGATTTATTGGGATTGTTTTGGGGATTCATTTTTAAACTCAAGTCAGACCCCATTTTAGACTAGTGAAGATAACAAAGTGTTATTGATGTTGCACTGTTTTGTCAATGCAATTTGTGTGCGATGACAAAGAGCTAATTTCCACATTATGTCAACAATTATGTTCTATGTTGTATTAGTGTATTAGTGTATTATGATATTGTCTTGGGGACACCAGTTGATCAATGTGGAGTGAGCAGTCATATCCTCTGAGTTCATTACTGAGAAGGTTATTCAATCACCCACATAAACATGGACTAGAGAAAACAGAGGAAGTGAGTGACTGTGTGTGTGTGTGTGTGTGTGTGTGTGTGTGTGTGTGTGTGTGTGTGTGTGTGTGTGTGTGTGTGTTCACACATATTTTAATCACTGGCAAGACAGTTGGTATTAAACTGTATCAACAAGAACGACTTGAAGCCTCACAAGTAGAACACACAGAAACTCACAAGCAAAGATTGCATTGCGTCTAAGCTCTTCCTTCCTCATATACAAACCTGAGTTTATTCAAGACTGTAGCCACGGCTACCGAGCAAGTTCTGCAGCCTTCTCTTTCAAAGAAGACACTTGCTTCTGAAATAATTACAAGTTGGCTCAAAAGTCAAACTGTGTGAGTACCCTGTAGGTTTATTGCTGTCAAAAATGTACATGCACTAACTGTAAGTCACTCTGGATTCCTGACGGGCCTCCCCCAGGTGGTGAAGGTAGAAAACAACATCTCCACTTCGCTGATCCTCAACACTGGGGCCCCACAAGGGTGCGTGCTCAGCACCCTCCTGTACTCTCTGTTCACCCATGACTGTGTGGCCATGCACACATCCAATTCAATCAACAAGTTTGCAGACGAAACAACAGTAGTGGGCTTGATCAAATCAAATGTATTTATATAGCCCTTCTTACATCAGCTGATATCTCAAAGTGCTGTACAGAAACCCAGCCTAAAACCCCAAACAGCAAGCAATGCAGGTGTAGCACGGTGGCTAGGAAAAACTCCCTTATAACAGAACATGGCCAAGATGTTCAAATGTTCATAAATGACCAGCATGGTGAAATAATAATAATCACAGTAGTTGTCGAGGGTGCAACAAGTCAGCACCTCAGGAGTAAATGTCAGTTGGCTTTTCATAGCCAATCATTAAGAGTATCTCTGTTGATCACAAACAACGACGAAACAGCCTACAGGGAGGAGGTGAGGGCACTCGGAGTGTGGGGTCAGTTAAATAACCTCACACTCAACAAAACAAAGGAGATAATCGTGGACTTCAGGAAACAGCAGAGGGAGCACCCCCCTTTCCACATCGACGGGACAGCAGTGGAGAATGTGGAATGTTATAAGTTCCTCGGCATACACGTCACGGACAAACTAAAATGGTCCACCCACACAGACAGTGTGGTGAAAAAAACGCAACAGCGCCTCTTCAACCTCAGGAGGCTGAAGAAATGTGGATTGTCACCTAAAACCCTCACAAATTGTTATAGATGCATATTTGAGAGCATCCTGTCAGGCTGTATCACCGCCTGGTACGGCAACTGCACCGCCCACAACCGAAAGAGTCTCCGGAGGGTGGTGCGGTCTGCACAACGCATCACCGGGGGCAAACTACCTGCCCTCCAGGACATCTACAGCACCCGATGTCACAGGAAGAACAAAAAGATCATCAAGGACAACAACCACCCGAGCTACTGCCTGTTCACCCCGTTACCATCCAGAAGGTGAGGTCAGTACAGGTGCATCAAAGCTGGGACCGAGAGACTGAAAAACAGCTTCTATCTCAAGGCCATCAGACTGTTTATAACAGACTAACAGAGAGACTGCTACCTACATACAGACTTGAAATCATTAGCCACTTCAATAAATGAATCACTAGTCACTTTAATAATGCCACTTTAATAATGTTTACATTTCTTGCATCACTCATCTCATATGTATATACCGTATTTTATACCATCTAGCCTATGCCTCTCTGTCATTGCTCATCCATATATTTATATATATATTCTTATTCCATCCCTTTAGATGTGTGTGTATTAGGTAGTTGTTGGGGAATTGTTAGATTACATGTTAGATGTTGCTGTACTGTTGGAACTAAAAGCACAAGCATTTCACTACAGTAGCATAACATCTGCTAACCATGTGTATGTGACCAATAAAATTTGATATGAGAGAGTCTGCTAAATAACTAAAACTTCAAATGTAAATGTAAAGTTTCGAAATAAAAGCTAGAACAAAAACTGATAGTGTATGTCGTCATAAAAAGCTGAAATTGTAAGTTACCGGAAATGATTACAATGGCAATTCATATAGTAATGTTTTGTTTTAGCGGTAACTGTACCGATATGCCAAGAAACAGGCCGGGGAGCCTTATGACAAAACCACGCGTTTTGACAAGACTGCCTTTCATTTTAATAGGCGTAGTAGAGTGAGGCTTTGATGAGAGTAAATAAGGGTACTAATGAGTTGGTCTAATCAATGCCTTGCCTGTGTTGACTCTGTGATGGGGCGACAGAACACAGGGCGGCTTATTGTCTGTGTATAAACGCCTTGGCCTAGAGCCTCCCTGGCTGGGCCTCACTAGCTGGGCCTCCTTGGTTGGGTCTCCCTGGCTGGTCGTAATTCTGCTGCATCATCACTCTCAGTCAGCGCTCTAGTTGATGATCACAATGTAAACTGTACTACGAGGAGGTCCTCGCGACATGTTAAGCACAGGTCTGCTAAATAAATGACATAAACAGAGTTCCAAAGAGCCACGGTTTATTAACAATCGCAGGGCAATACAAAAGTTAATAAAATTGTGAGTCACAATACACCACAGAAGGACACACACTGGCTGGGGCTATTTCTTAGAAGACACACAATGAGTTCGCAGCAGGGCAAGAAATAATCACAAGTATTCACACTCTTTGTAAGACAGCACACTCATGATGAAACACTCGTATTTAGATAAAACACTAAATAATTAGCATACAAAACACACACGTGGATGAATAAGACTTGCTTCTGCTCTCTGACTAAATAGTTCCCTCCTAAGTAAAGTCAGATGTGGCGGTATCTAGGAAAGTGGTGACCAAATAAACAGGTACTGTAGACAAACAAACATTTAAAATAAATAGTCAGCCCGCCAAGGCATCCCCAAATATTTTGCCTGAAATACCAGACTAAACAAAATACCAAACCCTGCCTACCTAATGTAAGGAACTCAATAATACAGTCAGAGCAGTGAAAGGCTTCTCCCAAGCTCACTTTGAAGTTGGCAAGCCATGCTCTTTCCTGGCCTCCACAACCATAACTCGCTGTCAAAGCCGCTTCTCCCAACAGCACTGAACACTTCCCTCCAACTGCGACGGACACGTCACAAAAGTTCAATAAACTTTAGACTTCGACTTCTCCGTCCTCCTCTCCTCCGTGACCCGGAAACCAATAAGTGGTCGAGAAGAGTAAATGTGTTTGTATGCGAACGAAGGAGTCTGCTCCCCTCCTCGAAAACCTACTTCGGCAGAGGATGCGCGAGAGTATCCTCGCAGCAACTAGGCAGAAGGGTTTAACAATCCGCAACACCCCCCTTGAATCAGCTGTTGAGCTGTTGTTTTCCCAAAGGAGAAAAGAATGCAAACATTTAAAAATGATATGCTACTTGTCTATTTGTCGATAAAATGTCTTGCACAACTAGCTACATTCGTGTTACCACTTTACACATATATTTTGGGATTCCACACCTGTAAACTCCATTTGCCTGATGACACGCAAGTGGAGGTGGTTCTCATTTCATATAAGTCATTTCATTTCCCACTGGGCATAGTCAATTCAACATCTATTCAATGTTGGTTCAACGTAATGTTATTGCAATTATGTGGAAACAACGTTAATTCAACCAATGGGTTGTTTCCACGTTTCCTTTCCTCGACTCATGTCCTTGATTACCTTTGACATTTTCAAAAAGGTGGAGAGGACAGAGGAGAGGAGGCGAGCAAAACCATTTGAGATACTCCCATGGAGTGAACAGGAAATGTGCACTGTTCCTTGTGCTCCCGGGTGGAACCAACACTCAATTCAATTCAACACTCTCTTTCCCTGAACGTTTCGCTTCAGGTATTTATGCAAATCGTACACCTCATCTCATAGCGGCCAGTAGGTGCCACTGGCTACAATAAGTTACACATTGGACAGAGTTGAAGACACAGGTGGGTCAAGCTGACCTTCAGGAGCCAAGAACATGCAATCATACACTTTCTTCTATCGGGATAAAAATGTGGAATCTGGCCATTGTGCTATCATATGCAGTGTAGCCTAATGGTTGCTAGACTTCTCATTGAAATAGTAGCAATAGAACATCCTCACTTTGTAACTGGTTTACTACAGTATTGCCATATTTGATTATCTACTGCATGCATGTGGATATATTTTATTCTGATAGGTTTCAATTAAAGGTGGTATTAAAACAAATTGCACACTCCTCGAGCCCAATGTGTGTGCCTGGCCTGTCACATCTAGATGTATGGAGAAGGATTGATATGAACAGGTAGCCTATGACTTGTTGCACGAACAAGTCGACCAGTCTCTGGAAGGCCTGACGATAAGTAGCCTACACGAATGGAAATACTGGCACTGTACGTTGTGCTTCAGCTGTTTCACAATAGGCGTATTACAATTCATTCTTGGTCAGAAGGGCGATTACCGTCGACACCCAAAGGCATAGCATACAAAATGCACTTATGTTACGCGCATGGCCTATCACGCACTCTACTAATGTGACAGGTTCTGTCCCAATGTAAGCAAAATTGGTAACAATGTCAATATGTTTATGTTATCTATCGGGGTGCCACTGGAGTATCCTACAAATAAATACATTGTAATGGCAAGTTATCTTTCTGAACGTTTTTTGAAGAGCTAAAACAGGGAATGTGTTTTATAGGCCTATTGATTAACACTTGACTTCCTAGGAACACTGACACGACACACTTACCTGGCGAGGGCAATACAAGCTGGTCTCCCCGTGTCGCCTACTGTATCCGTCACCAACTAGGAGGAGACCTCACTCAATAACAGTTGACAGCTATGAAAAGCAGATCAAAAGACGGTCTTTGGGACTGCCAACTGGTGCCACTTTCACTTTCTCACGGTGTTGGCTGTCGCTTATCGTAAATATCGTTGATTATTTTATTTTCTGCACCTACTTGCCCGTATGACTAGGCTACACTCCCTCGTCCGCTTCGTGACGAAAACGAACGATCACAGCCAGATAGAGAAGTGGAGTCACAGAACAGTGGGAACACTAGCGGGTGTTACGAGAATTTGTTGTTTTGCAGTCTCTGCTCCTGTATTTATTGGTGCCTCCCAGGCGCCCTCTTTCTGTGCAAAGCGTTTCAATACAATATGTACTAGGCATCCGCGGGTCGATTTTTTCTTGAGCGGATTTTGCGGGGCGACGGAACATAATTACAAGAACATTTGTAGACGGCAAATTGACCGCAAGAAGATCAAACAGATATGTTTGACTAAAACAATCATTTCAAACCTTGATTACATCATACGATCACGTTTATATATATTATGAGTGGGAATACTTACAAACAGATTTCTTCAATTAAAATCTCTTGGAGCTGATTTCCTGATGTTTTATTAGTCTATTATAATAAATAAACCCACTCGCGTGGGGGGCCCTGTACTAAACTATACTTCATATTAGCCCTAAGGCCGGCAGATGGCGATATTGAGTGGTTTCAACTTACCTTCCAAAGGCAATGGGCTCGTTCGAGCATATTGCTTTTGTCAAAATGGTCACTGCCTTTCAAAGTCTGAGCCATTATGGGAATTTTTTTTTTTTTAAACTGTCCGATTTGCACCTACATGTAGGCTGCATGAACTTTGCAACAACCATGTGATCAAAGGTCATGAAGTATCGGCTGCAATTTTATGCACTTGCACCTTACCAGCTTCAACTTGCAGCCACCTGCATTCCAGGCTGTATCACAACTGACTGTAATTTGGAGTCCCATAGGGTGGCGCACAATTGGCCTTAGTGACGGCCGGGGTAGGCCATCATTGTACATAAGAATGTTATTAACCGACTTGCCTAGTTAAATAAAAAAATACAATTGTGGGAGGCTCGATTGTCAACCAATCATTAGGGTGCTTTTGTTTGACCCATGCAAACGTGACCAAAGATGCCCTTTCGAAAAAAGATTGAAGTCAGAGTGGAGTATTAACTGCAGTTAGTGCGAGAGAGACTCAAATAACATATTCATTTGTACATATCCACTGTATACCTGAATGGCGAATTTGGTTCCTGTTTCAGTCACACCCTTAGAAAAAGAAAAAAAAAGATTGCAGTTTTGAAACTGCAGTAAGTGCTGTAACTGCAGCCGACTGATATTTTCTGAACCTCTCCAACACAGAGAAAACACCATCATCTCCCACAGTCAGCAGTCAGGAGCTCTGTGGACCCTGTGAAGGGCATTGTACTGGCTGAGGCCCCACAGCAGCAGCCCATCAGTTATGAGGAAAGGACAAGAAGCCTGTAAGCATTACTAGTCACTCCGTTCTACGTGAATTTCAGTTCTCTAATATTGTAGCAACACATTGTCAACACAGAAGTTGAAGATGTTTTTTCCCTTCTTCAGTCTCACAGAGCTGCTACGGGAGAAGATGAACTCCGGCAAGCAAAAGAGGAATGATTTCCATTTATTTACGAGCAGAAAAATGTTCAGTAAACTTGCCATTTCTTTGCAAATTAGTTCAGTACCGTCTAATTAGTTTATTTTATTTAACTCGGCAAGTCAGTTAAGAACAAATTCTTATTTACAACGACGGCCTAACCTGGCCAAACCCAGACGCTTGGCCAATTGTGCGCTGCCATATGGGACTCCCAATCACAGCCAGATGTGATACAGCCTGGATAACAGTAAGCACATAAAACAATTAGCCTACAATAGAAATGCTAGTTAAGTTGCATTTTTCTTAGACCACAAGGAAATTCCCTACAACAACTTGTGAATATGCTTTGAAAATATTCCAAAACTAGGCATAAAGTAAACATTTGATTTAATTTAGCATAAAAAGCACAATACTACACTACCACGTCATAGTCATCTTCGAATCTCAATTATTATTATTTTTGCCAACAGACAGTAAGTGATACAGCATATGCAAATATTTCATACAGTTGAAAATAAGCACTTTATAAAATATATATATCTACATCGTAACATAATGAACTTGGTGTTTCCCAAAACGGCCCTGTGGTTTGTCCTTTTTTCCCCCACAATACAAAAAGGTATTATCCCCCCCACTTGGGAGAGTGATAGATAAGAGAACACAGTAGTCTCTAGAAAGTTCCATGGATGTGTACAGTTGAACGTGAGTGCGGACAGAAGTGACAAAAAAGACAAAGATATTACTGACAACTTGCAGAGATATGCTTTCTTTTGACAGATCTTCAGAAAGTGGTCATCTTGGACCTTGTACCATTGACATACACTTATTTGTCCTACTGGTTGTTTCAATCTAAAACTGCAGAGGCGGAGTGCCAAAAACAGCAGTCATCCAAATGTAGTTCTCTCTAAAGAACCAAGTAATGTTGTCTTCAGTGAGGCAACCAGTTACGCCACAATATAATGCCTTGAAAGCCCACAATGTTTTTCCTGTAGTTGGATGTCGTTGCCACTGGACACTGATCTAATTTCAGATTTGCACTTTACCCCAAATGGGTTGGTTTAGGATTTGAGGGATGGTATGCTGATCCTAGATTTGTGAAGACAACATCTACCTGGAGTGTTTTGTTCCCTCCCCAACTACCTCATGACCAGCAGATGCTGTTCTACATCCTCCCACTCCATCGCAAAGCAGATTTTCACAACCTGGACTTCATAAGAGTACAGTTGTTCAACAACAACAACATTACAAACAGAGTTAACAGACTATGTCAAATGTCAAAAATGAATATACAATCTGGCCCCATGTCTGCAATGAAATGAAAGGACTAAAAGGCCTACAGAGAAAGTTGAGAAAGTTGCTTTTGAACTTCTGGGACAATGTGGGGCACATGGGTAGTAGGGCTAAAGGAAGCACCGTCCAGGTTTGAGGGAGGGGTGTTGTAGGTGGTTTGATGTCAAGGGGGGGGGGGGGGTCTACTCTTGGGCCTCCTTGCCCGTCATCTTGTAGATCTCGGTGGGTCCGTCCACGTGGGTGATGGTGGTGGTCAGCTGGATGTCCTCGCCACTGGCTCCTGTGTCTCCTGCACAGAGACCAACACACGTCAGTATAGTAAACACAGACAGCAGTACATCTGGGTCATCTGCTTTGTGCTCATTAGGCACCAAATGGAACAAAACAAAACTGAAACAGGGAGGAGCCAGCTGCAGCCTTTCGGGGGCCCTAAGCAAAATTTGGTTGGGCGGGTCCCTTACCTCACAACATTTTAGTGTCCCCCATCTTGACATTGGTGAAAAATTGGTCGTTTTAAAGCGAATTCCCTGCTATTGTACACATTTTGCCATGGGGTGGAGATACATTTTTGCAGTTTTAAAACAAATTCCCTGCAATTCTACATATTTTGTCATGACTTATGCCATCTTAATATCTGAGTGAGAAGTACTTTTAATTTTAAATTTAATTTTACCTTTATTTAACTAGGCAAGTCAGTTAAGAACAAATTCTTATTTTCAATGACGGCCTAGGAACAGTGGGTTAACTGCCTGTTCAGGAGCAGAACGACAGATGTGTACCTTGTCAGCTCGGGGACTTGAACTTGCAACCTTCCGGTTACTAGCCCAACGCTCTAACCACTAGGCTACCCTGCCGCCCCAAGTACTAACAAAATCCATTGGGGCCCCTGGAGGTCAGGGTCCCCGGTCGGTATTTGGCCATGAATACTAGAAGTTTAGATAGCTGGCAATCTAAAAATTGTTAGCTGACATAGCTAATTGAGTGACTGACAGAGAACAAAACTGCTAAGGCACAACCAAATTTCAAAATTGCACCTGATGGACTCTACTATTCTTACTCTCAATACTAGGTTGAGAACATGACTGAGTTCCCAACAAAAAATATAAACAGGGCCTTCAGAAAGTATTCACACCCCTAGACTTTTTCCACATTTTGTTATAACAGTCGGAATTTAAAATGGATTCAATTGAGATGTTTTGTTACTGGTCTACACAATACCCCATGTCGTCAAAGTGGAATTATGTATGTATTTGAAATGTAAAAAAAATACATTAAAAATCAATAGCTGAAATGTCTTGAGTCAATAAGTACAGTGGGGCAAAAAAGTATTTAGTCAGCCACCAATTGTGCAAGTTCCCCCACTTAAAAATATGAGAGAGGCCTGTAATTTTCATCATAGGTACGTACACTTCAACTATGACAGACAAAATGAGAACAAAAAATCCAGAAAATCACATTGTAGGATTTTTTATGAATTTATTTGCAAATTATGGTGGAAAATAAGTATTTGGTCACCTACAAACAAGCAAGATTTCTGGCTCTCACAGACCTGTAACTTCTTCTTTAAGAGGCTCCTCTGTCCTCCACTCGTTACCTGTATTAATGGCACCTGTTTGAGCTTGTTATCGGTATAAAAGACCTGTCTACAACCTCAAACAGTCACATTCCAAACTCCACTATGGCCAAGACCAAAGAGCTGTCAAAGGACACCAGAAACAGAATTGTAGACCTGCACCAGGCTGGGAAGACTGAATCTGCAAAAGGTAAGCAGCTTGGTTTGGAGAAATCAACTGTGGGAGCAATTATTAGGAAATGGAAGACATACAAGACCACTAATAATCTCCCTCGATCTGGGGCTCCACGCAAGATCTCACCCCGTGGGGTCAAAATGATCACAAGAACGGTGAGCTAAAATCCCGGAACCACACGGGGGGACCTAGTGAATGACCTGCAGAGAGCTGGGACCAAAGTAACAAAGCCTACCATCAGTAACACACTACGCCGCCAGGGACTCAAATCCTGCAGTGCCAGACGTGTCCCCCTGCTTAAGCCAGTACATGTCCAGGCCCATCTGAAGTTTGCTAGAGAGCATTTGGATGATCCAGAAGAAGATTGGGAGAATGTCATATGGTCAGATGAAAGTAAATAGAACTTTTTGGTAAAAACTCAACTCGTCGTGTTTGGAGGACAAAGAATGCTGAGTTGCATCCAAAGAACACCATACCTACTGTGAAGCATGGGGGTGGAAACATCATGCTTTGGGGCTGTTTTTCTGCAAAGTGACCAGGACGACTGATCCGTGTAAAGGAAAGAAAGAATGGGGCCATGTATCGTGAGATTTTGAGTGAAAACCTCCTTCCATCAGCAAGGGCATTGAAGATTAAACGTGGCTGGGTCTTTCAGCATGACAATGATCCCAAACACACCACCCGGGCAACGAAGGAGTGGCTTCGTAAGAAGCATTTCAAGGTCCTGGAGTGGCCTAGCCAGTCTCCAGATCTCAACCCCATAGAAAATCTTTGGAGGGAGTTGAAAGTCCGTGTTGCCCAGCAACAGCCCCAAAACATCACTGCTCTAGAGGAGATCTGCATGGAGGAATGGGCCAAAATACCAGCAACAGTGTGTGAAAACCTTGTGAAGACTTACAGAAAACGTTTGACCTCTGTCATTGCCAACAAAGGGTATATAACAAAGTATTGAGAAACTTTTTTTATTGACCAAATAATTATTTTCCACCATAATTTGCAAATAAATTCATAAAAAATCCTACAATGTGATTTTCTGGATTGTTATTCTCATTTTGTCTGTCATAGAGTTGAAGTGTACGTACCTATGATGAAAATTACAGGCCTCTCATCTTTTTAAGTGGGATAACTTGCACAATTGGTTACTGACTAAATACCCCACTGTATTTAATCCCTTTGTTATGGCAAGTCTAAATAAGTTCAGGCGTAAAAATGTGCTTGACAAGTCACATAATAAGTTGCATTGACTCACTCCGTGTGCAATAATAGTGTTTAACATTATTTTTAAATGACTATCTCATCTCTGTACCCCACACTTACAATTATCTGTAAGGTTCCTCAGTTGAGCAGTGAATTTCAAACACAGATTCAACCACAAAGACCAGGGAGGTTTTCGATGCCTCGCAAAGAATGGCACCTATTGGTAGATGGGTATAAATTCAAAAAGCAGACATTTAATATCCCTTTGAGCATGGTGACATTATTAATTACACTTGATGGTGTATCAATACACCCATTCACTACAAATATACAGTCGTCCTTCCTAACTCAGTTGCCGGAGAGGAAGGAAACCGCTCAGGGATTTCATCATGAGGCCAATAGTGACTTTAAAACAGTGTTTAATGGCTGTGATAGTTTTCTCCTGAGGATGGGTCAACAACATTGTAGTTACTCAACAATACTAACCTAATTGACAAGAGTGAAAATAAGGAAGCCGGTACAGAATAATACTTTTTCCAAAACATGCATCCTGTTTGCAACAAGGAACTAAAGTAATACTGCAAAAAATATGGCAAAGCAATTAACTTATTGTGCTGAATACAACGTGTTATGTTTGGGGGAAATCCAATACACCACAATATGGAGCACCACTCTCCAAATTTTCAAGCACAGTCGTGGCTGCATCATGTTATGGGTATACTTCTAATCGTTAACAACTTGGGAGTTTCTCAGGATAAAAAAAATTATGGAATGGAGCTAAACCCTTTAACTGCCTATTTATTGCCTTACCTCCCTAATCTTCTACATTTGCACACACTGTACATAGTCAATTACACAATAGAAAAAGCTGTTTATTTATGTGTAACTCTGTTGTTGTTTTTGGTCGCACTGCTTTGCTATATCTTGGCCAGGTCGCAGTTGTAAATGACAACAAGTTCTCAACTAGCTGACCTGGTTAAATAAAGGTGAAATAAAATTTAAAAAATAAGCTCAGGCAAAATCCTAGAGGAAAACATGGTTGCCTGCTTCCCACCAGACATTGGGGAGATGAATTCACCTTTCAGCAGGATAATAACCTAAAACACAAGGCCAAATCTACACTGGAGTTGCTTACCAAGACAGTGAATGTTCCTGAGTGGCCTAGTTACAGTTGACTTTAATCTCCTTGAAAATCTATGGCAAGACTTGAACATGGTTGTCTAGCAATGATCAACAACCAACTTGACAGACCTTGAAGAACTTAGAAAATAATAAATGGGCAAATATTATACAATCCTGGTGTGCAAAGCTCTTAGAGACTTACCCAGAAAGAATCACAGATGTAACTGCTCCTAAATGTGATTCTAACATATTGGCTCAAAGGGTGTGAATATTTATGTAAATTAGATCTTCCTGTATTTCATTTTTTATACATTTTCACAAATGTCTAACATGTTGTTTTCACTGTCATTATGGGGTATTGTGTGTAGACGGGTGAGAGAGAAAAAAATTGACTTTTTGAAATCAGACTAACAACAAAATGTGGAATAAGTCAAGGGGTATGAATACTTTCTGAAGGCACCGTATCATATTTTTTGGAACCGGCCCTGGGAAGCGGCTACCTGAACCTGAAGTCAATAAGAAAACCATTGCTGTTGAAAAGCATTTTAAATAGTCCAAAACTGACATTTTTTGTCTGAATCCACCGCAATGTGTTAACTTTTCAAGACGGCTTTCATTTAACTTTTTTCTCCTGAACATCTTTTGTAGATCCAATTTTCGTCATTTCATTCCTTCTGATTCAAGTAAGGCAGTATACTTTATTACTATGTCTGTTGAAACTGCAAAAAGGGAAATCTAAGCCTAAATATCTGACATTGAGTGGTGTTTTTTTAAATGTTTTGCTTACCAAGATAAATTATCTAAAGTCATTGGTCAACTTATTTTCAGATAAATTTAAATAGAATTTTGAAATGTATGATAACATATCAACATAAAAACGTAAGATATTTTTCAAGATATTTGACCTTAACAAGAGACACTGTTGTGTGTTATTATTTTTCTGTACAGTAAAGTATATCAAGACTATTATGATACACTTCAAAATTTGACTTCCTTTTTGACCTACTGACACGGTTGACCATTAGAGGCAGCTGTTAGTTGGACTCACCGCTGGACTGCTCGTCTCCGTAGCGTTTGTGTGAGGGAGCGTACAGGAACATGATGGCGAACACGTAGAGGTTCCACATGCCGTAGATTCCCGTGAAGAAGGCACTGTTCACCTGCACCGTGTAGTCTCCCCAGTGCCAGTGGCCCTCATTCACCTAGACAATATGGGTTGTGTTCAATAGGTACGAAATGGAAGCAAAAACACTACAAAACCATGTCCAATAAGAAACACTTGTTTTCATTTTTCCAGTGAAAAACATTTAGCTACGGAGTGCCCTAATGAACATGCTTAAATACCTAATCCTCTCCAGAGGATTCTGGGATACCCCTGCAGTCAAACGCACAGACATGACTCACCTGACTGATGATGAAGAAGATGACAGTCATTGCAGCGCAGGTCAGAGTGACCAACATGAGGAACTTGAACCGGAAGATAAGGCCCTGAGAGAGGAAAATTACAGTTACTATTACTATCCATGAAGATGATCCCCTGAGAGAGGAAGAAACTGGCTCTCATGAGGACCGCCACAGAAAAGGAACGCAGAGGTACCTCTGCTGCAGAGGATAAGTTCATTAGTTACCCGCCTCAGAAATTGCAGCCTAAATATATGCTTCAGGTTCAAAAGTAACAGACTTTTCAACATCAACTGTTTCCTCAGGAGACTGCGTGAAATCAGGCCTTCATAGTCAAATTGCTGCAAAGAAACCACAACAAAAGGACACCAATAAGAAGAAGAGACTTTCTTGGGCCAAGAAACACGAGCAAACCGGTGGAAATCTGTCCTTTGGTCTGAGGAGTCCAAATTTTAGATTTTTGGTTCCAACCACCGTGTCTTTGTGAGACCCAGAGTAGGTGAACAGATTATCTCTGCATGTGTGGTTCCCACCGTGAAGCATGGAGGAGGAGGTGTGGCGATGCTTTGCTGGTGACACTGTCAGTGATTTATTTCAAATTCAAGGCATACTTAACCAGCATGGCTACCACAGCATTCTGCAGCGATACACCATCCCATCTGGCTTGTGCTTAGTGGGACTATCATTTGTTTTTCAACAGGACAATGACCCAAAACACCTCCAGGCTGTATAAGGGCTATTTGTCCAAGGAGGATAGCTGCATCAGATGACCTGACCTCCACAATCACCCGACCTCAACCCAATTGAGATCGTTTGGGATGTGTTGGACCACAGACTGAAGGAAAAGCAGCCAACAACTACTCTGCATGTGGGAACTCCTTCAAGACTGTTGGACAAGCATACTACATGATTCCATGTGTTACTTCATAGTTTTGATGTCTTCACTATTATTCTATAATGTAGAAAATAGTAAAAAATAAAGAAAAACAATTGAATGAGTAGGTGTGTCCAAACTTTTGACTGGTACTGTATGATAACACAATTTTAGGTGCACAAATGTATACTCAAATACACACACACAGACCTCATAGTGCAGGCGTCTGGCCTTGGACATGGCGGGCAGGGAGGACCTCTTCCCACTGATGTTGCGGAACACTTGGAACACCATGAAGCACAGGAAGAGGAAGTAGAGACAAGCACAGATCCCCGCCACAATGATGAACGCCATCTGTTATCAACCTCAGTCAAGGAGGGAACTAGCATGGTGATGCTAAAAAAGCATAGCTTAATAAAGTCACAATATTACTCAACAAACTGAAACGGGCTAGACTCCCAACAGTTACGGAGAAATAGGACCAACCGTAACTGAAGCACCATTTAGGAACCGCTGCCCTTACTTTACATATGAACCCCCAGTCTTAGCTCAACGTACTTTTAGAAACCCATGGCAAGCTTACTTCTAGGAACACTAAATATAAAACATGGAAACCTCTTTGGCTGAAAGATTCTAAAAGCCAGTGAATATGCCATGGTCTACTTCTAGGAACACTAAATATAAAACATGGAAACCTCTTTGGCTGAAAGGTTCTAAAAGCCAGTGAATATGCCATGGTCTACTTCTAGGAACACTAAATATAAAACATGGAAACCTCTTTGGCTGAAAGGTTCTAAAAGCCAGTGAATATGCCATGGTCTACTTCTAGGCTTGATAGAGATTGCTGTCTTTTCACAGGCCTTTTTTTCTCCCACTAGACAGGAGAGTGAGCAAGAAAGAGAAGGAGAGAGAGAGAAAGAGGGAATGCTAGAGGGAGAAAGCAAGAGTGAAGGAGAGCGAGAGATGAACCAAGAGACTCTTGCTGCCACTAGATTTTGATAAGGGGGGGGGGGTTATACTGATGAATCGTGCATCACCTAAGCCTGTGGGTTCCCCACTGCAGCTCTCCTCGACACCCACAGAGACAGAGACACAGAGACACAGAGACACAGAGACACAGAGAGACAGAGAGACAGAGAGACAGAGAGACAGAGAGACAGAGAGACAGAGAGACAGAGAGACAGAGAGACAGAGAGACAGAGAAGACCCAGAAGAGAGATGGCCCAAGGCAGGAGTAGGCACTGCCAGCAACACTGAATTATTCCTCACTGCAGCACAGAACAGTGGAGAGGACCTCAGGGACAGCCTGTGACTGATGGAGGAGAAGTGCTCTGATTAATGTTAGTATGTCTCTGGCAAATATTGATATACAATCTGGCCCTGTTGCAATGAAATGAGAGAGATCAGAGAAAAACTAATAGTAGGAAACATTGGGAGATGAAATTGGAATATACAGTACAATAACATGGACACATTATTTTCAGACTTACAAGACTTCATCCCTAGTTTAATCATATTAATCTAAAGAATACAGCCAACTCGGTCCCCACGTCGGAAGCCCAAATACTGTAGAAAGGGTTCTTCAATTGGACTCCCCTGGCGGGAAAAAAAATATTTCAGAAATGGTCCCTGCGGTGGTGGTAACTTCTAAACAAGTTTTATTTTGACAGTGTGATGAAGGAAGTGTGTGTGTGTGTGTGTGTTTCAGCCTCACCTCTCACACATGTCGAAGATAAACAGGCAGAAGGAGCCGAAGACAATGGGTCCCACCTGCTTCCAGTAGATTGAGAAATGGTTCCTCTCCATCTGGTCCTGAGGGTAATGATAAAAGGTGGGACAAAGAACAGAAATACAAGAGAGGAGGGATGGAATAATAAGAGAGTTAGAAAACAGCAGTATCCTGGTCTAAACTAAACCCTGCATCTACAACACCTTCAGAAAGGATTCACACCCCTGGACTTTTCCCACATTTTGTTGTGTTACAGCCTGAATTTAAAATTAATTCATTTTAGATTGTTACTGGCCTACACACACACACACACACACACACACACACACACACACACACACCCCCATAATGTCAAAGTGGAATTATGGTTTTAGATTTTTTTTTTTACAAATTAATAAAAAATGTAAAGCCGAAATGACTTGAGTCAATAAGTATTCAACACCTTTGTTATGGCTTAACAAGTCACATAATAAGTGTGCAATAATAGCGTTGAACATGATTTTTGAATAACTACCTCATCTCTGTACCCACACACAAATATCTAAGGTCCCTCAGTTGAGCAGTGAAATTCAGGCAAAGCAAATGTAGACATTGAATATCCCTTTGAGCATAGTGAAGTTATTAATTACACTTTCGATGGTTTATCAATACACCTAGTCACTACAAAGATCAACCTCCTTCCTAACTCAGTTGCCGGAGAGGAAGGAACCTGTTCAGGGATTCCACCATGACGCCAATGGTGACTTTACAGTTACATAGTTGAATGGCTGTGACTGGAGAAAACAGAGGCTGGATCAACAACATAGTAGTTACTCCACAATACTAACCTGATTGACAGTTAAAAGAAGGAAGCCTGCAAAAAAATGTAAATATTCCAAAACATGCATCCTGTTTGCAACAAGGCACTAAAGTAATACTGTAAAAACATGTGTCACAGCAATTCACTATATGTCCCTGAATACAAAGTGTTAATGTTGGCGCAAATCCAGTACAACACATTACGGAGTACCACTTCCAATATTTCAAGCATAGTGGTGGCTGACTCATGTTGTCGGTGCTTGTAATCTTTCAGAACTGGGGAATTTGCCGGGATAAAAAGAAATGGAATGAAGCTAAGCACAGGCAAAATCCTGAAGGAAAACCTGGTTCAGTCTGCTTTCTAACAGACACTGGGAGATGAATTCACCTTTCAGCAGAACAATAACCTAAAACAAGGACAAATCTACACTGGAGTTACTTACCAAGAAGACAGTGGATGTTCTTAAGTGGCCGAGATACAGTTTTGACTTTAATCTACATGAAAATCTATGGCAAGACCTGAAAATAGTCTAGCGATGATCAACAACCAACTTGACAGAGCTTGAAGAATTTTGATAATAAAAACGGGCAAATGTTGCAAAGTCCAGATGTGCAAAGCTCTTAGACTTACCCAGAATGACTCACAGCTGTAATCACTCTGAGAGACTTACCCAGAATGACTCACAGCTGTAATCACTGCCAACGGTGCTTCTACAAAGTATTGACTCAAGGGTGTGAATACTTATGTAAATTGTAAATGAGATCTGTATTTTATTTTCAATAAATTCAGGCTGTAACAACATTTTGAATAAGGGGTATGAATACTTTGTGAAGACACTGTATGTATGTATGCAAATGAAACAAATCTACAATGGCCATACAGCTAACCATTCTAATTTGGTGTATACCACAAAGGGCACAATGCCATGACAGACCTTTCCTTCTATAACCTTTATTTAACATAGCAGATAGCAAGACATTAAGCAGCATAAAAAGGTTTTAGGACGATGGATACTAATTCAAACCGCTCGCCCACACGGGGCCATGCACATGGTCTGCAGTTGTGAGGCCGGTTGGACGTAATGCCAAATTCTCTAAAAACTAAATTGGAGGCGGCTTTCTGATGTAAAAAGGGCTTTATAAATCAGTTTAATTGATTAATTATGGTAGAGAAATATTCAATTCTCTGGCAACAGCTCTGGTGGACATTCCTCCAGTCAGTATGCCAATTGCACCCCGTGGCATTGTCTTTAGTGACAAAACTACACATTTTAGAGTGGACTTTTATTGCCCCCAGCACAAGGCACACCTGTGTAATGATCATGCAGTTTAATCAACTTCTTGATATGCCACACCTGTCAGGTGAATGGATTGTCTTAAAGTAGAAAGGCTCACTAACAGTGATGTCAACAAATTTCTGCACAACATTTGTGAGAAATAAGCTTTTTGTGCATGTGGAACATTTCTGGGATCTTTTATTTCAGATCATGAAACCAGCACTTTACTTTATATTTTTGTTCAGTGTATTTGACCCTGATGGTCATCTATGACCATTTGAACATCTTGAAGAACGATCTGGTCTTAATGGCCATGTACTCTTATACTGTAATCTCTACCAGCACAGCCAGAAGAGGACTGGCCACCTCTCAGAGCCTGGTCCTCTCTAGATTTCTTCCTAGGGAGTTTTTCCTAGATACCGTGCATGCATCTAGATCAGCATTGCTTGTTGTTTGGGGTTTTAGGCTGGGTTTCTGTATAAGCACTTTGTGACATCTGCTAATGAAAAAACGGGTTTAATAAATACATTTGATTTCATTTGAAAGGCAATGTTACCACTTTCACGTAGACTGCATTCACGGTAAACGCTACACATGTCAGCTCAATTGGAAATTACCTTTTAAATGTCAACCACACTACAACGGGGAGCTTCCGTGCTAAAGATTTGGGTCAATGGATACCAAGTCACTGGCTCAATGGATACCAAGTCACTGGCTCAATGGATACCAAGTCACTGGCTCAATGGATACCAAGTCACTGGCTCAATGGATACCAAGTCACTGGCTCAATGGATACCAAGTCACTGGCTCAATGGATACCAAGTCACTGGCTCAATGGATACCAAGTCACTGGCTCAATGGATACCAAGTCGGTGAGAAGGTGAAGAGACAGACCATGAGGTGCTCTCCACAGAAGATGATCCAGAAGGAGAGCAGCATGGCGTAGAAGATGCCCTGCCGGATGTCCCCGAACAGCAGCATCCAGGTCCAGTTGAAGCCCACAGAGAACCACTCCACCGGGATGTTGATGAAGGTCATGCACAAGCCCAGGGCAAAGATCACCCTGGAGGACACACCATCAACTGGATCATTATCAAAATCATTATCATCACCACCATCATCATGATCAACATGATCATCAACATAAATAGAAATAGAAATCAATAGCATACTGCATTAACATAATGCTCACAATCAATATAAATCATCATAGACATTACTTTCTTATAATTCAGGAGAATTGTTAAATGGTTGAGTTCAGATCATTTAACATGTTCTTTCAACTCAACATAGCCACTAAAAATTGGACGGAAATGTAACGGAAGAACTCATAACATGGGGTCAGACATAGTCCACCTCCACAGTCCACCAGGGAGACTCCCCAGCCACCGGGGAGACTCCACAGTCCACCGGGGAGACTCCATAGTCCACCGGGGAGACTCCATAGTCCACCTCCCCAGCCACCGGGGAGACTCCACAGTCCACCGGGGAGACTCCACAGTCCACAGTCCACCGGGGAGACTCCACAGTCCACCGGGGAGACTCCACAGTCCACCGGGGAGACTCCATAGTCCACCTCCCCAGCCACCGGGGAGACTCCACAGTCCACCGGGGAGACTCCATAGTCCACCTCCCCAGCCACCGGGGAGACTCCACAGTCCACCGGGGAGACTCCATAGTCCACCGGAGAGACTCCATAGTCCACCTCCCCAGCCACCGGGGAGACTCCACAGTCCACCGGGGAGACTCCACAGTCCACCGGGGAGACTCCACAGTCCACCGGGGAGACTCCACAGTCCACCGGGGAGACTCCATAGTCCACCGGGGAGACTCCATAGTCCACCTCCACAGTCCACCGGGGAGACTCCACAGTCCACCGGGGAGACTCCACAGTCCACCGGGGAGACTCCACAGTCCACCGGGGAGACTCCACAGTCCACCGGGGAGACTCCACAGTCCACCTCCCCAGCCACCGGGGAGACTCCACAGTCCACCGGGGAGACTCCATAGTCCACCTCCCCAGCCACCGGGGAGACTCCACAGTCCACCGGGGAGACTCCACAGTCCACCTCCCCAGCCACCGGGGAGACTCCACAGTCCACCGGGGAGACTCCATAGTCCACCGGAGAGACTCCATAGTCCACCGGAGAGACTCCATAGTCCACCTCCCCAGCCACCGGGGAGACTCCACAGTCCACCGGGGAGACCCCATAGTCCACCTCCCCAGCCACCGGGGAGACTCCACAGTCCACCGGGGAGACCCCATAGTCCACCTCCCCAGCCACCGGGGAGACTCCACAGTCCACCGGGGAGACTCCATAGTCCACCTCCCCAGCCACCGGGGAGACTCCACAGTCCACCGCGGGGAGACTCCACAGTCCACCGGGGAGACTCCACAGTCCACCTCCACAGTCCACCGGGGAGACTCCACAGTCCACCTCCACAGTCCACCGGGGAGACTCCACAGTCCACCTCCACAGTCCACCGGGGAGACTCCATAGTCCACCGGAGAGACTCCATAGTCCACCGGAGAGACTCCATAGTCCACCGGAGAGACTCCATAGTCCACCGGAGAGACTCCATAGTCCACCTCCCCAGCCACCGGGGAGACTCCACAGTCCACCGGGGAGACTCCACAGTCCACCGGGGAGACTCCACAGTCCACCGGGGAGACTCCACAGTCCACCGGGGAGACTCCACAGTCCACCTCCCCAGCCACCGGGGAGACTCCACAGTCCACCGGGGAGACTCCATAGTCCACCGGGGAGACTCCATAGTCCACCTCCCCAGCCACCGGGGAGACTCCACAGTCCACCGGGGAGACTCCACAGTCCACCGGGGAGACTCCACAGTCCACCGGGGAGACTCCACAGTCCACCGGGGAGACTCCATAGTCCACCTCCCCAGCCACCGGGGAGACTCCACAGTCCACCTCCACAGTCCACCGGGGAGACTCCACAGCACCGGGGAGACTCCACAGTCCACCGGGGAGACTCCACAGCACCGGGGAGACTCCACAGTCCACCTCCCCAGCCACCGGGGAGACTCCACAGTCCACCGGGGAGACTCCATAGTCCACCGGGGAGACTCCATAGTCCACCTCCCCAGCCACCGGGGAGACTCCACAGTCCACCGGGGAGACTCCATAGTCCACCTCCACAGTCCACCGGGGAGACTCCACAGTCCACCGGGGAGACTCCACAGTCCACCGGGGAGACTCCATAGTCCACCTCCCCAGCCACTGTACCGCACTGCAGGCTTTGATAAATCACTGCTGGTAAAATAAATAAAATATCAACCTAATAAGGCTTCTCTGTTCAATTGCTGCAAGTCCCTGCATGCTGGGAAAGATGAAAGGATAATTGCAAAGAGGACGGGAGGAAGGGAGGGTTGCGGCATAGAGAGGTGGGCATATTGCAGGGAGAATGAGGGGTGCAGTGTGGGCTGAGAGGTGGGTGTATTGCAGGGAGAATGAGGGGTGCAGTGCGGGCTGAGAGGTGGGTGTATTGTGTGTGGATGACGGTTTGCAATTGACTCTAAAAACATTAATCACATTCCAGAAGAGTCGGCAGCGAGAACCGTTCCGGCATGTTCTACCGAGTGAACAGTGCGAGACCACATTGGGCTGGTATGCAGGGAATGTCCTGCACTCTGCGAATATACAGTCAGGAGAGAGGTGTGTATAAAGAGCACAGCAACTAAACAAGCTGCAGAGAGCCAGATAAGAGGCATCAACCTCCAGTACATCCTGTAACGAGAGACAGATAAGAGGCATCAACCTCCAGTACATCCTGTAACGAGAGACAGATAAGAGGCATCAACCTCCAGTACATCCTGTAAAGAGAGCCAGATAAGAGGCATCAACCTCCAGTACATCCTGGGGAAATAAAAGTACTAACTCAATAGAATCAAAAATTGCTTTAGTGGAAACAAACTTCAGGCATAGACTTAGTCAGTGTGTACTGCTGCCATTGATACACTTATTCCTCCAGTGTTTTATACTCTTCCAGGAAACCTTGCCAAGTAGTCCACCAGCAATTAACAGTTAACTACTGACAATGGCATGAATGTACTTTCGGTTTGGAAAGAGAACCATATCCTGAGGCATGGTGGCCATTGAGTTGTTCCGTTTATCAAAAGTTCTAATAAAACCTAATAATCCACCACACAAACAGTCAAGTGCTTTAAACAAATCCGGTTTCAACCGCCTTGCGCATTCAGTCAACTGACTTATTATATATTATATATAATATTATTATATATAATATATAATATAATATATATATATACTTATTACTTCTTATATAGACAATAACGTAACCTTGGTCCAGTTCCCAGGAATCCCACCATCAGAGCGACAGCCATTACATCGCTTGTTAGCTTTAGAAATAAAAAGATTACCATCTCGACACCTCTAAGGAATAGCATGACGGCTTCACCAAAGCTTTTACAGCATGAAATAAATGATCTCCTCTCCACAAATAGAGTTTGAGGGCCATTTCCTGAGAACTCTGCAGTCATTTGGGAAGGAGGACTCTGAGCCGAAGACCAAGGACAAGATGGAGAGAGCGAGGAAACACTGAGGTGGAAGCGTTAGTTGAGTGCTAAAAGACTGTTACACGCTTTACGCCTCGACGAATGTTCCTGTGGTTTCGAACGCAGCGACATACTGATACGCTCTCCCCTCACTGCAGGGGGTAAACTAAACTAAACGTTTAGCTCTCTGCATAGCTCTCTGCATAGGGTATCGTACATTGGTTACATTGGTAAATCATTTCAATCTGGTGTTTGTTGTCATTTTTGTTTGAAAAAGCTACATTTGGTACTCAATTTTATTTAACAGTGTAGCTGCCCAACTGCAGCTCTAGGATCAGTTTAGCCTTTTAGATCATTACGAATGCATGCACAAGGGGGAGCTGATCCTAGATCAGCAATCCTACTCTGAGATGCTTTGTGAATACGGACCCAGGACACTGCACACTGAGATCTGACCTAGATGCACAGTTCATCCATAGTTAATCTAATGACATGTCTCCTCCTGTACTAATGTTACCATAAGCACTAGGCCTAACTGGTATCCACTGGGGTTACTGGGTTTTACCCTGGTGTAACAGTATAACTTTAGACCGTCCCCTCGCCCATTCACGGGCTCGAACCAGGGACCCTCTGCACACATCAACAACAGTCACCCACGAAGCATCGTTACAGATCGCTCCACAAATGCCGCGGCCCTTGCAGAGCAAGGGGAACCACTACTTCAAGGTCTCAGAGCGAGTGACGTCACCGATTGAAACGCTATTAGCGCGCACCACTGCTAACTAGCTAGTCATTGCACATCCGTTACACTGGCTGAAGGTTTGACTTGTGTATCGCTAGGACAAAAGACACCCATGCATTTTGGATTAGAGATCAATTCTCAATTCACACACACGGTGCACAAGCCCACAAAGCAACCAATGTCAATGGACAACTGAACTATTATGACGCCAAATTTGAATAAATAACAAAGAAACATCCCGTTTACAGTCCAATAAACAATATGGCCCGGCCTTACTTTTCCAACAGCACAGGGGGTCGTGTCATCAGGGTGATGCGTCTCCAGTACCACACCATGATGATGAGGATGCTGGGTGTGAGGAAGGTCTTCATGGCGAACCACACCTTGGTGAAACCGCCGTTCTGATGGATACCCTGATAGGATAGGAAATTAAACTGTCAGCCACAGTCCTTCACACAGTTCATTTCAACATCTCGTTTGCCCATTTTGACCATCGGTTTGGACAAAATCGAAAAACTAACCAAAGTATTTTCACACTTCGGCCGTGTGTTTAGACTCCATAGTAAAGGATATATTATAGTCTCTCCCAACCGAGAGGAGACGGGGCGATCTGGAAGAGATTAGTAGTAGAGAATGCTCACCACCAGACGGATGTCCTTGATCTCGCCGATGCCCATGTTGATCTTCTTGCGTTCGCTGACAGGCAGGCGGATGTTGAGCAGGTAGTACTTGTGGGCCACGTTGCCCAGCTCCATGAAGGGCAGCAGGTCACACTCATAGTAGCGCCCCTCGTTCTCATATGTCTGCAGGACACAAGATAAATGGTAAGAGATATCCAATTGGACAACAACAACTTATATGGATTTTTTCTTTTACACAAAAATAAATCTGATGAGCTGAAACGATGAGACTTTGAGAGACTGATTAAGAGCTGAAAATTAAGCAAAAGCCAGAAGCACAACAGATATTGAGGAATGGAATTGTTTACCTTGGTGGTGGTGAAGTTGCAGCTGAGCTTCCTCTGTTCTATGGAGTGGGCCATCTCTGTCCACTCACTGAGCGTGTCGTCTCTGTAGGCCAAACCCACGTCGATGGTGGCCAGTGCTCCATCCTCTGTAGGGGGGAAACGTCAACATATCACACTTTAGGGTGATCTGAATGTTCAAAAGGTTCACAAATATACCAACTACCAAACTTCACATAGATACCAGTTATGGAGACTTCATTACAAATCTATCCTGTTTTTGATCTATGCAGGTCTGAACAAGCAAGATCAGCATTGAAGGGGGAATTTGCAATTAATCAAATTCTCTTAAATGTAATGAATCAAATCCGACACAGCCAAAACGCGCCAGAGTTTTTAAACTTTGTTTCCATTGAACATGCCATACAAATAATTAATTATATGAAGAGTGCCTTGGTCCTCGTTTCTTTTTGATGACCAATTCACCCCTTTTACCAAAGAGCACATTCTGTCTACCAAAATGTACTATTGTGTACCTTAGTAGCGCTTCCCTTCCTCCTCTTTCTACTAGTTAATCAAATTCTCTATTTACATCTGGTCAATTTAAATTTGTAGCTTTGACATCAATACATCTGTGTAAACCAGCGATGACTGGGATGAAATAAGTCTCTGGTGACAGAGTCATTTTGGTAAGAGGCTCTCATTTATCCAAGGGGGCTTACAGTGGTCCCCATCCTGGTTTATTAACTGAACATATGGATTGCAGCTGGCTCCATGTGAACTACAATCGAGACACTCTGTTACAAACTTTAAAAAAGTTAAGAATCCTTGCTTGCGATACGGTTTTGGAAACTATTTGGATTTCAACTTTCATACCAGCAAGAAATAATTTTTCAAATACAAAAGATACACTTACTGTACGGAGTTCGGCAAAGTTGCATCCGACTGTTTTCACACAAGGCCTCCAGCCGAGGTAGGACACAACCTCTAACCATACGTTTGCATTTCCATTGAACCATTCCACTCCACATTTCCAGCTGGATAGCATGAGTTTCTCAAAATACAGCCAGATGAAACTTTACTAAACTGGGTATATAAAGAGCATATTTTGTATTAGAATATTTTTTCTCGCCTATAGGAAAACTACAAATGTTTCCAAAACTGTATTGCGTTGCGAGGCATATTTGCGTTTGCGACAGAGTATTTGGTTAGAGTCAGACAGCATCGAGCATTTGCCTCTGGCAGCATATGACCCCATATTTTTATTTTACCTTTATTTAACGAGGCAAGTCAGTTAAGAACAAATTCTTATTTTCAATGATGGCCTAGGAACCGTGGGTTAAGTGCCTGTTCAGGGGCAGAACGACAGATTTGTACCTTGTCAGCTCGGGGATTTGAACTTGCAACCTTCCGGTTACTAGTCCAACGCTCTAACCACTAGGCTACCCGGTAGGGAGAGGCCGGAGGAGCAACGTCTGGAGCTATGAGAAGGACGCACATCTCTGCTAAACATAAGATCTGATAATAGCAACCCTGGGTAATTTTATGGCTGTCAAATCAGTTGACACATCATTCATGTCACTTAGTGTGAATGAAATGTTATAAATTTCCCAAGGTGTATGCCTCAACAACCATTAAAGACAATGAGTGCAAGTCTAAACTACTCCAAAGGCTACAAATGTGACAATGGGCTCATTGGGCTGATGAAAGGGATAGTTCAACTCATGTGTTATTTAAAAAAAAGAGGTTTTTTTAACGTAGCTGCTGTTCACACTCCGCACTCCCTTCACGTTTAGCTCTTTAAAGCCAACTTATGCTCAGGCAATGTGAACCAGAGGCTCCGTGACGCAATTGTGACGCAATTGCGTTTCCACCAAAGGGCGAGCTCTGTACCGCATCGCCGTGTCCCTCTCAAATGTTCTAACAATGCGAAGGGCTCCGTACAGCTCCGCATTGGCATGATTGGTTGACAGTAGGTGAGGGTGGGAGGTCCTGTATAAACACAAACTCACAACTTCCTTCGCAACAGCTCTTCAATGTGAAACGCAAGAAGTATGAATTCCCTTAATTCTGCAGAGGTCGTATCACAATAAATGCAGACATCGGATTGACCATGCAGTGGCCGTGCAACCTCTTCTGAATCATGATGTAGTCTGCATTATACACTGCTCAAAAAAATAAAGGAAACACTAAAATAACACATCCTAGATTTGAATGAATGAAATTCTTATTAAATACTTTTTTCCTTACATAGTTGAATGTGCTGACAACAAAATCACACAAAAATTATCAATGGAAATCAAATTTATCAACCCAAACAAGTCAAAATGAGGCTCAGTAGTGTGTGTGGCCTCCACGTGCATGTATGACCTGCCTACAATGCCTGGGCATGCTCCTGATGGGGTGGCGGATGGTCTACTGAGGGATCTCCTCCCAGACCTGGACTAAAGCATCTGCCAACTCCTGGACAGTCTGTGGTGCAACGTGGCGTTGGTGGATGGAGCGAGACATAATGTCCCAGATGTGCTCAATTGGATTCAGGTCTGGGGAACGGGCGGGCCAGTCCATAGCATCAATGCCTTCCTCTTGCAGGAACTGCTGACACACTCCAGCCACCTGAGGTCTAGCATTGTCTTGCATTAGGAGGAATCCAGGGCCAACACACCAGCATATGGTCTCACAAGGGGTCTGAGGATCTCATCTCTGTATTTAATGTCAGTCAGGCTACCTCTGGCGAGCACATGGAGGGCTGTGTGGCCCCCCAAAGAAATGCCACCCCACACCATGACTGACCCACCGCCAAACCGGTCATGCTGGAGGATGTTGCAGGCAGCAGAACGTTCTCCACGGGCGTCTCCAGACTCTGTCACGTCTGTCACGTACTCAGTGTGAACCTGCTTTCATCTGTGAAGAGCACAGGGCGCCAGTGGCGAATTTGCCAATCTTGGTGTTCTCTGGCAAATGCCAAACGTACTGCACGGTGTTGGGCTGTAAGCACAACCACCACCTGTGGACGTCGGGCCCTCATACCACCCTCATGGAGTCTGTTTCGACCGTTTGAGCAGACACATGCACATTTGTGGCCTGCTGGAGGTCATTTTGCAGGGCTCTGGCAGTGCTCCTCCTGCTCCTCCTTGCACAAAGGCGGAGGTAGCAGTCATGCTGCTGGGTTGTTGCCCTTCTACGGCCTCCTCCACGTCTCCTGATGTACTGGCCTGTCTTCTGGTAGCACCTCCATGCTCTGGACACTACGCTGACAGACACAGCAAACCTTCTTGCCACAGCTCGCATTGATGTTCCATCCTGGATGAGCTGCACTACCTGAGCCAATTGTGTGGGTTGTAGACTCCGTCTCATGCTACCACTAGAGTGAAAGCACCGCCAGCATTCAAAAGTGACCAAAACATCAGCCAGGAAGCATAGGAACTGAAAAGTGGTCTGTGGTTACCACCTTCAGAACCACTCCTTTATTGGGGGTGTCTTGCTAATTGCCTATAATTTGCACCTGTTGTCTATTCCATTTGCACAACAGCATGTGACATTTATTGTCAATCAGTGTTGCTTCCTAAGTGGACAGTTTGATTTCTCAGAAGTGTGATTGACTTGGAGTTACATTGTGTTGTTTAAGTGTTCCCTTTATTTTTTTGAGCAATGTATTTCTGAACAGCTGAAATTCAAATCCTGAGGCGATTTGAATGAAACATGTATATTACGAAGGCTCCAGCCTTCTCGGTCTGTCTGTTGTCATGTATATTACGAAGGCTCCAGCCTTCTCGGTCTGTCTGTTGTCATGTATATTACGAAGGCTCCAGCCTTCTCGGTCTGTCTGTTGTCATGTATATTACGAAGGCTCCAGCCTTCTCGGTCTGTCTGTTGTCATGTATATTACGAAGGCTCCAGCCTTCTCGGTCTGTCTGTTGTCATGTATATTACGAAGGCTCCAGCCTTCTCGGTCTGTCTGTTGTCATGTATATTACGAAGGCTCCAGCCTTCTCGGTCTGTCTGTTGTCATGTATATTACGAAGGCTCCAGCCTTCTCGGTCTGTCTGTTGTCATGTATATTACGAAGGCTCCAGCCTTCTCGGTCTGTCTGTTGTCATGTATATTACGAAGGCTCCAGCCTTCTCGGTCTGTCTGTTGTCATGTATATTACGAAGGCTCCAGCCTTCTCGGTCTATCTGTTGTCATGTATATTACGAAGGCTCCAGCCTTCTCGGTCTGTCTGTTGTCATGTATATTACGAAGGCTCCAGCCTTCTCGGTCTGTCTGTTGTCATGTATATTACGAAGGCTCCAGCCTTCTCGGTCTGTCTGTTGTCATGTATATTGCAGTTGCTGAAAAACAACACTACTTGACATGAAATCACACTGATGATTACCAGGGAAATGGAATGCAATTGTTTGAACAGTGTCGTGTACAACATTACATTAGTAGGCTACACTAGTGAACAAAGAAGATCAAGGAGGGGCAGGACAGCAGCTACGTAGACAGTATAGTGGACACTCAGCACAGCAGCTACGTAGACAGTATAGTGGACACTCAGCACAGCAGCTACGTAGACAGCAGAGTGGACACTCAGCACAGCAGCTACGTAGACAGCAGAGTGGACACTCAGCACAGCAGCTACGTAGACAGCAGAGTGGAGGACACTCAGCACAGCAGCTACGTAGACAGCAGAGTGGAGGACACTCAGCACACAGCTGGAGGACAGCACAGCAGAGTGGAGGACACTCAGCACAGCAGCTACAGGCAGCAGTGGAGGACACTCAGCACAGCAGCTACGTAGACAGCAGAGTGGAGGACACTCAGCACAGCAGCTACGTAGGCAGCAGAGTGGAGGACACTCAGCACAGCAGCTACGTAGGCAGCAGAGTGGAGGACACTCAGCACAGCAGCTACGTAGGCAGCAGAGTGGAGGACACTCAGCACAGCAGCTACGTAGGCAGCAGAGTGGAGGACACTCAGCACAGCAGCTACGTAGGCAGCAGAGTGGAGGACACTCAGCACAGCAGCTACGTAGGCAGCAGAGTGGAGGACACTCAGCACAGCAGCTACGTAGGCAGCAGAGTGGAGGACACTCAGCACAGCAGCTACGTAGGCAGCAGAGTGGAGGACACTCAGCACAGCAGCTACGTAGGCAGCAGAGTGGAGGACACTCAGCACAGCAGCTACGTAGACAGCAGAGTGGAGGACACTCAGCACAGCAGCTACGTAGACAGCAGAGTGGAGGACACTCAGCACAGCAGCTACGTAGACAGCAGAGTGGACACTCAGCACAGCAGCTATGTAGACAGCAGAGTGGAGGACACTCAGCACAGCACAGCAGCTGGAGGACATGCACAGCAGACAGCAGAGTGGAGGACACTCAGCACAGCAGCTATGTAGACAGCAGAGTGGAGGACACTCAGCACAGCAGCTATGTAGACAGCAGAGTGGAGGACACTCAGCACAGCAGCTATGTAGACAGCAGAGTGGAGGACACTCAGCACAGCAGCTATGTAGACAGCAGAGTGGAGGACACTCAGCACAGCAGCTATGTAGACAGCAGAGTGGAGACTCAGCACAGCAGCTATGTAGACAGCAGAGTGGAGACTCAGCACAGCAGCTATGTAAGACAGCAGAGTGGAAACTCAGCACAGCAGCTATGTAGACAGCAGAGTGGAGACTCAGCACAGCAGCTATGTAGACAGCAGAGTGGACACTCAGCACAGCAGCTACGTAGACAGCAGAGTGGAGACTCAGCACAGCAGCTATGTAGACAGCAGAGTGGACACTCAGCACAGCAGCTACGTAGACAGCAGAGTGGACACTCAGCACAGCAGCTATGTAGACAGCAGAGTGAACATTCAGCTACGTAAAAATGTTTTATCCTGCACATGTGCAGAAATATCCATATATATTTTTTGTTGCCTTGGGAAATTGGGATACAGAAACTCCACATCAGTAGCCACTCCAGTTTATGTCCTTAAAGTTACTCATTTGAAGTATGAAAACAGAGAAACTTTCAAGTTGGGGTGAACTGTTCCATCAACCTTCAAAGTTTGCAGGAAAGAAACCACGTCATCCAAAACACTATCAGAACAGATGCACCAAACGCTCACATCGGTGTGCTGTGTTGATCCAGAAATAGTCCAGGGATTATTCATGACCTGAAACATTTCCCTGTTGAGGGGTTTAAAGCTATTTTACGTACATGTACGTAAGGCCTCAAGTTCAGTCTACTACACAATAGGCAATGATACTATAGTGCTGACTTGAAGGTGAAACCTTTCAGAGCTGAACCTGGTTTTAAGTGATTTGAGAACCTAAATGGGAGTCAGAATGCCAAGACAGGCTTTAGATCACATTGCAAAGACAAAGTGTTCTGTACTTCCTCCTTCCAAACAGACTCTTGTGCGGTTATGAAACAAGCTGGAGCGCACCGAAAGAAACCCGGTGGCCTGACCGGGAGAAGAGAGGAAAGGGAGGGGGGTATTGGCAGTCCTCTCTCTCCTCTACCGTCTCCTCAAACCCCTCTATCCCTCCCCTCTCAAGCGAACACTGCCAAAGATTCTGAATGTCAGCTTACCACACACAAACATTCCACCCCAGTCCAGCGGCCATCGCCACAGTGACTAAGCCTGCTCAACAGCTGTGTTATTGCTGGACCCCTGCCAGGGGTGATTGTTGCCGGGGTAGAGTGGGGTGGGAAGAAAGGGGGGCAATTCATCTCAGGGACCAGCTTTATAACACCAAGTGGGCAAGGTGCTGTTGGGGGGCTTCTTTACGCATTCCGCAATAGTCATATGACTGAGGAGTAGAATCCCCTTACCTTTGGTGTGGTACTGTCTAAAGAAAGTGGTTCTGGTTGAGTTATAGACAGAGGCCATATTGTCACACAGAGCTCTGCTTCTTTGCTTACCAGTCAGCCAGAGAGATTTAGATGCCATGAGAAAGTAATAACCTAGAGCTCTGTCAATAGACTGCTGGAACTCCTCGACCCAGATCTGTCAATAGACTGCTGGAACTCCTTCCTCGACCCAGAGCTCTGTCAATAGACTGCTGGAACTCCTTCCTCGACCCAGAGCTCTGTCAATAGACTGCTGGAACTCCTTCCTCGACCCAGAGCTCTGTCAATAGACTGCTGGAACTCCTTCCTCGACCCAGATCCGTCAATAGACTGCTGGAACTCCTTCCTCGACCCAGATCCGTCAATAGACTGCTGGAACTCCTTCCTCGACCCAGATCCATCAATAGACTGCTGGAACTCCTTCCTCGACCCAGATCAGTCAATAGACTGCTGGAACTAATTTTCTTTGATCAAATTAGCACTCTGCACCTTATTAATGTAACAGAGGTTGTTTGCAGAGCTAGCCTTGCATGAAGAGTATTCCTGCCTGAGACTATCTGACCTCTATTTAGACCAAAAAGAGACCTAGAGCTCAGCAAGCTAATATGATCTTGAGTTGCAAAGACAGCCTGGATTGGATTTGCGATCAGTGACACTACAGCTACACGTTTCAGCTCTGAAGTTGAATACGTGGTTTGATATGCAGCTGCTTGACATTTCCGAGCCGGTTGTCTAGCTCTCCTCCACTGCTCGGTCATAGACGACTGTTGACATCAGGGTGATCATTAGGCCCTTGCCTCAGGGCCCGGGGCCAGGCACAATAACACTGCTGGCAGATGATCAGAGGTAGTCTGCCTGGCCCCAGTGACTCAGAGTGGGGTGGATAACAGTCCCATTCCACAGCATCTGGTTGGGTGGAATTGTGGGACGGGGTGGTGAATCAGACTAATCTGGCATCGCAAGCTGTAAACAACAATCATTCCATGCTTGGGACATCAACTTGTTTTTTTTTATGACGACACATTGATGAGTACACACTGAAACATGACTATAGTTTATATGAGAAAAAGAAAACTGTATAAACCTCACTCAGAATTTAAGTTTTATTGTCATAAAATGCAGCTTCACTAATCTCCCCATCTGAGATATCTACTGCAGCCCTCATTCTCCACCCGTTCTCCTAATCACATTCTGTTAAAGGTCCCCAAAGCGCACACACCCCTGGGTCGCTCCTCTTTTCAGGTCGCTGCAGCTAGCGACTGGAACGAGCTGCAAAACCCCTCAAACTGAACAGTTTTATCTCAAAATCGCTTTATTCAAAGACTCAATCACGGACCCTCTTACTGACAGATGTGTCTGCTTCGCGTGATGTATTGTTGTCTCTACCTTCTTGCCCTTTGTGCTGTTGTCTGGGCCCAATAATGTACGTACCATGTTGTGCTGCTGCCAGGTTACTGCCGTTGTTGTTGTTGTCATGTGTTGCTACCATGCTGTTGTTTTCTTAGGTCTCTCTTTATGTAGTGTTGTCTCTTGTTGTGATGTGTGTTTTGTCATATATATATATATATTTTTTTTTATCCCAGCCCCTGTCCCTGCAGGAGGCCTTTTGGTAGGCCATCATTATAAATAAGAATGTTCTTAACTGACTTGCCTAGTTAAATAAAGGTTCAATCAAATCAAGCATACTTTCACAACATATCTTTGTTGAGAGGAAGATGTTACAGAGTGCCTCATGCCCTGCTGTACAACAGGGTTCCCCAACTGAAGACCCGCAGGCTGAATTTGGCCCGCGGGTGATCTTATTTGGCATCCCCATGTTCTCTGAATAAAAAAAATAACTTTTTATTGTTGGACATAACACCAGCAAATCAGCTCTGTTTGATTTTAACTTTGAAAATCTGTTCCAAAGTATTCGCACACATAAGAGATATTTGTGATCGTACACAAATGTAAGCAAGGTTTGAAATTATTATGTTTTAGTCAAATATTATATCTGTTTGGGCTTCTTGCGGTCAATTTGCAGTCAACAAATCATTTGTAATTATGTTCCAGTCCCTTGACCACCCACTCAAGAAAAAGGCCCACGGCTGAATGTAGTTGATGTACAACCGCTGCTAGGCTAGATAGAAATCTGTTACACAACAGAAGACGTTGGGCTCTGCTTCTCTCCATCCCAAGGGCTCCTGGAGCTTAAAAGAGTCTGTGTTCTGATCACTTTCCCAGGCCGGCCCAGCCCACCGATCCCCCTTCATTAGTTCTCTTTGTTATCCCTCTAATCCCTTCTTTCACAGCCTCAGACCTGGCGCAGCGCCAAGCGCCGATCTACCCAGTCAGTGTCGCCCCCTCCTTTCCAACCACACACTAAGAGATATTTCACTTGCTACAGTGTAAAGAAGTCAAAGAAGGGAGAAGCAAGCCCAAATCCATATTACCTTTCCCTTAATCCCAGGCCAGAAGAGGGTTGCCATGTCTGAATTATTTTCTGAATGTGATATCTATGCACACCTCCAAATCAAACTCTCATCCCTACACCTAGGATTTTCAGGTAGATCTATGAGAACAGAGTGGATTGATGTAAGAACGATGGTGACCTTTTCCCATGTATATAGGACCATATTGTAATAGGTATACAGGAAGTGCATTGGGTTCCTGTCGGAATTGGGCACTGATCTGACTGATACCATGTTCGGATAAGGATGTGGCCAAACATTCCTGGTCTGAACGTAAAGGAATGTTAAGAGGGTACAGGGAGGTGCAGGATGTCTGCTATGATGAGCAAAGGGATGGGGGAAAAACTAGCCTTCATCAGATCAGGGAGGCGCACAATTGGCCCAGCATCGTTAGGGGAGGGTTTGGCTGGAGTAAGCCGTCATCGTAAAATAATCATTTGTTGCCTAGTTAAATAAAGGTTCAATTTTTTTTAAATCTAACACCTGCTGCTGAAAATGACTCAATATTTCAGGGCTTTTGTGTTTGTTTTCTAATTTTACATTGACCTCTACAATGGAGAGTGAGACACTCATCCCCAACCCTCACTGAGGGACGTACCGTGTACCATGTTACAATTCGTCTTGAGGATAGCCAGGAGAAAATGTGACAAATTTGCCCAGCAGAGTGTTATTCCTATTCATATTAGGGAATTGCAAAGCTATCAGCTTCCAATTGAGACAGCCCACCACAGTTCGAGTTTCCCTAACTACCTGTTCTATAGAGACTATAAGCCTCTGACATGGATCACTGAGGCTTGTATCACTAGGGAGAACCAGCAGCACATCAGTCATTGTCAGGCCTTCCTCTCAGCGTGAGATAAATGCAATCCACTGAGAGGAGAGAAACATTCCTCAGGGGCCTCATGCGGTCAACACAATAGGCAGGACAAAAGCAGCCGACAGCCTGAGGTGATGTAGAGGGACACTAATATCAACAGCATCTATAGACACATGAATACTTTAGAATTGGATCCACAGAGTGTAGAAGACAAAGGACACATACTTCAGTGGTCATAGAACTGCTTGGACTGGTGAGTCCTCATGAGTCATGATACAACATAGACAGACAAACCAGGTGGAAAGATAGACAGGCAGACGGACAACAAAAACACACAAGATGGAGACACGACAGAACACAAAAAAAGACAGACAAAGAACAACAAGGTAAAAATGTCACTCCTGAAATAACACAATCGACACAATGAACGGCAGCCATATTGAAATCTAACAAGAAGTGTCACTCACCTATCTGGTTGTACATCTTGAAGGCAATGTCAAACTGTAGGATGACCAGCATAAACTGGAACCAGGGGCTCATCTCTTTGTTGGGCAGGGGGATATGGACGGCAAATACAATGTTGTTTGCCTCGATCTTCTTGGCCATGGCCTCATCAAAGTCCCGGATCTTGTCACACTGGTTAGGGCCCCAGGGCATGAACCATTTGGTGCTCTGATGGTGTTTGACCGTGTCCACACATTTGGTAGCCAGGTAGTGGACTGCTGTGGTGGGGCTGGGAGCTACAGGGAGAGGAAAACAGACATTAGCCTGGGTAATTGCTTGCTAGGTTACATTGGTAGCTAACCTAGATACATAAGTAGTTCTATTCATCTGTCACCTTTTGTGTAGGAAAATAAATACATCTATATTTGATGAAATTAGCAGTAAATAGTATTTAGGGGATTTAAATGGTCATTTTTGGTTGCTGACCACATCGTTCCACAATTTAGTTGCAGTTCTTATTTCAATGCTCCGTGTGTAACCTTTTCTTATTATGCTGAAAAGTGCAATTTTCAAGTCCATTGGTTCCCGAGTGGCGCAGCGGTCTAAGGCACTGCATCTCAGTGCAATGGGCATCACTACAGTCCCTGGTTTGAATCCAGACTATCACATCCAGCCATGATTGGGAGTCCCATACGGCGGCGCACAATTGGCCCAGCGCCGTCCGTCATTGTAAATAAGAATTTGTTCTTAACTGGCTTGCCTAGTTAAATAACGTTTAAAAAAAAAAAAAAAAATTAAATGTTAATCTATAACGTGTGACAAAGTGTGTATATTTTCAGTGAATTCAGTTAGGCTGATGGTAAAGTTGAAAACAATCCATTTCCAAACTCATAATCAAAGCTTTGTTCTGGAGATTAAGATGTGTCATACACCTATCAAGATCAACAAAGTAGGCTTACATGAAGACATTTTTCTGTGTTTTTTGTTTATTGTCAAACAGTCAAATAGAATATCACCCAAAAAAATGAAGAAGTTGCGTTTTAGATCAAACCTAGACAAATCCTGCTTTAACAATGTGGCAATTATTTCCAAACATGTTGACAGAACACCCTGTAGCAAGGCCCAATCCTTTTGAATCTAGCTGTCAGGAAATTCCCCAGTACACACTACTGTAATGTATTGGTAATAGGTAAGAACATGGTCCCTCAGGGCTAGAGAAAGATGTCAGCCATGGCCAAGAAAGCATGCGTGACTTCTCCCTTCATCAATATATCCCCCTAAATCCAGGGATAATACACAAATCCCTCTAGGATTACATCATGCCACTATAATCAATGATTAGCTCAAAGGGAAGTCATTTGAGACACCTACAACAATGCAATGTTTCACATGAGTTACTTACGTGCTCAAATATCATACACCTTTAATGATTTATCCACAGATGAAAACAGCTAAAACAAGGAAACATTTCCGATTGCGAGGCCCTGGTCTGTGCAGATGGTCTCCATTACCAGCTGATGTCGAGCCAATTTATTTATTCTCAATAGAGTAAGTGAAAAAACATACCGTGGCATAAAAGCAGCCTCGAGGCTAGGCCTTTGGCACCCGCTTAATAAAACTAATCAGGCCATCAACTATCTCTGTGTGTGTGTGTGTGTGTGTGTGTGTCTTAACTAGGTGTGCCTGTATCACCTCACAAAGGACTACTCAGGAACAAGCACAGACACACCAAATTGAATTAAACCAGCTCTACGGAACCCCTCAGAGTTCAATTATCCCGGGACCCTAAGATTCCGGGCACACACCGCTCCTCCAGTTTCTACCCTAGTGTGTCCGCCTCTCTGCCCAGTGACCTCATGCTGTGTCGGAGTTGTCCAATAACGGGGAGACGAACGCCTTTCTACTCAATTACCCTGGCTGGCCCCGGCCACCGAGCAAATACAAAAGCATCAGGCTTCATTAAAACCATCTAAGGCAGGAGCATCCCAAACAAGCTCGTTTTTTTCAGTAGCCATCCAGCTCTGGAGAAGAGAATGACTGAGTGGAGAAAGTTTCCCCCCCCAAATTAACTAGAGATAGGAATCTGTAACAGGCCTCATAGGACTCAACTATTGTGACATTGAGCTTGTGTAGGAGTATCTGTGTGAGTGTGTAGGCACATGGGGGAAAAAGCTGACAGCAACTCTGATGTAGTACTTCAGGCAGAACACAATTTTGACAGCTGTGTGTGTGTGTGTATGTGCGTGTGTGTGTGTGTCAGTGGGGAGTAGAGCCATGCAAATGGAACCAGCAGGAGAAGAGGAAATATGCAACGCTAAGAGGGGTTTTGGATTTGAGGGGGTTGCAAGGGGAGGAAGAAAGAGATGGTGCCTGCCTGGGGCCACGGAGACAGACAAATGAGGGAAAGGAGGAGAGCAAACATTCTGTATTCAATCAAAGTGAAGTTAAAGATACACACCAATTCCTATGGTGTTTTACATGAATATTGGAAAAACAAACTCATACGCCAATGAGTAAGTGAATTAACGCGATACTTTATAATACGTTCTGAAATAGGAAAGTCGTGTGTGTATTAATGGCAAATGTTAAAGTTTCAAGACCACATTAAACCTTGCAACGTCAATACAGAGGAAACGACTGAGTTGGAGGCGAATAGCTTCTATTTCTCTTAAAACTTTGAAGAGTTCAAAACTTCGTTAAAGGCTACATTGTTAAAGTTATAGGAACAACTTAAAGGCAAGCCCTACAGTCGCCATAGTGTCCATTTTATAACAAAACATAGCAGTGATTTTAAAAATGACCATACTCTCTAAAATGATAGTCTAAAGAACTAAGTTGTTTTCATTATTTGATACATAAAATATACGATCTATAAATCGTGATTATTCAACCGCATATATCGCATAACAAAGCCAAAGGTTGCAACATAAAGGAATACAATTGGGAAAAACCATGCTTACCAATCAAGCCTCCGACCATAAAAGAAAACGCTTGGAATAAAAGCAGAATCACTCCTACGATCACCAACTTTTTGGTGCTCATGTTTTCAATAATTGCCCCGGCCATCTTAAAAAGTTGAAGAAAAATCACGAGTAAGAAATCGAGAAGAAAGTCACCGCATCTAGCTAGTTCTCCAGCAACCAAGATTGAGGAAGGCTAGCCCCGCACTGACTTGCTTGCCTTTCAACTTCGAAGGAATAAAGCAGAATCACATGACGGAATAGCACCCCTGCCTATCGCTGCGGAACACTACACTGAAGGATCTGTGGAGCGCCGCCGCATTGCAATAGAGATTCATCATGCAGGTTACCGAGTCACTAAATGCCCGAATCATAATAGCCCCCATTGTGCCAGGGCCATGCAAAGGAAGCTTGAAAAGTGTTCTGATCTTAACTTGTTTCTTCCCTTCTTTGGAAATGTTAAAACTATATTTCTTCATAAATGTCCATAGCCTTAATGTGTGACGTTTAATGGATAAGCTTATACAAAATGTTTCCTAAATTAAATGTATGAATATAGGATGAAGAAATTTCATGTAAATTAATTGAATGCAAAGTATGGACTCAAGCCCTTTATGCAAATATTAAAGTCTATGCCCACTATACAGTTTTTTAGTGTGATCCCATCTCTGTAGGCTGTACCCAATACATTTTTTATACAGTACTGAGGCGAGATGCAGCGCGCGCGCAATGAGTGGGTGTATCTGGCACGGGCGCAGGCGGTAAGGACGAATAATTTACTGTGTCCCCATGCCACTTTACTTGGTGAAAAGAGAAGCCTAGTCAAATAACGATATAGGCTGCAGTGAGAGCCCCGTTCACAGTGACAAGGGTGCACAACCTGGTCTCAGAGCATTTCGTATTATTCTGTACATAAATCCCAGATACTCCTGGGTGCAAGGATAGCTATGTTTTTTTGTTGCGTGTGCCAACTTTACACCTATGGATTTTGCGAGGTCAGAAAGAGTCCTAGCTACTGTAGTAGGAAACCTAGGATACATGTCGTTCTAATATATTATGGTGCCCTACCCAGAGCTTAATTTTATCCTGCCCAGAACAGGACTGGCACCTCTCCATTTTGGACTGTTTTGTTCCGGAACCTATTTGGCCAGATCCGGTATCTCTCCTGGCATAAAAAAATATTTTCACCTTTTGCTATGTAAAAATTCTAACAAAATCGATCAAAGTTTATTCGAGTTGCCTCTTCGTTTGTTAATTATCCTGCCTAAACAAAAAAAAACGTTGTGAAATGTTTTTATTTTCAGTGCGGGCTTAATCGACTCTAGGCCCGTGCTGAAAATCTTTTTCACAAAGGTTTTTTGATTCAGGGTTAGGCCAGCCCGGGTTCATGATTTACAAAACATTGTAACCTGTGTTTGAAACCCACGTGTGGCCGTAGCTGTGTGAGAAGCGCATCAGTATCTCTCACATAACTAGAATGAGATGAACTTTCTATGATCTCTCTCCCTCTCTGCTCTAAAAGACTCTCCAGCATTGTACTTCATCATTTATTTCCTTCTAGAATTGGGCGAAGGGTTCTGAAGGAACTGCAGCACCACAGATACATTTAAATACATTTGCAAAATGTATATAATTACTGCTGTCTGTTCAGAAATAAATTAAATCATTCAGAATAGCCTACAACACCATAAGGCCTATAGCTTAGCCACAGAGGATAAATGGCTTATTTTTACAAATAGGCTAGCTGTGGATTGTAGCCCAATAACAAGGAGTAGCCTACAGTCTGGGAATGCGAGGCAAATCTGTCAGTGAAAAAACAGCATGCAGACAAAACAGGTCTTTAGCAATATTTCAAATACAATCGAGGGAAAACACAGGTTGGAAAGCAAATGGCTCCTGCTGAAAAGAGAAGAGTCTATGCTGTAGGCTACCAAAATATTTGATCAACTTCCAAAAATTGAGATAAGCTTTCGGGATGAGCCCATCAGCCATCACCAGAGAGTGGGCTGAGTATCATTGGGTGAGCCAGCGAAACTGGAGAGCATTTTTAAGACTATAATTTCCTCCTCATATTGTACCCTACAATATAATTGTCTCCACACACCTAGACCTGGGATATTGATGGATTCAAGACAAGGTCGTTTTCATTGATCTCAGTGTCAAAGTAGCCTGCCATTTCGATAATTTATTTGTGCGGTGTTAAAAAAGATTCTGCCAGTCTCAAATCAGGTAAAATTATGTAGAATTGCATGAAATGTATTTATAAAAAAGCAAAAATTTTCCGGGATCTTAGGATACTAAAAATATTCCCCATGTGTACAACTTCTGTAAGTGCCTCTACTCCATGGCTCTATGCCACTTTTTTCTCATGTGTTCCTGGACCTCAAAACTCCCTAGGTCACCTGCAGGTCACCTCCTCTCACGGCTCACTTTTTGTTCCGGCACCTCCCGATTTACAAATCAAGCACTGGATGCACATAAGAGTAAAAGCCTACAATAACACATACTTTAGTGTAGGTGGCCTAACCAGAAGCTTTCAGCCTATTTAAAGGCCCTCCTTACCTACATGGGCCTGCCATGGGTCAATCACTCACATAGGGCCTATAGGCCTAGTAATCTTCGGCAGAAATACAGAAAGCTTTCCTCTCTATGAAAACCTTTCTCAGTTTCTGTTAAAGTCTCTGCGGGCCTGTCCATCTGTGAAAGCTAATGTATAGCCTAAGAAGATGTCATGTCATTTTTTTTGAGCCAAGAGGCAAAAACCACCCAGTTTAACCTCCGAAGATTGGCAGTCAGAAATTCGCTGATGGCAGGGCCAGCAAACATTTAGGTGGGCCAAAATTTGGGCACTCAAATCATCATAAAATGATCATATAAGCATAGCCTATCCTATGCCCTACTGTAATTTATTGCACACAACAAATCATCTAACATATGATTTCACATTACAGACCAAATAGTCTTGTAGGCCTAGGTAAATCCATAACTCTTACAACTAACATATGATTTCACGTTACAGACCAAATAGTCTTGTAGGCCTAGGTAAATCCATGACTCTTACAACTAACATATGATTTCACGTTACAGACCAAATAGTCTTGTAGGCCTAGGTAAATCCATAACTCTTACAACTAACATATGATTTCACGTTACAGACCAAATAGTCTTGTAGGCCTAGGTAAATCCATGACTCTTACATTTAACATGTGACTCACATAGACTTACATATAATAAACCATAGGCCTGTAATTAATAGACTATGAGACTAGAATATAATGCCCTGAAATAACAGTAATAATCACAATAGGCTTATCAACCTCTCACTGGCCCAGTGACCAGGAGATAGAAGGCTAGACTCAGTGACCAGGAGATAGTAGGCTAGGCTTAACGACCAGGAGATAGAAGGCTAGGCTCAGTGACCAGGAGATAGAAGGCTAGGCTCAACGACCAGGAGATAGAAGGCTAGGCTCAGTGACCAGGAGATAGAAGGCTAGACTCGGTGACCAGGAGATAGTAGGCTAGGCTCAACGACCAGGAGATAGAAGGCTCAGTGACCAGGAGATAGAAGGCTAGGCACCACGACCAGGAGATAGTAGGCTAGGCACCACGACCAGGAGATAGAAGGCTAGGCTCAACGACCAGGAGATAGAAGGCTCAGTGACCAGGAGATAGTAGGCTAGGCTCTGTGACCAGGAGATAGAAGGCTAGGCTCCACGACCAGGAGATAGAAGGCTAGGCTCAACGACCAGGAGATAGTAGGCTAGGCACCACGACCAGGAGATAGAAGGCTAGGCTCAACGACCAGGAGATAGAAGACTCAGTGACCAGGAGATAGTAGGCTAGGCTCTGTGACCAGGAGATAGAAGGCTAGGCTCAACGACCAGGAGATAGAAGGCTAGGCTCAGTGACCAGGAGATAGTAGGCTAGGCTCAGTGACCAGGAGATAGAAGGCTAGGCTCAACGACCAGGAGATAGAAGGCTAGGCTCCACGACCAGGAGATAGAAGGCTAGGCTCAACGACCAGGAGATAGAAGGCTAGGCTCCACGACCAGGAGATAGAAGGCTAGGCTCAACGACCAGGAGATAGAAGGCTAGGCTCAACGACCAGGAGATAGAAGGCTAGGCTCAACGACCAGGAGATAGAAGGCTAGGCTCAACGACCAGGAGATAGAAGGCTAGGCACCACGACCAGGAGATAGAAGGCTAGGCTCCACGACCAGGAGATAGAAGGCTAGGCTCCACGGCCAGGAGATAGAAGGCTAGGCTCAATGACCAGGAGATAGAAGGCTAGGCTCAATGACCAGGAGATAGAAGGCTAGGCTCCACGACCAGGAGATAGAAGGCTAGGCTCCACGACCAGGAGATAGAAGGCTAGGCTCAACGACCAGGAGATAGTAGGCTAGGCACCACGACCAGGAGATAGAAGGCTAGGCTCAACGACCAGGAGATAGAAGGCTAGGCTCAGTGACCAGGAGATAGTAGGCTAGGCTCTGTGACCAGGAGATAGAAGGCTAGGCTCAACGACCAGGAGATAGAAGGCTAGGCTCAGTGACCAGGAGATAGTAGGCTAGGCTCAGTGACCAGGAGATAGAAGGCTCAACGACCAGGAGATAGAAGGCTAGGCTCCACGACCAGGAGATAGAAGGCTAGGCTCAACGACCAGGAGATAGAAGGCTAGGCTCCACGACCAGGAGATAGAAGGCTAGGCTCAACGACCAGGAGATAGAAGGCTAGGCTCAACGACCAGGAGATAGAAGGCTAGGCTCAACGACCAGGAGATAGAAGGCTAGGCTCAACGACCAGGAGATAGTAGGCTAGGCACCACGACCAGGAGATAGAAGGCTAGGCTCAACGACCAGGAGATAGAAGGCTAGGCTCAGTGACCAGGAGATAGTAGGCTAGGCTCTGTGACCAGGAGATAGAAGGCTAGGCTCAACGACCAGGAGATAGAAGGCTAGGCTCAGTGACCAGGAGATAGTAGGCTAGGCTCAGTGACCAGGAGATAGAAGGCTAGGCTCAACGACCAGGAGATAGAAGGCTAGGCTCCACGACCAGGAGATAGAAGGCTAGGCTCAACGACCAGGAGATAGAAGGCTAGGCTCCACGACCAGGAGATAGAAGGCTAGGCTCAATGACCAGGAGATAGAATGCTAGGCTCAACGACCAGGAGATAGAAGGCTAGGCTCAACGACCAGGAGATAGAAGGCTAGGCACCACGACCAGGAGATAGAAGGCTAGGCTCCACGACCAGGAGATAGAAGGCTAGGCTCCACGACCAGGAGATAGAAGGCTAGGCTCCACGACCAGGAGATAGAAGGCTAGGCTCAGTGACCAGGAGATAGAAGGCTAGGCTCAGTGACCAGGAGATAGTAGGCTAGGCTCCATGACCAGGCGATAGAAGGCTAGGCTCAACGACTAGGAGATAGAAGGCTAGGCTCCACGACCAGGAGATAGAAGGCTAGGCTCAGTGACCAGGAGATAGAAGGCTAGGCTCAATGACCAGTAGATAGAAGGCTAGGCTCAGTGACCAGGAGATAGAAGGCTAGGCTCAATGACCAGGAGATAGAAGGCTAGGCTCAGTGACCAACAGATAGTAGGCTAGGCTCAGTGACCAGGAGATAGTAGGCTAGGCTCAGTGATCAGTAGGCTCAGTGATCAGAAGATAGTAAGCTCGGCTCAGTGATCAGAAGATAGTAAGCTAGGCTCAGTGATCAGGAGATAGTAGGCTCAGTGACCAGGAGATAGTAAGTTAGGCTCAGTGACCAGGAGATAGTAGGCTAGACGGCCACAAATGTAACCATAGGAGAGACAAGAGCGTCATATTGAGTTAAAACACATGCACTTTTTAAATTACTCTGCCATTTTAAAAGTTATGTCCCCCTGTTCTTGACTTTTCATAAATAAGTCTAACACACTATCATTGTTAGAATCTTAATATCACAAACAGAATGTACTGTAATTTACACAGAGGCAAAGAAACAGAGTGGTGTGCATCTCGGAAAGCACAACTTGTTTGTCCTTGTCATCAATGGGCTGTTGCAGCAGATGATTTACACTCCTATCAGTTAAGAAGAATCAGCGCCAGTGCGCAAGCGATCAGCAATACTGGACAATTGAGGAGTGGACAAACATCGCCTGGTCCAACGAATCCCAGTTGCTGATGGCAGAGTCAGGATTTTACATTAGTCCATGGCCCCATCCTGCCTGGTTTCATCAGTACAGGCTGGTGGTGTACCGCTGTCCAATCTGCAGAAACTGCATGATGCCATTACGTCAACATGGACCATAATTCAACACCGTTTTCCGACTTGTAGAATCCATGCCCCAAATAATTCAGATTGTTCTGGAGGGAAAGAAGGGTCCGACCCGGAACAAGATGGCTGTACCTAATAAACTGTGTATATCCCTTTCATTTCCCACCTCCTCCCTACTGCTTTCTATGAATTCTATCTGATGGTGTATGCATGTAAGACCAGTGCTTGACTTGGACTGAAATAGGTGCCGGTACCATTCATATTTAGATGCAGGAACTCCTTAATACTTTTGTGGTAATAATCTATAGGAGGTGCAGGAACTCAAGCAGAAGAACATTTGAGGTGCCGATATTCAGCTCCGGTGATCTCCTGCCCAAGTCAAGTACTGTGCTTAGGTATAAATACAAATAATGTCCCATTTGGAACACTGACAAGTAGAGCATAAAAAAAACTATTTTGGTGGGCCAGGCTCCCCAGTGGGTGGGCCTGTGCCCACCCAAGCCCACCCATGCTTATGCCCCTGGTGGCGGGAAAGAGCTGTCCATCAAAGCTCCCACAAGACTGTCTGATGAGCTGTTTGATGAAGGGCACATGTCAATCACACCATGCGGCACTGCTATCAATGATTTATATATACACTAGATGACCAACAGAGGGCGCTGTTTTGAAGCCACCGCACCTCTGTCTTGGCACTCCCCCATCTTTGGAATAATATATTTTGTAAGCTATAAAAATGCATTTATTAATGTCTATATTTGTTTTTGCCACATTTATTCTATTATAGACATTTTAATGCATGCCATTAAATATTATTTTGTTACTGTCCCCCATATTTTTTTGTTTACATGTAATTTTTGCCTTGAAAAATGTAATTGAAATACTGTAGAATTCCATTCATTCCTATGGTGGACTGCTTCTTCTGGGGAGTACCAATATGGCCGACCGGTGGCTTCAAAACCAGCAGCATACTACCCTGCATCCCACTGCTGGCTTTCTTCTGATGCTAAGCAGGGTTGGCCTGGTTGGTCCCTGGATGGGAGACCAGATGCTGCTGGAAGTGGTGTTGGAGGACCAGTAGGGATCACCTTTTCTTCTGGTCAACAAAAATCAATCCCAATGCCTCAGGGCAGTGTTTGGGGACATTGTCCTGTGTAGGGTGCCGTCTTTCGGATGGGACGTTAAATGGGTGTCCTGATTCTCTGTGGTCACTAAAGATCCCAAGGCAATTATTGTAGGGGTGTTAACCTTGGTGTCCTGGCTAAATTCCCAATCTGGCCTTCATACCATCACGGCCATCCTCAGCTTACAATTGGCTCATTTTCCCCCTGTAACTATTCACCAGGTTGTTGCTGTAAATGAGAATGTGTTCTCAGTCAACTTACCTGGTAAAATAAGGGTTAAATAAAAAACAATACATAGCATTAGCAATCCAGGGTTTATATTAATCATTGACTGCCACTGTAGATCTAAAGGTGGGAAGAAGGAAGACAACTCCGCCTAGCCAGGTGGTGTGTAAAAAGATAACATCCTCTTGAGGGAGTCTTCCGTTGTTGAAGTACTGTGGCTGTCTGTTCTCAGTTTTCTCCACTATTTGACTAACTTCAGAGGAAAGATAAAAGTTACATGGAAGAGGTTGTGCTGATGTTAAACGTATGATACCTTGGTCTGCTGTCGTTCCACCTGTCAACATAGAAAATATAGGCTACCAACGTGTTCTCACGTGTTTCTAGAGTTCCTCTACAAATACTAGGAATTTATTGAAAAAGCCATCCATAATACCATTTCAGAATCATCGAAAGTAATGTAAAAAAAGAAGAAGAGCAGACATATTTCTCCGGCAGAGAGTTAAAATGCAGCATGCTTTCAAATGAGACCTAAGTCTCAATGGTAATCACATATCATGACTTCACAAAGTATAACCAAATACCCGTTGGATTCAATAGACTACTGGAATAAACAGGCTCCAAAAGATAAGGTTTTTCTCTGCTCCAACAGCAGATAAAAAAAGGCATGCTAGGTGAATGTTTCGTAGGAGTCTAAAAGAGACAACGCTATGGCATAAAAACAAGTCTAATTAAAATAACAGTCCAGGGTGTTATACTGGTACTCTGATCCAAAGAGCAGGGCGGGGGAATGACATGTGTAAGTGCCAGATAGGTAAGGGGGTGGAGTTTGGCATTTAGAAGCGGGCATGGATTATCTTCAGAGGGTCTGTTTCCCACATTTTGGGGTCCCACGCCTGGAACCAGCCAGTGAAGGTTGGGGGTTCAGCCCCTTGTTTGATGGTGGTGATGGACAGTCCTCTGCGTCCAGAGGGGTCTGAGTCCACATAGTCCTTAGCTAGAGAGGGAGGGAGACATTAACATTAACAATGTCTACACTGTATTTCTGATCAATTTGATGTTATTTTAATGGACAAGAAATGTGCTTTTCTTTAAAAAACAAGGACATTTCTAAGTGACCCCAAACTTTTGAACGGTAGTGTGTGTGTGTATATATATATACATTGGGGCAAAAAAACTATTTAGTCAGCCACCAATTGTGCAAGTTATCCCACTTAAAAAGATGAGAGGCCTGTAATTTTCATCATAGGTACACTTTAACTATGACAGACAAAATGGGAAAAAAAATCCAGAAAATCACATTGTAGGATTTTTTATTAATTTATTTGCAAATTATGGTGGAAAATAAGTATTTGGTCAATAACAAAAGTTCATCTCAATACTTTGTTATATACCCTTTGTTGGCAATGACAGAGGTCAAACGTTTTCTGTAAGTCTTCACAAGGTTTTCACACACTGTTGCTGGTATTTTCCCATTTTGTCTGTCATAGTTGAAGTGTACCTATGATGAAAATTACAGGCCTCTCTCATCTTTTTAAGTGGGATAACTTGCACAATTGGTGGCTGACTAAATGCTTTTTTTGCCCCACTGTATATATATGACACACCTACTCATTCAAGGGTTTTACTTTATTTGTACATTTTCTACATTGTAGAATAATGGTGAAGACATCAAAACTATGAAATAACACATATGGAATCATGCAGTAACCAAACAAGTGTTAAACAAATCAAAATATATTTTAGATTTGAGATTCTTCAAAGTAGCCATTCTTTGACTTGATGACAGCTTTGGACACTCTTGGCATTCTCTCAACCAGCTTCATGAGGTAGTGACCTGGAATGCATTTCAATTAACAGATGTGCCTTGTTAAAAGTTCATTTGTGGAATTACTTTCCTTCTTAATGCGTTTGAGCCAATCAGTTGTGTTGTGATAAGGTGATGGTGGTATTTAAAAAATGTATATATATTTTACCTTCATTTATCTAGGCAAGTCAGTTAAGAACAGATTCTTATTTTCAATGAGGGCCTAGGAACAGTGGGTTAACTGCCTGTTCAGGGGCAGAATGACAGATTTGTACCTTGTCAGCTCGGGGATTCGAACTTGCAACCTTTCGGTTACTAGTTCAACGCTCTAACCACTAGGCTACCCTGCCACCCCTAGATAGCTCTATTTGATCAAATACCAAGTCCATATTTTGCAAGAGCAGCTCAAATAAGCAAAGATAAATAACAGTCCATCATTACTTTAAGGCACAAAGGTCAATCATTGTGGAACATTTCAAGAACTTTAAAAGATTCTTCAAGTGCAGTCGCAAAAACCATCAAGCGCTCTGATGAAACTGGCTCTCATGAGGACCGCCACAGGAAAGGAAGTTCCAGAGTTCCCTCTGCTGCAGATGATAAGTTGGTGGTTACTTTGAAGAATCTAAAATCTAAAATATATTTTGATTTGTTTAACACTTCTTTGGTTACTACACGATAACATATGTGTTATTTCATAGTGTTTATGTATTCACTGTTATTCTATCATGTAGAAAATAGTCAAATAAAGAAAAACCCTTGAATGAGTATGTCTGTCCAAACTTTTGACTGGTACTGTATGTAAATGTCCTTGTTTGATTATATAGATACAGTTAGAGCTCATGTTCTCCTTAATCAGTTGTGGCCCCAGTCTTCGTCCTGGGTAGGGGCCACTGTGAAAGTTTGTTTCCCTGCGTGTTTGTCCTACCTATTTTGGGTGCTCCAGTTCTCTCTTCTGCATTTGCTTCATTGCCGATCCAGAGGAAGATCTGGCGGGAGTCCAGAAATGCTGTTAGCTTATAGACTTTCAGATTCACTCTGCATTGTATTTTTAGAGCAGAAGATGAACACGCTTGTGAATTATGATATGGATGGGGGAGCTTCACTCACCTGGTCCCAGGTGTCCAGCAACATGACATCATCAGTGGCCAGGTCAGTCTGTTGGAAGTCTCCAGGAACCTCTTCCACCTGATGATTGGAGGATTACAATATGTTACAGCACTTTGGAACATGGGCACATTTGACTTGTGCATTGTACTTTGTATTACCTATGCATTTTTCTCTCCTCCTGAGTGACACTGAATTCCCCATTGGGGATGAACTGAGAATATATCTATCCAAGAGAGTTAGTTACGTTAGACACACTCAACAACAATCCATCACTTACACTGAGGCATCCGGTCTTGTTGGAGCAGCCAAACAGGCGTGGAGGTTTGACCATGTTCTGCAGACTCTTGGAAGTCTGGTACTCCTTCTTCCCTCCCAGGGCAGACCAGAACCCAGCTAGGACAGAAAAGACCAGCATGGATTAGTCTCCTTGGTTGTTTGGCACTATATAGTGTTTTCTTGTGATTTGTCAGGATGTGTGATGTTATCTCTTTTCTGTCTTATTTAGGGGCACATTTCAATTATCTAAAGTTGTTTCCTCTCCATGTAACCTTTCCTTCATCAACACTCATCTGAAAAAGTTGCTTTCCCATATCCTGTGATTTCAGGCTGTAGATGAAGGATAAGACAAGAAGAAGAAGCCACATTTGACTATTGAGATGCACCCCATGTCATACTATTGAGATCCAGCCAAATTAAAAATATTAAGATGCACTCCACTTAATACAATAAACCTGTAACACTAGATGGAATCCTTACCTGGCTCCTTGCCCTCAGACACATTACTGCCACTGCCACCCAGGAAACCCACAACGTGCTTGGCGGCGGCCATTTCCTCCTCACTGGCACCCACCCCTCTCCACACAAACATGGCGGTGGGAGATTTGAGCACAAACACGTCATTGGTGTTCAGGAAGGAGGCAGAGGGCTCTACCTGAGAGAGAGAGGAGACAACGAGGTGCTCAGAAGTTGTTCAGTCATTTTGATGGTTTAGGCTAACAATTGTTAGACACTTAATCTTCCTCAAGCAATCACACACACAGGTACAAAGTGTGGTCCCACTTTGACACACATATACACACATGGAGAACTCACCTCTACAGCTCGTGTAGCGCGGGTGGAGGATTGACGAATGTGGAAGAGGCGGGTGCTGCCAGTACCCGACTGTCCTCCTTTACGGGACGTCCCTCCATTATGGACCATCATGGGCTTGCCCTGGAACAGGCTCATCAGGTGGGGGGGTTCCTGGCCCTGGGTCACACGCACCTGGAGGGGAAAATGGACACTTAATGATAACTATGTAGAAGAAAAGCCATTCTAAAGTGACAGGTAATTCTGATTTAATAAAAAAAATTGCCATAGATTGCTTTCCTTATTATAATATACTGTCATGATGGAACCTTGTGTCAATATGGTAACCATTAAAATTATACACACACTGGATGTAAAACAAAGTGTGACTGCCCTCTGCTGGACAGTATAAAAAACTTTCCACACAACTATTCAGTCTATAAAGACAAAATCCACACGTGGTTCAATAATATGACCTCACTTGTGAGAGACTTAAATGACTGGACACCAATGCAGCCGCTGCCCTTGCCAAAAGATCATCCATCATGCCATCGGCTTTATGAAGCACGATAAATGAAACAGCTTTGGCCTATTCACTTATAGTGCTTAGTCCAGTGACCTTACGAATCTAAATGTCACACCGTTGTACCTATTGCTCAGGTGCTTTTGGACTGTGAGTGTTGGGGACATGGGGATGAAATGGAGAGGATAGAGACCCACCTGAACAGGGGCTCCTCCCATAGAGTCATCCAGCTTCACCGTGAGGAAGGCAGAGGCTGCCAGCTCATCCTGGGTGCACTTCAGCCCCTGCCTGACACACACGCAGATACAGATTAATAAACACAAAAACACACACACGTCAAGCCCACCTTATTGAGACCTTTCTACGGGTATCGAACATGCACTACTACAAGTACTGAGTCAGTTTTGCCATGATTATTTCAGATACATCCTTCTTTATGAACTTAGACTAGGAGAACACATCTAAGAGTTTCAGAATATTCCAGAACAGGTTGGGGTAAGGTCAAATACCCCATTGGTGTGATTTGTTATTAATGATGTCACGTACACACACCGGGTTTCCATGTAATTTGCACTGACCAGGTGGCAGATGCATAGTAGATGATAAGGTGTGGTAGCCTAGTGGTTAGAGCATTAGGCCAGTAACCGCAACGTTGCTGGATCGAATCCCCAAACCAACAAGGTAAAAATCTGTCGTCCCTGAGCAAGGCAGTTATTCCCGGGGTGCCGAAAACAGGGATGTCGATTATGGCAGCCCCCCACACCTCTCTGATTCAGAGGGGTTGGGTTAGATGCAGAATATACATTTCAGTTGTATAACTGACTAGGTATCCCCTTTCCTTGTAGAGGATGTCATTTGAACTGTCTATATGTAAATAAAGATGTTGTGGATGATGTCATATGTACTGACCAAGTGTAAAGTAGATGTAGTCATTTTAACTGTCTAGGTGTAAATAAATGATGTCATGTTTATAGCATATTTTTGGATGATGTCATATGTACTGACCAGGTGTAGATGATGTGCTGCTCCCTGCCTCCCAGCCTGTAGCTGTAAAGGATGAGGTAACAGTCTCCTCCGTAGAACTGGCCATAAGAGGAGGGATCCACAGCCACCTTATCACCATCCTCAACACGCCAGATCTGAAACCAATAGTATAATTTTCCACGTGTATGTTGCTGCCCTCATCTGTTTGAAAAGTGCCCAGCACCCTGAGTGACCCTTTGCTTCAAAACCTTGTATTTACCAGGGCTAATTTTCCCAAAAACATCTTAAAGGCCCAGTGCAGTCAAACACTTGATTTACCTGTGTTTTATATACAGTATATTTCCACACTAAGAGGTAGAAGTAAAACTGTGAAATTGTGAAAATTATAATAATGATTATGCCCTTTAAGTGTAAAAGCTGTTTCAAAAGACTGCCTGAAATGTATGCCTGTTTTGGTGGGGTGGAGTTTTGGTTTGCCTGGTGACCTATAAGAAAGAGAGTTCCAAACCTCTCTGCCAATAAAAGCTAGTTTTCAGTTTTCCCCTCCCTACTCAGACCATTCCCAGAAGGTCCTAGCTAATTTCTTGCTTGAGAAATTGCTCTTTGCTAAGAATCTATTTTAATTGAAAACAATCATAGTAAGGTAATTCATTGTTACACAAAAAAAATGGCTGCATGGGACATTTAAGGCTAAGTTCATTGTTAGAACCTTAGTAGGAGAATTGTTAAATCTCAGAGCTGTTTCCCAAAACCAGCGTTATTAACATTGCACTTTAAAAAGCTCATAATCTAACGCCTGCCTCAGACCACTCTTAGAACAGCCAACTGCATCGTTCGATTCTCTTTAGCCCTCCTGCATCACTTTATACAGGCTTAGTTCAGCGGTCTGAAACATACGGGCAGTGAGCTACATCTGGTCCCCTAGCCAATTTAGTGTGGCACGTGGTTGTCTTTGTAAACATAAACAGCCGGACCCTGGGCAAAATTACTATGAGAACCCTCACTTAGTTATTTCCATTGTAGTCCAGTGTTGTGTGTTTTACCTGGACTTTGCCCTTGCCGTCGTCCACCATGTTGTGCTGGGCGGCCATGTTGTTGTTGGAGTGGAGGGTGGAGGCGTCGAAAGGCACTTGCTCCACCTTGGCGATGCGGCCGATGGTGTAGGCCTTACTGGGGCCCGTGGTCTGGTCCTTGTCCTTCCAGTCACTGAAGAACTGCTTGAACAGAGTGGTCTCACCTCCTGCTGGTAGTACCTGGATCTGCAAGGCCGAAGAAAAAGGAAGAGTCAGTTGTTCTGTTGTTTACCATGAACCTCGATTTCCTCTCACATGCATTCCAATAGCCAATTGATAATCTAAATTTAGTAGTGTGGTTATGTGAGACTAGTTCACTATCAATATTTGTTTTCAATTCATTATTGTTCAACATTTTAAGTAACTTAAAAAATAAAATAAAAAGTGGACATAGCTAACAACATTTTGAACATAGCCTAGTAGTGCCTGAGCAAGACCTAGCAAAGGTCCAAATGTTTTCATCCATGCTCATTTAAAAATGTTACTTCACATTATTCCATCAGCGTACCTGTGTCTTGTCAGAGTAGCCCTTCTCTTTGATGAACTGCTGGGCTGCTGACATGGCTGCTTTGCGCTCGGCTGCATTGGCCTTGGGTCCTGTGATGGAGGTAAGATAAAGTTGATTAATCATCAACACATCTCAACAATACTCTAAAAATGCACAGCTGTGCACAAGGATTTAGTGAACATTTACTCGACTTCTCATTCTGAATCTCGCACTATCCTACACAGTAGAAAATATGTTTTACGAATTTTATATATGAATCACTTTTAACTGCATTCTATGTAAGAAATGTGTTGCATAGGTTTGATATCCTGGCAAGTGTTTAAAAACAGTGGCGAGGACTAGTCTACCTTTCCATACGAAGACGTTCTTGTCCACTCCGTTGTCCAGGATGTAGCACTCCTCGGCAGTCAGCATGGCCTGTTTGAAGGGGCTGGACGAGGCCACCACCGACGACTTCATAGAGCCAGAGGCATCGGAGATCTACAAAATACACAGAGATGAGATATCAATAAATACAGACATTTATACTGTACATATATTGACAGTACTCCCTTGAAAAATAATTTGTTCTTCTCAAATGGATCCTTAAATAATATATACTAAATGTTATGAACAACTAAACACATAACGTCCTAGATTCACAATGCATGTGAATGAGCTGGAGAGATCAACAACGTGTGAGCACTGAGATGGACAACACCATTATCAAGAGAAGAGAACAATGAGATAGGAACAACAATTACAAATCATTAGACTGATGTTGAACAACAAAGGTGCAGTAACATCAGTTACCATGTAGAGGGCACCCTTCTTCCTGTTGGAGGTGTCCACCTTCTCATCATCAGGGGTGCCAGGGGGGATACTGGGTTTGGGCCCCAGAGCCTAGGACAGATCCAAAATGGAGGATTAGCTTCATACAGAGACAGAGCAATGCCAGTCTCTCCCTTTTTTATCTCTCTCTCTCTCTCTCTCTCTCTCTCTCTCTCTACATTGTTTTTGGCACAGAGCTAGCACAGAAATGACACATAGCACAAAGCTTTTGTGCCCACATATATTCCCACGGCGAGGGGTATTTCAATGTCCAGCACCATTTTATGATATGGTATCATCGTCACGTCCAACGATGGAATATTTGAATGTTATTTGGATACAGTAGGTGTGTAAGTACGAGTAACTTGCTTGAGTGTGTGTGTGTGTGTGTGTGTGTGTGTGTGTGTGTGTCGCTCTTATATCCAATAGTTCTTCCCGGCTGTATGTAATAAGACTTAAGATTTCCTGGGGTAACAATGTAAGAAATAATACCTAAAAAAATAATAATTACTGCATAGTTTCCTAAGGACTCGAAGCGAGGCGACCATCTCTGTCAGCGCCATCTTGTAGAAATTTGATTTGGATTTGATTTGTGTGTGTGTGTGTGTGAACGTGTTTAACTATACTTGTGGGGACCAGAAGTCTCCACAAGAATAGTAAACAAGCAAACATTTGAACAATTGGGGTCAAATGCTATTTCTAGGGAGTTTAGGGTTAAGGTTAGAATTAGTGTTAGAATTAGGGTTAGGCAGAGTTGTAGACTCAAGTCACATGACTTGGACTCGAGTCTGAATCGAGTCACAAATTTGATGACTCGAATTGATATAAAATAAAATAACTTGGACTTGGAGCCCGTAGACATGGGACTTGAATTGAATTGAGACTGATGACAAGAAAGTATCTGGCCAGGTTTTCTCATTTTTTTGTCACTCATTTTGTGGATTATTCACACAGCCAGAGACAGTAACCGCTGCATCACCCTTGCAATACAAATAACTTGCCAATTTGAACAGATTGGCAAGTGAAACACACCCTCGGCACTCTGATTGCACCAGCAAACTGTCAATCAACACAGGTCGGGAGAGCTGGAAAACAGATTGCTGATTTGCTGTACAGCTATAGGATCGGTTGCAGCGCAAACATCAAATTGGAGGGAGAGAGGATTGCCATAATGATAAAAAATTATGCCCCAAATCTTGTTTGGTGATCAATAATATTAACTGTGTACTTTACAAGCTCACCTGCAATGGGGCATCAATTACTAGCATAGGCCTAATGGTCTTCTGGCATGTAGACCTAATGGTCTTCTGGCATGTAGGCCTAACAATTTCTTGAAATTGATAATTTACTTATGAAGCTTTGCATTTGGAATTTGTAGTTAAAATGTATTCTTACTAAGAAAAGACTCTCGTCACTCACGCTCTCCAAACTCCCGCCAGTGGAGAGCGCTTTTTTTTTGCTGTTGCTTTCACACGTTTACATTCACAGGCCCTATGTGATAAATCTATATTCCATTTAATACAAAAATAATTATTAGCGTTTCATCATTCCATCCCATACCGTTAATTGCAACATGTAGACATTTCTGTTTCATGTTTGATAGGCCAACGACACATTTTCATTTAGCCAACCATTTCTTACCCTGCTCTGAGTGGACGTGAGGCCTATCCTCTCTTCTCCAGACCATTTCCGGAGACCTTCTCCCTTACCTCACCTCGCTCATCAACTCATCCCTGACCGCTGGCTACGTCCCTTCTGTCTTCAAGAGAGCGAGAGTTGCACCCCTTCTGAAAAAACCTACACTCGATCCCTCCGATGTCAACAACTACAGACCAGTATCCCTTCTTTCTTTTCTCTCCAAAACTCTTGAACGTGCCGTCCTTGGCCAGCTCTCCCGCTATCTCTCTCAGAATGACCTTCTTGATCCAAATCAGTCAGGTTTCAAGACTAGTCATTCAACTGAGACTGCTCTTCTCTGTATCACGGAGGCCCTCCGCACTGCTAAAGCTAACTCTCTCTCCTCTGCTCTCATCCTTCTAGACCTATCGGCTGCCTTCGATACTGTGAACCATCAGATCCTCCTCTCCACCCTCTCCGAGTTGGGCATCTCCGGCACGGCCCACGCTTGGATTGCGTCCTACCTGACAGGTCGCTCCTACCAGGTGGCGTGGCGAGAATCTGTCTCCTCACCACGCGCTCTCACCACTGGCGTCCCCCAGGGCTCTGTTCTAGGCCCTCTCCTATTCTCGCTATACACCAAGTCACTTGGCTCTGTCATAACCTCACATGGTCTCTCCTATCATTGCTATGCAGACGACACACAATTAATCTTCTCCTTTCCCCCTTCTGATGACCAGGTGGCGAATCGCATCTCTGCATGTCTGGCAGACATATCAGTGTGGATGACGGATCACCACCTCAAGCTGAACCTCGGCAAGACGGAGCTGCTCTTCCTCCCGGGGAAGGACTGCCCATTCCATGATCTCGCCATCACGGTTGACAACTCCATTGTGTCCTCCTCCCAGAGCGCTAAGAACCTTGGCGTGATCCTGGACAACACCCTGTCGTTCTCAACTAACATCAAGGCGGTGGCCCGTTCTTGTAGGTTCATGCTCTACAACATCCGCAGAGTACGACCCTGCCTCACACAGGAAGCAGCGCAGGTCCTAATCCAGGCACTTGTCATCTCCCGTCTGGATTACTGCAACTCGCTGTTGGCTGGGCTCCCTGTCTGTGCCATTAAACCCCTACAACTCATCCAGAACGCCGCAGCCCGTCTGGTGTTCAACCTTCCCAAGTTCTCTCACGTCACCCCGCTCCTCCGCTCTCTCCACTGGCTTCCAGTTGAAGCTCGCATCCGCTACAAGACCATGGTGCTTGCCTACGGAGCTGTGAGGGGAACGGCACCTCAGTACCTCCAGGCTCTGATCAGGCCCTACACCCAAACAAGGGCACTGCGTTCATCCACCTCTGGCCTGCTCGCCTCCCTACCACTGAGGAAGTACAGTTCCTGCGCAGCCCAGTCAAAACTGTTCGCTGCTCTGGCCCCCCAATGGTGGAACAAACTCCCTCACGACGCCAGGACAGCGGAGTCAATCACCACCTTCCGGAGACACCTGAAACCCCACCTCTTTCAGGAATACCTAGGATAGGATAAAGTAATCCTTCTCACCCCCCTTAAAATATTTAGATGCACTATTGTAAAGTGGCTGTTCCACTGGATGTCTTAAGGTGAACGCACCAATTTGTAAGTCGCTCTGGATAAGAGCGTCTGCTAAATGACTTAAATGTAAATGTAAATATTGCAGATGGATGTTCGAAAGAGTCATGAGGTAGAAGTTTGGTTTATTTAATTCAATATATGGTTTCCTTTGTTCATATTTCCCGGGTTGTGTCTGGGTTCTGTGTTTCTGTGTCCTACAGTACAGTTCTGAGTAATAGGAGCGCACTGTAGAATGCTTTGGGGTCAGAACGTTGAATAAGAGAAAATTATTGTTCCATGTATGCATTGTGTTGAAATATCATAAAAATAATTCCGTCTGATTAAGACAAATGTAACAATGGATATGGAAATAAATGGCCTTTTACATTAGAACCAGTTTATTAGTTTTAATTGCCAATTACAATTATGGTCCTGGGGGCCAAGTGCTTCTATTGTGTAGTAGGCCTACCTGCTTGAGCTCCTGTTAGACAGATTCCATTTGGCTTTTCAAGGGGAGGCTGAACAGTCTTGCACTCTACCAGTGTCCGTTAAGATAGGACAGGTTAAGCCTGATACAGAGGCTATATCTTTTGGGCTGTTGCCGTGTATATTTGGTAAATCTACTTGTATATTTGGTATGAAATGACGCTTTCACCATTGGAACATCTGTAAATAAATGTACACTCTGAGCACGTCAACCTGCCTTGCCTTCTGCTGATGTCATGCCCTTACGACAGCTACAATATCCCTATTTTACATTGATATTGGCTGATAAAAATCACAAAGTTTACCTTTCAGTAATGCATCTAATGTAGCCTTTCAACAACCTGACTCAAACACAGAGGAACGCTAGAAACGTGTTTCAGTTGCAAAATGGAACAGTTTGGACTACTGATTTCACCCTAGATCAGCTAGATGCTAGATCAGCTAGATGCTAGATCAGCCAGATGCAAGATCAGCCAGATGCTAGATCAGCTAGATGCTAGATCAGCCAGATGCTAGATCAGCCAGATGCTAGATCAGCCAGATGCAAGATCAGCCAGATGCTAGATCAGCCAGATGCTAGATGCTACATCAGCCAGATGCTAGATCAGCCAGATGCTAGATGCTAGATCAGCTAGATGCCTGATGCTAGATCAGCCAGATGCTAGATCAGCTAGATGCCTGATGCTAGATCAGCTAGATGCTAGATCAGCCAGATGCTAGATCAGCCAGATGCAAGATCAGCCAGATGCTAGATCAGCCAGATGCTACATCAGCCAGATGCTAGATCAGCCAGATGCTAGATGCTAGATCAGCTAGATGCCTGATGCTAGATCAGCTAGATGCTAGATCAGCCAGATGCTAGATCAGCTAGATGCTAGATCAGCCAGATGCTAGATCAGCCAGATGCTAGATGCTAGATCAGCTAGATGCCTGATGCTAGATCAGCTAGATGCTAGATCAGCCAGATGCTAGATCAGCCAGATGCTAGATGCTAGATCAGCTAGATGCCTGATGCTAGATCAGCTAGATGCTAGATGCTAGATCAGCTAGATGTCTGATGCTAGATCAGCTAGATGCTAGATCAGCTAGATGCTAGATCAGCTAGATGCCTGATGCTAGATCAGCTAGATGCTAGATGCTAGATGCCTGATGCTAGATCAGCTAGATGCCTGATGCTAGATCAGCTAGATGCTAGATCAGCCAGATGCTAGATCAGCCAGATGCTAGATGCTAGATCAGCTAGATGCCTGATGCTAGATCAGCTAGATGCTAGATCAGCTAGATGCCTGATGCTAGATCAGCTAGATGCTAGATCAGCCAGATGCTAGATCAGCCAGATGCTAGATGCTAGATCAGCTAGATGCCTGATGCTAGATCAGCTAGATGCCTGATGCTAGATCAGCTAGATGCCTGATGCTAGATCAGCCAGATGCTAGATGCTAGATCAGCTAGATGCAAAAAAAAAAAAAGTGTGCAGTGAATGTGTCACTGTCTGTCACCTTGATTACTCCAATATGTCTCTCGACCTGTACCTATGTTATAAACTTTCATTTGTATGCTAGGTTGTAGCAACCTCATGATGGGTATAGGGAAAATTCCAGTATCATGTAGTAGCCTAAACCTATTGACATTACATTGAACTGGGTGAATGGAATATCAATGAAAGGCATCCAATATGTTGTAATAGAAATAAGGCCATGCTCATATTATATATATATTTTTTCTCTAATTTTAAACGACACCAACCGTGTATGTGTGTGTGTGCGTGTGTGCGTGTGTGCATGTGTGTGTGTGTGTAAGCATGTTTGTGTGTATCCCTATCCCTCACCTCAGTGAGTTCCTGTGGCTCAGCACCATCCTCCACCATGTGGAGCTTGGCCCTGCCGTTCCTCTCGTTGTCCCTGATGTCGATGGCCACCTGGGAGGCCTTCAGTCTCTCGAAGCGGTTACTCTCACTGCCACACCACTGGTAGATATCCTGAAGAAGAGGTGGAAAAGAAATACAAGACATAAAGTGTTTAGGTTTCCAGTGGTACCATGTAGGTACAGATATTGTGTTCGGTGACTATATTACTGTCTGTTAGGTGACTATATTACTGTCTGTTCGGTGACTATATTACTGTCTGTTCGGTGACTAAGGGCTCTATACGTGTACTGATATTACTGTCTGTTAGGTGACTAAGGGCTCTATACGGGTACTGATATTACTGTCTGTTCGGTGACTAAGGCCTCTATACGTGTACTGATATTACTGTCTGTTAGGTGACTAAGGGCTCTATACGTGTACTGATATTACTGTCTGTTAGGTGACTAAGGGCTCTATACGGGTACTGATATTACTGTCTGTTCGGTGACTAAGGCCTCTATACGTGTACTGATATTACTGTCTGTTAGGTGACTAAGGCCTCTATACGTGTACTGATATTACTGTCTGTTCGGTGACTAAGGCCTCTATACGTGTACTGATATTACTGTCTGTTCGGTGACTAAGGCCTCTATACGTGTACTGATATTACTGTCTGTTAGGTGACTAAGGCCTCTATACGTGTACTGATATTACTGTCTGTTCGGTGACTAAGGGCTCTATACGTGTACTGATATTACTGTCTGTTAGGTGACTAAGGCCTCTATACGTGTACTGATATTACTGTCTGTTCGGTGACTAAGGCCTCTATACGTGTACTGATATTACTGTCTGTTCGGTGACTAAGGCCTCTATACGTGTACTGATATTACTGTCTGTTCGGTGACTAAGGCCTCTATACGTGTACTGATATTACTGTCTGTTAGGTGACTAAGGCCTCTATACGTGTACTGATATTACTGTCTGTTCGGTGACTAAGGGCTCTATACGTGTACTGATATTACTGTCTGTTAGGTGACTAAGGCCTCTATACGTGTACAGATATTACTGTCTGTTCGGTGACTAAGGCCTCTATACGTGTACTGATATTACTGTCTGTTCGGTGACTAAGGCCTCTATACGTGTACTGATATTACTGTCTGTTAGGTGACTAAGGCCTCTATACGTGTACTGATATTACTGTCTGTTCGGTGACTAAGGCCTCTATACGTGTACTGATATTACTGTCTGTTCGGTGACTAAGGCCTCTATACGTGTACTGATATTACTGTCTGTTCGGTGACTAAGGCCTCTATACGTGTACAGATATTACTGTCTGTTCGGTGACTAAGGCCTCTATACGTGTACTGATATTACTGTCTGTTCGGTGACTAAGGCCTCTATACGTGTACTGATATTACTGTCTGTTCGGTGACTAAGGCCTCTATACGTGTACTGATATTACTGTCTGTTCGGTGACTAAGGCCTCTATACGTGTACAGATATTACTGTCTGTTCGGTGACTAAGGCCTCTATACGTGTACTGATATTACTGTCTGTTAGGTGACTAAGGGCTCTATACGTGTACTGATATTACTGTCTGTTCGGTGACTAAGGGCTCTATACGTGTACTGATATTACTGTCTGTTCGGTGACTAAGGCCTCTATACATGTACAGATATTACTGTCTGTTCGGTGACTAAGGCCTCTATACGTGTACAGATATTACTGTCTGTTCGGTGACTAAGGCCTCTATACGTGTACTGATATTACTGTCTGTTAGGTGACTAAGGCCTCTATACGTGTACAGATATTACTGTCTGTTAGGTGACTAAGGCCTCTATATGTGTACTGATATTACTGTCTGTTAGGTGACTAAGGCCTCTATACGTGTACTGATATTACTGTCTGTTCGGTGACTAAGGCCTCTATACGTGTACTGATATTACTGTCTGTTAGGTGACTAAGGCCTCTATACGTGTACAGATATTACTGTCTGTTAGGTGACTAAGGCCTCTATATGTGTACTGATATTACTGTCTGTTAGGTGACTAAGGCCTCTATACGTGTACTGATATTACTGTCTGTTAGGTGACTAAGGCCTCTATACGTGTACTGATATTACTGTCTGTTAGGTGACTAAGGCCTCTATACGTGTACTGATATTACTGTCTGTTAGGTGACTAAGGCCTCTATACGTGTACAGATATTACTGTCTGTTCGGTGACTAAGGCCTCTATACGTGTACTGATATTACTGTCTGTTAGGTGACTAAGGCCTCTATACGTGTACTGATATTACTGTCTGTTCGGTGACTAAGGCCTCTATACGTGTACTGATATTACTGTCTGTTAGGTGACTAAGGCCTCTATACGTGTACAGATATTACTGTCTGTTAGGTGACTAAGGCCTCTATATGTGTACTGATATTACTGTCTGTTAGGTGACTAAGGCCTCTATACGTGTACTGATATTACTGTCTGTTCGGTGACTAAGGCCTCTATACGTGTACTGATATTACTGTCTGTTAGGTGACTAAGGCCTCTATACGTGTACAGATATTACTGTCTGTTAGGTGACTAAGGCCTCTATATGTGTACTGATATTACTGTCTGTTAGGTGACTAAGGCCTCTATACGTGTACTGATATTACTGTCTGTTCGGTGACTAAGGCCTCTATACGTGTACTGATATTACTGTCTGTTCGGTGACTAAGGCCTCTATACGTGTACTGATATTACTGTCTGTTAGGTGACTAAGGCCTCTACGTGTACTGATATTACTGTCTGTTAGGTGACTAAGGCCTCTATACGTGTACTGATATTACTGTCTGTTCGGTGACTAAGGCCTCTATACGTGTACAGATATTACTGTCTGTTCGGTGACTAAGGCCTCTATACGTGTACTGATATTCCATTTCAGGTGTATATCATTTTTACTTTTCATGTTACTTAGCCAAAAGCCCTTCAGGCTTGTAGGGCAAAATCCTAACTTAAGATGCATAGCTTAACATTTTATTCAAATATTCCATTGAGGTCAATGCATGATTATGATGTGAGATACTGCACCTATAAGTTTTCATGTTACTTAGCTCGTAGCCCTGATTCCGGCTTACAGTTTTCCAATACTGTAGCCTACATATACACAGGCCAGATCTACATTTCACCTTTACTGTAGTGTAGAGTTTTACCTTGCCCAGGTCCACGATAAAGCAGTCTCCCTGGTTGAAGCTAGCCCAGGACAGTACCACCTCCGTGGCCCGGATGGTCCGCCTCCCCTTGATGTGCAACAAGCGCTTCACACTCATGTCATTGGTCACAACGTGCTGGAAGCCTGAAGCCACGCCCCCTTGCTGTGATAGGAGGGGTCAAATAATGTCAAAGAGTAATGATGAGGCTTGTTCGGTGGTGCGCAATGTTTGAAACCTTGCAGCTTGAAATGTATTACATAAAACTTGCATTATTCCCTATTCGACAAGACAGAGAATAATTTCTGTTCTACACTACAGATTTCTACCTTAATGTGCTGTCAGCTGAGCCTTCCTGGTAAGCCGCCACACAAAAACATGCGTATGGAGGATAGAGGGAAATATTGAAACGTGATAAAAGTTTGCAAACCATTGATATCACTGTCCAAACTTCAATTCAACTCAAACAATTTGTCCATTAGTTTGGGGAAAAAACATTGGCAAATCCTGGTTCTGCTTTTCCTCTCAAGGGCATACAAAGTGTGTTCCCATGTTATGTGATTATGAGAATTCCCCAAATGAGAAACAGATCTACTCTGAGGGAGAGAGTTCTCCTGAGAAAGACGGATAACTTTCCATGGCAGAGAAGCAGCTTTGTTTATTTTCATGGAAAGAATGTTTTATGTCTACAGGGTAATGAAGGTTTCATATAATGAGCCCTAGCTTGGTACCCTGTTCCCCTCTCCCTCTTTTCTCACCCCTCCCTATTTCTCCCTCTTACCCTCGCTCTCTTTCCCCTCTCTCTCAATGTCCAGATGCTTTTTTATCAGCGTGTGTGTTTTGAGGTGGGGGTGGGGAGGAGGTAAATGTGGTGTTGTAGTGAAATGAGGAATTCTCATTAATTAATTTCTCATGTTACCCTTTCCTCTCTTTGTTCTGATCCCTCATAATCCACATCTCTTTCTTTCTCCCTCTCTCTATTTTTCTCTCTCAAGGACACTGTGTGTAACTCTACAATAAAAGGAAGATAGTTTCCACAAACCGAACATTTCAAAATGGTAAACAGAACTGGGTTAATTACTGCCATCTAAACCAAGGTCTGAGATTTTTCTGGAAATGTAAAAAGACGGTGAGAGAAACAGCAAAGGGTAAACTCTCAAATCCCACAGTTGTTGTATTTATAAGGAATTCAAAATGGCTGCCGTTGACATGCTGGTTGCAGTGACTATAGTGCCTGTCACACCTTTGGATGTAAACATGACAAAGGCTAAGAGGAATGAATGTTAATGTCTATGAACTTCAGACTCATTCACTTCATTGCAACGTTTATGGGATGTCGCAAATGATTAAACCAGTGCTTTAAACCAGTGCTTTAATCATTAGTGACATCCCAGTGACGTCCAAACCGTATCCAGTTTTTCTATCCAGTTTTATCCCGTTTTTTTTTCAATATTTTCTATATCTTATTTTTGGATCAGTAATAATGACTTAATCCTTCTGACCTTATACTGATAGAGTACGTCAATGGATGTCCAAGGAGTATTCCTTCCTATTGCCTAACGCATTGCCACAAACAGGAGCGGTTGTAACAGAGATGTTGCAGATCGCTACGACCAACCCCTCTTGCCCCAACTGTTACCTTTCTAATGCAACACAAACCCTTACATTTCTAATGCACAATAAACCACTTCCTTACCATCAACTAACCCAGGGTATCCCAAACTCGGTCCTGCCCCCCTAGGTGCACGTTTAGGTTTTTGACCTCGCACTACACAGCTGATTGAAATAATTACAGCTTGATGATGAATTGGTTATTTGAATCAGCTGTGTAGGGCTAGGGTAAAAAACTAAATGTGCACCCAGAGGGTGCCCCAGGACCGGGTTTGGGAAACCCTGAACCCACTGCTCTTGTTCAAAGTGTCATTAGTGGATGATTCATTGGAATAAAAAAACAAATCACTTCCCACTCTACATCTTTCAGCTGTTAGCAGAAGAAGCTGACCTTGTATTTGATGCCAGACTTAAAGTAGCCCAAGAAGGTGATGGACTCGTTGTTCTGGACCTCTCTGAACTGGACCGGCCCTCCGCCCAGGAAGTCATCCAGCTGGGTGGCAAAGATGGCCGCCGCTCCTCTCTCATCCTGAGAACACTCATCCCCTGGATGAAAGAGAGCAGAGAAAGTTAGAAATCATCCACAGAGAAATTGCTAAAACCTGTTTTGACCAATAGCGGTTAAGTATTGCCTTTCCAGGCCTTTATTCAAACTGTTGAGTATGGTATAGGTGACTGCCTGTTTTGGTTATAGCCAACTTCTTTTGTAATTACAGTACACCAAGCTTACTAGTGAAAGTCTACAAGCCGCTTGCACATTCTTCACATTTTCCTGCCTTGAAATTAAATGGGGAAAAAAGGGACAAAATGTGATTTATTTCGTACTTATCTTCACTACCTACTCCACATTTTCAAAGTGAAAGCAAAAAAATAAAAAACGAACTTGTCTTGATTGCATATGTCTTCACACTCCAGAGTTAATACTTGCGGGAAGCACCTTCGGCAGCCATTACAGCTGTGAATAATTTGGAATCAGATTCAGCCAACTTTGCGCAACTCTCAGGGCAACATACAGTGCCTTCAGAAAGTATTCACGCCCATTGATTTTTTCCACATTTTGTCGTGTTACAGCCTGAACTTAAAATTGATTAAATGTAGATGTTGTGTCACTGGCCTACACACAATACGGCATCATGTGAAAGTGGAATAATGTTTTTAGAAATGTTTATAAATTAATTACAAATGAAAAGCTGAAACGTCTTGACTCAATAAGTATTCAATCCCTTTGTTATGGCAAGCCTAAATAAGTTCAGGAGTAGAAATGTGCTTAGCAAGTCACATAGTAAGTTGCAGGGACACACCCTGTGTGCATTAATAGTGTTGAACATGATTTTTGAATGACTACCTCATCTGTGTACCCCACACATACAATGGTGTGTCAATACACCCAGTCACGACGAAGATAGAGGCGTCAGTTGCCAGAGAGGAAGGAAACCACTCAGGAATTTCACCATGAGGCCAATGGTGACTTTAAAACAGTTACAGAGTTTGATGGCTGTGATAAGAGAAAACCGAGGATGAATCAACAACCTTGTAGTTAATAAACAATACTAACCTAAATGACAGAGTGAAAAGGAAGCCTGTACAGAATAAATCATTCCAAAACATGCATTCTGTTTGCAATAAGGCACTAAAGTAAAACTGCCCTGAAAAAGTCCTGAATACAAAGAGTTATGTTTGGGCCAAATCCAATACAACACATCACTGAGTACCACTGTTCATATTTTCAAGCATGGTGGTGGCTGCATCATGTTATGGGTATGCTTTTCATTGGCAAGAACTAGGGAGTTATTTAGGATAAAATAAACTAATAGAGCTAAGCGCAGGCAAAATTCTAGAGAAAATCCTGGATCAGTCTGCTATCCAACAGACACTAAGAGACAAATTCCCCTTTCAGCAGGACAATAACCTAAAATGCAAGGCAAAATATGTAACCCTTTTCAGGAAGCTAGGCGTATGTCGCACGTCACTACACAGGAATCAAATAAAATGTATTTATAAAGCCCTTTTTACATCAGCAGATGTCACAAAGTGCTATACAGGAACCCAGTCTAAAACCCCAAACAGCAAGCAATGCAGATGTAGAAGCACAGTGGCTAGGTAAAACTCCCTAGAAAGACAGGATCCTAGGAAGAAACCTAAAGAGGAACCAGGCTCTGAGGGGTTGCCAGTCCTCTTCTGGCTGTGCCGGGTGGAGATTATAAGAGTACATGGTCATTTAGGCCAGATCGTTCTTCAAGATATTCAAATGTTCACAGATGACCAGCAGTGTCAAATAATAATCACAGTGGTTGTAGAGGGGGCAACAGGTCAGCACCTCAGGAGAAAATGTCAGTTGACTTTTCATAGCCGAGTATTCAGAGGTCAGGAGGGGCATTTGAACGTTTTGTTCATTCTTTTGCGGGTTTTGCTGTTGTTGCAGAAATGCCTTCTTAAACGTGAACATTCAAGTGCCCCAATAATAAACTGCCATCTGTAAATATGAATACAATTGTTCAATTACAAGCCTAGTTGGTTTAGCCACAGAAAAAGACAGGAACCTTCCCGTTAGCCACGATTGGCTGGGATATTGTATGCCAAGAGATGAGTTCGGATAAGTCTGACCGGTAGCATGGTTTTACCTATAACAAGCTGCTCAGTATGTTTAGATAATTTTTGCTACTGCGTTTAAAAAATATATATATAACTTTAGCCATGGAGAACTTCAAAAGTGTTGCTACTGCTCTCAACAACATTGCTGCACAGAATTTAGCAGACGCTATCGACAAAGATCAGTGGGAAAAATTGCAATGGCCTACTTTCTACACACGGTCAGTGTGAACCGGAGTGATTTAACACAACGGGCCAAACAAGCAGTAGTTACAAACAAAACGGAAACGACACAGGACGTCTTACTTAGTTAAAGTGGTTCAGTCTGCCGTGAAGCGTTCATCCATGTATACAGGGAAAGGTCTAGCTACATTTTCAGATTATATGCGTATCGAATTTAGTCAAAAAGTCATTTTCATTGCAAGTTAAAGAGTACTGTTAGCTAGCTAGCGAATGTTAGCTTCCTGGCTCGCTAGCTAACATTACTTGTATGATCTGTGTCGTCTGTGTAATATTATTTGTATCTCAGAGAGCCATTTACCATGCTAATTATAGCCTAATGTTAGTTAGCTAGATAACATTGAACCTAGTTGGTTAGCTTTAGCTACCTGCTGATTCATATTAATGCATTTCATGCATGGTGGCTAGCTATGACAATCCATTTGTACTGTATGGGTGGGGATTATGGTTCATATTTTAGCTAGCTAGCTTCATGTCTAATCAAGATACTCCACTTCGCCAGATGATTACATGACCCATCAAGTTAGGTAGGTGTGTCTGTGGGTGATTACGGCCTTCTATTGTATTTCATGAACATGTGTACATGTCTAGACAATAGTGAACCATCCACTTAGCTAGATGTGGCTGGGGTGTGGTTATAACATTTCTTTCACATGACCCATCAATTTAGACATGTGTGTCTGGGTCAGCACCATCTAATAATTTAAACACTTTCTATTTTTAACATTGCTACTATGCAAGAAACCATTTCACTGTACCGTTTACACCTTCTGTATCCTGTGCATGTGACAAGTAAACTTTGATTGTATTTGATACAGTGTGTGTTTACCAGAGATGGTAATGTGAAGAACAACATGACCTGCCCCACAGTCAGATTAGGATACAGGCCAACAACTAGATAAAGTTTATTTTTACCTGGAATTTGTCCCTTATTATAGGCTACTATTTTCCCGAATTTTAGTCTTGAAATCTTTGGTTGTTCACAACACTACCTTACTCCATTTGTTTAGCACATGTCTTCACATGTGAATCCTTAAAGAGATGGGTGGGGCTAAGGCTTAAGAGGGTGTGAACAATGCTGAATAAGTATATTCAAGGGACATTCTCAAAAGTGGGGTTACAAGTTTATAAACTTTCAAAGCAGAATTAGTTCCCATTGTTCCTCAACTGCAGTGTATGATTTTGTAGCTCTGTGTCTCTACTTTTATCCAATGTAAAAAAACACTTTCTAATTTTGCAACATAAGAACAAATCGAGGTGGTCGGTCACATATACAATGAATTTGCTTACCAACGACTTTGAATGTTCCTGAGTAGCCTAGTAATGGCAATACTTGAACATGGCTGTCTAGCAATGCATACTGAGGCACTGGTTACCGCTTTCCACTAGGGTCTGTCTAACTCTATCAAGGATTACCTGGCTGCCTGGGAACTGGGAGAGGACCTTGAGTCCCCGATAATGCTGGAAATCAGGCTTTACAACCGCATCTGAGAATGAGGGTGAGAGCGTTTTTTTTTACACCACCCCAGTATCCCGGCTTTCTGAGCACCCCACCTGAACCCAGCATTGAGGAGCCAATCCAGCTGGGACACACGTCTGAGCCCACAGGAGCGTGACAGGCACACGCGCAAAGGCTGCTGCCTCCACTGCGGAGGTTGCGGTCATCACCGTGCTACATGTCCAGAGCTGACGGGAAACACCAGGGCTCGCCAGGACAAGGGGAGACCCTGATAAGCTGTGCAGTTACCTCCCGGCTACCCAGTCACTGTATGTTACTACCCACAACCCTCCACTGGGAAAACCGTCAACACCGGATTCAACTCTTCATGGACTCTGGGGCCGCATTGGTCCCCTGTGTGAAATGTCCCATCCCTCTGCAGATTCAAGCCCTCGATGGACACCCCACTGGCCAGGGGGACTATCAGACCAAGCCCATTCTACTGCAGGTTGGGGTGAACCACTCAGACTTAAGTTTTATTTTGAACACTGCTCCTGAGAACCCACTTATCCTAGGGTACCCCTGGCTAGTGCTATATAACACACAATTCTCCTGGTCCATGGGACACCTACTAGACTGGGGTAAGGACTGCCAGACTAAATGACTAAGACCCCCACCAAGGGCTTAGCCATGTCCTCCTACATCCATTAATGGCCAAGACCTCTCCTCTCTCCCTCCCGAATACTTCGACCTCTGGGAGGCCTTCAGTAAGAGGCTACTGGCCAACCTTCTCCCTCATCGTCCATATGACTGTGCCATAACTCCTACCTGGCTCCACACCTCCCCGGGGCCCTCTGTACTCTTTCTCAACCCTTGAAGTGGCAGTCCTGGACAATTACATCCGGGAGTCGCTGGAGGCAAGATTAATTTGACCCTCTACATCCCCAGCTGATGCAGGCTTCTTTTTTTGTGTGTAAGGATGGAGGCCTGCGTCCGTGCATCGATTAGAGGGCTGAACCGGATTACGATCAAGAATGTCCGCTGCCTTAGAGTTGGCCCAATGGGCCAAATTCTTCACCAGGGAAGGAGATTAGTGGAAAACTGCCTTTAACACCCCTAGTGGCCATTATGAGTATTTAGTCATGTCTTTCGACTACAGACTTCCCCAGGACATTGTCTCATATCGGGGCCCCCAGTTTGTTGCACGCTATTGGAAGACCTTCTGCTCTGTTGGGGGCATCGGTAATTCTCTACTCGGGGTTCCACCCACAGTTGAATGGGCAAACGAAGCGTGCCAACCAGGCGCTAGGGAAGTTACTCCGCTGCTTCGTCTACACTCAGGCCAGAAACTGGAGCAAATAACTCGTCTGGGCGGAGTATGCTCATAACACACTGCCGAACTCATCCACTGGACTGTCACCGTCACCTGCCCGACATCAACATCAGGCAAACCGGCACCAAAGACCTCTTCAGCTCCTCCGACTGGGTCAACGGGTGTGGCTGTTCACTCATGATCTGTCCTTAAAGGTGAATTTGTGGGAGCTTGCTCCTCGCTACATAAGACACTTCAAGATCCTTAGTCGCATCAACCTGGATACCTATCGTCTCCAGCTTCCCAGGTACATGAGGTTCTGTCTGTCCTTCCATGTCTCCGGTCTCAAGCCAGTCCCCCCTCCCCCAGCTGCTCCTCCGCCCCCTCGACTTGTAGATGGCCAACCTGGCCTACACTGTCTGACGTCAGTCGGAGGCTCGCCGGGTCAGAGGGACCCTGCAGTACCTGGTGGACTGGGAGAGCACGGACCCGAGGAGGGGGCATGGGTGCCGGCCCGGGACATCCTGGATCCGGTTCTGGTAAGAGACTTCAACCGATTACGTGGTGGTCGTCAGGGCTCCGCAGCTGGAGCCGCTCCTGGGGGTGTACTGTCATGGTTCCTCCGGACAGCAGATGCCGTCCTAAAGACTTTCTTTGTTCCTCAGGTGTTGCTTATCACTTCATTTATGATTTTTCTTTTTTTTAAATGTGTGTTTTCTGTCCTTGTTTGCAGAAGCTTGATTTTGGTTGCCTCTGTTTGTTGCCTGAGTAAGTTTTCTAGTCCTAGTGTTTTTTTCCCATTATTACTGTGATCCTTATTTTCAGTAAAGTATTTAATTTTATAATAAACCATTGATTCCGCGTCTGTTCCATTCTCTGCACCTGGGTCCAACCCCACACGTCGCAGCATTCCCATAACATGATGCTGCCTCCACAATACTTTGTACTTTCAAGGGTTTCACTCTGTGTTGTGTTGTATTGGATTTGACCCAAGCCTGTCATTTTTTATTTAGGCCAAAAATATATTTCTTTGCCATGTTGTTTTCCAATATGACTTAACGGCCTTGTTGCAAACAGAATGGATGATTTTGATGGGATTTTTAAACACAGGCTTTCTTTTTCTGTCATTCAGGCCATTAATGTGGAGTGAATACAATGTGTATCCTCTATTTTCAAGTATTGCGGTCGCAGCATCCTGTTATGAGTATGCTTGTCACCGGCAGGGACTGGGGAGTTTGTCAGAATAAAAAAATAAATGAGACCAGATAAAAAGTTGAAGGAAACCATGCGTCAGTCTTCTGAATATCTAACCCTGGGATAGGTTGCTTTTCAGCGGAACAATTACACAAATGTTTATGCCAAAGACAGACTAGAATGGCTTTCCAATAGGTGTTGAGTGTTCCGGAATGATCCGGTCTCTGTCCTGACTTAAATCTGTTTGAAAAAAAGGTTTGAATATTGCTGTACAATAATTCCTTGCCAAATTTACTGAGCCTGAGAAATGTTTACATAAACAATGGATATGTTGCCCAAAGAGTTATGCAAAGTTGGTAGAATCTTTCATTTATATCTGTAAAGAAAACTCTGTGGTGTGAAGACTTATACAATCAAGACATGTTTTTGTAAAAAAAAATATTTAAAAAATGTTCACTTTGAAAATGTTGTAGGTATTGTAAAACGGTAGGAAAAAACTATCCTATTTTATACATTTTTAAATGTGACGACTCTTCAAGGAGTGTGTAGACTTTCAATGGGTACTGCACAGTATGTACATACATACTTATTTTAAAACTGGTTTGGTCAGATTCAACAAGAACTCCACCAAGAGCCAGAAAGTTCTCTTTACTACAGCTAAATATGGTTTGAGTTTTGCCCTGGGGCTCCAACATGTGGTTGAAAAACTGAAACAATGGGGGGAGTTGTTTGCAACTCTGCGTGGATCCCTCTCAGATCTCGAACGGGAACGATAGAGAATGTTAGATCAGTAAGGCCGCCACCACAACAAAGAACTGAAGCCTCGATCAGAGGGAGAGCTAGGCACCACATAAACCCATCCAGACCCAGGTCTCTCTAATGTGGCTGGGTAATGACTAACAGGCACTGGTATGCTATGTGTGAGAGCCGGCAGCATGCACACTGTGTTCACTCTGGTATGTCTCAGTGCAAAGTCGAACTGACAAACTAGACATAGGAGAGTTGGAGGGAAGAGGAGAGAAAGAGAGGAAAGGAAAGAGAGCTAGAGAGAGAGGGAGGAAAGGAGACAGAGACAGAAAGAAGGAGATGAGGGAGTGTAGTACAATTGACAATTGAATCAAGCTAATAGACATGACAGGAAAACAAGAGGGGAAATAGAATTACACAAGTTGATTTCACATAAGAGTTTCAACACTTCTGCTATCTCAACACTTAGATACAGTGTCAGGGTGGAAATGCTTTCTCACGTATGTGTGTTGAGAAAGAGGAACATTTCCTGCTAAGCAATATTTGTTATATGCAGATTCAGTGTCTACAATACGTGTATATTTGACCATAGCTATAGGGTATTTATTCACATGCACACTGACAAAAGTAATGTTTTCTATAAGGGTCTATGTGTAGATTAACCACAGCTACCACAGATATTTCTACATTATTTATATCATGCAAATTCACACTGCCTCTCATGGTAGAAACCGTGTAACAAAATAGCAAGTATTTGTAGTTTCGTATGTCGATAAGGAACTGAAATGCTGTATCTCTCACCAATAGGGTCTATTTGTCTCTGTAATGCCTGCTGTATCTCCAACCAATAGGGTTATTTGTCTCTGTAATGGCTACTGTATCAACCACCAATAGGGTCTATTTGTCTCTGTAATCGCTACTGTATCAACCACCAAGAGGGTCTATATGTCTCTGTAATGGCTACTGTATCTCCCACCAATAGGGTCTATTTGTCTCTGTAATGCCTGCTGTATCTCCCACCAAGAGGGTCTATATGTCTCTGTAATGGCTACTGTATCAACCACCAATAGGGTCTATTTGTCTCTGTAATGCCTGCTGTATCTCCCACCAAGAGGGTCTATTTGTCTCTGTAATGGCTACTGTATCTCCCACCAATAGGGTCTATATGTCTCTGTAATGGCTACTGTATCAACCACCAATAGGGTCTATTTGTCTCTGTAATGCCTGCTGTATCTCCCACCAAGAGGGTCTATATGTCTCTGTAATGGCTACTGTATCTCCCACCAATAGGGTCTATATGTCTCTGTAATGGCTACTGTATCAACCACCAATAGGGTCTATTTGTCTCTGTAATGCCTGCTGTATCTCTCACCAAGAGGGTCTATATGTCTCTGTAATGGCTACTGTATCTCCCACCAATAGGGTTTATTTGTCTCTGTAATGCCTGCTGTATCTCCCACCAAGAGGGTCTATATGTCTCTGTAATGGCTACTGTATCAACCACCAATAGGGTCTATTTGTCTCTGTAATGCCTGCTGTATCTCCCACCAAGAGGGTCTATTTGTCTCTGTAATGGCTACTGTATCTCCCACCAATAGGGTCTATATGTCTCTGTAATGGCTACTGTATCAACCACCAATAGGGTCTATTTGTCTCTGTAATGCCTGCTGTATCTCCCACCAAGAGGGTCTATATGTCTCTGTAATGGCTACTGTATCTCCCACCAATAGGGTTTATTTGTCTCTGTAATGCCTGCTGTATCTCCCACCAAGAGGGTCTATATGTCTCTGTAATGGCTACTGTATCAACCACCAATAGGGTCTATTTGTCTCTGTAATGCCTGCTGTATCTCCCACCAAGAGGGTCTATATGTCTCTGTAATGGCTACTGTATCTCCCACCAATAGGGTCTATATGTCTCTGTAATGGCTACTGTATCAACCACCAATAGGGTCTATTTGTCTCTGTAATGCCTGCTGTATCTCCCACCAAGAGGGTCTATATGTCTCTGTAATGGCTACTGTATCTCCCACCAATAGGGTTTATTTGTCTCTGTAATGCCTGCTGTATCTCCCACCAAGAGGGTCTATATGTCTCTGTAATGGCTACTGTATCAACCACCAATAGGGTCTATTTGTCTCTGTAATGCCTGCTGTATCTCCCACCAAGAGGGTCTATATGTCTCTGTAATGGCTACTGTATCTCCCACCAATAGGGTCTATATGTCTCTGTAATGGCTACTGTATCAACCACCAATAGGGTCTATTTGTCTCTGTAATGCCTGCTGTATCTCCCACCAAGAGGGTCTATATGTCTCTGTAATGGCTACTGTATCAACCACCAAGAGGGTCTATATGTCTCTGTAATGGCTACTGTATCAAACACCAATAGGGTCTATTTGTCTCTGTAATGGCTACTGTATCAACCACCAAGAGGGTCTATATGTCTCTGTAATGGCTACTGTATCAACCACCAATAGGGTCTATTTGTCTCTGTAATGGCTACTGTATCAACCACCAAGAGGGTCTATATGGCTCTGTAATGGCTACTGTATCAACCACCAATAGGGTCTATATGTCTCTGTAATGGCTACTGTATCAACCACCAATAGGGTCTATATGTCTCTGTAATGGCTACTGTATCAACCACCAATAGGGTCTATATGTCTCTGTAATGGCTACTGTATCAACCACCAATAGGGTCTATTTGTCTCTGTAATGGCTACTGTATCAACCACCAAGAGGGTCTATATGGCTATGTAATGGCTACTGTATCAACCACCAATAGGGTCTATTTGTCTCTGTAATGGTTACTGTATCAACCACCAATAGGGTCTATTTGTCTCTGTAATGGCTACTGTATCAACCACCAATAGGGTCTATTTGTCTCTGTAATGGCTACTGTATCAACCACCAAGAGGGTCTATATGTCTCTGTAATGGCTACTGTATCAACCACCAAGAGGGTCTATTTGTCTCTGTAATGCCTGCTGTATCAACCACCAATAGGGTCTATTTGTCTCTGTAATGGCTACTGTATCAACCACCAATAGGGTCTATTTGTCTCTGTAATGCCTGCTGTATCTCCAACCAATAGGGTCTATTTGTCTCTGTAATGCCTGCTGTATCTCTCACCAAAAGGGTCTATTTGTCTCTGTAATGCCTGCTGTATCTCCCACCAATAGGGTCTATTTGTCTCTGTAATGGCTACTGTATCAACCACCAATAGGGTCTATTTGTCTCTGTAATGCCTGCTGTATCTCCAACCAATAGGGTCTATTTGTCTCTGTAATGCCTGCTGTATCTCTCACCAATAGGGTCTATTTGTCTCTGTAATGCCTGCTGTATCAACCACCAATAGGGTCTATTTGTCTCTGTAATGCCTGCTGTATCTCCAACCAATAGGGTCTATTTGTCTCTGTAATGCCTGCTGTATCTCTCACCAATAGGGTCTATTTGTCTCTGTAATGCCTGCTGTATCAACCACCAATAGGGTCTATTTGTCTCTGCAATGCCTGCTGTATCTCTCACCAATAGGGTCTATTTGTCTCTGTAATGCCTGCTGTATCTCCCACCAAGAGGGTCTATATGTCTCTGTAATGGCTACTGTATCAACCACCAATAGGGTCTATTTGTCTCTGTAATGCCTGCTGTATCTCCCACCAAGAGGGTCTATTTGTCTCTGTAATGGCTACTGTATCTCCCACCAATAGGGTCTATATGTCTCTGTAATGGCTACTGTATCAACCACCAATAGGGTCTATTTGTCTCTGTAATGCCTGCTGTATCTCCCACCAAGAGGGTCTATATGTCTCTGTAATGGCTACTGTATCTCCCACCAATAGGGTCTATATGTCTCTGTAATGGCTACTGTATCAACCACCAATAGGGTCTATTTGTCTCTGTAATGCCTGCTGTATCTCCCACCAAGAGGGTCTATATGTCTCTGTAATGGCTACTGTATCAACCACCAAGAGGGTCTATATGTCTCTGTAATGGCTACTGTATCAAACACCAATAGGGTCTATTTGTCTCTGTAATGGCTACTGTATCAACCACCAAGAGGGTCTATATGTCTCTGTAATGGCTACTGTATCAACCACCAATAGGGTCTATTTGTCTCTGTAATGGCTACTGTATCAACCACCAAGAGGGTCTATATGGCTCTGTAATGGCTACTGTATCAACCACCAATAGGGTCTATATGTCTCTGTAATGGCTACTGTATCAACCACCAATAGGGTCTATATGTCTCTGTAATGGCTACTGTATCAACCACCAATAGGGTCTATATGTCTCTGTAATGGCTACTGTATCAACCACCAATAGGGTCTATTTGTCTCTGTAATGGCTACTGTATCAACCACCAAGAGGGTCTATATGGCTATGTAATGGCTACTGTATCAACCACCAATAGGGTCTATTTGTCTCTGTAATGGTTACTGTATCAACCACCAATAGGGTCTATTTGTCTCTGTAATGGCTACTGTATCAACCACCAATAGGGTCTATTTGTCTCTGTAATGGCTACTGTATCAACCACCAAGAGGGTCTATATGTCTCTGTAATGGCTACTGTATCAACCACCAAGAGGGTCTATATGTCTCTGTAATGGCTACTGTATCAACCACTAAGAGGGTCTATATGGCTATGTAATGGCTACTGTATCAACCACCAATAGGGTCTATTTGTCTCTGTAATGGTTACTGTATCAACCACCAATAGGGTCTATTTGTCTCTGTAATGGCTACTGTATCAACCACCAAGAGGGTCTATATGTCTCTGTAATGGCTACTGTATCTCTTACCAATAGGGTCTATGTGTCTCTGTAATGCCTGCTGTATCTCCCACCAATAGGGTCTATTTGTCTCTGTAATGGCTACTGTATCAACCACCAATAGGGTCTATTTGTCTCTGTAATGCCTGCTGTATCTCCAACCAATAGGGTCTATTTGTCTCTGTAATGCCTGCTGTATCAACCACAAATAGGGTATATTTGTCTCTGTAATGGCTACTGTATCAACCACCAAGAGAGTCTATTTGTCTCTGTAATGGCTACTGTATCTCTTACCAATAGGGTCTATTTGTCTCTGTAATGGCTACTGTATCAACCACCAATAGGGTCTATTTGTCTCTGTAATGCCTGCTGTATCAACCACAAATAGGGTCTATTTGTCTCTGTAATGGCTACTGTATCAACCACCAATAGGGTCTATTTGTCTCTGTAATGGCTACTGTATCTCTTACCAATAGGGTCTATTTGTCTCTGTAATGGCTACTGTATCAACCACCAATAGGGTCTATTTGTCTCTGTAATGCCTGCTGTATCTCCCACCAAGAGGGTCTATATGTCTCTGTAATGGCTACTGTATCTCCCACCAATAGGGTGTATTTGTCTCTGTAATGCCTGCTGTATCTCCCACCAATAGGGTCTATATGTCTCTGTAATGGCTACTGTATCAACCACCAAGAGGGTATATTTGTCTCTGTAATGCCTGCTGTATCTCCCACCAAGAGGGTCTATATGTCTCTGTAATGGCTACTGTATCAACCACCAATAGGGTCTATATGTCTCTGTAATGGCTACTGTATCAACCACCAATAGGGTCTATTTGTCTCTGTAATGGCTACTGTATCAACCACCAAGAGGGTCTATATGTCTCTGTAATGGCTACTGTATCAACCACCAATAGGGTCTATATGTCTCTGTAATGGCTACTGTATCAACCACCAAGAGGGTCTATATGTCTCTGTAATGGCTACTGTATCTCTTACCAATAGGGTCTATGTGTCTCTGTAATGCCTGCTGTATCTCCCACCAATAGGGTCTATTTGTCTCTGTAATGGCTACTGTATCAACCACCAATAGGGTCTATTTGTCTCTGTAATGCCTGCTGTATCTCCAACCAATAGGGTCTATTTGTCTCTGTAATGCCTGCTGTATCAACCACAAATAGGGTCTATTTGTCTCTGTAATGGCTACTGTATCAACCACCAAGAGAGTCTATTTGTCTCTGTAATGGCTACTGTATCTCTTACCAATAGGGTCTATTTGTCTCTGTAATGGCTACTGTATCAACCACCAATAGGGTCTATTTGTCTCTGTAATGCCTGCTGTATCAACCACAAATAGGGTCTATTTGTCTCTGTAATGGCTACTGTATCAACCACCAATAGGGTCTATATGTCTCTGTAATGGCTACTGTATCAACCACCAAGAGGGTCTATATGTCTCTGTAATGGCTACTGTATCTCTTACCAATAGGGTCTATGTGTCTCTGTAATGCCTGCTGTATCTCCCACCAATAGGGTCTATTTGTCTCTGTAATGGCTACTGTATCAACCACCAATAGGGTCTATTTGTCTCTGTAATGCCTGCTGTATCTCCAACCAATAGGGTCTATTTGTCTCTGTAATGCCTGCTGTATCAACCACAAATAGGGTCTATTTGTCTCTGTAATGGCTACTGTATCAACCACCAAGAGAGTCTATTTGTCTCTGTAATGGCTACTGTATCTCTTACCAATAGGGTCTATTTGTCTCTGTAATGGCTACTGTATCAACCACCAATAGGGTCTATTTGTCTCTGTAATGCCTGCTGTATCAACCACAAATAGGGTCTATTTGTCTCTGTAATGGCTACTGTATCAACCACCAATAGGGTCTATTTGTCTCTGTAATGGCTACTGTATCTCTTACCAATAGGGTCTATTTGTCTCTGTAATGGCTACTGTATCAACCACCAATAGGGTCTATTTGTCTCTGTAATGCCTGCTGTATCTCCCACCAAGAGGGTCTATATGTCTCTGTAATGGCTACTGTATCTCCCACCAATAGGGTGTATTTGTCTCTGTAATGCCTGCTGTATCTCCCACCAATAGGGTCTATATGTCTCTGTAATGGCTACTGTATCAACCACCAAGAGGGTCTATTTGTCTCTGTAATGCCTGCTGTATCTCCCACCAAGAGGGTCTATATGTCTCTGTAATGGCTACTGTATCAACCACCAATAGGGTCTATATGTCTCTGTAATGGCTACTGTATCAACCACCAATAGGGTCTATTTGTCTCTGTAATGGCTACTGTATCAACCACCAAGAGGGTCTATATGTCTCTGTAATGGCTACTGTATCAACCACCAATAGGGTCTATATGTCTCTGTAATGGCTACTGTATCAACCACCAATAGGGTCTATATGTCTCTGTAATGGCTACTGTATCTCCCACCAATAGGGTCTATTTGTCTCTGTAATGGCTACTGTATCAACCACCAATAGGGTCTATTTGTCTCTGTAATGCCTGCTGTATCTCTCACCAATAGGGTCTATTTGTCTCTGTAATGGCTACTGTATCAACCACCAATAGGGTCTATATGTCTCTGTAATGCCTGCTGTATCTCCCACCAATAGGGTCTATTTGTCTCTGTAATGGCTACTGTATCTCTTACCAGCAGGGTCTATGTGTCTCTGTAATGCCTGCTGTATCTCCCACCAATAGGGTCTATATGTCTCTGTAATGGCTACTGTATCAACCACCAAGAGGGTCTATTTGTCTCTGTAATGCCTGCTGTATCAACCACCAATAGGGTCTATTTGTCTCTGTAATGGCTACTGTATCAACCACCAATAGGGTCTATTTGTCTCTGTAATGCCTGCTGTATCTCCAACCAATAGGGTCTATTTGTCTCTGTAATGCCTGCTGTATCTCTCACCAAAAGGGTCTATTTGTCTCTGTAATGCCTGCTGTATCTCCCACCAATAGGGTCTATTTGTCTCTGTAATGGCTACTGTATCAACCACCAATAGGGTCTATTTGTCTCTGTAATGCCTGCTGTATCTCCAACCAATAGGGTCTATTTGTCTCTGTAATGCCTGCTGTATCTCTCACCAATAGGGTCTATTTGTCTCTGTAATGCCTGCTGTATCAACCACCAATAGGGTCTATTTGTCTCTGTAATGCCTGCTGTATCTCCAACCAATAGGGTCTATTTGTCTCTGTAATGCCTGCTGTATCTCTCACCAATAGGGTCTATTTGTCTCTGTAATGCCTGCTGTATCAACCACCAATAGGGTCTATTTGTCTCTGCAATGCCTGCTGTATCTCTCACCAATAGGGTCTATTTGTCTCTGTAATGCCTGCTGTATCTCTTACCAATAGGGTCTATTTGTCTCTGTAATGGCTACTGTATCTCCCACCAATAGGGTCTATCTGTCTCTGTAATGGCTACTGTATCAACCTCCAATAGGGTCTATTTGTCTCTGTAATGCCTGCTGTATCTCCCACCAATAGGGTCTATTTGTCTCTGTAATGGCTACTGTATCAACCACCAAGAGGGTGTATTTGTCTCTGTAATGGCTACTGTATCTCCCACCAATAGGGTCTATCTGTCTCTGTAATGGCTACTGTATCAACCACCAATAGGGTCTATTTGTCTCTGTAATGGCTACTGTATCAACCACCAAGAGGGTCTATTTGTCTCTGTAATGGCTACTGTATCAACCACCAAGAGGGTCTATTTGTCTCTGTAATGGCTACTGTATCAACCACCAAGAGGGTCTATTTGTCTCTGTAATGGCTACTGTATCAACCACCAAGAGGGTCTATCTGTCTCTGTAATGGCTACTGTATCAACCACCAATAGGGTCTATTTGTCTCTGTAATGGCTACTGTATCAACCACCAATAGGGTCTATTTGTCTCTGTAATGGCTACTGTATCAACCACCAAGAGGGTCTATTTGTCTCTGTAATGGCTACTGTATCTCCCACCAATAGGGTCTATCTGTCTCTGTAATGGCTACTGTATCAACCACCAATAGGGTCTATTTGTCTCTGTAATGCCTGCTGTATCTCTCACCAATAGGGTCTATTTGTCTCTGTAATGGCTGCTCTATCTATGATTTTCCAATCGTTTTGTTCTGAACTGAACCATTATTTTGTTTGTTCTATTCCACTGTTCCAACCAGCAAAATACATTTCTGATCCGGTTCAAAGCCCCGGTTTTATATCGTTCCTTTCTGTTCTTTGAAAATCTCTGAAATCGTAATTGTTTTACATTTTGTTCGATGTTAAATTACTTAATCAATTATGCAGTGCGGATAGACCGTTTGCTATGGAGCAGGCAAGCTATAGCTCAGTGAGTTGTTTACAGGCAAGCTATAGCTCAGTGAGTTGTTTACAGGCAAGCTATAGCTCAGTGAGTTGTTTACAGGCAAGCTATAGTTCAGTGAGTTGTTTACAGGCAAGCTATAGTTCAGTGAGTTGTTTACAGGCAAGCTATAGCTCAGTGAGTTGTTTACAGGCAAGCTATAGCTCAGTGAGTTGTTTACAGGCAAGCTATAGCTCAGTGAGTTGTTTACAGGCAAGCTATAGTTCAGTGAGTTGTTTACAGGAAAGCTATAGCTCAGTGAGTTGTTTACAGGCAAGCTATAGCTCAGTGAGTTGTTTACAGGCAAGCTATAGCTCAGTGAGTTGTTTACAGGCAAGCTATAGCTCAGTGAGTTATTTACAGGCAAGCTATAGCTCAGTGAGTTGTTTACAGGCAAGCTATAGCTCAGTGAGTTGTTTACAGGCAAGCTATAGCTCAGTGAGTTGTTTACAGGCAAGCTATAGCTCAGTGAGTTGTTTACAGGCAAGCTATAGCTCAGTGAGTTGTTTACAGGCAAGCTATAGCTCAGTGAGTTGTTTACAGGCAAGCTATAGTTCAGTGAGTTGTTTACAGGGAAGCTATAGCTCAGTGAGTTGTTTACAGGCAAGCTATAGCTCAGTGAGTTGTTTACAGGCAAGCTATAGCTCAGTGAGTTGTTTACAAGCAAGCTATAGCTCAGTGAGTTGTTTACAGGCAAGCTATAGCTCAGTGAGTTGTTTACAGGCAAGCTATAGCTCAGTGAGTTGTTTACAGGCAAGCTATAGCTCAGTGAGTTGTTTACAGGCAAGCTATAGCTCAGTGAGTTGTTTACAGGCAAGCTATAGCTCAGTGAGTTGTTTACAGGCAAGCTATAGCTCAGTGAGTTATTTACAGGCAAGCTATAGCTCAGTGAGTTATTTACAGGCAAGCTATAGCTCAGTGAGTTGTTTACAGGCAAGCTATAGCTCAGTGAGTTGTTTACAGGCAAGCTATAGCTCAGTGAGTTGTTTACAGGCAAGCTATAGCTCAGTGAGTTGTTTACAGGCAAGCTATAGCTCAGTGAGTTGTTTACAGGCAAGCTATAGCTCAGTGAGTTGTTTACAGGCAAGCTATAGTTCAGTGAGTTGTTTACAGGCAAGCTATAGCTCAGTGAGTTGTTTACAGGCAAGCTATAGCTCAGTGAGTTGTTTACAGGCAAGCTATAGCTCAGTGAGTTGTTTACAGGCAAGCTATAGCTCAGTGAGTTGTTTACAGGCAAGCTATAGCTCAGTGAGTTGTTTACAGGCAAGCTATAGCTCAGTGAGTTGTTTACAGGCAAGCTATAGCTCAGTGAGTTGTTTACAGGGAAGATGGAAAGATAAGTGTCGGGTGTGAGATGCAACTAAAATTTTGCGGGTTGGGAGAGAGCGAGAGAGGGTGGAGGACGAGGCTTGGCTTGCAACGCTTGGCATCTTGTAATGACATGTAGTATCTGAATTAGGCCTACATAATTATACCTACAGAGGAGCGGTTTTTAGGGAGGAACTTTGAATGTCTTTGAACTTCAGAGTTGACTTAACGTTGGACCAGAAAAGTTAGCTAGCTAACAAGCTTGTGTGTGCAGAGCTTACCTTTTAGTAGTTAATAATTCCAGTTTGAAATGTGATAACTATAGTATCCCTAACAAGCATTGAAAATGTTTATCCATTGTTCTCTAATTAAAAATCTCTCTCTCTATCTTCTGAATCACGCTTATAACGTCAGTAGGCTACAGCTAAGCTTCGGAGGGGGCGGCAGGCAGATGTTCAGCTGGCAGGCAGATTCTCAGCTGGCAGAAGTTTCTGATTGACAGAGGGGGGGCTTTGCATAGGCGCTTTGTTGCCCGGATGTAAAATAACGTTATTAACCGGTTTCCATGCTTTTAAAATAATGGTTCTGTTCTGGAACAGTATAGTTCACTTTAGTTCCTGGTTCTGATTCTTTTCCTTGAAAATGTGTATTATTTTCCAGTTTTCTGTTCTGTTCCCTGAACCGGTTCCAACACTTTAAAGTAGCTCTTCTCTCCCTCTCTTTCTCAAAGTAAACATTGATCTAACATGACTGGATGAAAACAAGACAACTACTACATAGATATCTCAGATCCAGTCCATGTCCAATCAGTTGTTACTAATAGGAGTCTAGTGTAGTCTGTTTGTCTGTAGGTGTGTGTGTGTGTGTGTGTGTGTGTGTGTGTGTGTGTGTGTGTGTGTGTGTGTGTGTGTGTGTGTGTGTGTGTGTGTGTGTGTGTGTGTGTGTGTGTGTGTACGCAAGTCTTACCCATCCACATGTGTATGTAGTAGGAGGGAGCTGCAGTTGTGTAGAGGAGCAGATAGGCATCTCCTGTGTAGAAGTTGCCGTGCAGGGCCTTGGGGACAGGCTTCAGGTCCATGTTCTCAATACGCCACACCTGCAGCCCTTTCTCCTTCCCTGCAGTCTCAAACTCCTTGTGTGACACCATGACAGCTCTGAGAGAGAGAGGCAGAGAGAGCTGGAGCTTCAAGAGGCAGACATACCATAAACATCATAAACATCTCTTCTTCTCTTCTTAATGGTTCAATATGCAGAAATCTCTCCATTTTCTGGTTGCTAAAATTCTAATAGTTACCTACTATCAGTTTATGTAACAAGTGTAGTGTGTAGTGTGTAGCAAGTGTAGTGTAGCAAATCACTGTACTAACCACTGTGAAATATATTTTCCATCATCCAAAATATTGTATTTTCAGCTGTTTGAAGCTTGTTTAAAAAAAACAAAAGTAAAAGAAGCAAAAAACTAAATTTAAGAAGGAGAAGCATAGAAATACTGCACATAGAACAGATATAACGCTCCTTAGACTTGCTTTCAATGAGAATGACAGATCTATAATTTCTAAGTGAATTTGGTGTGTGTTGATAGTAGTGGGAGAGGTTGATTACACCGTGAAACAAATCATCGTGATAACCCACTGCCCTTACTCTACCCTCTCAGCACCATAAGGCTTAATGTGCCTCTAATACAGATAACCCCTTATCATGGGGCATTGCATAATCTTTTTCAGATCAGAAAGTGGTTTGCTAGTGTCATGTAGCCTATGGGCTCTATTTTAACAAAACTAACGCAATGGTAAATATAAGCGCAGGAGATAGCGCTATGGGTTCAGGGAAGTGTCAGAAATGATCGGTGCACTTGTCAGAGGCTTGGCCCCTTACTGGCCAATCAGAACGTGCTCCATGGCCAAATATGTGGTTGCTTCAAGTTGTGTATTTCCAACCATTTATGTATTGCCTTGGAATCAATTCCAATTCCAATGTTAGTCTGTTATAGTTTGATAAATGGCTTACAGAAACTAAATGACAAAATGTAGACCTATCTTTGCTAAATAGGTTAACTTGAACCGATTTGCAGTCCACATTGTTCTAGGGGCATCCCCACAGATATAGGGGCAAGGCCTAGTGTACATTACATTATGGCTGAGAATGGACATGCCAAACATAGTCAATAAGCAAGACTAAATTCATTATAATATGGCCTAAAAAGAGAACGAATAATTCTAATCAAACTCTAAACAAAACGAAACAACAACTTGTTTTAAATGTACTATGTCACACTTACAGGCACCATAATTTCTCCCGTGGCCATATAATATTAAAACAATGGAGACTATGGAGGGTTTTACGGCACATTCAAACTTTTCACAGTAACTGGACAAAGATCCAACATAATGAGAAAAGGAGAATGTCCACACTGTTATGCTGCCCCCAATGTCCACTCTGTTATGCTGCTCCCAATGTCCACTCTGTTATGCTGCTCCCAATGTCCACTCTGTTATGCTGCTTCCCAATGTCCACTCTGTTATGCTGCTCCCAATGTCCACTCTGTTATGCTGCTTCCCAATGTCCACTCTGTTATGCTGCTCCCAATGTCCACTATGTTATGCTGCTCCCAATGTCCACTCTGTTATGCTGCTCCCAATGTCCACTCTGTTATGCTGCTTCCCAATGTCCACTCTGTTATGCTGCTTCCCAATGTCCACTCTGTTATGCTGCTTCCCAATGTCCACTCTGTTATGCTGCTTCCCAATGTCCACTTTGTTATGCTGCTTCCCAATGTCCACTCTGTTAATGCTGCTCCCAATGTCCACTCTGTTAATGCTGCTACCAATGTCCACTCTGTTAATGCTGCTACCAATGTCCACTCTGTTAATGCTGCTACCAATGTCCACTCTGTTAATGCTGCTACCAATGTCCACTCTGTTAATGCTGCTCCCAAATAGGCCTATGTTTTATGAACATAATCAGAACCATTTTACAGATCAGATCGCATTCACACATCTCCAGAAGTAGCATTGCAAGCGCGCCGCGGACGTCACCATAAAACCAGGAAGGTGAATCATTCTAATAAGATTGGTTGAACTAAAATATAATTTTTTAAATATATTTTTTTTAAACAACAACAATAAATACATGTAATATGTAATGATATCATACAACCACCAGGATAAAAAGCCAGGCGTTGCTGTTGAACCAGTCTTCACTATAGTAGGCCTAAGGGAGGGCTCGGGATTGAACATATGAAACTGAAAACAAGCAATTGTTACAGGTTAGAGATAACTTCTAAATACGAGGTTCACCGGTATTACACAAGGTTCTCATCTCTCATTTCATGATGGGCATGGACACGTAGCCTACATCATGGAGGGGGTTTTACGCACGTCCAATACGGGTTCTGGATGGCTAAAATGACCGCTGGCTACGTCCCTTCTGTCTTCAAGAGAGCGAGAGTTGCACCCCTTCTGAAAAAACCTACACTCGATCCCTCCGATGTCAACAACTACAGACCAGTATCCCTTCTTTCTTTTCTCTCCAAAACTCTTGAACATGCCGTCCTTGGCCAGCTCTCCCGCTATCTCTCTCAGAATGACCTTCTTGATCCAAATCAGTCTGGTTTCAAGACTAGTCATTCAACTGAGACTGCTCTTCTCTGTATCACGGAGGCCCTCCGCACTACTAAAGCTAACTCTCTCTCCTCTGCTCTCATCCTTCTAGACCTATCGGCTGCCTTCGATACTGTGAACCATCAGATCCTCCTCTCCACCCTCTCCGAGTTGGGCATCTCCGGCGCGGCCCACGCTTGGATTGCGTCCTACCTGACAGGTCGCTCCTACCAGGTGGCGTGGCGAGAATCTGTCTCCTCACCACGCGCTCTCACCACTGGCATCCCCCAGGGCTCTGTTCTAGGCCCTCTCCTATTCTCGCTATACACCAAGTCACTTGGCTCTGTCATAACCTCACATGGTCTCTCCTATCATTGCTATGCAGACGACACACAATTAATCTTCTCCTTTCCCCCTTCTGATGACCAGGTGGCGAATCGCATCTCTGCATGTCTGGCAGACATATCACTGTGGATGACGGATCACCACCTCAAGCTGAACCTCGGCAAGACGGAGCTGCTCTTCCTCCCGGGGAAGGACTGCCCGTTCCATGATCTCGCCATCACGGTTGACAACTCCATTGTGTCCTCCTCCCAGAGCGCTAAGAACCTTGGCGTGATCCTGGACAACACCCTGTCGTTCTCAACTAACATCATGGCGGTGGCCCGTTCTTGTAGGTTCATGCTCTACAACATCCGCAGAGTACGACCCTGCCTCACACAGGAAGCAGCGCAGGTCCTAATCCAGGCACTTGTCATCTCCCGTCTGGATTACTGCAACTCGCTGTTGGCTGGGCTCCCTGCCTGTGCCATTAAACCCCTACAACTCATCCAGAACGCCGCAGCCCGTCTGGTGTTCAACCTTCCCAAGTTCTCTCACGTCACCCCGCTCCTCCGCTCTCTCCACTGGCTTCCAGTTGAAGCTCGCATCCGCTACAAGACCATGGTGCTTGCCTACGGAGCTGTGAGGGGAACGGCACCTCAGTACCTCCAGGCTCTGATCAGGCCCTACACCCAAACAAGGGCACTGCGTTCATCCACCTCTGGCCTGCTCGCCTCCCTACCACTGAGGAAGTACAGTTCCCGCTCAGCCCAGTCAAAACTGTTCGCTGCTCTGGCCCCCCAATGGTGGAACAAACTCCCTCACAACGCCAGGACAGCGGAGTCAATCACCACCTTCCGGAGACACCTGAAACCCCACCTCTTTCAGGAATACCTAGGATAGGATAAAGTAATCCTTCTCACCCCCCTTAAAAGATTTAGATGCACTATTGTAAAGTGGCTGTTCCACTGGATGTCTTAAGGTGAACGCACCAATTTGTAAGTCGCTCTGGATAAGAGCGTCTGCTAAATGACTTAAATGTAAATGTAAAATAATGTGGACTTGCCTACAACGCATAGATAAAAAGGGAATATCAGCTCACTGTTTTACTTCTCTCAAACTAGATTTTAAGATTCATTTCCAAGCGGTCTCAGAAGCCAAACCCTTTATCGACAGTCTTGACTACTTCACAATTGCATTGGGCAGGACGAAAAAAGCCTTAATTGAGAGGAGGCTATGCTTGGTTTTTATCCAAAATATATCAAAATGGGGAAAAAAAGAGTTTTTATGTTTCAAAATATAAAAAGTATACAGGAACCAAAAGCTCATTAGGCTTCTCTTGTTCCATGCGCATTAGGGCAGTGTGCGTCTCGTCTAGATAGGCAGCGTTTCCACTGTACAAATGAATGCCATGAACCAACTGTGTTACCTGTAAAACCAACTTTTGGTTGGTCTTAAATATCCCTATCAGCGCTGCCTGAAATTAGCACTTTGGATCGTGTTTTTAAGGACACACCTAAAATATTTCCACCCCTCCCATCTGAACGCAAGCGAGCGGATATACAGTCGTATGAAAATGTTTGGGCACCCCTCTGAGGCTGCATAATCATTTACTCTGTCGTCACAGAAAATGATCACAGTGTCATGCCATTCATTTTCTAATAAAAGCTGAGTACTGGGGTATTGTCCAGACAAAGATTTTTAGTGTAGTAATATTATGTTGTATGAAATTAAATCAGATGTGAAAAATAGGCTATGCAAAAATGTGGGCACTCTTGTCATTCTGTTGATTTCAATACCTGTAACTACTTAGCACTGATTAATTGGAACACACAATTGGTTTGGTGAGCTCATTAAGCATAGACAAGTGCATCCAATCATGAGAAAAGGTCTTTAAGGCCAATTGCAAGTTGTTGTTCTCTTTGACTCTCCTCTGAAGAGTGGCAACATGGGGGCCTTAAAACAACTCTCAAATGACCTGAAAACAAAGATTGTTCAACATGATGGTTTAGAGGAAGGCTACAAAAAGTTATCACAGAGATTTAAGCTGTCAGTGTCCACTGTGAGGAACATAGTGAGGAAATGGAAGACCACAGGCACAGTTCTTGTTAAGGCCAGAAGTGGCAGGCCAAGTAAAATATCGGAGAGGCGAAGGATAGTGAGAACGGTCAAAAACAGCCCACAGACCACCTCCAAAGACCTACAACATCATCTTGCTGCAGATGGTGTCGCTGTGCATCGTTCAACAATTCAGCGCACTTTGCACAAGGAGAAGCTGTATGGGAGAGTGATGCGGAAGAAGCCATTTCTGCACACACGCCACAAACAGAGTCGCTTGCGGTTTGCAAACGCACATTTGGACAAGCCAGCTTCATTTTGGAATAAGGTGCTGTGGACTGATGAAACAAAGATTGAGTTATTTGGTCATAACAAGGGACGTTATGCATGGCGGCAAAAGAACACACCGTTCCAAGAAAAACACTTGCTACCCACAGTAAAATTTGGTGGGGGTTCCACCATGCTGTGGGGCTGTGTGACCAGTGCCGGTACTGGGAATCTTGTTAAAGTTGAGGGTCGCATGGATTCCTCTCAATATCAGCAGATTCTTGGGAATAATGTTGAAGAATCAGTCACAAAGTTTAAGTTACGCCGGGGCTGGATATTTCAACAAGACAGCGACCCAAAACACTGCTCAAAATCTACTCTGGCATTCATGCAGAGGAACAAGTACAATGTTCTGGAATGGCCATCCCAGTCCCCAGACCTGAATATCATTGAGAACCTGTGGGATGATTTGAAGTGGGCTGTCCATGCTCGGCAACCATCAAACCTAACTGAACTGGAGATGTTTTGTAAGGTTGTTATTTTAGCAAATGGAGGCTCTGCTAAATATTGATGTGATTTTTCTATTGGGGTGCCCAAATGTATGCACCTGTCTAATTTTGTTTTGATGCATATTGCACATTTTCTGTTAATCCAATTAACCTAATTTCACTACTGAAATATTTCTGTGTCCATCGGTCATTTGATAGATCAAAATGAAATTGCTGATCCAAACACCCAATTATTTATAAATGGAAATCATCAGGGGTGCCCAAACTTTTTCATACGACTGTAAGACAGTTAAATTGCCGAACCTAGCGTTAGGGCTGGAAAATGCTAATGCGGCAGTTTTCACATAACGAAATTGAAAACTAACATGCGTTTACACTAGTGCCGCCTTAATGCCAGCCGAAAATAGAGCTCCATGTGTCATGTAACCTATGACTGTAGCCTATGAATTATTGGTTCAAAACTACTGTACCTTCTGTTTGTGTATAAACTTGACTCGTTTCAGGAAACTAGGTGTATGTCACGCGTCACTACTTCACAGGAGAGGCATTTGAACGTAAACATTTATTTTTTATCAAAATGCGTATTTTGGGGGGGCAGAAATGCCTTCTGGAACGTGAACTTTCATGTGCCTTAATAACAAACAAATGTAAATATGAATAAAATTGTTAAATTACAACCTTCCTGCTAGCCATGATTGGCTGAGATAATGGATGGGCTGGACTTTCCAATAGATGAGTTCGGATTTGTCTGTCATGTAGCACGCTTCTTTCTGTCTATAACATGAGCTGCTCAGTATGTGTAGGTAATCCTTTCTATTTGGGCTTTTTTGAAAGATTCCACGAAGAACTGCATAAGTGTTGATAATGTTCCACTTTCTAGAGGACCAAGTCTTGAAATCAGTGGAATGCCAGGTGGAAGCAGTATGATCGCTAAGGAGATGGAGAAAATTCTGGTGTGATTGCAAATAATGTGAAGGGAGTCAAAAAGAGAACACACAGAAGAAGTCTGTTGTATAACACACCTGTGTCCGGATTACATCTTCAAACTAAGGGCAACCATGGCATCCGCAACACAGATGGAGAACCGTTCATCAATGTATACGGGTAAGAGAGTCTAGCTAGCTACATTTTCAGATATTATACATTTCTAATTGTTGTTTTTTTGTTGTTGTTTTTTACCCCCTTTTCCTCCCCAATTTCGTGGTATCCAATTGGTAGTTACAGTCTTGTCTCATCACTGCAACTCCCGTACGGACTCGGGAGAGGCGAAGGTCGTGAGCCGTGCATCCTACGAAACACAACCCAACCAAGCCGCACTGCTTCTTGACACAATGCCCACTTAACCCGGAAGCCAGCCGCACCAATGTGTTGGAGGAAACACTGTGCACCTGGCGACCGTGTCAGCGTGCACTGCACCCGGCCCACAGGAGTTGCTAGTGTACGATGGGACAAGGACATTCCTGCCGGCCAAACCCTCCCATAACCCGGACGACACTGGGCCCATTGTGTGCCGCCCCATGGGTCTCCCAGTCGCGTCTGGCTGTGACAGAGCCTAGACTCGAACCCAGAAACTCTAGTGGCACAGCCTTAGACCACTGCACCACTCGGGAGGTTCGATACGTTTCTAATTCTGTCAGAAAGTCATTTTCATTTTCATTACAAGTTAAAGCATACTGTTAGCTGGCTGGCTCACTAGCTAACATTACGGGTATGATCTGTGTAATAATATTATTTATAGTTATAGCCTAATGTTAGCTAGCTAACATTGAACCTAGCTATACTGAACAAAATTATAAACACAACATGTTTCATGAGCTGAAAGTTAGATAGCTAGAAACTAACCAAAACATTGTTTAGAAAGTTGCTTTTAGTTGCCTGGTTTGCTAGATTGACATATACTAAATTCATTTTTAAACTGAGTGTCAAAATACACCTGGTATCCTATTTTGGCTGCTGATGTCATGATCCTGTCATTTTTGTGTTTATACTTTTTCATAACGGCAACGACAAGTTTGACGTCGGACGACAATAGAATGTTGATGTTGTCACTGCGACAACTGTCTACAGACATGACAATAGAATGTTGATGTTGTCACCGTGACAACTGTCTACAGACATGACAATAGAATGTTGATGTTGTCACCGTGACAACTGTCTACAGACATGTCAATAGAATGTTGATGTTGTCACTGTGACAACGGTCTACAGACATGTCAATAGACATAGTATAAATCAACCTTTAGTCTTGAAATCTTTGGTTATTTAGTACACTACTGTACTCACTCTGTATAGCACATGGCATCACGTGAATCCTTAAAGAGATGGTTGGAGCTAAGGCTTAAGAAGGTGAGAATGATCTTGAATGGGAGTAGACAAAGAGGAGCTCTCCAGTAGGTGCACCAAAACATTCAAGGGACATTTTCTCAAAAGTGGGGTTACAAGTGTCAAAGCAGAATTACTTTCCCATTGATCCTTAAATGTAGTGTATGATATACCATTTTCTAGTTCTGAGTCTCCACTTTTATCCAATGTAAAAAAAAACAAGTTCAAATTTTGTTATGTAAGATCAAACCGGTCGGCAACAAATGATCATACAAAATAAATATTTTATACATAACTTCAGACTACTGGCACAGATCAAAAATAGTTCAACTAACATTGTACTATTTGTCGTCACTCATTCAGTCAATATATTCAATATAATGTAGTGTATGGGTCGGGAAACTTTGACTTTTAAATTTGTATTAACCTATGGAGGAAACCCCTGAATCTGACACTGACCGACCTAGATTGAGAGATTATGTAGGGATTATGCCAACTACAGAATATGTAGCTCCTTTCCCAGAACCAAGATTTGCTACCACAAGCCCACGGTGTAATATTGTGTTGACATAACCATGGCTTCGGTATGCTTTCTTGACTTTTAAATGACACAGGGAAGATGAGGGAGATTAAACTGAAAATAGAATCAAGGATAACATTTTATGTGCCTAGCAATTCTGAATCAAATCAAATCTAATTGTATTTGTCACATGCGCCGAATACAACAGGTGTAGACCTTTCCGTGAAATGCTTACTTACAAGCCCTTAACCAACAACGCAGTTTAAGAAATAGAGTTAATAAAATATTTACTAAATAAACTAAAGTAAAAAAATCGAATCAATCAAAAAGCAACACAATAAATGTAAATAACAACAACGATACTTTATACAGGGTCTACCAGTACTGAGTCAATGTGCAGGGGTACAGGTTAGTCCAGGTCATTTGTAAAGTGACTATACATAGATAATAAACAGAGAGTAGCAGCAGTGTAAAAACAAAGGGCGGGGGGGGGGGGGGGGGGTCAATGTAAATAGTCTGGGTGGCCTTTTGATTAGTTGTTCAGCAGTCTTATGGCTTGGGGGTAGAAGCTGTAAAGGAGCCTTTTGGTCCTAGGCGATCCAGTACCGCTTACCATGCGGTAGTAGAGAGAACAGTTTATGACTTGGGTGACTGGAGTCTTTGACAATTTTTGGGGTCTTCCTCTGACACCGCCTAGTATATAGGTCCTGGATGTCAGGAAGCTTGGCAAACTGCTTCTAAAACCACTGTTTCTAATGATGCCTACTACTATAACAAATCAGCAGAAGTGATATTATTATATGATAACAGCGGGTGACTCATTAGCTTACAAACCTTAGCCAACTGTGCTGCCTGTGAATTAACTAGCTCTCTGGTTCTGCTCTAACTGAGATAGATCCTCATCTATCTTTGCACTCAATCAACAACACACCCTTGAGAATGTAAATGTGTTAGGTGAGCTAGTTATCATATCTACTGAAATAAAATGTGGTGACACCACACGGTAGCCTAGTGCGTTGGGCCAGTAACCGGAAGCTCGCTGTTTCGAATCCCCAAGCCGACAAGGTGAAAAAAATCTGTTGATGTGCCCTGAGCGAGACACTTAACCCTAATTTACTCCAGGGGTGCTGTACTACTATGGCTGACCCTGTAACACAACACATTTCACTGCACCTATCCAGTGTGTGACAATAAAAGATAAACAAATTTATGACCAAATATTAAAATACCTTTCTCTCTCACACAGACCAACACACACGCTTGTCTTTTCATTTCCACGTGGGGATAATCCAATAATGTACAGTGCATTCAGAAAGTATTCAGGCTCACTTGACTTTTTCCACATTTTGTTACGTTACAGTCTTGGATGAAATTGTTTTTTCACCCTCTTCAATCTACATACAATACCCCATAATGACAAAGAAAAAACAGGTTTTTAGACATTTTTGCACTGTATAAAAGCTGGATTGTTGATGCTATATGTATTGGCCAATGAGAGATGTTTCAGACACCAGTTGGCCATATTGACACTCCCCAGAAGGAGCATAGGAATGAATGGAATTCTGTATTTAAAGCTGCAATAAGTAATTATATATATTTTTTCAACCAGACTCAAATAGAAATGTGTGTTATAGATCTGCCATACTCATTGAAAGCAAGTCTAAGAAGCAGTAGCACTGTTCTTTTTGTGCTATTTCTATGCTTCCCATTCTTAAATTTCGTTTTTTGCATTTTTTACTTTCAGGTTTTGTACACCAGCTTCAAAAACTGCAAAGACAATATTTTTGGTTATGGAAAATATACTTCACAGCGGTTTAGATGGTACAATGATTCTCTCCACTACACTTTCTTGTTTCTTCACATAAACTGAAATTTAGCAAACTATTATAATTTTTAGCAACCAGGAAATTTCGGAGTGATTTCTGCATAGTGCATTTTTAAGTATTTTTGTTGTTGTAGTGGAAAAAATGATACTTTAAGGAAAATGTTTTTTATATTTCTTTTCATGTTTTATTCTGATGTTTACTTCACATAATATAACTTAAAAGTATGCATTAAGGTGTCTGTAATAAGGTGTCAGTACACATTTTCACAACGGTGGGGGAGTGCCAAAATGCAGACGGGAGGCTTCAAAACAGCGCCCCATATATATATACTCTATAACTCATCTAGTGTACTAGTATAGGTCTATAAAATAAATCACTGGCATAATCTGATGCATATAATAATGAATCTGATGCACTTCGAACTTAATGGTGACATTTTTCCATCTTCGCAGGGAACATAAGTGCATCAGAGCCTATGCCCCCAAATGGCCTGGCTGTGCTGGGAAATGTTATCAAGCCGAGTAGTATAAATGATCCCATGCACAACTCTCAATATGATACGCCTATTTACACTTCATTGATAAAGATGGTAAAATAAAGGCATTTGTTTGGCTATTAGTCAACTGCGCAAAGAGTTGAAGAGATAATGTTTCAGTCGATCTCTGTTCAGATTTAAAACAGGAATAGACCGAATTCACAGTCGGTCACACACATCTGGATATGAAATCATTTGGAACTTTGCGCAAATTTTTGAATAATTAAATCCAAACTTCAACAGTGTCTACGATTGCGCACGATCATTTAGACGAAGCTCGATAAACGTTTAATAAAGCGTGGTAATAAAGTTTCCATAGAGACCATTGGAGGTTCAAACAAGTCTCGCAACTTTGTAATAAAATGCATTGCAACAAAGAATCAAAATGCACCAAATTATAATACAAAATCAATTAATATCAAAAAGTAACTCACGGTTTGACAGATGTGTAATGGAAAATGAGACAATGGGTGCTAAGTGAGCAGAAACAGATGTGGACGCGAATACAACTTCTTAAAACGCCTGTTCATTGCTTGTTGAGTGTTCAGCCCTTATGGGTTTGACATTGAAGCAACGCATTGATTGGTCGACAATCAAAGCCATGGAAAAAAGAGCTGTACAGAAAATCGAATGAAAGGTAATTCGTCACATGCTTCGTAAACAACAGGTGTGGACTAACAGTGAAACGCTTACTTACGGGCCGTTCCCAATAATGCAGAGAGAAAGAAAAGAATAGAAAAGTAAAACATAATAACTGTATCGGTATCAGTACCGATTCGATGTGCAGGAGTACGAGGTAAATGAGGTAGACGTGCATATAAGTAGGAATAAAGGGACAGATAGTAAAGTGTAGTAGCAGCATATTTGATGATGAACATTTGGCTAAAAAAGGTGTCAATGCAGATACTTAAATAGTTAACCAAATAGCTACCTGAACTAACTATTTAGCAGTCTTATTATGGCTTGGGGGGAGAAGCTGTTCAGGGTTCTGTTGGTTCCAGACTTGGTGCATCAGTACCACTTGCCGTGCGGTAGCAGAGAGAACAGTCTATGATTTGGGTGACTGAAGTCTTTGATCATTTTTAGGGCCTTCCTCTGACACGTACAGTATAGAGGTTGTGGATGGCAGGGATCTCGGCCCCAGTGATGTACTGGGCCATTCACACTACCCTCTGTAGCGCCGTGTGGTCGGATGACAAGCAGTTAGTTACCATACCAAGCGGTGATGCAGCCAGTCAAGATGCTTTCAATGGTGCAGCCGCATAACTTTTTGAGGATCTGAGAGCCCATGCCTCCTGACGGGGAAGGGGCATGGTCGTGTCCTCTTCACGACTGTGCTATGGTGTTTGGACCATGATAGATCCTTAATGATGTGGACACCAAGGAAGTTGAAGCTCTCGACCCGTTCCACTACAGCTGATGTGAATGAGGTCCGTTTCCTGTAGTCCACGACCAGCTCCTTTGTTTTGCTGACGTTGAGGAGGAGGTTGTAGAAAACTGTACATCAATGACTATAGACATATTGGCCTTTTGGGTTCGACCATAATGTAACATAGTAAGGCAGTGCATACAGTAGCCTACAGTAGGCTGTGTTCATGTCCTGTAGGATTCATTGTCTACTTACCTTCTTGCACACCCACGCAGGCAGGCAGGCACACATACACACAGAGAGAGGCTGCAGCCAATCATTTCCATCGATAAATGGTCAGGTAAGGTCAGAAATTAATAAGCAAGTCTCGTTCTGTAACATATTGACTTGAGTGACTTGCTGCTCTCTGGATACGGCAGGCTGAAACATCACTACAAGCTAAACATTCTTATTTTGAAAGAATAAAAGTATTCATGATGTCATGTGCTACCTCCAGCTCCTGGTCAAATCAAATACAATTGTATTGGTTGCTTACACATATTTTACGAATGTTATCGCCGGTGTAGCGTCATTTTTACAAACATTATTGGGCACAGACAACTGCACAAAGGGCAAGAAGGTAGAGACAACAATACATCACACAAAGCAGCCACAACTTTCAGTAAGAGTGTCCATGATTGAGTCTTTGAATGAAGAGACAGATAAAACTGTCCATCTTGAGTGTTTTTTGCAGCTCGTTCCAGTCGCTAGCTGCAGCGACCTGAAAAGACGAGCGACCCAGGGATGTGTGTGCTTTGGGGACCTTTAACAGAATGTGACTGGCAGAACGGGTGTTGTATGTGGAAGATGAGGGCTGCAGTAGATATCTCAGATAGGGGGGAGTGAGGCCTAAGAGAGTTTTATAAATATGCATCAACCAGTGGGTCTTGTGACTGGTATACAGAGATGACCAGTTTACAGAGGAGTATAGAGTGCAGTGATGTGTCCTATAAGGAGCAGTGGTGGTAAATCTATAAATGATGTTTCTGTAATCTAGCATGGGTAGGATGGTCATCTGAATCAGGGTTAGTTTGGCACCTGGGGTGAAAGAGGAGGGATTACGATAGAGGAAACCAAGTCTAGTTTTAACTTTAGCCTGCAGCTTTGATATGTGCTGAGAGAAGGACAGTGCACCGTCTAGCCATACTCTCCAGTACTTGTATGAGGTGACTACCTCAAGCTCTAAACCCTCAGAGGTAGTAATAACACCTGTGGGAAGAGGGGCATTCTTACCAAACCACAAGACCTTTGTTTTGGAGGTGTTCAGAACAAGTTTAAGGGTAGAGAAAGCTTGTTGGACACTAAGAAATCTTTGTTGTATAGCATTTAACACAAAATCTAGGGGAGGGCCAGCGTAGTATAAGATTGTATCATCTGCATATAAATAGATGAGTTTTCTACTGCCTGAGCTATGTTGTTGATGTAAATTATGAAGAGCGTGGGGCCTAGGATAGAATACAGTATATACAGTGGGGACAACAAGTATTTGATAACCTGTAAATCGGCAGTGTTTCCTACTTACAAAGCATGTAGAGGTCTGTAATTTTTATCATAGGTACACTTCAACTGTGAGAGACGGAATCTAAAACAAAAATCCAGAAAATCACATTGTATGATTTTTAAGTAATTCATTTGCATTTTATTGCATGACATAAGTATTTGATCAGGCTAGGAGTTAGGGTTAAGTTTACGAGTTAGGTTAAAGGTTTAGGGGAAGGGTTAGCTAACATGCTAAGTACTTGCAAAGTAGCTAAAAAGTATTAAGTAGGTATTTAGCTAAAATGTTAAAGTTGTCCGTGATGAGATTCAAACTCGCAACCTTTGAGTTGCTAGACGTACGCGTTTTATGCACACCATCCACCCTACTTTCATTTTTGCCTTAAGTAACCATTTGTCTTATGTAAACATACCAAACGTAATATATCATACTAATTTGAGTGTCCCGGATTTACATGTATTATGTTACGTCTAGTCTATTAGACCAGGCTGGTCTCTAAGGTGCAGGGTAGAGTACCAGGTTGTAGCCGGCTAGTAACAGTGACTAAAGTTCAGCATTGTCTCCGTCTTCTAGATGGTAGCGGGGTGAACAGGCCGTCGCTCGGGTGGCTGAGGTCCTTGATAATCTTCTTGGTATCTGTAGACATTTGTGAGGGTCTTAGGGGCCAAGACACATTTCTTCAGCCTCCTGAGGTTAAAGAGATGCTGCTGCTCCTTCTTCACCACACTGTCTGTGTGGATGGACCATTTCAGCTTGTCAGTGATGTGCACGCCAAGGCTTTTCACCCTCTCCACTTTCGGCCCTGTCGATGCACCACTGCCATGGCCCTCCCCTCCTCCCTGCAGGCTGTCTTGTCATTGTTTGTAATTAGGCAAGCCTACCACACTGGTGTAGTGTTTAGGCTGTGTTTGACTGTCTAAAGGCCTGCAGAATAGAAGTAGCCTAACACATTAGCTGGGACATTTGGAGAATTCTCCACACAATAACTAGTTCAGTTCATTAAACAAAACTCAGCAACCATTACCCCAACTAAAGCCCAAAGGTATGTTACCAGTTCACACCCACTGACACTCCCTCTCACAGTAAAGAGATGTTTACACACTCTTAAGATTCCATATGTCCACACTAGAAGTGAGTAATGTGGAATATATGTGCCTTGTGCTGGTTAGAACTACATTGAAGTGTTATATACTTGTGAATGAAGGTATACAACTCACAGGAGAAGCAAACTCATACAAAACCATGTTAAATCTGAAACACATGCTATGGGAAAGCAGTTGGTCAATGCCAGTATGAGTGTTTGGTTTCAGTGCCCTCTCACTGGGCACAGACGTCAGTTCAACATCTAGTTTGGATTTATTGTACATTTGGTTGAGTTGTCAACTAATGTGAATTCAACGTGAAATCAACAACAAAAAATGTCACTGTGTCATTGGATTTAGGTTCAAAGTTGGGTAGGAAAAAAAGACAAAATTCCCTTACGTTGATTACTTTTTTCAAATCGAATCAGTTTTCCACAGTTCATCACATTTACTTTTTTGATTGAAATGACATAGAAACAATGTTGATTCAAACCATTTTCGCCCAGCGGGCTGGCTCAACTTAAAGACTTTCCTCTCAAAATGGCCTCTGAAGATCCCAACGACCCAAGAAGCTGAAGGCCTTACTGTTCAATTTAGATGTTATTTCTGAAAACCAACTGTTCCCTTCTTAAAGATCTGAACTGCAGTAATTTACAGTTAGTCTGATATAAACCCCCTCTGAAGTAAAACATGAAACAAACAGACGATGTGACTTTAGAAATGCTGCAAAATAGTAATATGTTTTTATGGAAGTTGATTGAATGATAACTGGTAAGTATGCACATGTGATTGACTGAATGACAACATGGTTTACCTACATCATAAAATATGCATCTGCTATACACATAGATATTGATAGCAATCTAATATTACCAACCATGCAAGATGTTGGTATGAAACAAGTGGAATAAGACATGAACAACCAGACAATGAAAGAAGGCACTAAGTGTGTTGTAGTCAACACAAACGACACAAAAGCCGGGAAGACTCCACAGTAGGTCAACATGTGACAACATAACATCTCAAAACATGGCCGACCCAGGAGCACACACACACACACACTTCAGTTCGCTCCTCTAGCAGACAGACACCCAATGTATTTGTGACATCTCTACCAAGACCAATAACACACTCTCAGGCATAGCAAACAGGAACCCTTTATGATGTCACAACATCTGTTGCCACGGTGCCCACAGAGGACCTTTTCCTTACATGGTCAGTTTGACCAGGAGTGTTGTTTAAAGACCAGAGGGCTGTAAGCTAGGAGAACTGGGAGAGAGATAAGGACCTCTACCATCCTACGTTTCCATTGAGTCCATGTCCCAGACAGTGTGAGAATTTTGTATGCACGTTGTGGGGACATTGTAAGAGCCTCCATTGTGTGAAGGCTTTGATAACATTTTCCGACAGGCGGGCGCTTGGCCGCACTCTTAGCTGTCAGATATACACGGTGTATATCTCAATTCATGGGATCTACAAAGTGTCAAAAGTGTTCGACAGGGATGCTGGCCCATGTTGACTCCAATGCTTCTCACACCTGTGTCAAGTTGGCTGGATGTCCTTTGGGTGGTGGACCATTCTTGATACACACGGGAAACTGTTGAGCTTGAAAAACTCAGCAGCTTTGCAGTTCTTGACACACTTCAAACCGGTGCGCTTGGCACCTACTACAATACCCCGTTCAAAGGCACTTACATTTACATTACATTTAAGTCATTTAGCAGACGCTCTTATCCAGAGCGACTTACAAATTGGTGCATTCACCTTATGACATCCAGTGGAACAGTAGTGCATCTAAATCTTTTAAGGGGGGGGGGGGGTGAGAGGGATTACTTCATCCTATCCTAGGTATTCCTTAAAGAGGTGGGGTTTCAGGTGTCTCCGGAAGGTGGTGATTGACTCCGCTGTCCTGGCGTCGTGAGGGAGTTTGTTCCACCATTGGGGGGCCAGAGCAGCGAACAGTTTTGACTGGGCTGAGCAGGAACTGTACTTCCTCAGTGGTAGGGAGGCGAGCAGGCCAGAGGTGGATGAACGCAGTGCCCTTGTTTGGGTGTAGGGCCTGATCAGAGCCTGGAGGTACTGAGGTGCCGTTCCCCTCACAGCTCCGTAGGCAAGCACCATGGTCTTGTAGCGGATGCGAGCTTCAACTGGAAGCCAGTGGAGAGAGCGGAGGAGCGGGGTGACGTGAGAGAACTTGGGAAGGTTGAACACCAGACGGGCTGCGGCGTTCTGGATGAGTTGTAGGGGTTTAATGGCACAGGCAGGGAGCCCAGCCAACAGCGAGTTGCAGTAATCCAGACGGGAGATGACAAGTGCCTGGATTAGGACCTGCGCCGCTTCCTGTGTGAGGCAGGGTCGTACTCTGCGGATGTTGTAGAGCATGAACCTACAGGAACGGGCCACCGCCTTGATGTTAGTTGAGAACGACAGGGTGTTGTCCAGGATCACGCCAAGATTCTTAGCGCTCTGGGAGGACACAATGGAGTTGTCAACCGTGATGGCGAGATCATGGAACGGGCAGTCCTTCCCCGGGAGGAAGAGCAGCTCCGTCTTGCCGAGGTTCAGCTTGAGGTGGTGATCCGTCATCCACACTGATATGTCTGCCAGACATGCAGAGATGCGATTCGCCACCTGGTCATCAGAAGGGGGAAAGGAAATCTTTTGTCTTACCCATTCACCTTCTGAATGGCACACATACACAATCCATGTCTCAATTGTCTGAAGGCTTAAAAAACCTTATTTAATCTGTCTCCTCCCCTTTATCTACACTGACTGAAGTGGATTTAAGTGACATCAATTAGGGATCATAGCTTTCACCTGGATTCACCTGGTTTGTCTAAGTCATAGAAAGAGTTTCTCTCTCTCTCTCTCTCTCTCCCCTACAAATAAACAAATTAACCAGAATGTTTCCCTCATAAAATAACATATTTTAAGTCACTGGGTTTAGAGAAGTAAAAATAATAGAGTGAAGTATTATTTTAGGGATACCTCTGAAACCTGCGATTCAACATAGACCTACAGGCTGCATCTGCACCACATGCCAGTACAACCACATCCTCTTTACTGATAGCTGCACACGCACATCCTCAACCTCAGTGATTCACGATGGTGTGTGAGAGAGAGAACCAACAGTACATTGACACATCACTAAACAGCTTGGTTAGGGATAGCGTGAAGAAAAAAGTCTACGCCCAACAAAAAAAAAACTTTCTGCACACCATTTTCCAAACTAAGATGCACCAATTTAAACGCTTTGAGAGTGTTTGGATCGTATGGACATGTCCAGAGCCTAAATGCTCTTTCTATGGCCCCTAAATAGTGCTCATCACTGAAGGGTTCAAGACGAGGCTAGTACATTTAGTTTGAACGGGTATTCTTCTCTTCATATCACACATTGTGACATCCATAGTAAGAAGAATACAGATGTATAAAACAATGGTGTCAAATCAAATCAAATGTATTTATATAGCCCTTCGTACATCAGCTGATATCTCAAAGTGCTGTACAGAAACCCAGCCTAAAAGCCCAAAGAGCAAGCAATGCAGGTGTAGAAGCACGGTGGCTAGGAAAAACTCCCTAGAAAGGCCAAAACCTAGGAAGAAACCTAGAGAGGAACCAGGCTATGAGGGGTGGCCAGTCCTCTTCTGGCTGTGCCGGGTGGAGATTGTAACAGAACATGGCCAAAATGTTCATAAATGACCAGCGTGGTCAAATAATAATAATCACAGGCAGAACAGTTGAAACTGGAGCAGCAGCACGGCCAGGTGGACTGGGGACAGCAAGGAGTCATCATGCCCGGTAGTCCTGAGGCATGGTCCTAGGGCTCAGGTCCTCCGAGAGAGAGAAAGAAAGAGAGAATTAGAGAGAGCATACTTAAATTCACACAGGACACCGGATAGGACAGGAGAAGTACTCCAGATATAACAAACTGACCCTAGCCCCCTGACACATAAACTACTGCAGCATAAATACTGGAGGCTGAGACAGGTGGGGTCAGGAGACACTGTGGCCCCATCTGATGACACCCCCCGAACAGGGCCAAACAGGAAGGATATAACCTGAAGAGGTTCTACTTGTTTTCATTGTTGTGTCTCATAACGAGGACAACCGATGCCAGCTGTCGTGAGATGGCGTGTGGCACAGAAACCACTCACACTTCACACTCTCTCTCTCTCTCTTTCGCTTCTACCTCAAATCACACTGGGCCCTGCACCCTACATTAACCTAACCACTGTACCCAAGCATAATCAATTGACTATACAAGCTCAAATCAATAGGCTAATTTTTTCCTACAATATATAGCTATGCTGGTTCAAAGTGTCTGAAATGTGACAGTTACAGTACATAGTCAAAGAATGACAACAGTAGGAAGGAAGTCAAAAACAGAAGACAATGACAATGGTTTATCTTCTACAAAAAACAAGTTAACCAGAATGTTTCCCTTATAAAATAATATATTTTAAGTCACTGGGTTTAGAGAAGTAAAAGTAATAGTGAAGTATTATTTTAGGGATACCTCTGAAACCTGCGATTCAACATAGACCTACAGGCTGCATCTGCACCACATGCCAGTACAACCACATCCTCTTTACTGATAGCTGCACACGCACATCCTCAACCTCAGTGATTCACGATGGTGTGTGAGAGAGAGAACCAACAGTACATTGACACATCACTAAACAGCTTGGTTAGGGATAGCGTGAAGAAAAAAGTCTACGCCCAACAAAAAAAAAACTTTCTGCACACCATTTTCCAAACTAAGATGCACCAATTTAAACGCTTTGAGAGTGTTTGGATCGTATGGACATGTCCAGAGCCTAAATGCTCTTTCTATGGCCCCTAAATAGTGCTCATCACTGAAGGGTTCAAGACGAGGCTAGTACATTTAGTTTGAACGGGTATTCTTCTCTTCATATCACACATTGTGACATCCATAGTAAGAAGAATACAGATGTATAAAACAATGGTGTCAAATCAAATCAAATGTATTTATATAGCCCTTCGTACATCAGCTGATATCTCAAAGTGCTGTACAGAAACCCAGCCTAAAAGCCCAAAGAGCAAGCAATGCAGGTGTAGAAGCACGGTGGCTAGGAAAAACTCCCTAGAAAGGCCAAAACCTAGGAAGAAACCTAGAGAGGAACCAGGCTATGAGGGTGGCCAGTCCTCTTCTGGCTGTGCCGGGTGGAGATTGTAACAGAACATGGCCAAAATGTTCATAAATGACCAGCGTGGTCAAATAATAATAATCACAGGCAGAACAGTTGAAACTGGAGCAGCAGCACGGCCAGGTGGACTGGGGACAGCAAGGAGTCATCATGCCCGGTAGTCCTGAGGCATGGTCCTAGGGCTCAGGTCCTCCGAGAGAGAGAAAGAAAGAGAGAATTAGAGAGAGCATACTTAAATTCACACAGGACACCGGATAGGACAGGAGAAGTACTCCAGATATAACAAACTGACCCTAGCCCCCTGACACATAAACTACTGCAGCATAAATACTGGAGGCTGAGACAGGTGGGGTCAGGAGACACTGTGGCCCCATCTGATGACACCCCCCGAACAGGGCCAAACAGGAAGGATATAACCTGAAGAGGTTCTACTTGTTTTCATTGTTGTGTCTCATAACGAGGACAACCGATGCCAGCTGTCGTGAGATGGCGTGTGGCACAGAAACCACTCACACTTCACACTCTCTCTCTCTCTCTTTCGCTTCTACCTCAAATCACACTGGGCCCTGCACCCTACATTAACCTAACCACTGTACCCAAGCATAATCAATTGACTATACAAGCTCAAATCAATAGGCTAATTTTTTCCTACAATATATAGCTATGCTGGTTCAAAGTGTCTGAAATGTGACAGTTACAGTACATAGTCAAAGAATGACAACAGTAGGAAGGAAGTCAAAAACAGAAGACAATGACAATGGTTTATCTTCTACAAAAAACAAGTTAACCAGAATGTTTCCCTTATAAAATAATATATTTTAAGTCACTGGGTTTAGAGAAGTAAAAGTAATAGTGAAGTATTATTTTAGGGATACCTCTGAAACCTGCGATTCAACATAGACCTACAGGCTGCATCTGCACCACATGCCAGTACAACCACATCCTCTTTACTGATAGCTGCACACGCACATACTCAACCTCAGTGATTCACGATGGTGTGTGAGAGAGAGAACCAACAGTACATTGACACATCACTAAACAGCTTGGTTAGGGATAGCATGAAGAAAAAAATGTGAGCCAAAAAAACAAACTTTTCTGCACACCATTTTCCAAACTAAGATGCACCAATTTAAACGCTTTTACATTACTAACATGTTAGTCACTGGAACACATAGTAACATGGGCCAGTTCTACTGCTTTTGGAGAAGAGTCACCTCAGTCACTTCTGACTTTTAGAAGAAAACAAAACCTACATAGTGTGTTTGGATCATATGGACATGTCCAGAGCCTAAATGCTCTTTCTATGGCCCCTAAATAGTGCTCATCATAGTTCATATCACTGAAGGGTTCAATACAAGGCTAGTACATTTAGTTTGAAATTGTATTTTTCTCTTCATCTCACACATTGTGACATTCATAGTAAGAAGAATACAGATATATAAAACAATGGTGTCAGCAACTGAAGAGGTTCTTCTTGTTTAGAGTTGTTGTTTTCACTGTTGTGCCTCAAAACCAGGACAACTGGTGACAGCTGTGGTGAGACGGCGTGTGGCACACACTTCTTTCTCTCACTTCTACCTTAAATCACCCTGGGCCCTGCACTAACATCAACCTAACCTTATTTAAGGTAATATCTTATGTTTTTCTTGTCTATAACTGTTCTGTACTTTGTCATGTATTTGTACTTTTATAGGGATCCTAGGAAGAGTAGCTGCTGCATGTGCAGTAGCTAATGGGGATCCTAGGAAGAGTAGCTGCTGCATGTGCAGTAGCTAATGGGGATCCTAATAAACCATACAAGCTCAAACAAAAGGGCTCATTATTTCCTACAATATATTGGTTCAAACTGTCTCTGAAATGTAACAGATACAGTACATACGTGGTCATCCTCAGCCTTAGTGATCCCCGATGGTGACAGGGGGGGGCAGAGAGAGAAAGAGAGACAGAGCGAGAGAGAGACAGCAACACTGTATACTGTATATGCATAATGACATTTGAAATGTCTTCTTTTTGAACTTGTGGAATGTTTACTATTCATTTTTGTTGATCTATTTCACTTGCTTTGGTAATGTAAACAAATGCTTCCCATGCCAATAAAGCCCCTTAAATTTAAATTGAGAGAGAGAAAGAAAAAGAGGGGGAGGATAAGAGAGACAAAAAGAGAGCAATAATATGACATTTGAAATGTCTATGTCTATGTCAGACATTTCTATACAAATACACATCACTAAACAGCTTGATCAGGGATAACTTGAGGGAAAAAAACACTGCATTTATTTGGTATAACTTTCAGATACAATGGTACAGGCAGACAGTGGGGGGAGTCTGTGCAAACACATACAGGAAGACACACATACACAAGCATGCACACACAAACAGTCACACAGGCATGCTGGCAGACTTTCACACACACAATGTACGTTTATTGCTCTTAGTAAGCAGCAAACCCTCAGCAGGCCTGTCTGTTCTTTCCAGACAGCTTTGTGTGTAGCCTACTGTCTCCAAATAGCAAACCCACATTTGTACACCAAGTATTGTGTTCCCTGTAGTGGCAGCCTGCGGTGTGTGTGTCTGTGTGTGTGTCTGTGTTTCAAATCATGTTTGCCTGTCATGTCATGACACGATAATCTTACTTGATCTGTATTTCATTGTGCTTGTTAACCTAGATTGGGCTTGTTAACCTAGCTTGGACTTGTTAACCTAGCTTGGACTTGTTAACCTAGCTTGGACTTGTTAACCTAGCTTGGACTTGTTAACCTAGCTTGGACTTGTTTACCTAGCTTGGGCTTGTTTACCTAGCTTGGGCTTGTTAACCTAGCTTGGGCTTGTTAACCTAGCTTGGGCTTGTTAACCTAGCTTGGGCTTGTTTACCTATCTTGGGCTTGTAAACCTAGCTTGGGCTTGTTAACCTAGCTTGGGCTTGTAAACCTAGCCTGGGCTTGTAAACCTAGCTTGGGCTTGTAAACCTAGCCTGGGCTTGTAAACCTAGCTTGGGCTTGTTTACCTAGCTTGGGCTTGTAAACCTAGCTTGGGCTTGTAAACCTAGCTTGGGCTTGTAAACCTAGCTTGGGCTTGTTAACCTAGGGTCATAAATAGCAGGTTTCAACTTTAATTCAGTCAAATCTACCTTTTCCTCAGTAAAAAATAAAGTATGCATATTAATTAAATTAGTGACTATTAGTGACAATCATGCAGCTGATGATCTTAGTGAAAATATATAACTTCACTAGTTTTAACTTACCCTCGTTTCTAACTTGAGTACAGAACGTTTGTCTTTACCCCACGCATTTCATCTCGGAGTCCTAAAACTATCCAAATTCTACACTACTTTGTCCTTGCTATGTAAACCCCTCTCCTAGTGCCAATTCCAAATGAGAAAGTTGGGCTGTCGTTTGGACCACTAATTTCTCCCTAGGGCTGGCAAGTTACCTTCTTCCCCTGGCAACATGACTGTACAGTTCTGCACACAGATGCCAAAATCATCAAAGTGAAGTTCAGGTCAAAAGTTTTCTACTAAAATTGATTAATTCATTTGAATTGAAAATATAATAAAATTTGAATTGAAAATATAATAAAATCAGCAAAAAAAGAAAACTGCCCTTTTTCAAGACCCTGTCTTTCAAAGATATTTCTTAAAAATCCAAATAACTTTACAGATCTTCACTGTAAAGGGTTTAAACACCGTTTCCCATGCTTGTTCAATGAACCATAAACAATGAACATGCACCTGTGGAACGGTCGTTAAGACACTAACAGCTTACAGACGATAGGCAATTAAAGTCCCAGTTAAGAAAACTTAGGACACTAAAGGGGCCTATCTACTGACTGAAAAACACCAAAAGAAAGATGCCTAGGGTCCCTGCTCATCTGCGTGAATGTGCCTTAGGCATGCTGCAAGGAGGCATGAGGACTGCAGATGTGGCCAGGGCAATAAATTGCAATGTCCGTACTGTGAGACGCCCAAGACAGCGCTACAGGGAGACAGGACAGACAGCTGATCGTTCTCACAGTGGCAGACCACGTGTAACAACACTTGCACAGGATCGGTACATCCGAACATCACACCTGCAGGACAGGTACAGGATGGCAACAACAACTGGCTGAGTTACACCAGAAACGCACAATCCCTCCATCAAGTGCTTAGACTGTCCGCAATAGGCTGAGAGAGGCTGGACTGAGGGTTTGTAGGCATGTTGTAAGGCAGGCAATAAATGCGAATCCGACCATCACCCCTGGTGAGACAAAACCGCGACTCGTCATTGAAGAGCACTTTTTGCCAGTCCTGTCTGGTCCAGCGACGGTGGGTTTGTGCCCTGCGGGCTCATCCTGACATGACCCTCCAGCATGACAATGCCACCAGCCATACTGCTCGTTCTGTGCGTGATTTCCTGCAAGACAGGAATATCAGTGTTCTGCCATGACCAGCGAAGTGCCCGGATCTCAATCCCATTGAGCACGTCTGGGACCTGTTGGATAAGAGGATGAGGGTTAGGACAATTCCCCCTAGAAATATCCTGGAACTTGCAGGTGCCTTGGTGGAAGAGTAGGGTAACATCTCACAGCAAGAACTGGCAAATCTGGTGCAGTCCATGAGGAGGAGATGCACTGCAGTACTTAATGCAGCCACAGACTGTTCCTTTTTATTTTGACCCCCCCTTGTTCAGAGACACATTATTCATTTTTTGTCAGTCACGTCTGTGGAACTTGTTCAGTTGTTGAATCTTGTTATGTTCATACAAACATTTACACATGTTAAGTTTGCTGAAAATAAACACAGTTGACAGTGAGAGGATGTTTCTTTTCTACTATACTACACCAACATACCTACTATACTACCCCCTACAAAGCTACGATACTTCCCCAAAAATACCAACTATACTACCCCCAAAAATACCTACTATACTGCCCCCCAACATACCTACTATACTACCCCCAAACATACCTAATATACTACCCCTAAACATACCTACTATACTACCCCCAAAAATACCTACTATACTACCCCAAACATACCTACTATACTGCCCCCAACATAACTACCCAAACATACCTACTATACAACCCCCAACATACCTACTATACTACCCCAAAAATACCTACTATACAACCCCCAACATACCTACTATACAACCCCCAACATACCTACTATACAACCCCAACATACCTTCTATACTACCCCCCAACATACAGTGCCTTGCGAAAGTATTCGGCCCCCTTGAACTTTGCGACCTTTTGCCACATTTCAGGCTTCAAACATAAAGATATAAAACTGTATTTTTTTGTGAAGAATCAACAACAAGTGGGACACAATCATGAAGTGGAACGACATTTATTGGATATTTCAAACTTTTTTAACAAATCAAAAACTGAAAAATTGGGCGTGCAAAATTATTCAGCCCCTTTACTTTCAGTGCAGCAAACTCTCTCCAGAAGTTCAGTGAGGATCTCTGAATTATCCAATGTTGACCTAAATGACTAATGATGATAAATTACAATCCACCTGTGTGTAATCAAGTCTCCGTATAAATGCACCTGCACTGTGATAGTCTCAGAGGTCCGTTAAAAGCGCAGAGAGCATCATGAAGCATCATACTTTCGCATCATACTTTCGCAAGGCACTGTACCTACTATACAACCCCCCAACATACCTACTATACAACCCCCCAACATACCTACTATACAACCCTCCAACATACCTACTATACAACCCCCCAACATAACTACCCAAACATACCTACTATACAACCCCCAACATACCTTCTATACTACCCCCAACATACCTACTATACAACCCCCAACATACCTACTATACAACCCCCAACATACCTACTATACAACCCCCAACATACCTTCTATACTACCCCCAACATACCTACTATACAACCCCCAACATACCTACTATACAACCCCCAACATACCTACTATACAACCCCCAACATACCTACTATACAACCCCCAACATACCTTCTATACTACCCCCCAACATACCTACTATACAACCCCCAACATACCTACTATACAACCCTCCAACATACCTACTATACAACCCTCCAACATACCTACTATACAACCCCCCAACATACCTACTATACAACCCTCCAACATACCTACTATACAACCCCCAACATACCTACTATACAACCCTCCAACATACCTACTATACAACCCTCCAACATACCTACTATACAACCCTCCAACATACCTACTATACAACCCTCCAACATACCTACTATACAACCCCCAACATACCTACTATACAACCCCCAACATACCTACTATACAACCCCCAACATACCTACTATACAACCCCCAACATACCTACTATACAACCCCCAACATACCTACTATACAACCCCCAACATACCTACTATACAACCCCCAACATACCTTCTATACTACCCCCAACATACCTACTATACAACCCCCAACATACCTACTATACAACCCCCAACATACCTACTATACAACCCCCCAACATACCTTCTATACAACCCCCAACATACCTACTATACAACCCCCAACATACCTTCTATACAACCCCCAACATACCTACTATACAACCCCCAACATACCTACTATACAACCCCCCAACATACCTTCTATACAACCCCCCAACATACCTACTATACAACCCCCAACATACCTTCTATACAACCCCCAACATACCTACTATACAACCCCCCAACATACCTTCTATACAACCCCCAACATACCTACTATACAACCCCCAACATACCTTCTATACAACCCCCAACATACCTACTATACAACCCCCAACATACCTTCTATACTACCCCCAACATACCTACTATACAACCCCCAACATACCTACTATACAACCCCCAACATACCTACTATACAACCCCCAACATACCTACTATACAACCCCCAACATACCTACTATACAACCCCCCAACATACCTACTATACAACCCCCAACATACCTACTATACAACCCCCAACATACCTACTATACAACCCCCAACATACCTACTATACTACCCCCAACATACCTACTATACTACCCCCAACATACCTACTATACTACCCCCAACATACCTACTATACAACCCCCAACATACCTACTATACAACCCCCAACATACCTTCTATACTACCCCCCAACATACCTACTATACAACCCCCCAACATACCTACTATACAACCCCCAACATACCTACTATACAACCCCCAACATACCTACTATACAACCCTCCAACATACCTACTATACAACCCCCAACATAACTACCCAAACATACCTACTATACAACCCCCAACATACCTTCTATACTACCCCCAACATACCTACTATACAACCCCCCAACATACCTACTATACGGAAACTCTGGCATCTTTCTAGATCTCCAACCTGAAGATCACCGTCGTCATGATTTGACCATGTGACCATAATGACACAGCTGAGATGTAAGCCAACTACTGGAGTGAAATAAACACTAAGAATGATTATTTCTGGGTTAATGTTAACTATCTGGTGAGAATGTGTGACCTGAATTAATTCTCTACACTGTCTTACTTCATCGAAATGTAACATGCCATATATTTACTTCAAAAAACAAGATGACATACTGGAATCAAAACAAAAGTGCCAATGTGAAGAAAATAAATAAATAATGATATCAGTAGGCTTTTAGATATTTATTATTTGGCTGAAGAAGCCTGCCCAAAGCCAGTAGAAAACATAAAGATCCAGGGGTCTAACACTGGAACAACATACACACACAAGCATTTCACTACACCCGCAATAACATTTGCTAAATGTGTATGTGACCAATAAAGTTTGATACAGAAGAAAAGCTTAAAATAACCTTTTTTAAATAAAGAGGTATCAACGTCAAGACCCAACTCCACTGCCTCAAGGGGAAAATGGCATTATCCGAGAATAACAAAACACATCCAACAGCAAGAGGCATTAACTGCTTGAACTCTTACAATGAAGCAGGGGGGGGAAACATAGTGTCACGTTCTGACCTTTAATTCCTTTGTTTTGTCTTTATTTAGTATGGTCAGGGCGTGAGTTGGGGTGGGCAGTCTGTGTGTTTTTCTATGTTGGGGTTTTGAGTTCAGCCTAGTATGGTTCTCAATCAGAGGCAGGTGTTGTTAGTTGTCTCTGATTGAGAATCATACTTAGGTAGCCTGGGTTTCATTTTTGAGGTGTGGGTGTTTGTTTCCGTGTGAGTGTTTGTTGTCACACGGTACTGTTTCGGTTTTCGTTCATGTTCCCGTTTATTGTTTTGTATTTCATAGTCTTCAGTTTATGTCTTAAAATAAACGTTATGGACACTTACCACGCTGCACATTGGTCCTCCGATCCTTCTCGCTACTCCTCAGAAGAGGAGGAGGAATGCCGTTACACATAGTCAGTTGTACAACTGAATGCATTCAAATGAAATGTGTCTTCTGTATTGAACCTAACCCCTCAGAGGTGAAAGGAACTAAATATAAAAAATAAAAAAACACTTCATGAGATAAGTGGAAGATCATGTTTTCAGATGAACTAAGACATTTGTGACCCTGTAGCATAATGGACTGAACTGCAGAATTTTGAAAACAACCAGTTACAGAGGAATAACTAAATGAACGCTACATTTTCTTTAAAATGAACTTCAATGAAATACTGACACCACAGAAAATTTTCCAATGTTCCATCAATAACATGTTATATTCCACATTTTGAGTACATCATACATATAGTAAAGTTGCTGAGCATATCCTGAGTGGGTTCTAGGTGAGCTTGGCTGTACCAGCAGATGTCTGGCTAAGTGTCATGGCTGACTAGGTGTGTAGGTAGGAATCAGGTGCAGAGAGTTCCAGGGGGAAAATGCACTTTATTCCGGCACAAAAATGGTAATGCCCAAAAACACAGGGCCCAAAACACTGACCCACCCAAAACACAGGGCCCAAAACACTGACCAACCCAAAACACAGGGCCCAAAACACTGACCCACCCAAAACACAGGGCCCAAAACACTGACCAACCCAAAAACACAGGGCCCAAAACACTGACCAACCCAAAACACAGGGCCCAAAACACTGACCAGCCCAAAACACAGGGCCCAAAACACTGACCAACCCAAAACACAGGGCGGAAAACACTGACCAACCCAAAACACTGACCAACCCAAAACACAGGGCGGAAAACACTGACCAACCCAAAACACTGACCAACCCAAAACACAGGGCCCAAAACACTGACCAACCCAAAACACAGGGCCCAAAACACTGACCAACCCAAAACACAGGGCCCAAAACACTGACCCAACCAAAACACAGGGCCCAAAACACTGACCCACCCAAAACACAGGGCCCAAAACACTGACCAACCCAAAACACAGGGTAACACGGTCCGGAGCACAACAACACCTACGACACAAACATGAACACAAAATAATCCCGCACAATGAAGGGCGGGTTTCACACACTTAAATAGGGAAGCAAATGAAGAAAACACAAATCGGAACAGGTGCAACTAATAAGACAAAACTAACAAAAAAAGGGGTCGGTGGCGGCTAGTAGGCCGGTGACGACGACTGCCGAGCACCGCCCGAACAGGCGGGGGAGCCAACTTCGGCGGGAGTCGTGACAGTACCCCAGCCTCGAGGGCGGCCCGGAGGGCGAGGTGCCGGACGATCCGGGTGGAGGCGGTGGAAGTCTCTCAGGAGTGAACGCTCCAAAATGTCCCCCACCGGTATCCAGCACCTCTCCTCCGGACCGTACCCCTCCCAGTCCACGAGGTACTGTAGGTCCCTCACCCGGCATCTCGAGTCCAGAATGGTACGTACTGTGTACGCCGGGGACCCCTCGATGTCTAGAGGGACCTCAGGCATCTCACCTTCTTGTAGGGGACCAGCCACCAGCGGCCTGAGACACATGAAACGAGGGGTTAATACGATAATAAGTAGGAAGTTGTAACCTATAACACACCTCGTTTATCCTCCCCAGGACTTTAAATGGTCCCACACACTGCGGCACCAGCTTCCGGCAGGGCAGGCGGAGGGGCAGGTTTCGGGTCTAGAGCCAGACCCGGTCCCCCGGTGCGAACACGGGGCCCTCACTGCGGTGCTGGTCAGCGCTCTTCTTCTGCCGCTCCCCAGCCAGTCTCAACGATTCCTGGACGGCTTTCCAGGTGTCCTTTGAGCGCTGCACCCATTCCTCCACCGCAGGAGCTTCGGTCTGGCTCTGATGCCATGGGGCCAGGACCGGCTGGTAGCCCAACACACACTGGAGGGGAGACATGTTAGTCGAAGAGTGGCGAAGGGAGTTCTGAGCGAGCTCTGCCCAAGGAACATACCTCGCCCACTCACCTGGCCGGTCCCGGCAATACGACCGCAGAAACCTGCCCACATCCTGGTTTACTCGCTCCACCTGCCCATTACTCTCGGGGTGGAAACCCAAGGTCAAGCTGACCGAGACCCCCAGCCTCTCCATAAACACCCTCCAAACTCTGGACGTGAACTGGGGACCCCGATCAGAGACGATGTCCTCAGGCACCCCGTAGTGCTGGAAGACATGGGTAAACAGGGCCTCCGCAGTCTGCAGGGCCGCAGGGAGACCGGGAAACGGGATGAGACGGCAGGACTTAGAAAACCGATCCACAACAACCAGGATCGTGGTACTTCCCTGGGACGGGGGAAGGTCGGTGAGGAAGTCCACCGACAAGTGTCACCACGGCCGTTGTGGAACGGGGAGGGGCTGTAACTTCCCTCTAGGCAGGTGTCGAGGAGCTTTGCTCTGAGCGCACACCGAGCTGGAGGAGACATAAAACCTCACGTCTTTCACCAATGTGGGCCACCAGTATCTCCCCCTAAGACTCCGCACTGTCCTCTCGATGCCAGGATGACCCGAGGAGGGTAGAGTATGAGCCCAACGAATTAACCTGTCACGGACACCCTGCAGGACGTACTGAGCCCCTGCTGGACACCTAGGGGGGGGGGCAGGCTCCAACCGTGATGCCCTCTCTATCTCTGCGTCCACCTCCCATACCACCGGTGCCATGGGACATGAAGGTGGAAGGATGGGGGTCAGCTCGATGGACCGCTCCTCGGTATCATATAGGCGGGACAGCGCATCGGCTTCAGTGTTTTGGGAGCCTGGCCGGTACAAGATGGTGAAGCGGAACCGGGTAAAGAACATGGACCATCTAGCCTGACGCGGATTCAGTCTCCTCGCTGCCCGGATATACTCGAGATTACGATGGTCAGTCCAGATAAGAAAAGGGTGCTTAGCCCCCTCAAGCCAATGTCTCCACACCTTCAGAGCCTTGACTACAGCTAACAACTCCCTGTCCCCCACGTCATAGTTTTGCTTTGGTGGCGCGCCCGAGGGCTGGGACAGCACGGCCCCTACCCCAGCCTCGGATGCGTCCACCTCCACTATGAACGCTAAAGAGGGTTCCGGTTGCGCCAACACTGGCGCATTGGTGAACAGCTCCTTCAGATGACTGAAAGCTCTGCCCGCCTCTGCTGACCAGCGCAAGCGAGCCGGTCCTCCCTTCAGCAGTGAGGTAATGGGTGCAGCCACCTGACCAAAACTCCGGATAAACCTCCAGGAGTAATTGAAAAACCCTAAAAACCGCTGCACCTCTTTTATCGTGGTCGGAGTCGGCCAATTACACACGGCTGGAACGGCTTGTTTGGAGAACACACATTTCTCAGCCTTGACATACAGGTCATGCTCCAGCAGTCGCCCAAGTACCTTACGCACCAGAGCCACGTGCGCGGCGCCTGTGGCAGAATAGATCAGGATGTCATCGATGTACACTACCACTCCCTGCCGTGCAGGTCTCGGAGAATCTCGTCTATGAAAGATTGGAAGACGGCTGGAGCATTCTTCAACCCATATGGAATGACGAGGTACTCATAATGGCCAGGTGTAGTACTAAATGCGTTTTTCCACTCATCTCCTCCCCGGATACGCACCAGGTTATACGCACTCCTCGGGTCCAGTTTTGTGAAGAAACGTGCCCTGTGAAATTAATCCACCACCGTAGAGATGAGAGGTAGTGGGTAACCAAACCCACTGTGATGGAATTTAGACCTCTATAATAAATGCACGGACGCAGACCTCCCTCCTTCTTCACAAAAAAGTAGCTCGAGGAGACGGGTGACGTGGAGGGCTGCCCCAGAGATTCAGTGACATATGTCTCCAGAGCCACTGTCTCCTCCTGGGACAATGGGTACACGTGACTCCGAGGAAGTGCCTCGTTCTCCAGGAGGTTTATCTCGCAGTCCCACGATGGGGTGGTAATTGGGTCGCCATAGCCAAATCAGCATATTCAGAGGGAATGCGCACAGTGGAAAACTGGTCTGGACTCTCCACCGTAGTCGTAACTACGGAAACTCCTATACACCTGCCTGAACACTCCTCTGACCACCCTCGAAGAGCCCCCGTCTCCATGAAATCACTGGGTTGTGATGAGCTAGCCAAGGAATTCCCAGCACCACTGTAAATGCAGGTGAATCGATAAGTAATAGACTAATCTGCTCCTTATGACCCCCCTGCGTTACCAGGTCCAGTGGCACCGTGGCCTCCCTGACCAGCCCTGACCTTAATGGTCGGCTATCTAAGGAGTGCACGGGGAAAGGTTGGTCTAACGACACCAGGGGAATCCCTAGTCTTAATGCGAGCCCATGATCCATGAAGTTCCCAGCTGCGCCTGAATCGACTAGCGCCTTATGCTGTAGAGAGGGAGAAAACCCAGGGAAAGAGGTTAGCACAAACATATGGCCGACAGGAAGCTCTAGGTGAGTTTGGTGAGGACACACCTGGGGTGAACGAGTAGTGCTCCGCCTGCCCTCCCGACTCCCAGACGAGCTCCTCCATCACCGGTCGGCCGTGTGTCCTCGCCGACAACAACTGGTGCAGGAGGAAACTCCTCCTCGATGCAGCCCCTCCTAACTCCATGAGGATGGGAGCAGGAGGGCCTGCCTGGGGGTGGAATCAACAGGGCCCGTTCTGGACGCCCGCGGGGAGCCAACAGGTTGTCCAGACGAATGGACATGTCGATCAGTTCATCCAATGAGATGGTAGAGTCCCGACACGCTAGCTCCCTGCGGACGTCCTCCCTGAGGCTGTGGTCCATCAAAGCCCTGTCGTTCCACCCCGCTCATGCGACCAAGGTCCGGAACTCCAGGGCAAAGTCCTGCGTGCTCCTTGTCTCCTGTCGCAACTTCGGCGGGAGTCATGACACTAAGTGCACAGTTCTGAGTAAAAGGTGAAATAAATAGCACCTGAAATAAAAAACAAAAAGGCCCGAGTCAGAAGAAACCAAAATATTGTTGTTGTTTGTTGCTGATGCCAATCTTGCAGTCAAGTGATTGAAATACAAAAACAATTCTCTTTCGACACTTAAGTTGCATAGGTGGCTTTAAGAACTGATATCAGTTTTATTTGTTTAAGTAAAAAGGTCAATGAGATTTTAGCATTCAATGTTCACACTGATCAAAGTCATAAAATATAACCGCACAGAGGGAAGAAAATTAAGGAACAAAGTCCTTTTTAAGAGGTTCATAAATGTAACTGTAGATATCTAAAAGTACAATGATTGCATATTTTAAAAAATGCAGCAAAAATGTTTATCTTCAGAACATATATTGTAGAACACAAGTAAAAACGTGGGTACATTACTCAACCTTTCAAATGTAACAAGGCCTAACGGTACCAGTTACCACATACACATGAATTCAGTCACTAACGTTCTTTTACACAAGCTCAGCCCTCAAAGCAAATTCTACCAGTAATTAATAATGCATTAGAAAAAGTCTGAGTAAAATCTTGACATAGTGTAGATTTGGACTAGAACACAGTGAAATGAATACTATTCATAGTGAGATGATTTGCAGAACATTAAGCAGAGATTAGAGCTAGAGGTTACACACTTTCAGCTGCCAAAGACAGAAAAGAGAAACTTCATATCTCTAAGTGATTTTATGAGCCTGGGTACAACCGGTTCAGGAGAATTGCTGAGAACAGGCTGAACTTGATACAGTATGTGCAATCAAATCCAAATCGTAAAAAAACGAACCGTCTCACTAGACACTCGAGGCATATCAATAAAAACGTAGAAAAGTAAAGATATATAATAATTCATAATAAACAATAATAATAAACGGGTTTGCAGCAGCACAACATCATCTCTGTTGTTTGAGTCCCTCTCGAACATCAACTACTCGCAAACACTTTCAACATATCAGGTCAGGCGCAAAGACACTCAAACACCATTCACACCCCCTACCTAGCCACTCTAAACACCATTCATTTTACATTCTGCCAAAGCTGATCTCTTAACCTCTTCAGTTTACAAAACCGAAACAGATCTCAAACACAAAAGACCATATCACTGGAGCATATCACTGGAAACGCAAGCGCCGTTCCAGACTGGGCAACACGGGGAAGCCCGATCTCAGAAGGAGAGTGCAATTAAGCAGAAGGGGCGTGGTGTATGACCAATATACCACGGCTAAGGGCGGTCATTAGGCTGTTCACATACCACAAACCCCTGAGGTGCCCCCTTTTATACTGATAACAAGTTCAAACACGTGCCATTAATACAGGTAACGAGTGGAGGACAGAGGAGCCTCTTAAAGAAGAAGTTGCAGGTCTGTGAGAGCCAGAAATCTTGCTTGTTTGTAGGTGACCAAATACTTATTTTCCACCATAATTTGCAAATAAATGCATTAAAAATCCTACAATGTGATTTTCTGGATTTTTTTTCTCTCATTTTTGTCTGTCATAGTTGAAGTGTACCTGTGATGAAAATTACAGGCCTCTCTCATCTTTTTAAGTGGGAGAACTTGCACAATTGGTGGCTGACTAAATACTTGTTTGCCCCACTAAGATAAGTGGTGATTACAGAAATAAAGAGAACAGGTGATTAGGGAAAAAAAGAGAAACAAAGTGAAAGAGGAACTGTGGAATAGATTTGATATCCAAGAGCAGAGCAGCAGAGATAGAGAGAGACAGAGGGAACTGAGGAGAAAGACAAAGATAGTGACTGTGTGAGAGACTGACTGACTGACAAAGAAAGAAAACAAAAGAGAGTGAGAGAGACAGCAACAGAGAGAGAAATAGAGAGACAGCAACAGAGAAAGAAAGACAGAAACAGAGAGAATTTTTATTTTTTATTTCACCTTTATTTAACCAGGTAGGCTAGTTGAGAACAAGTTCTCATTTGCAACTGCGACCTGGCCAAGATAAAGCATAGCAGTGTGAACAGACAACACAGAGTTACACATGGAGTAAACAATTAACAAGTCAATAACACAAAAAAAGGGGGAGTCTATATACATTGTGTGCAAAAGGCATGAGGTAGGCGAATAATTACAATTTTGCAGATTAACACTGGAGTGATAAATGATCAGATGGTCATGTACAGGTAGAGATATTGGTGTGCAAAAGAGCAGAGAAGTAAATAAATAAAAACAGTATGGGGATGAGGTAGGTAAAAATGGGTGGGCTATTTACCGATAGACTATGTACAGTTGCAGCGATCGGTTAGCTGCTCAGATAGCAGATGTTTGAAGTTGGTGAGGGAGATAAAAGTCTCCAACTTCAGCGATTTTTGCAATTCGTTCCAGTCACAGGCAGCAGAGAACTGGAACGAAAGAGAGAGAGAGACAGCAACAGAGAGAAAAAGAGAGAGAGACAGCAACAGAGAGAGACAGACAGACAGCAACAGAGAGAGAAAGAGAGACAGACAGAGACAACAACAGAGAGACGGAGACAGACAGAGACAGCAACAGAGAGAGAAAGAGAGAGAGAGACAGACAGAGACAGCAACAAAGAGAGAGAGAGAGATGGAGACAGACAGAGACAGCAACAGAGAGAGAAAGAGAGAGAGAGACAGCAACATAGAGAGAAAGAGAGACAGAGACAACAACAGAGAGACGGAGACAGACAGAGACAGCAACAGAGAGAAAGAGAGAGACAGCAACAGAGAAAGAGAGACAGCAACAGAGAAAGAGAGAGACAACAACAGAGAGAGAAAGAGAGACGGAGACAGACAGAGACAGCAACAGAGAGAGAAAGAGACTGACTGAAACAAAGAGAGAGAGAAAACGACTGACAGACACTACAAAGACCGTTGTTGGGCCCTGTTGTACCTGCCGTTCTCTCTCCTCCAGCTGCAGAGAGGAGACAGTGGCTTGCAGTCTGACCTCTGCCTGGACCACACACCTGTGCCTCCTATAGAAGACAACACACAGGTCATCTTCTAGCCATAGTAAAATTGACAGAAATACCACACTTCGTTGTGTTATGGATACAACACAGAAAGAATGCATGGTTTCATTTGGGTATGTCCTTTTATAAACAGCAACAAAATGAAGGTTTCGCCTTGCCCCTGGCATGTTGGGTGATGCTTTCCATCGCTCTGCACAGGCTCTCACAGCGAGTGTATCCTGCAGCTCCCCAGCAGGTGCTGGCTCTGCTGCAGAGTCCTGGAGCAATAGGTCAAAGGTCAGTCAGAGGGTGCCTACTCCTAGATGGTCAAATCAGATATCTGAAGCTGATCTGGGACCAGTTTATGGTTTCAGATGGTTCTGAAAGGTAACTGAAGACTGAACACCATGAAATTATGTTATGATGTTACTGTTGGTGTTTTGTCAGAACAATACTTCAGGTACGCAACCATCAATCTCTCCCTCCATCTATCAGTATAATAATACCATAACTCATCTCTCCCTCCATTCATCAGTATAATAATACCATAAATCATCTCTCCCTCCATTCATCAGTATAATAATACCATAACTCACCTCTCCCTCCATCCATCAGTATAATAATACCATAACTCATCTCTCCCTCCATCCATCAGTATAATAATACCATAACTCATCTCTCCCTCCATCTATCAGTATAATAATACCATAACTCATCTCTCCCTCCATTCATCAGTATAATAATACCATAACTCATCTCTCCCTCCATCTATCAGTATAATAATACCATAACTCATCTCTCCATCCATCCATCCATCAGTATAATAATACCATAACTCATCTCTCCCTCCATCTATCAGTATAATAATACCATAACTCATCTCTCCCTTCATTCATCAGTATAATAATACCATAACTCATCTTTCCCTCTCTCATACCTTCCTAAGAATCCTCCTTCCCTTGTAGTTGTGCTTTTAGCAGGTCTCACCTGTCACTCAAAAACTCCACCTGTAGAGACAAAACACGAGGTGATAGTCAACAGCTCTTCACATTTATCACTATACCAGAATGGAGAGTATGTGGTTTCCAGGGCCAACAACAACTCCAAATGAGTGTAATGTGGCATTTATGATGTCTGTCTCAGTCTTTAACCTCTTTCTCTGGTCCAGTCTGCTGTAGGGACTGACCCTTTTTGTCTATCTCCAGGGTATGGTCTCTGATGACCACGTCCAACTGGCCCAGCTGAGGAAGAGGAGGGAGACACACACACAGAGAGAGAAAGGCCTTATTTCTTATAATTCCATCCATTAAGACTTTGGCCATTCAAATTAAATATACTATGGCGTGCCACAGTTAATGTTGCCTCACACACACACACACACACACACATGGTGGATCTGAAGGCATGTTATGTGGAGCTGGGGAACCTACCCAGAAGCACCGGCACAACTGTGAAATCACACACCCGCACTCAATTATTCCTACATATTTGGGCTGTGAAATCACTGTTCACCAGGGGCATATTCTATTTCAACCAGAAGATCTCATCTGATCACATCTGTGTAAAGGGCATTTTGTTTCACACACACACAAGGGAATCAAAGGAAAACCACTTGCGACTGTAATGCAGAGATGTTGTGTGCGTTTGAGATGAACTGCGTCGCAGTCTGAGTCACTGATCAACAAATCACCTTGCATCCTAAATAACTAGTCAGTGTGTAATCTCAGTTAACCCATAACAAAAAATCTCACGCAATTTGGTCAGATGTTCATGTTTAGGTAGTTCTGTCCAGGAGAGATGAATCAGTGTGTGACCCAGATAAGTGATTCTGATCCCCTCAGACAGCCTGTACTCAGTCACAGAACGTAGTCTTTTTGATGCCTTTAGTTTAACTTCAACACTACTGCATCCATGCCTGAGGGGAGGAGTTACAGCACTGTAGCTGTTCAATAGGATTTTACAGATCATCAGGTGTTGCTGTAGTTGTCATTATGTTTGAATGAGAGACGATCCACATGTATACATGTCAAAGCTTCACAATAATCCCCATGACATAAACCCGGTTAGAGCCCTTTGACAGTTTGTGACACTGTCAACTTGTCAAGTCATGTTGGCTGGGGGACAACTGTGTATTTGACAAAGATGTTAACCAAAGATGAAGTGGCTGGTTGGTATCAAACAGAGGGTATTAACTCCATACCAGACAGACAAGAGTGATATTGTATTTGGAATGGAGAACAGGACGTAAAATGTAATATCCTGTTCTGTGTCTCTATGTACACAAAGAGATCATGTGTATCAAATGATTTATGACTCATCACGGGTGCTTGATATCCGTGTGTGTGTGTGTGTGTGTGTGTCCAAAGCAACTGCTCTTTGTTCTCTGCACTGCGACAAAGCCTCAAAAGAATACACAATTTATACATTATAAAAACAATACATTATAAAATATATAATACAAATAGAATGATCCATATAATGAATGACAGAGACCAACTCAGCCTGCCACTGTATAGTACAGTTAGCCTCCTCCTCTTGAAACGGAGGCTTTCCCTTGATGATGATGATGATGATGATGATCACGTCAGGATTCAGTGTAAATAGGAGCTACGTTTTCAGCATTGCACCTAATTCTCAACAAATAAGTTATGCACAGTACGTAATATGTACTTTTAAAAGTAGTATATACATATTACACATATCATATTTCCTTTTTTATGTAGTAAAAAGTCACAGTAAAAAGACAAACAAGGTCATCCAAAATCAATGATTATTAAATCTGACCAAAGAATGTTTTAATTTTGTTAAAACCAAAACAAAACGCAGGACTTTGGATCCAGTCTTTCCAAATCGGTCTGTCAACGAAGTCGCAGACACAAATCCACAGCGCTCGGCAGGTCAGCGGTTGCCATGGTTACACTGTCCATAGACAGCACGTGTTACTTCCGGTGTGCTGGCAGCACTTCTTCAATGAAATGTGTAATGAAATAGGTTTTAGAAATGAAATACCTTCACCTTCAAATTGCCATGCAGTCATTTTATTACATTTTCCCCTGACCGTACTTGGGGAGGGGGACTTTTGTCTGTTTGGAGATGATTTTGTTTAAGAAGCATTTCCTAAAGGTTTGAGGGGAAACCTGTCTTCTTCAATGAAGCAACAAATGGAGACCACCGGTCATGGGGTGTGTGTGTGTGTGTGTGTCGGGCGGTTGGCAGAGAGGCTCACCTGAGCTCGGCGGACAGTTTCTCCAATGAAATCTGTCTTTCATCTGCGCCAAGCTGCGTGGCCTGTAACAGGTCTCTCAGCTCCTGTAGTTTCTCTAGGGTGTTGTGCATCTCATCGCGCACCTCCTGTAGCTGTCCCTCCAGATCCTTCACATGCTGCACAGAGGTCCGCCTGTCCTCCTGACAGCAGTGGAGCTTCTCCTCCAAGTCCACAACTGAAGGGGGGAGGAGAAGGGGAAGAGAAGGGGAGGAGAAGGGGAAGAGAAGGGGAGGAGAAGGGGAAGAGAAGGGGAGGAGAAGGGGAAGAGAAGGGGAAGAGAAGGGGAGGAGAAGGGGAGGAGAAGGGGAGAAGGGGAGAAGGGGAGGAGAAGGGGAGGAGAAGGGGAAGAGAAGGGGAAGAGAAGGGGAAGAGAAGGGGAGGAGAAGGGGAGGAGAAGGGAAGAGAAGTGGAGGAGAAGTGGAGAGAAGGGGAAGAGAAGGGGAAGAGAAGGGGAGGAGAAGGGGAAGAGAAGGGGAGGAGAAGGGGAGGAGAAGGGGAAGAGAAGGGGAAGAGAAGGGGAGAAGGGGAGGAGAAGGGGAAGAGAAGGGGAGGAGAAGGGGAAGAGAAGGGGAAGAGAAGTGGAGGAGAAGGGGAGGAGAGGGTTTCCACAATGAATGTTCTTTGTTCAGTTCAGTTCTAGAATCACAGAAGTCTAAAGGAAATGGGCCCTAATGAATGAAGAAATGAAGAAAAAAGGAAGGATCTAAAATACCCCCCAGTGTCCTACCCGTGTCGTTCTTCTCCTCCAGTAGGCCCTGGGTCTTCTGCAGGGTCTCCTCCACGTAGCTTAGCTGGGAGGAATTCATACTGGTGTCTCTCCGCAACCTCTGCAGCTCCTGCTCCATGGATGACAGCTCCCCACGACACGTATTTATCTCAGACGACAGCTGACTGGAATACACACACGTTAGTAGGCATATCCTCACACAGATCAAATCAAATACACTGTCACAGACATGCAGAGATCACACCGGGAACTCACACACATTCTAGACACCCTCCATCTGGCGTCCACCTAACAGTGCACAACCGTGCCCCCATAATGCTACTGCACTACCCGCAAAAAACTCAGGATCTGTAGGACCTGGGACCAAATTAAAGTACTAACTGAGTAACTTAAAACTAGAATACTGAGTAACTTAAAACTAGAATACTGAGTAACTTAAAACTAGAATACTGAGTAACTTAAAACTAGAATACTGAGTAACTTAAAACTAGAATACTGAGTAACTTAAGTACTAACTGACAAGTGTTAGAAGCATCTTCCATCCCCTGTATAGACTACATAAAAGAAGCAATGTCCTAAAGTGCTCCTCTATTCTCCGCTGTTAAACTCCACCCTGAGCACAGAAAACTCACTCTTCCTAGGAACGATGCTTCAGAGAGCAGAGCGCTGTATATATATATATATATATACCCCATAAGAGTGGAGTGTGGGGGGAGGAGATAGGGGGGGGCGTGAGGGGGAGGAGATGGGGGGTTTGAGGAGGAGATGGGAGGTTAGAGGAGGAGATGGGGGGTTGGGGAGGAGATGGGGTTAGGGGAGGAGATGGGAGGTTAGAGGGGGAGATGGGAGGTTAGAGGGGGGAGATGGGGGGTGGTGGGAGGAGATGGGGGGTTAGGGGAGGAGATGGGACACAATAAGAACACTGGTTGTGGAAGCACTAGTCATGGGGCTGTCTCTTTCTGTCAGCTCCTCAGGGGATAAGAATATCTCTCCCTCTCTCTCGCTCTTTGTTATAGGGTAGGAGCTGCTCTGTCTGACTGAACTCAAATGACTCCCATTATACAACAGTGAACAGTTGGAGTCTACAAATATAAATTATTTTGTGGTCTTATCTGATGGTTTCCACAACGCCTTCAAAAAGTATTGACACCTCTTTACTTATTAGACATTTTATTGTATCACATCCTGAATTTAAAATAGATTATTTTGAGAATGTTTTGACACTGGCCTACACACAATACCCCATAATGTCAAGAAAACGAAAAGCTGAAATGCCTTGAGTAAATATGTATTCAACCCAATTGTTATAGCAAGCCTAAATAGGTTCAGGAATAAGATTTTTTTAACAAGTCACATAAGTTGCATGGACTCACTATGTATGCAATAATAGTGTTTAACATTATTTTTGAATGACAACCACACATACAGATAATTGTAAGGTCCCTCAGTTGAGCAGTGAATTCCAAACACAAATTCAACGCAAAGACCAGGGAGGTTTTCCAGTGCCTCGCAAAGTAGGGAAGTTATTGGTAGAGGAGTAAAAAAATAAATTAAATAAAACATTGAACATCCCTTTGAGCATGGTGAAGTTCTTAATGACACTTTAGATGGTGTATCAATACATCCAGTCACTACAAATATACAGGCGTCCTTCCCCACTCAGTTGACGGAGAGAAAGGAAATCACACGACTGCCCTCATTTCACCATGAGGCCAGTCGTGACTATAAAACACTTAGTGTTCTACTGTCACAGCCATTAAACTCTAAAACACCAACAACGTCGTAGTTACTCCACAATACTACTCTAATTGACAGAGTGAAAAGAAAGAAGCCTGTACATAATAAAAAATATTCAAAAATATTCCTCCTGTTTGCAACAAGACACCATAACAAAGGGATTGGACACATATTTACTCAAGACATTTCAGCTTTTCATTTTTAATTAATTTGTAAAAATTTGTAAAAACATTAATTCCACTTTCACATGAAATCATATCAAAATGTTATTTGTCACATGCGCCGAATACAACGGGTGTAGAACTAACAGTGAAATGCTTACAAGCCCTTAACCAACAATGCAGTTAAGAAAATACTCAAAAGAAAAGTAAGAGATAAGAATAACAAATAATTAAAGAGCAGCAGTAAATAACAATAGCGGAGCTTTATACTGGGGGTACAGGTACAGAGTCAATGTGCGGGGGCACAGGCTAGTCGAGGTAATATGTACATGTAGAGTTTTCAAAGTGACTATGCATAGATAATAGAGTATCAGCAGCATTGATGCAGATAGTCTGGGTAGCCATTTGATTAGCTGTTCAGGAGTCTTACGGCTTGGGGGTAAAAGCTGTTGAAAAGCCTCTTGGACCTAGACTTGGCGCTCCGGTATTGCTTGCCATGTGGTAGCAGAGAGAACAATCTATGACTAGGGTGGCTGGAGTCCTTGACAATTTTTAGGGCCTTCCTCTGACACCACCTGGTATAGAGGTCCTGGCTGCATCATGTTATGGGTATACTTGTAATCGTTAAGGACTGGGGAGTTTTTCAGGATAAAACATTTACAGAATGGAGCTATGCATAGGCAAAATCCTAGAAGAAAACCTTCAGTCTGCTTTCTAACAGACACTGGAAGATGAATTCTCCTTTCAGCAGGACAATAACCTAAAACACAAGTCCAAATCTACACAGGAGTTGCTTACCAAGACAGTGAATGTTCCTGAGTGGCCGAGATAGTGTTTTGACTTAAATCTGCTTGAAAATCTATGGCAAGACTTGAAAATGGTTATCTAGCAATGATCAACAACCAATTTGAAAGAGCTTGAAGAGAATAAATGGGCAAATATTGTACAATCCAGAAGCCTGAACCAGAAAAACTCACAGCTGTAATCACTACCAAAGCTGATTCTAACATTGAATAAGGGGTATGAATATTTATTTGTGCAGCCGGGGGAGCTGTGGAGCCGGGGGAGCTGTGGAGCTGGGGGAGCAGGGGGAGCTGTGCAGCCGGGGGAGCTGTGGAGCCGGGGGAGCTGTGGAGCCGGGGGAGCTGTGGAGCCGGGGGAGCTGTGGAGCCGGGGGAGCTGTGCAGCCGGGGGATATCACATATTCATATTAAATTACTAATAATGAGTTTAAGCACAATCCTAAACATACAGTGCATTCGGAAAGTATTCAGACACCTTTACTTTTTCCACATTTTGTTACATTACAGCCATAATAAAACATGTTCCTCATCAATCTACACACAATACTCCATAATGACTAAGTGAAAACAGGTTTAGACATTTTTTCAAATGTATAATTTAAAAAAAATGATAAATTATTTACATAATTATTCAGACCCTTTGCTATGATGAGACTCGAAATTGAGCTCAGGTGCATCCTGTTTCCAATTGATTGGAGTCCACCTGTGGTAAATTCAATTAATTGGACATGATGTGGAAAGGCACACACCTGTCTATATAAAAGATCCCACAGTTGACAGTGCATGTCAGAGCAAAAACCAAGCCATGCGGTCGAAAGAATTGTCCGTAGAGCCCAGATACTTTTTGTGTTGAGGCACAGATCTAGGGAAGGGCAACAAAAAATGGCTGCAGTATTAAAGGTCTCCAAGAACACATTGGCCTCCATCATTCTTAAATGGAAGAAGCTCTCTTAGAGCTGCTCAACCAAACGGAGCAAGCAGGGGAGAAGGGCCTTGGTCAGGGAGGTGACCAAGAACCTGATGGACACTCTGACAGAGCTCCAGAGTTCCTCTGTGGAGTTGGGAGAACCTTCTAGCAGCAGCACTCCACCAATCAAGCCTGGTAGAGTGGCCAGACGGAAACCACTCCTCAGTAAAAGGCACATGACAGCCCACTTGAAGTTTTCCCAAAAGGCCCCTAAAGACTCTCAGATAATGAGAAACAAGATTCTCTGGTCTGATGAAACCAAGCTTGAACTTGAATGACAAGTGTCACATCTGGAAGAAACCTGGCAACCTCCCTATGGCAAAGCATGGTGGTGGCAGCATCATGCTGTGGGGATGTTTTTCAGTGGCAGGGACTGGGAGACTAGTCAGGATCGAGAGAAAGATGAACGGAGCAAAGTACAGAGAGATCCTTGTTGAAAACCTGCTCCAACAGGACAACGACCCTAAGCACACAGCCAAGACAACGCAGGAGTGGCTTCGGGACAAGTCTCTGAATGTCCTTGAGTGGCCCAGCCAGAGCATGGACTTGAACCCAATCAAACATCTCTGGAGAAACCTGAGTATAGATGTGCAGCGACGCTCCCCATTCAACCTGACAGAGATTCAGAGGATCTGCAGAGAAGAATGGGAGAAACACCCCAAATTCAGGTGTGCCCAGCTTGTAGTCATACCCAAGAAGACTCAAGGCTGTAATCGCTGCCTCGAAAGGTACTTCAATAAAGTACTGAGTAAAGGGTCTGAATACTTATGTAAATGTCATATTTCATTTTCTTTATTTGCAAAAATGTCAAAAAACAGTTTTTGCTTTGTTATTATGAGGTATTGTGTGTAGATTGATGAGAAGAAAAAATACATTTTATAATAAGCCTCTAACGTAACAAAATGTTTAAAAAAGTTTAATTCACATTAAGTTGCTTTCATCCCTGTGTAGTCATGGAAACAAATGTTTTTTATTTATTTGTTTTTTACAGTTGTAAATTTTGAACTGAATGTCAGATAAGCAAAGTACAGTACACAGATAAATGAACGATAAATATTTATTTCTGTAGGCGATAGTATGTGCGTCAATGGGAGGGATTTCAAGAAGCACAAGACTTGCATTCAAATCTCTTTTTCTAGTGCTGCTTCCAGTAGGAAAACACTGTTATTACTGTCTGTAGCCTAGTATTAGACAGACACAAACAAGGCCACATCAGCAAGTTAGATCAGAATCCATGTCACCAGAACTAAATTCAAAACTCATATGATTTTTCACTATGGACCGACCCTGATTTGTGATAATCTGTGGGCGTAACATTAAAGTTGAAACAAATGCAGACCATTGTGGATAAGAAATTGCACGTCTTAAAATGATTTGTCAAGTCAGCAACGGAACTTTGATAATTTCCTGAATTGTGTTGGGATTGACCCACAGCGCTGCATCTCACAACGATCACGATGTCTGCTAGATATGTCCCTTTGGAATTCCCCATGATAGGGAATGTCCTCGCTGCTTGAAAGACTCCTTTCTACTACCGCAAAATAACAGTTAACATGATTCACCTTAAAACAATGGAAGACTTGGTGATACCCTAAGATTTCACATTTTACACAGAAAGAGTGTTGCCTTTGGGAAGTTCAGATCTCATGTCTCCTGTCAAGCCGCGCTTTCAGAAATGTTAATCCCCGCAACTGTAGATATTTAGATTTGGTCAATGGAGTCCTTTATACTGTGTTCTTGGTGAAAAACAAGAAAAAAAAAGAACAGTGACACAACAATATGGCAAGAGCATCTGAAATGACTAGCTAAGACGATTAGAACCACATACAGAACCCTGCTATGTCAAATACTCAAATAAATGGAGTATTATGCAATAGCTTTTGCTTGACAGATGTGTGTTTTACCTTAGGTCTCAATGCAATGTTAGGGTTCTCCCTGTCTGTAAGACACATATTCATACCTGGCGTTTAGGTAGACCATTTGTCTTAGTCTCTCTAGTTGGTTTACCACCCTGTAGCTGGCTCAATGGCCCGTGCTTTACCAAGTTGGCACTACACCTCGTTATTTGTGACGTCCCTCTATAGGACACATTTACACCTATCTAGGTAGAGTATTTATCTTCGTCTCTCATCTAGGTAGAGTATTTATCTTCGTCTCTCATCTAGGTAGAGTATTTATCTTCGTCTCTCATCTAGGTAGAGTATTTGTCTTCGTCTCTCATCTAGGTAGAGTATTTGTCTTCGTCTCTCATCTAGGTAGAGTATTTGTCTTCGTCTCTCATCTAGGTAGAGTATTTATCTTCGCCTCTCATCTAGGTAGAGTATTTATCTTCGCCTCTCATCTAGGTAGAGTATGTGTCTTCGTCTCTCATCTAGGTAGAGTATTTGTCTTCGTCTCTCATCTAGGTAGAGTATGTGTCTTCGTCTCTCATCTAGGTAGAGTATTTGTCTTCGTCTCTCATCTAGGTAGAGTATTTGTCTTCGTCTCTCATCTAGGTAGAGTATTTGTCTTCGTCTCTCATCTAGGTAGAGTATGTGTCTTCGTCTCTCATCTAGATAGAGTATTTATCTTCGTCTCTCATCTAGGTAGAGTATGTGTCTTCGTCTCTCATCTAGGTAGAGTATTTGTCTTCGTCTCTCATCTAGGTAGAGTATTTGTCTATGTATCTTGTCTCTTCCATAGGTTTCTCTACATGTCCCTGTAGCTGGCTCTGGCTGTCCTCCAGCTCAGCCAGTGGGTGCTGCTCTCCTGTAACATGTTCTGCTGCAGGGAGTACTGGAGCTGGACACTGAAGTGACTACACACCAGAGTGCTGCTACGCAACTCCTCCTGCAGAGACAACAGCCGGCGACGGAGTGGAGCGGGACAGGTGGTCACACACACAAAGTGATACAAACACACATGTACAAACAGTCAAAAGCACACACACACAAGCATGGTAGTGGAGACTGTCAGACAGTCACAATGCTGTACAAGTAACAGGGAGGTACCTACATGTAGCACCGCAAAACACACACACCTCGTGGCTCTTGATGTCCAGCTGTCTCTGGTACCGATCCTTGGCCTCCATCTCTACAGGCCAGTGCTGTCTCTGGTACTGATCCTTGGCCTCCATCTCTACAGGCCAGCTCTGTCTCTGGTACTGATCCTTGGCCTCCATGTCTACAGGCCAGCGCTGTCTCTGGTACTGATCCTTGGCCTACATCTCTACAGGCCAGCGCTGTCTCCAGCTGCCTCACTTGACACACAGAAACAAAACATGTTCATGTAATCAGAAACGCTCCTGTTATCTGCAATATGTTATATATTTATGTCAAACATACATGTTATTGTAATTTCTCCTTGCCATATTGCACATCCTCGTATTGTATGCAATCCGTGATCCTTGATACCTATGGTATGATAATGGTATGACAATGGTAAGACATTTGATGAGGGAGAGAAGGGGAGAAGGGAGACGGAAAGACGAAGGGGAGACGGAAAGACGAAGGGGAGACGGAAAGACGAAGGGGAGAAGGGAGACGGAACGACGAAGGGGAGAAGGGAGACGGAACGACGAAGGGGAGACGGAACGACGACGGGGAGAAGGGAGACGGAAGGGAGACGGAAAGACGAAGGGGAGACGGAAAGACGAAGGGGAGAAGGGAGACGGAAAGACGAAGGGGAGAAGGGAGACGGAAAGACGAAGGGGAGAAGGGAGACGGAAAGACGAAGGGGAGAAGGGAGACGGAACGACGAAGGGGAGAAGGGAGACGGAAAGACGAAGGGGAGAAGGGAGACGGAACGACGAAGGGGAGAAGGGAGACGGAACGACGAAGGGGAGAAGGGAGACGGAAAGACGAAGGGAGACGGAACGACGAAGGGGAGAAGGGAGACGGAAAGACGAAGGGGAGAAGGGAGACGGAACGACATAGGGGAGAAGGGAGACGGAAAGACGAAGGGGAGAAGGGAGACGGAAAGACGAAGGGGAGAAGGGAGACGGAACGACGAAGGGGAGAAGGGAGACGGAAAGACGAAGGGGAGACGGAAAGACGAAGGGGAGACGGAAAGACGAAGGGGAGACGGAAAGACAAAGGGGAGACGGAAAGACGAAGGGGAGAAGGGAGACGGAAAGACGAAGGGGAGACGGAAAGACGAAGGGGAGACGGAAAGACGAAGGGGAGACGGAAAGACGAAGGGAGACGGAAAGACGAAGGGAGACGGAAAGACGAAGGGGAGAAGGGAGACGGAAAGACGAAGGGGAGACGGAACGACGACGGGGAGAAGGGAGACGGAAAGACGAAGGGGAGAAGGGAGACGGAACGACGACGGGGAGAAGGGAGACGGATAGACGATGTAGGGGAGAAGGGAGACGGAAAGACGATGTAGGGGAGAAGGGAGACGGAAAGACGATGTAGGGGAGAAGGGAGACGGAAAGACGATGTAGGGGAGAAGGGAGACGGAAAGACGAAGGGGAGACGGAAAGACGAAGGGGAGATGGAAAGACGAAGGGGAGACGGAAAGACGAAGGGGAGAAGGGAGACGGAAAGACGAAGGGGAGAAGGGAGACGGAAAGACGAAGGGGAGACGGAAAGACGAAGGGGAGACGGAAAGACGAAGGGGAGACGGAAAGACGAAGGGGAGACGGAAAGACGAAGGGGAGAAGGGAGAAGGAAAGACGAAGGGGAGAAGGGAGAAGGAAAGACGAAGGAGAGAAGCTAGACGGAAAGACGAAGGGGAGAAGGAAAGACGAAGGGGAGACGGAAAGACGAAGGGGAGAAGGGAGACGGAAAGACGAAGGGGAGAAGGGAGACGGAAAGACGAAGGGGAGAAGGGAGACGGAAAGACGAAGGGGAGAAGGGAGACGGAAAGACGAAGGGGAGAAGGGAGACGGAAAGACGAAGAGGAGAAGGGAAACGGAAAGACAAAGGAACGATGAAGGGGTTTACATCTCATTGTTGTATAAGATGAATGAGTGAGTATGATACTGTTTGTATAATTGTGTAATACGATTGTGGACTGTTTAATGAAGAAAAATACAATTCCCTTTTGATTTGAACTAAATCAGATGACCGCCACTGGGTCAGACATCCTGGGACAGCCCTTTTCTGCCATTCCGAATAAAACCCAACTTTGAGAAATTATCACCAGACCATGTTTTTCTCCATTAGGGGAAGACAAAGGTTGTAGACCAAGCTTACCTCAATTATGAGATGGCTAAAGGTTGTAGAATCTTTTAACCATACCACGTGGTTAAACTCTTAGACTATCGATACCGACAGAATAAGAACAAGTCTTTGATATTGATTACTAGTCTGCAGCTAGGAATTCGGTATCATTGAACGCGAAGAACGACAACCCCCGAAACATCCACTCTATAACGAATGTCACTTTGAACTATCCCCTCTAACCAAGACAGAGAGAGAGAGGGAGAGAGACGGACAATTCTACAAAATAAAGACTTTTAACCAATGATCAAGATGACACACTGAGCGTAAATATATATATTGATTTGCAATTGTTCCCGAATGAGTGAGTGTTCATGTGTAAGGGATTAGCATTTTAATTGTTATAATTAACTCTGTAGGGACTTCTTAGTCGACCCCTCATTGCCCCTTTGTCTAACAAGCCGCCATGCCGGTTCAGCCCACTAGGGCACTTTCTATCATTTCATGTAACCATATTTACTGTTTGTTTATGCATTTCTGTGAATTACTTAGTTAGTAATAAACAAATGATTTAAGACAATTGATGTATGGATGACTCATAGTGAAGATTGGATTTGTGCAGATAACCAACAATTTACGACGTTTGGAATGAGACTAACCTCACGTTAGTCTCATTCCAAACGTCGTAAATTGTTGGTTATCTGCACAAATCCAGTCTTGATCAGATATGAAAATATCTGAAAGGTTATATTGGGAAATTATAACTTTGTAATCTGAATACTTTCCTTGGTGCCCCAACTTCCTAGTTAATTACAGTTACATGATTATTCAATTTAATCGAGTAACAGACAGATGTAGGGGAGAAGGGACGATGTAGGGGAGAAGGGAGACGGAACGATGTAGGGGAGAAGGAACGATGTAGGGGAGAAGGAACGATGTAGGGGAGAAGGAACGATGTAGGGGAGAAGAAACGATGTAGGGGAGAAGAAACGATGTAGGGGAGAAGGAACGATGTAGGGGAGAAGGAACGATGTAAGGGAGAAGGGAGACGGAGCGATGTAGGGGAGAAGGGAGACAGATGTAGGGGAGAAGGGAGGCAGAAAGATGTAGGGGAGAAGGGCGACAGAGAGATGTAGGGGAGAAGGGAGACAGAAAGATTAGAGCGGCAGGTAGCCTAGTGCAGGTATACCCCTAGGAGTACGCGCAATGCAGTCGGGGGTATGCCAAATAAAAATGTAATTCACTTTTTTTTTTTAAAATAAATAATAATATATCGTTTTTTAAATGTTTTAATTTTTTTCTTCACATTTTTAAACAGTCCATTTATATTTTCCAATGGGGCTATACACTTGGGTGAGTTTTTTTCTTGCTTGTGTAGCCTCGTTTCACAGCCAAAAATAATATTAAAACATCTAGTGTTCAGCGAAATAACAACACAATGTCAAATACAGGTATCCTAGTCAAATAATTAACATCCAATCACATTAATCGTTAGTCTCTCGCAGAAATTCCACTAACGGTCCTTATGTAGCCAAATGTAGCTGCTGCTCATTTCATTTGCTCGAAAATCGATAAATGATTTACGGCCCGCATCCATAGAGACACATACCAACTCTACTGGTAGTACTGATACTACCAGCAGTACTACACCTGCACTGACACTGACGGACACTGACGGCTGTGAATCTGATGTAGTCAAAGTGCTAATGCCTCCTTCCCTGGGAAAGCACCGAACAACAGACAGGGACGTTGGACCATCGAAGAGGCGCAAATATGCTACATTGATTTGGGGTTCATTTATATTGGGAGTAGTGCCCTTCCTCAGCCACATATGTCCAAAAGTACTATCTCACTACTCGATGAAACCTTCACTCTTGCGCAGACATTGAAAAACAAAACATGCCAATTTGAAAAATAAGCCACGGGAGTTTTTTTGAGCGAGAATTAAGACAACTTTCGAGTAGTAAGACATGTATAAAAATAGGTACCATTAATAAGAAGGTGCTAGAAGCGTCTTATATGGTGAGCTACCGAGTGGCTAGGACAGGCAAGCCCCATACTATTGTGGAGGACTTAATTATTCCTGCTGCCGCGGATACGGCTGGGACAATGCTGGGGAAAGAGGCCCAAAAAACTATACAGACAATCCCTTCATCAAACAACACAGTTACACAAAGCATCAGTGACATGGCAGGAGATGTTTTGAAACAATTACTGATTTGCGTACAAGCCAGTGAATTCTATGCGTTACAGCTGGATGAGTCAACAGACGTGGCGGGCCTTGCACAGCTCCTGGTATATGACCGTTACGTTTATGGGGGGTCAATTAAGGAAGACTTCCTCTTCTGCCAACCACTGGAAACCAGGACAACAGGAGAGGATATTTTTCAAGTACTGGACAACTTTGTGACATCAAATGGACTTTGGTGGTCAAGATGTGCTGGTATCTGTACTGATGGCATGACAGGGAGACATAGCGGAGTGGTAACGTGCGTGCAAGCAGTTGCTCCCAACGCCACTTGGGTACACTGCAGCATCCACCGAGAGGCTCTTGCTGCCAAAGGAATGCCTGACAGCTTGAAAGACATTTTGGACCCTACAGTGAAAATGTTTTTTTGTTAAAGCAAGGCCCCTGAACTCTCGTGTATTTTCTGCACTATGCAATGATATGGGCAGCGACCATGTAATGCTTTTACAACATACAAAAGTGTGCTGGTTATCAAGGGGCAAAGTATTGACACGTTTTTTTAAATTGAGAGACGAGCTTAAAGTTCTTTACTGACCATAATTTTCACTTGTATGACTGCTTGCATGATGACGAGATTCTCACACGTCTGGGCTATTTGGGTGATCTGAATCTAGGATTACAGGGACTCTCTGCAACTATATTCAATGTGCGGGACAAAATTGAGGCTGTGATTAAGAAGTTGTAATTCTTCTCTGTCTGCATTAACAAGGACAGCACACAGGTCTTTACATCATTGTAAGATTTTTTGTGTGCAAATGAACTCAAGCTTACGGACAATGTCAAATGTGATATAGCGAAGCACCTGAGTGAGTTGGTTGCGCAATTACAAAGTTACTTTCCTGAAACTGATGACACAAACAACTGGATTGGTTATCCCTCTCATGCCCTGTCTCCAGTCAACTTACCGATATCTGAACAAGAGAGCCTCATAGAAATTGCAACAAGCGGTTCTGGGAAAACTGAATTAAATCAGACGCTTCTGCCAGATTTCTGGATTGGGCTGTGCTCAGAGTATCCTGCCTTGGCAAATCGCGCTGTTAAGACACTAATGCCCTTTGCAACCACGTACCTATGTGAGAGTGGATTCTCGGCCCTCACAAGCAGGAAAACTAAATATAGGCACAGACTATGTGTGGAAAATGATTTAAGACTGAGACTCTCCAATACAACCCAACATTGCAGAGTTATGTGCATCCTTTCAAGCACACCCTTCTCATTAACCTGTGGTGAATTATTCACAATTTTTGATGAACAAATAAAGTTTTATATGTAAGAGGATTAAATAAAGAGGTAAATGATTGATTATTATATTGTTATTATTTGTGCCCTGGTCCTATAAGAGCTCTTTGTCACTTCCCACGAGCCAAGTTGTGACAAAAACACACACTCATTCTTATATTTAATAAATGTATCATATAGTGTGTGTGTGGCAGGCTTACAATGATGTCAAAAAACAACATTTGAGAGTGCGCTGACCCTGGTGCTAGAGGGGGTACGCAGTTGGAAGTTGAACGTTTGAAGGGGTACGGGACTATAAAAAGTTTGGGTACCACTGGCCTAGTGGATAGAGCATTTGGCCAGTAACAAAATGGTTGCTGGTTCAAATACTCAGGCTGACAAGGAACTTAAACCTCATTTGCTCCAGGGGCGTCGTACTACTACGTAGACAACACTTTGTAGAATAAGGATGATAGAGTAGGTTAGGAAAGACATTGTGGCCTATGTGATAACGAACTACTTAAAACATTTTTTTTTTGTGATAGATAAATATAGCAAATGGATAGAAGAGTTCCCAACTTCCTTGGTGGACACAATTATGGTAACTAAAAAATTAGGTCAAGATATTATCCCAAGAGTTGGGTTACTAGGATCTATTTCTTTAAATAATGGATGACAGTTTAGCTAATCAGGTAGAACAAATAGAAGGCCAGAGTTAGGGACCAGAACAGGTAGATATAGAAGTTGAAGATATACTAGCAGAACACATGAGAAGACTGTTTGTTAACCAAACCCGTATGTCCAAGATTGTGTCCAACAGGTGAATTACAGGAGAAGGTGATTCACTCAATCCAACCAGGAGACTGGGTGTGGATCCAGTCCCTGAGGAGAATAGACTGGAAGCAGCCCCGTTGGGAAGGTCCATACCAGGTTCTGTTAAACCACCGCCTTTGCCATTAGAATAGCTGAGAGAGTCACTTGGGTCTACGTTACCCACTGTAAGAAGGTATGTACACATATGAGCACGGCTGATCACACACAGAGTTAGGAGAAGAACTGTTTGTGCTCCTAGAAGTGTAAGTGTGGGGTGGTACCTAGCAGACCAACTAAGGGCAGGAGAGGGTTGGCGGTTTTTGGGAAGAGTAGGGGCTCTGAGCTGCATCATAGTCTTGGTAACCTTTCTGATACATCCAGATCTACCACCTGCTGGTACTAATTATATGATGCCATTGTCTTTGATAAGAAGTAAAAGATAAACTATATAATACACTGATGAGTGTCTTACATAATAAGGAGTCAAAGAAGATCAAGATGTAGGATTTAAGGTAAACATTAAACAATTCCCTAGGAAAGCAGATAACTTCACAGGGATTGGGTTGGCCAGATTGAGGTACTCGGCCAACCCACCTCGGTTCACTTTAACTCCTGATGAGTACCTGTGTTATAAATACAAGAATGGCACAGAGAACTTAGATGATTTTAATGGCTAAAAGGTCATCGTTAATGTGACTGCCAAAGGTTTGGAAGTACAGCGCCTATAACTGATGTATGGTAGGCTTGTACCAGCAAAGGACGCATACGATAGACAAAAAGGGTGGTTAGGAACTTGCGCCCCGGGGTTATTGGTCCAACCAGTTCGAGTTAGTCATCAGATGTGACAGAGTCTGGAGACGCCGTGGAGAAAGTTCTGCTGCCTGCAACATCCTCCAGCATGACCGGTTTGGCGGTGGGTCAGTCATGGTGTGGGGTGGCATTTCTTTGGGGGGGCCGCACAGCCCTCCATGTGCTTGCCAGAGGTAGCCTGACTGCCATTAGGTACCGAGATGAGATCCTCAGACCCCTTGTGAGACCATATGCTAGTGCGGTTGGCCCTGGGTTCCTCCTAATGCAAGACAATGCTAGACCTCATGTGGCTGGAGTGTGTCAGCAGTTCCTGCAAGAGGAAGGCATTGCTGCTATAGACTGGCCTGCCCATACCCCAGACCTGAATCCAATTGAGCACATCTGGGACATCATGTCTCGCTCCATCCACCAAGCCACGTTGCACCACAGACTGTCCAGGAGTTAGCGGATGCTTTAGTCCAGGTCTGGGAGGAGATCCCTCAGGAGACCATCCGCCACCTCATCAGGAGCATGCCCAGGCGTTGTAGGGAGGTCATACAGGCACGTGGAGGCCACACACACTACTGAGCCTCATTTTGACTTGTTTTAAGGACATTACATCAAAGTTGGATCAGCCTGTAGTGTAGTTTTCCACTTTAGTTTTGAGTGTGACTCCAAAATCAGACCTCCATGGGTTGATAAATTTGATTTCCATTGATCATTTTTGTGTGATTTTGTTGTCAGCACATTCAACTATGTAAAGAAAAAGTATTTAATAAGAATATTTCATTCATTCAGATCTAGGATGTGTTATTTTAGTGTTCCCGTAATTCTTTTGAGCAGTGTATATAAAAAAATCTATCTTTCTGGAGCTTCTTAAATTCTGTTTGGTGCCTAATGTTTTTAAAGTTGGGAAATGTTGGTATCGTGACAAAACTAAATAGAACAATACAACATTTTCAGAATTTCAGGGCAACGGTATGTGTAGAAGTTCAGGCCTCAACCTCGGCCTCCAAGCCCAGGATCTGAGCAGAGAAACCATTTAGCATCCCCACCTAGTGAACGTCAACGATCTTCACATTCATGGTTGTTCTCACTAAGTACCTTGGTCTTGGAGCTGCCCAGTTCAATCTGGGCCACCACCAGGTCCCTAATGAGCTGTCTGTTCTCCAGGGAGTCGTTCTCTTGACGCAGGCAACCCAGCTTCTCCCTGAGGAGGGGGCAACCTCCATCTCCACAGCCCTGGATGAGGTAGACAGGTGAAAAACTGGCATACATTTAAGAGATGCCATCAGCGACAAAATGGCAATGCATATATAAGACACATATACAAACACACAGAAGCAATGAACACCTAAATAAATCACACACAAACCCAACACACACACAAATCTAAGAAACACACTCATCTCACACATAATGGCTGGTTATACGATGCACCGGCAGGACAGAACAGCGGCGTCTAGAAAGACAAGAGGCGGCGGTCTATGTATTTTTGTAAACAACAGCTGGGGCTAAATATCTAAGGAAGTCTTGAGCCATTGCTCGCCTGAGGTTGAGTTTCTCATGATAAGCTGCAGACCACATTACCTACCGAGAGAGTTCTCACCTATGTTCTTTGTAGCTGTTTTCATACCACCACAGTCAGAGGCTGGCACTAAGATGGCATTGAATGAGCTGTATTCCGCCAGAAGCAAACAAGAAAACACTCACCCAGAGGCGGCACTCCTAGTCGGGGACTTTATTGCAGGGAAACTTAAATCAGTTTTACCTCATTTCTATCAACATGTTAAATGTGCAACCTGAGAGAAAATAACTCTGGACCACCTATATTCAACACACAGAGATGCATACAAAGCTCTCCCTCACCCTCCATTTGGCAAATCTGACCATATTTCTATCCTCCCGATTCCTGCTTACAAGCAAAAATTAAAGCAGGAAGCACCAGTGACTAGATAAATCAAAAAGTGGTCAGATTAAGCAGATGCTAAGCTACAGGACTGCTTTGCTTGCACAGATTGGAATATGTTCCGTGATTCCTCCGATGGCATTGAGGAGTACACCACATCTGTCATTGGCTTCATCAATAAGTGCATTGATGACATCGTCCCCACAGTGATCGTACATACCCCAACCAAAAACCATGGATTACAGGCAGCATCCACACTGAGCTAAAGGCTAGAGACTTCAACCCAGAAGCTTATAAGAAATCCCGCTATGCCCTCCGACGAACCATCAAACAGGCAAAGCGTCAATACAGGACTAAGATCGAGTCGTACTACACCGGCTCTGACTCTCTTTGGATGTGGCAGAGCCTGCAAAACATTACGGACTACAAAGGGAAGCACAGCCGAGAGCTGCCCAGTGACACAAGCCGACCGGACGAGCTAAACCAGTTCTATGCTCGCTTTGAGGAAAATAACACTGAAACATGCATGAGAGCACCAGCTGTACCGGAAGACTGTGTGATCATGCTCTCCGCAGCCGATGTGAATAAGACCTTTAGACAGGTCAACACTCACAAGACCGCAGGGCCAAACGGATTACCAGAATGTGTACTGCCAGCATGCACTGACCAACTAGCAAGTGTCTTCACTGACATTTTCAACCTCTCCCTGTCCGAGTCTGTAATGCCAACATGTTTTAAGCAGACCACCTTAGTGCCTGCGCCCAAGAACACTAAGGTAACCTGCCTAGACCCGTAGCACTCACGTCTGTAGCCATGAAGTGCTTTGAAAGGCTGGTTATGGCTCACATCAACACCATCATCCCAGAAACCCTAGACCCAGTTAATTTGCATAATGCCCTAACAGATTCACAGATGGTGCAGTCTCTATTGCACCTATGTGAGAATGCTATTTATTGACTACAGCTCAGCGTTCAACCATAGTGCCCTCAAAGCTCATCAATAAGCTAAGGACCCTGGGACTAAACACCTCCCTCCGCAACTGGATCCTGGACTTCCTGATGGGCCGCCCGCAGGTGGTAAGGTTAGGTAACAACACCTCTGCCAAGCTGATCCTCAACACAGGGGCGTCTGCTCAGCCCCCTCCTGTACTCCCTATTCACTCATGACTGCACGGCCAGGCACGACTCCAACACTATCATAACATTTGCAGATTACAACAGTGGTAGGCCTGATTACCGACAACAATGAGACAGCCTATAGGGAGGAGGTCAGAGACCTGGCCGTGTGGTGCAAGGACAACAACCTCTCCCTCAAAGTGATCAAGACAAGGAGATGATTGTGGACTAGAGGAAAAAGAGGACCGAGCACGCCCCCATTCTCATCGACCGGGGCTGCAGTGGAGCAGGTTGAGAGCTTCAAGTTCCTTGGTGTCCACATCACCAACAAACAAACATGGTCCAAGCACACCAAGACAGTCGTGAAGCGGGCACAACAAAACCTATTCCCTCTCAGGAAACTGAAAAGATTTGGCTTGGGTCCTCAGATCCTCCAAATGTTCTTCAGCTGCACCATCGAGAGCATTTTGACTGGTTGCATCACTGCCTGGTATGGAAATTGCTCGGCCTCTGACCACAAGGCACTACAGAGGGTAGTGCGAACGGCCCAGTACATCACTGGGGCCAAGCTTCCTACCATCCAGGACCACTATACCAGGCGGTGTCAGAGGAAGGCCCTGAAAATTGTCAGACTCCAGCCACTCTAGTCATAGACTGTTTCACTGCTACCACACGGCAAGTGGTACCAGAATGCCAAGTCTAGGTTCAAGAGGCTTCTAAACAGCTTCTACCCCCAAGTCATATGACTCCTGAACAGCTAGTCAAATGGCTACCCAGACTATTCACATTGCCCCCCCCCCTACATCACTGCCACTCTCTGTTGTCATCTATGCATAGTCACTTTAATTAACTCTACCTAGATCTACATACTACCTCAACTAACCGGTGCCCCCGCACATTGACTGTGTACCAGCACCCCCCTGTATATATTGCTATTTTTTACTGCTCCTCTTTAAATAGTTGTTACTTTTATCTCTTACTCTTATCCGTATTTTTTTAAACTGCACTGTCGGTTAGGGGCTCATAGGTAAGCATTTCAATGTTGTATTCGGCACATGTGACTAATACAATTTGAATTGATGTTATACAAACAGACAAAGTCATGGACAAGATACACACTAGTGCACAAATAACCACACACATTCACAAAGATAAACAGTTACAGACACTGTCCACCACAAAAACGGGATGGTTCTCTCCATTGACTTATACAATATAACCTTTGGTGATCTCTCTCACCCTGGACTCAGTACTAGGTAGGCTGAGGGATCTCTCCAGAATTGGGTTGCCAGGTGGGGTTGTTCCCCAATGCTGGAAAGTTTGTGAACCCCTGCTCTAGGGTCAGACGACCTGGCAACCCACACGTTGTACTCTGCTCAGATCACTCACTGTGACTTATGTCCTGATTGACTAGGAGGATGGGGAAGAGAGATGTCAAAGTGAGGGCCACACATTTCGGACATTCAGAGGACCGAACCGTCTGTTAATGTTAGTCAATTAGGATAGCTATGTGGGTGATGAAATGGCATTTGTCTGGCTTTGGCCAACCTGACCTGCACCAGTAACCATGTCGATTGACAATTATAAGCTAAGTTAGCGTTGCTTACCATAATTGTTCTCCCAAACTTTTCAAACTTATCTCCGTCAATCACAATTGATTCCTTAAAGTGGCCACATCTACAATATCCTCATCGTTGTTAAACATTGGTGGCTGCTAACGTTAGCCTGCTTACATCAATCAACAGGTTGCTAGGGTTTATGTTAGTTAGCTAACTGAAGCTATAGCAACTATGATACTCTGGAAAACATGTGGTGCTCTTTTTTACCGCTTGACAGTTCCCTGATTCGCTCACTTCCAAATTAAAAACAACACAACTCTACACGCTCCAACATCACCTCATCCGATTGGACGAGAGGGAACTGTCTAAAAAGTGATTGGTTGTACAAAGAGGTCGTGAACTGCAAATGCCACGAATGGTGTCACGATTAGACCTCCCAATTGAAAACATTGCCAGAGATTTCTAATGTATCACTTGTTCTTAAATATGCAGAATGACCAAATAATATAATGCATGGAGATGAAGTCACTGGGTCATACCTTTTGATTCATGTAGTTGACAACATATCATTTTAAATTCCCTTCAAAATGAGATTGATCTCAGACATTTGATGAGAGAACAAACTTCTTACAGCAGCATTTTCATAAAGAAATACAATTACTTTGAAGGTAATTTAAGAGAGAAGAAACGCCATAAGGGGATAGTATCTACAAGTGAGACATTAAATTGTGTCCCAATATGCCACCATTTGAGTGCCAGATTCGACATACCTATATTTATATCACAAGTGGCTTCATCTGTTAGACATTTAATATACAGATTCCGTGGAACCGACTACTTGGACTATTCGATCAACTCTTGAATATGGATCAAGTGCATTAAACATGATAGATAGGTGTGTTACACTCTGCTAAGAGCTAACACACATCTCCTGATTTACCTTAACGCCCATTGAGACTTCGTGCTCCAGCCTCATGACTCCCACTGGACTCTGATCAACAAGGCACATTCTGATGGGAAGCAGGCTTTAGAGTGTGTTTATATGATAGATGTAGCTACTGTACATTAGCCAATGGGTGGATAGAAGACTGCACCATCAGTAATAGTGACCTTTGGGCGTCTGTGTAACATTTGAGAAATCAATACTGTTTTATCATCTGTTACAACCAACTTAATGAATGTGTGATTAAAGCCAGGATCACAGTATATAATGGAAAGCCTATTTATTTATGGTCAGATTGCCTCATGGTTTGCGATGGTGTATTACTCATAGCAAAAATTATTGTCAGACCATTCGTGTCAAACATGAACCTGACTGCCAGGGACTTTATCAATATTTGAGTCCAAAGGGGAGAATAGATTAGAACAGGATTTACAGACTTGGCAGCCAGACCTATACAGTCCGTTTTGAACTCAACCGCTGGATTAAGACTCAAAGAATGTCTTTGAATGCCCATTAATTATCTTCTTTGTCGATCTCTCCACTCTACTTTACTTTAAAAATATATACATTTCACTAAAGGACTCGTGAATGCATGAAGTGGCAGTTTATTATTGAAGGAAGTGAATATACACTTCATGGGCATCTCCTTCCTCATTGGCGAGCAGGAGGCAAGTTCCTCCTCTGGTGGTGGTGTAGACACTATGAACAAGAGGATGTGGTGTTTAAAAAACCAGATTATAACCAATACTGATCAAGCACAACACTAACTGCATGCTTTATGTCTCCCTCTGGATGGTCGGAAGGGGAGTGAGATCCACTTACATTTTTGTTGAGATATTTCTTTGGAAGCTTCGTGAATGAGATTAATAGGTGAAAGAAGAGTTTTGAAATTAGTTTTGAAAGAGTTGAAAGGACTGGTTGACAAAAAAGTAACAATTATTGGGCCTCTTCTTCCTTGTTGGGGAGTAGGAGGCAAGATGGTCCTCTGATGTAGTTGCAAAACCCGTGTAGAAGACTGACAACAGCAAATCCCACTGGGCACAGATGTCAGTTCAACATCTAGTTTTGATTTACATTTGGTCGAGTTGTCAACTAACGTCACTTCAACGTTAAAAAAAAATCACCATGTCATTGGATTCAGATTAAAAATTGGGTGAAAAAAAGACGAAATGCCCTGGTTCATGACTTGTTGTAAATCCTATCAGTTCATCGTGTAGATTTTTTAGGGTGTTGAAATGATGTGGAAGCGATGTTGATTAAACCATTTTTTGCCCAGTGGAATGTCAGTAGGACTGAGTTGAAATGATTGGCTATGGCAGTGAAAATGAACACTTCTTGAGCCTCTCCTTCCTCGTTGTGGAGTAGGTGGCGAGATGGTCCTCTGGTTGTGTTGCCAAATAACCAAAAGGACATTTCTACTGACGCTAGCTGTTTTCATGCCTAGACTTGGCAGAGTATACCCGGATTAAAAAGAATGGGTTATTTGGCCTTTCCTTCCTCTGTGAGGAGCAGGAAGCCAGATCTTCCTCTTGTCGTTGTGCATTCTCTGGTGTTGGAGTAGTGCAGAATACTGTGAAAAAAGAATGTGGCGTTAGAAAATGGATAACAGAAAACATTGATCATGCACAGTACTACCTGTATGCTTTTGAAAGCAAAGATAGTCATCTATTAGATACATACTACGATAGTTGACATCAGCAGGATCCTTGGTGGTCTCAAGGGGAGCGATATCCCCTTGGTTGACTTTCTTGCTCTGATGGTTTAAACAAGCTTAACATTTATTTTTTGATTGCAGTCAAAATACCAATACATTTACTGTCCAAGTTGATCTCAATGCCTTGCCCAAAATAATGAAGACTGGGTTTTACCTTTATGAGACTGATCTTTGGGAGCTTAGGAAATGAGAATGTCAAGCTCTTGATTTTGTTTGTTGGTTTGGTCACCAAAGATCTGTTGCACTCACGGTTGATCGGGTGGACAGATGGGGTTGAATCAGTGGGCAGTGGTGCTGTGTTGCTACAAAGCCTTCCATCAATGTTCTCTCCGGGGGGAGACATATCCATTTCACTGGCTGTCTCAACCACCTGTCTTGTGATCGTAAAGACATCTATGATCACACGGCAAATCATTGACAGAGGGTTGCAGCACCCTGGGCTAACTTCAGAACTCATCACCTGAGAGGGAGTGACTGGTCGGATGTTCTGACATGACCTGGCAACCTCAACCACTACAGATGGAGGGAGGAGGGCAGTGAGCAGCTGCTCCAAAAGGGTCTTTATAGATCTCTCGGTGATAGTATATGCTATCTCCAGCAAACCGTTCCTTGAGATCTCCCTTTGGAGTTCCCCTGTCATGCTGGACTTCGGCAGAGCAGATTCTGATTTTGACCTGCCAGACACAGATTGTGCTGTAAGTGTGCTGTTCACCATCAAAAGTTTTCGCAGCTGGTCGACTAACTTGTCAGTGTGAGGACGAAGAATATCAGAGGAGAGGAGGATGTCCAGGCTCTTCTCTGCTGACGCTGCATCCTCACGGCTGAGCACCATCCTCTCCATTAACTCCGACACAGCCTTTTTTGCATAACTTAATCCCTCTGCGTCTGACCAAGTTGCAGGGCTCTTTCTGCCACTTTCAGCCACTCTTGTCTCTGAGGAGACAGGGGTGTCCAGTCCACCTCCCTGGTGGTGCAGACTCTGCTCTGGCGTTTCTGGGGTAGTGATAATGCTTCTACCCCTGTCACTTCCAGAAGTGGTCAAAGTAGCAACAGTCTTCTGGACATTGTCCATGCTGAAAGTGGTGCTGGTTGAAGAAGTTGTCCTGGAACAAACCTTAGACAAGCCTTCATCAACACGTTCTTCCTGCACCATACTTTCTGGTGTTAACTTTGATGGGACCTTGCCGTATAGTTCCACTGAATCCTCTGTATGAGGCATGGATCCAACGTGGAAGAGCATTCCCCCGATGGAGGGAAGTAGAGAATCATCAGATTCCGACTGAAGAACTTCACTGACCTCTGTGATCTCCTCCCTAGCGGGTTCAGAAACTGTACTAGATCCAGCTTTCTCTGCTGCCTCTTGCTCTGTACCCTCGTCAGATGATGCTGGCAGCTCAACAACTAGCCTGTGCTCTTGTTGTGCACTCTCGCTGCTCTGTTTGATCCCCTTGGAGATACTCCTCATTTTTGCTGACAAAACACGAACAAAGCTGTTAAAACAACGTTTCAACGGTCTACTTCCTTCCTTGTTGCCATCCCTGTCTCCCTCTGCTGACGAGGTGATCAAAGGAACTCCTTGGCCCTCCACCGCTGCCAACCCATCTTTGCTATAGAGCTTGGCAGATCCCACTATAGTAAGTAATTGTGATCCCGAGCAGGTTTGTTGGAGAGCCCTGGAGAGGGCGGCATTGATCTGCTGCACTACCGCCTTTACAATGGCTCTAGCTTGCCTGTCAGAGACACTCTGGAATAGCTGTTGCTCTAGCTGGTTAGCTGCCGAGTAGATGTCCTGCAACACTTCAATCACTCTTTCATGGACGTCTGTGTATATCATATCCTGAGTGATACCAAAAAGCTCCTCCAGAGGGTCCATCGGGATTTGGAGGCTCACTTGTGTGCCTGAGCTGTGTGCAACCTGATCATGTGCCTCAGTGGAGGTAAGGGATCTGTAATAGAGAATGAAGGACACCGTTTGGAACATACAAAGAGTTTCATTCCACTCATGACTCCATTCTATGCACACAAAAAATATGATCTGTTTCTCTGAATTGCCTTGTGAAAGCCTAAGACTGTAAGATTGTATTTTATAATTTGTTGGCAATAGAAAAAGCTTTGAAATGATGCCCACCTGACCCAGATTGTATTTTATAATTTGTTGGCAATAGAAAAAGCTTTGAAATGATGCCCACCTGACCCAGATTGTATTTTATAATTTGTTGGCAAATAGAAAAAGCTTTGAAATTATGCCCACCTGACCCAGATTGTATTTTATAATTTGTTGGCAATAGAAAAAGCTTTGAAATGATGCCCACCTGACCCAGATTGTATTTTATAATTTGTTGGCAGAAAAATTGTATGCCCACCTGACCCAGATTTATAATTTGTTGGCAAATAGAAAAAGCTTTGAAATGATGCCCACCTGACCCAGATTGTATTTTATAATTTGTTGGCAAATAGAAAAAGCTTTGAAATGATGCCCACCTGACCCAGATTGTATTTTATAATTTGTTGGCAAATAGAAAAAGCTTTGAAATGATGCCCACCTGACCCAGATTGTATTTTATAATTTGTTGGCAAATAGAAAAAGCTTTGAAATGATGCCCACCTGACCCAGATTGTATTTTATAATTTGTTGGCAAATAGAAAAAGCTTTGAAATTATGCCCACCTGACCCAGATTGTATTTTATAATTTGTTGGCAAATAGAAAAAGCTTTGAAATGATGCCCACCTGACCCAGATTGTATTTTATAATTTGTTGGCAAATTAGATTGTATTTTATAATTTGTTGGCAAATAGAAAAAGCTTTGAAATGATGCCCACCTGACCCAGATTGTATTTTATAATTTGTTGGCAAATAGAAAGAAAAAGCAGATTGTATTTTATAATTTTTGAAATTATGCCCACCTGACCCAGATTGTATTTTATAATTTGTTGGCAAATAGAAAAAGCTTTGAAATGATGCCCACCTGACCCAGATTGTATTTTATAATTTGTTGGCAAATAGAAAAAGCTTTGAAATGATGCCCACCTGACCCAGATTGTGATTTATAATGAACGGTTCTTAGGATTGCGTAAACAACAACAGTAATTGTGTTCCAAACAAAACATCTACAAGTGTGCTTGGTCTAATTCTTCAAAGGCACAGCTAGGAGATTTTAAAAAGGCACCTTATAGTTGAAGACTCTTGAGTCATAAAAGTGCATGGAAATTACTAAGGAACTGTTCACACTTTGGAGAGGTGTGTGGCCACTTGGAAACACCTCTCACTCGAACCTTTGTAAAAAAAAATGGTCTTATGTTGCACCAAGCCCAAATGTTTCAAGGATATTCATATTATGTTACTGAATGTATCCAGAGTGTTTTCAGATATCTTTATCAACAAATGCAGCAAAAAGTTGCCGACAGTAAATTTCAAATGTGCATAATATCAACAGTGTAATGTTTGGATTCAGTCTTGTCAGGTGAACTGTTGTGTCCTCACCTTTAGTCTAATAATTTCCCCATAATCTCCAAATTGCTACCATGGATATGCATATACTTTCCATATTTCTTCTGTTAGAAACATTTTCATTTAGGCCTATCCATATAGGTCAATTCCCATGAGTGTAAGGGGTTAAACAATGGATATATAGCGTTTAGCAAAGAAACTCATCTTAAAGCTAAAGTATATTAATTCAAATTCTGAGAATAGTACTATTAATATTAAAAAAGTAATCATTTGCACACAAAGGTGAAAAATGTGTGAATATTGCATTTTGCAACAAAACTCTATCAGATAAGTGATGTCATAGACCACCTGTTTAGGACATTTTTTCAACTCTTACAAGAATGAGAATGGAATGAATAACATAGTCAAACGAAATGAACATACAATCTTGACTGGTACGGGGTGGGCGACCGTACACTACTGCAATACGTCTTCAAGCTTCCACTCCTCTCCGGAATTGGGCTGCTTTCAAAGGGAACTGTTCTTGACAGAGAGCGACAATCCATAGTGTCCTTGTCCAGCACTCTGTCGTTCTCCTGAAGAATACTGGAGAAGGAAATCCGGTTCAGGGTGAATGAAGATAAGTCGATATCTAGCACCTTGACCTCCACCTCATCACATGTATCCACCCTCAGGGCCCCTTGGTACTGCAGCTGCTCTAGGCTCTCCCCTGAGTTGTTATCCGTGTTGACTGTAGATGTAAGTGACACTAGAGGAAAGGAGATCAAATGTCTGACACTTATCTTACACATTGGACATTGCTGGTGTTATCATAGTGATACAATAAAGTAATCAAGTAAAGATTAAACACTGACCTGAGTCAAAGCTTGGAATACATCCAAGTGAACACCCAACAGAGGACGAACCTAGGTTTCCCTGTTTCGAGACAATTGTAAACCGTGTCAAATATACTAATATAGGCAATGCAGCATTCATAACATTTGATAGCACATTGAGTTCATGAAGTAGACGATGAAATGCAGCCATTACACTGGGTAAAAGAGCAAGAGCTAATAACGTTTGACGAGAGTGCCCTTGGCTTTTGAAGGCATGTTGGCAGGTTATTTGTGAGAAATGGACCGACAGTAACAATAGATGATTGCTACCTTTAGTCTCTTTCTCTGACTTTCAGTTGCTTCCACTTGTTCACCATTTTCTTGTGTTTGACTGTCCATCACTTGATCCAAAGAGCTAAGCATCTCATTCTGTGAGCATAAAAATCTATTGATTAATAGCTTGCTAGGCTAAAGGTACTAGATAACCTATTGTAGATTAGATTGCTATCATGTTTTATGCTTTTAACTAGACCCAGCAGATTAGAAGACATTTATGCTCAAGATTTCTTCAACAATTTCAATATAAATTTTTCACCGTGTGTTCCATTGCTCCAGGGAAGGACACATCTGTCATGGGCAGGACAGCAGGCTCAGGTGACGGGTCCCTGTAGGCCACAGCACGTCTGAGTTAACCATTGAGATTTGGTTGTTGAGTCTATTTAGTGGTCGTAAGTGGTTGTTGAGCACCTATATAGATCCATTTTTAGATATGTCAGTCTGTCTGCTTTAAAAATAGCTACCTGGACTTCTCAGGGGATGCCTCGGACTCCTCGGGACCAGTTCCCTCGATCTTCACAATGTAGTCAGACATTTTTAGGATGAAGTTGTCTGAAGATAAACATATATCTTATTCCCACAACTCAATTAAATGAATGTGTTTTCAGGTTTTAAAGGGGAAATCAGCAGTTGTTTAGCAAAAAAAAGCTGAGGGATGGGGCTGGAGACATGTAACCGCTCTCAAATTCATAGACAGAGATATGGATGCAAGGACTGACCGTCCATTATATCACAATTATAGTTGGAACCATGTTTTGAGGGTATATAGTGTTTTTTTACATTTACTTTGTTTACACACATTGGAGTTAAACAAGCTTATATTTTGGAGTCTAATGGGATATGACAATTGAACTAAGCTCATGAGGCATTTAAACGTTTTTTTTCAAGAATCAAATGGGTACATATTAATAAGTCCGGAAATGGATGTAGGGCCTAGCAACTGCTCTAACTTTGTTAATTCGTTTAGCTATATAACTTGTAAATAACAAAATAAAAAATAAATGTACCTCAAAACCGTTATGTCGGTGTGACTTACAAAGTTGAGATGAGACAGATGACAATTTTAGTTGAACAAGACTAGTGGCATCCAGTGAAAGTGATGAAATACATGTTGGTGACATATAGTGGTTTATGAGAGAATTACAGGAGGGGGCGTTTAACCCCAAACCACCCTGCAGCCTAGTCCCACCACCACGTAAACTAATAAGCATTATTTTTCTTTGACATCCTTATGGGTGTTAAATCCTCAGTGCCCTGTTAGCAACTCGTTTATAAAACATCTAGAAAACTCAGGCGTAGGTTCAAATTCCTTACTGAAGGGGCAGAGAAACATTTCCGTGTCCGTTTAACATTACATAGAAACCTACGGCAGCATTTCCTTTTCCTAGCCTCAGCCACAGGCTTCCGTCTCCTGAGTGAAGCCTGGAGCCGAGGCTGGCAACGCATTGACGGGTCATCTGCTAGACAAGTCGCAGTGGTCTACAATCAACATACATGTACCTCGTGGATTAGTCTACATTAGCATCTGTGACAGACTTGACCTCACGAAGTCTGAGCGGGTGTCCTTTCCTAGCTGATGGTAGTTAGGCCTGAAACTGACTGACTCCTTGATGAAGAACTGACCCAAGAAATCCTGTCACGCTCAAATTCAAGTGACGTATTTCTAGACCAGATTACGTCATAGGCGAAAGAATTAAACAAAGCACCCGACAATAGGCTACATTTATTATATAGTATACCATCTTGCCTTGTGTCTTCGGACATATGCCGCGTTCAAAACAACTCTGAAGGCGAAAATCTCAGACTTCAGCCCGTTCAAGACCAATGGGAACTTGAACATAACGAGCTCCACACTGGGAACAATCGGAATTCCAAGTCGGAAACTCTGGCATCTTTCTAGATCTCCAACCTGAAGATCACCGTCGTCATGATTTGACCTCATCCCCCCGAGTTTCCAGTTGTCTTCAGGGTGGACACATTCATCTTTGGAATAAAACGTATACATATACACTACCCTTGTATCATGTCAATGATGATCGCCAGAGATGACCACGTGACCATAATGACACAGCTGAGATGTAAGCCAACTACTGGAGTGAAATAAACACCAAGAATGATTATTTCTGTGACCTGAATTAATTCTATACACTGTCTTACTTCATGGAAATGTAACATGCCATATATTTACTTCAAAAAACAAGATGACATACTGGAATCAAAACAAAAGTGCCAATGTGAAGAAAATAAATAAATAATGATATCAGTAGGCTTTTAGATATTTATTATTTGGCTGAAGAAGCCTGCCCAAAGCCAGTAGAAAACAAAGATCCAGGGGTCTAACACTGGAACAACATACACACACAAGCATTTCACTACACCCGCAATAACATTTGCTAAATGTGTATGTGGCCAATAAAGTTTGATACAGAAGAAAAGCTTAAAATAACTTTTTTTTAAATAAAGAGGTATCAACGTCAAGACCCAACTCCACTGCCTCAAGGGGAAAATGGCATTTTCTGAGAATAACAAAACATATCCAACAGCAAGAGGCATTAACTGACTGCTTGAACTCTTACAATGAAGCAGGGGGGGGATACCTAGTCAGTTGTACAACTGAATGCATTCAAATGAAATGTGTCTTCTGTATTGAACCTAACCCCTCAGAGGTGAAAGGAACTAAATATAAAAAATAAAAAAACACTTCATGAGATAAGTGGAAGATCATGTTTTCAGATGAACTAAGACATTTGTGACCCTGTAGCATAATGGACTGAACTGCAGCTTTTTGAAAACAACCAGTCAGAGGAATGACTAAATGAACGCTACATTTTCTTCAATGAAATACTGACACCACAGAAAAATGTCCAATGTTCCATCAATAACAATAATATTCCAAATTTTGAGTACATCATACATATAGTAAAGTTGCTGAGCATATCCTGAGTGGGTTCTAGGTGAGCTGGCTGTGCCAGCAGACGTCTGGCTAAGTGCACAGTTCTGAGTAAAAGGTGAAATAAATAGCACCTGAAATAAAAAACAAAAAGGCCCGAGTCAGATGAAACCAAAATATTGTTGTTGTTTGTTGCTGATGCCAATCTTGCAGTCAAGTGATTGAAATACAAAAACAATTATCTTTCGACACTTAAGTTGCATAGGTGGCTTTAAGAACTGATATCAGTTTTATTTGTTTAAGTAAAAAGGTCCATGAGATTTTTGCATTCAATGTTAGCACTGATCAAAGTCATAAAATATAACCGCACAGAGGGAAGAAAATTAAGGAACAAAGTCCTTTTTAAGAGGTTCATAAATGTAACTGTATATATCTAAAAGTACAATGATTCCATATTTTAAAAAATGCAGCAAAAATGTATATCTTTAGAACATACAGTGGGGCAAAAAAGTATTTAGTCAGCCACCAATTGTGCAACTTATTTTCCACCATAATTTGCAAATAAATTCATTAAAAATCCCACAATGTGATTTTCTGGATTTTTTTCCTCATTTTGTCTGTCATAGTTGAAGTGTACCTATGATGAAAATTACAGGACTCTCTCATATTTTTAAGTGGGAGAACTTGCACAATTGGTGGCTGACTAAATACTTTTTGCCCCACTGTATATTGTAGAACACAAGTAAAAACGTGGGTACATTAATCAACCTTTCAAATGTAACAAGGCCTAACGGTACCAGTTACCACATACACATGAATTCAGTCACTAACGTTCTTTTACACAAGCTCAGCCCTCAAAGCAAATTCTACCAGTAATTAATAATGCATTAGAAAAAGTCTGAGTAAAATCTTGACATAGTGTAGATTTGGACTAGAACACAGTGAAATGAATACTATTCATAGTGAGATGATTTGCAGAACATTAAGCAGAGATTAGAGCTAGAGGTTACACACTTTCAGCTGCCAAAGACAGAAAAGAGAAACTTCATATCTCTAAGTGATTTTATGAGCCTGGGTACAACCGGTTCAGGAGAATTGCTGAGAACAGGCTGAACTTGATACAGTATGTGCAATCAAATCCAAATCGTAAAAAAACGAACCGTCTCACTAGACACTCGAGGCATATCAATAAAAACGTAGAAAAGTAAAGATATATAATAATTCATAATAAACAATAATAATAAACGGGTTTGCAGCAGCACAACATCATCTCTGTTGTTTGAGTCCCTCTCGAACATCAACTACTCGCAAACACTTTCAACATATCAGGTCAGGCGCAAAGACACTCAAACACCATTCACACCCCCTACCTAGCCACTCTAAACACCATTCATTTTACATTCTGCCAAAGCTGATCTCTTAACCTCTTCAGTTTACAAAACCGAAACAGATCTCAAACACAAAAGACAAGTCACAGAAAGACCATATCACTGGAGCATATCACTGGAAACGCAAGCGCCGTTCCAGACTGGGCAACACGGGGAAGCCCGATCTCAGAAGGAGAGTGCAATTAAGCAGAAGGGGCGTGGTGTATGGCCAATATACCACGGCTAAGGGCTGTTCTTAGGCTGTTCATATACCACAAACCCCTGAGGTGCCTTATTGCTATTATAAACTGGTTACCAATGTAGTTAGAGCAGTAAAAATAAATGTGTCATACCCGTGGTATACGGCCTGATATACCACAGCTTTCAGCCAATCAGCATTCAGAACCACCCAGTTTACAATGCTTTATAAACGCTGTATAAACATGTTAAGCGCTACGTATGTGTAATAAACTACGTAAGCGCTATGACAAGTTTAGGAGGCAGTGACGCCCTCCCACTCCACCAGGTATTGAACCTTGCCGTCCAGGGTGACCCGGCGAGCTAGGATGCGGTACTTCTCCCCGCACTCCAGGCGGCCTGCCACCCCAAAGTAGCTACTGATTGAGCTCTTCAGGTGGGACAGCTGACCACCTTGGCCCAGCCCGTGCACTATGTCTGTGGAGTGGAGCCCCGGCAGGGGGTTGGGGGGCTCTGGAAGGTGGTGGGGGTCTGGCTGGTGAGGAGGGGGGATCTCAGGGTTGGGGGGCTGGAGGGGGCCCGACGTGGCCGGCCCCGTCTCCTCTTCAGGGGGGGCTGGGCGATGGGCCAGTGGCGACCCGTGAACGTCTTACTGGAGCTACACAAGCTGGGGAGGAATAGGGAAGAGAAAGAGCGAGAGGCGAGAGAGAGAATTAGTGAGGTTGTGCACTGATGTTGGGCTGTTAGGTCTGGCTCGCAGTCAGCGTTCCAATTCATCCCAAAGGTGTTCGATGTGGTTGAGGTCAGGGCTCTGTGCAGGGCAGTCAAGTTCTTCCACACTGATAGACAAATCATTTCTGTATGGACCTCGCTTTGTGCACAGGGGCACCGACATGCTGAAACATGAAAGGGCCTTCCCAAAAACTGTTGTCAAAGTTGGAAGTACAGAATAGTCTAGAATGTCAATATGCGGTAGGATTTCCCTTCACTGTAACTAAGGAGCCTAGCCCGAACGATGAAAAAAATAGGCCCAGACCATTATTCCTCCTCCACCAAACTTCATAGTTGGCAAAATGCACTGGGGCAGGTAGCGTTATCCTGGCATCCACCAAAACCAGATTCGTCCGTCGGACTGCCAGATGGTGAAGCTTGATTCATCACTCCTGAGAAGGCGTTTCCACTGCTCCAGATTCCAATGGTGGCGAGCTTACGCCACTCCAACCGACGCTTGGCAACGCACATGGGAATCTTAGGCTTGTGTGAGGCTGCTCGGCCATGGAAACCCATTTCATGAAGCTCCCAACAAACAGTTATTGTGCTGGTGTTGCTTCAAGAGGCAGTACAGAACTTGGAAGTGAGAGTTGCAGCTGAAGACAGACAATTTTTACGCGCTTCAGCACATGGCGGTCCCATTCTGTGAGCTTGTTTGGCCTACTACTTCGCAGCTAAGACGTTGCTGCTCCAAGACATTTCCACTTCACAATAACAGTACTTACAGTTGACCGGGGCAGCTCTAGCAGGGTAGAAATATGACAAACTGACCTGTTGGAAAGGTGGCATGCTATGACGGTGCCACGTTGAAAGTCACTGAGCTCTTCAGTACAGGCCATTCTACTGCCAATGTTTGTCTACGACGATTGCATGGCTGCATGCTCGATTTTATACACCTGTCAGCAGCTGGCATGGCTGAAATAGCCGAATCAACTAATTTGAAGGGATGTCCACATACTTGGTGTACCATAATGCTATTGTAGAATGTACCTGGACTGTCTGGAGAGGCTAGTTGAGGTAGTTTCAGTGGTGCGGACGGCACTGATGGATTCCATCTCGGAGGTACTGGAGGAGGGAAGAGATCTGTCACTCCTGCTGCTGGGAGTAAAGAAGAACACCACCATTCAACAGTTTCACAAACTGAGCAAAATTTTCACAAATTACATTTTTGGGGGATAGCTGACCTCCTTAAGGACTGGGTATCCAGAGGTGGTGGTGGCTTCATATCCTTCAGGGAGGATAAAGAGGTATTACACATCTCAATGGATGAACAACATACCTCTAAAAATGTTTTAACTTTGGGTAAAGGTGTTAACGTTGATCAATAGAAGTAGTATTAAACACACACACCTGGGGCAAGAGTTCACTGGAGCGACTTCGCTTGGCCAGAGTCGCCAGGGAGTGACCTCCCTGTTTCTTCATCTTCTTGGCCTTCTTCACCACGCCATTGGTTACTTCACTGGAAACCCCAGATTTACACCGTCAAATTGAGTCATCACAGTTTACTGAAAAGGATAGTTCTCTTTTCTGGTCCCTTATCTTACCAGTCAACTTCAGGCTAACCAAACCCAACCAAAAGTACGGAAATAAAAACCAAAACAGTCTTACTAGGATACAGTGGGGCAAAAAAGTATTTAGTCAGCCACCAATTGTGCAAGTTCTCCCACTTTAAAAAGATGAGGCCTGTAATTTTCATCATAGGTACACTACTATAGCAGACAAAATGAGAAACAAAATCCAGAAAATCACATTGTAGGATTTTTAATGAATTCTTTTGCAAATTATGGTGGAAAATAAGTATTTGGTCAATAACAAAAGTTTATCTCAATACTTTGTTATATACCCTTTGTTGGCAATGACAGAGGTCAAATGTTTTCTGTAAGTCTTCACAAGGTTCACACACTGTTGCTGGTATTTTGGCCCATTCCTCCATGCAGATCTCCTATAGAGCAGTGATGTTTTGGGGCTGTTGCTGGGCAACACGGAATTTCAACTCCCTCCAAAGATTTTCTATGGGGTTGAGATCTGGAGACTGGCTAGGCCACTCCAGGACCTTGAAATGCTTCTTACGAAGCCACTCCTTCGTTGCCCGGGCGGTGTGTTTGGGATCATGGTCATGCTGAAAGACCCAGCCACGTTTCATCTTCAATGCCCTTGCTGATGGAAGGAGGTTTTCACTCAAAATCTCACGATACATGGCCCCATTCATTCTTTCCTTTATACGGATCAGTCGTCCTGGTCCCTTTGCAGAAAAACAGCCCCAAAGCATGATGTCTCCACCCACATGCTTCACAGTAGGTATGGTGTGCTTTGGATGCAACTCAGCATTCTTTGTCCTCCAAACACGACGAGTTGAGTTTTTACCAAAAAGTTATATTTTGGTTTCATCTGACCATATGACATTCTCCCAATCTTCTTCTGGATCATCCAAATGCTCTCTAGCAAACTTCAGACGGGCCTGGACATGTACTGGCTTAAGCAGGGGGACACGTCTGGCACTGCAGGATTTGAGTCCCTGGCGGCGTAGTGTGTTACTGATGGTAGGCTCACAGGGTGAGATCTTGCGTGGAGCCCCAGATCGTGGGAGATTATCAGTGGTCTTGTATGTCTTCCATTTCCTAATAATTGCTCCCACAGTTGATTTCTTCAAACCAGATTCATTCTTCCCAGCATGGTGCAGGTCTACAATTTTGTTTCTGGTGTCCTTTAACAGCTCTTTGGTCTTGGCCATAGTGGAGTTTGGAGTGTGACTGGTTGTGGACAGGTGTCTTTTATACTGATAACAAGTTCAAACAGGTGCCATTAATACAGGTAACGAGTGGAGGACAGAGGAGAGGTCTGTGAGAGCCAGAAATCTTGCTTGATTGTAGGTGACCAAATTCATTAAAAATCCTACAATGTGATTTTCTGGGTTTTCCCCCTAATTTTGTCTGTCATAGTTGAAGTGTACCTATGAGGAAAATTACAGGCCTCTCTCATCTTTTTAAGTGGGAGAACTTGCACAATTGGTGGCTGACTAAATACTTTTTTGCCCCACTGTTTTTAGCATGCAAAAAAAAATTAGTATGTTTTTTTAATGTGTTTCTCATAACATAATTTAGTAGAAACTTGAGTTCCACCTTGTGTTGGTAAGAGGCTTGATAGCCTTCCTGCCTTTGATCTTGATCTCGTTGGAGGCCCTCTCTGGCTCCCCACTGTTGGCCAGCAGGTCAGAGCTCTGGGGACCCGGAGGAAAACGGATCCTCAGCCCAAAGAGGTGCTTCTTCTTCTTGATCTCCTTCCCTGACATGAACCTAAGAGAGATGGACAAATGAGTGTGGATTTGTATGCTAACATTACAGAAATCATAAGGTCAGAGAGAGTTACTCACATGCTGTGGTTGCTATTCAGTGCTTCCAAAATACTTTCATATCGGTCCGACTGAGGAGTGGCTGAAAGCTGGATTTGGAAAAATGAAAAAGTCAGATTTATTTAGTGTTAAAATGTCATATACTGCTGTATCAAATCAAATAAACCCAATAAAAATATAAAAACGCAACATGTAAAGTGTTGGTCCCATGTTTCATGAGGTGAAATAAAAGATACCAGAAATGTTCCAGATGCAAAAAAAAGCTTATTTCTCTAAAATGTTGTGCAGAAATGTGATTACATCCCTGTTAATGACCATTTATCCTTTGCCAAGATAATCCATCAACCTGACAGGTGGTATATCAAGAAGCTGATTAAACGGCATGATCATTACACAGGTGCACCTTGTGCTGGGGGCAATAAAATGCCACTCAAATGTTCAGTTTTATCACACAACACAATGCCACAGATGTCTCAAGTTGAGGGAGGGTGCAATTGGCATGCCGACTGCAGGAATGTCCACCAGAGCTGTTGCCAGTGAACTAAATGTTAATTTCTCTACCATAAGCTGCCTCCAACGTCATTTTAGAGAACTTGGCAGATTGTCCAACTGGCCTTACAATCGCAGACCATGTGTAACTCCGCCAGCCCATGACCTCCACATCGTCTGAGACAAGCCACCCGGACAGCTGATGAAACTGAGTAGTATTTCTGTTTGCAATAAAGCCCTTTTGTGGGAAAAAAAGAACTGATTCTGATTGCCTGGGCCTGGCTCCCCATTTATTTATTTTGGTTTTCCATTAAAACGATAAGAAATAGCATGAAATTTAAATTTAAAAAGTGTAAAGAGGCTGAGCAATATTTTCGGTCTCACGGTGTGTCTTTCAGATGGTTAAGCAATGCACCTGTACTACCATTTTTGTACCTCAATTCCAGCTTGCACATTTTTTCCATTTAACTTGTCAAAGTACTGTACTTCCATACAGGACTTTGCTGCTGTCGCTTGCCTTTGGTCAGAGCGTTGGGCCAGTAACTGGAAGGTTGCTGGATCAAATCCTCGAACTGACAAGGTAAAAATATGTCGTTCTGCCCCTGAGCAAGGCAGTTAACCCACTGTTCCCCAGGTGCCGAAGACGTGGGTGTCGATTAACTTCTTAAGGTATAGGGGGCAGCATTTTCACTTTTGGATAAATAGCGTGCCCAATTTCAACTTCCTGCTACTCATGCCAAGAATATAAGATATGCATATTATTAGTAGATTTGGATAGAAAACACTTGAAGTTTCTAAAATGGTTTGAATCATGTCTGTGAGTATAACAGACCTTAGCAGGCAAAACCCCGCAAAACCCAGAAGACTAACTGTTCAGAATTGTGTTTTTTTTAGGTCTCTGTCTGTTCAGTGAATTCTCACTGGGAAACGGTATTTCTAAAGGAACTTGTTTTCAGTTCCTACCACTTCCACTGGATGTCACCAGTCTTTGGAATTTGTCTGAGGTTATTAATTTGTGCAATGAAGAAGTACGGCCATCTAGGAACTGCGTAACACTATTGAGAGTTGCGCAAGACTTGAAAAGTAGCTTGGTTTGTTGTCTTCCTGTATTGAACACAGATAGACCCGTCTTAAATTTGATTGATTATTAACGTTTAAAAATACCTAAAGTTGTATTACAAAAGTAGTTTTAAATGTTTTGGCAAAGTTTACAGGCAACTTTTGAAATATTTTGTAGTGACGTTGCGCAATTTGGAAGCTGTTTTTTTTTCTGGATCAAACGCGCCAAATAAATGGACATTTTGGATATATATGGACGGAATTAATCGAACAAAAGGACCATTTGTGATGTTTATGGGACATTTTGGAGTGCCAACAAAAGAAGCTCGTCAAAGGTAAGGCATGTTTTATATTTTATTTCTGCATTTTGTGTAGCGCCTGCAGGGTTGAAATATGCTACCCTCTTTGTTTACTGTTGTGCTATCATCAGATAATAGCTTCTTTTGCTTTCGCCGAAAAGCCTTTTTAAAATCTGACATGTTGGCTGGATTCACAACGAGTGTAGCTTTAATTTAGTATCTTACGTGTGTGATTTAATGAGTTAGATTTTTCATTTATTTGAATTTGCCGCGCTGCATTTTCCCTGGCTTTTGGCAGAGTGGGACGCAAGCGTCCCCAATACCATAAGAAGTTAAGGCAGCTCCCCGCACCTCTCTGATTCAGAGGGGTTGGGTTAAATGCGGAAGACACACTTCAGTTGAATACATTCAGTTGGACAACTGACTAGGTATCCCACTTTCCCCTTTCCAATTGTTAATGACGTAATGGTGGGGAGTCGAATTCCGGTGTCGAATCCCATTTCTGAGTATCAAGACACCGGAATCGACTCCTAAGATGAAGTGTTTTTGGATCGGAGGAGACGGATTAGTTGCCGTACTCCCGAGAACACAAACACCTGCATTTTCATACCGAGGGACGGAGTGAGAGGGAAGGGGCACAATATAGGCAGGTCGGCCACCAGGCAGACAGTCAGAACCATGCACTAGGCCTATCTATCAGCAATCAAAAGCTGTATCTCGCAAGTTCTTGGCTTATAATGTCACACTTCAGTAAAGCAGGGCCTATCATAAATGAATAGGCTGGAATATTCCACATGCAACAGACCGAAGACTGATCACACTCGCATCACTAGAGAAGAGGGGGCAGGCAGAACAGCGCGAGGGAGCGAGAGGAAGGGGCAGGCAGAACAGCGCGAGGGAGAGAGAGGAAGGCGCAGGCAGAACAGCGCGAGGGAGCGAGAGGAAGGGGCAGGCAGAACAGCGTGAGGGAGAGAGAGGAAGGGGCAGGCAGAACAGCGCGAGGGAGAGAGAGGAAGGGGCAGGCAGAACAGCGCGAGGGAGAGAGAGGAAGGCGCAGGCAGAACAGCGCGAGGGAGCGAGAGGAAGGGGCAGGCAGAACAGCGCGAGGGAGCGAGAGGAAGGGGCAGGCAGAACAGCGCGAGGGAGAGAGAGGAAGGGGCAGGCAGAACAGCGCGAGGGAGCAAGAGGAAGGGGCAGGCAGAACAGCGCGAGGGAGAGAGAGGAAGGGGCAGGCAGAACAGCGTGAGGGAGAGAGAGGAAGGGGCAGGCAGAACAGCGTGAGGGAGAGAGAGAGGAAGGGGCAGGCAGAACAGCGTGAGGGAGAGAGAGGAAGGGGCAGGCAGAACAGCGCGAGGGAGCGAGAGGAAGGGGCAGGCAGAACAGCGCGAGGGAGCGAGAGGAAGGGGCAGGCAGAACAGCGTGAGGGAGCGAGAGGAAGGGGCAGGCAGAACAGCGTGAGGGAGCGAGAGGAAGGGGCAGGCAGAACAGCGCGAGGGAGCGAGAGGAAGGGGCAGGCAGAACAGCGTGAGGGAGCGAGAGGGGGCAGGCAGAACAGCGCGAGGGAGAGAGAGGAAGGGGCAGGCAGAAAAGCGCGAGGGAGAGAGGAAGGGGCAGGCAGAACAGCGTGAGGGAGCGAGAGGGGGCAGGCAGAACAGCGTGCATATATCTTGGTAATCTGTATCTCGCAATATTTTGTACGGCTCACAAATTCACCAAAGTAGCCCAAAGTTTGCCTCTTGCTCTCTGGTTTTTATTTAAATTACACAACTTTCCCCAGGCAAAATATCCAAGATGGCGTAGCAGTCAGACGCCCGTTGTAGAGGTTGACCGATTAATCGGAATGGAAATCTGTATTTTTGGCTGAAAAAAAAAAATATATATATATTTTAACACCTTTATTTCACTAGGCAAGTCAGTTAAGAACACATTCTTATTTTCAATGACAGCCTAGGAACAGTGGGTTAACTGCCTTGTTCAGGGACAGAACGACAGATTTATTTTACCTTGTCAGCTCGGGATTCAATCTTGCAACCTAACAGTTAACTAGTCCAACGCTCTAACCACCTGCCTCTCATTACACTCCACGAGGAGCCTGCCTGTTACGCGAATGCAGTAAGAAGCCAAGGTAAGTTGCTAGCTAGCATTAAACTTATCTTATAAAAAACAATCAATGAATCATAATCACTAGTTATAACTACACATGGTTGATGATATTACTAGTTTATCTAGCGAGTCCTGCATTGCATATAATCGATGCGGTGCGCATTCGCGAAAAAGGACTAGTTGCTCCAACGTGTACATAACCATAAACATCCATGCCTTTCTTAAAATCAATACAGAAGTGTATATTTTTAAACCTGCATATTTAGTTAATATTGCCTGCGAACATGAATTTCTTTTAGGTAAATTGTGTCACTTCCCTTGCAACAGAGTCAGGGTATAAGTAGCAGTTTGGGCCACCTGGCTCGTTGCGAACTGTGTGAAGACTATTTCTTCCGAACAAAGACAGCTAACTCCGCCAAACGGGGGATGATTTAACAAAAGCGCATTTGCGAAAAAAGCACAATTGTTACACGACTGTACCTAACCATCAATGCCTTTCTTAAAATCAATACACAGGAGTATATAATTTTAAACCTGCATATTTAGCTAAAAGAAATCCAGGTTAGCAGGCAATATTAACCAGGTGAAATTGAATCACTTCTCTTGCGTTCATTGCTCGCAGTCAGGGTATATGCAACATTTTGGGCCGCCTGGCTCGTTGCGAACTAATTTGGAAGAATTTTACGTAATTATGACACAACACTGAAGGTTGTACAATGTAACAGCAATATTTAGACTTAGGGATGCCACCCGTTAGATAAAATACAGAACGGTTCCGTATTTCACTGAATAAACGTTTAGTTTTCGAAATGATAGTTTCTGGATTGGACCATATTAATGATCAAAGGCTCATATTTCTGTGTGTTATTATGGTATAATTAAGTCTATGATTTGATATTTGATAGAACAGTCTGACTGAGCGGTGGTAGGCAGCAGCAGGCTCGTAAGCATTCATTCAAACAGCACTTTAGTGCGTTTTGCCAGCACCTCTTCGCTCTGCTTCAAGCATTGAGCTGTTTATGACTTCAAGCCTATCAAATCCCGAGACTAGGCTGGTGTAACTGATATGAAATGGCAAGCTAGTTAGCGGGGTGCGTGCTAATAGCATTTCAAACGTCACTCGCTCTGAGACTTGGAGTAGTTGTTCCCCTTGCTCTGCAAGGGCCGCGGATTTTGTGGAGCGATGCTTCTAGGGTGGCTGTTGTCGATGTGTTCCTGGTTAGAGTCCAGGTAGGGGCGAGGAGAGGGACGGAAGCTATACTGTTACACTGGCAATACTAAAGTGCCTATAAGAACATCCAATAGTCAAAGGTATATGAAATACAAATGCTATAGAGAGAAATAGTCCTATAAATACAATATTAACTACAACCTAAAACCTCTTACCTTGGAATATTGAAGTCTCGTGTTAAAAGGAACCACCAGCTTTCATATGTTCTCATGTTCTGAGCAAGGAACTTAAACTTAGCTTTCTTACATGGCACATATTGCACTTTTACTTTCTTCTCAAACACTTCGTTTTTGCATTATTTAAACTAAATTGAACATGTTTCATTATTTATTTGAGGCTAAATAGATTTTTATTGATGTATTCAGTATTGTTGTAATTGTCATTATTACAAATAAAATAAAATAAAAATCGGCATCTGCTTTTTTTGGGTCCTCCAATAATCGGTATCGGCATTGAAAAATCATAATCGGTCGACCTCTAGTCTGTTGTCTTGTCCCGTCCCATGTATATATATATTTTTTTCTTGATTTCTTCTAATATATATAATTTTTTACATCTCAATTTCCATCTACGAACTGAACATACTCTCCTGCAACCCGCCTCACCCAATGTGGTACGGATCTGCCACTCTGCACAGCACGATATCAACCCAGAGCATATCGGACTGCTTTTTCTCTACAACATCTCAGGATTCCTACCGCAAGCTCTGAACCTTTGCAGCTAGCTAGCTGCTATCCGAGTGGCTACTCCTGGCTAACGACTCTGTCCCGAAGCAAGCACCAGTTAGCCTGGAGCTAGCCTGGAACTCCTGGCTAGCCGAAGAGGTCCATCAGCCAATTCTTGTGCTTCAAGACATATTTTGCCATTGGCCTGAACCCTTTTACTGCCAACACAGAGCCCAGCCAATCCATCACGACTGGTCTGCCAACATAACCATCCGAGGGGGTTTCAACAGGCTCCTCAGTTGCGACGTACCATCTGCTATCCCAGGCCCGCTAGCTGTCTGAATCGCTGTGTCTCCAGCTTGCCTAGCTACCCTAATGACTTGTCCATTGCTGCTTTTGTTAGTGAAGGTCTTACTTCACTGTAGAGCCTCCAGCCCTGCTCAATATGCTGTAGCTAGCCCTTGTGTTCCACCCCCCACACATGCGGTGACCTTACCTGGTCTAAACGATGTCTCTAGAGACAAAACCTCTCTCATCGTCACTCAATGCCTAGGTTTACCTCCACTGTATTCACATCCTACCATACCCTTGTCTGTACATTATGCCTTGAATCTATTCTTCCACGCCAAAAAACCTGCTCCTTTTACTCTCTGTTCCAAATGCACGAGACGACCAGTTCTTATAGCCTTTAGCCGTAACCTTATCCTACTCCTCCTCTGGTGATGTAGAGGTTAACCCAGGCCCTGCAGCGCCTAGCTCCACTCCCATTCCCCAGGCGCTCTCATTTGTTGACTTCTGTAACCGTAAAAGCCTTGGTTTCCGTAAGTTTGTTTTATTCACTGCTTTAGCACACTCCGCCAACCCGGATGCCATAGCCGTGTCTAAATCCTGGATTAGGAAGGCCAACAAAAATCCTGAAATGTCCATCCCCAACTATAACATTTTCTGACAAGATAGAATTGCCAAAGGGGGCAGAGTTGCAATCTACTGCAGAGATAGCTCGCAGAGTTCTGTCATACTTTCCAGGTCTGTGCCCAAACAATTCAAGCTTCTACTTTTAAAAACCCACCTTTCCAGAAACAAGTCATTCACCGTTGCCGCTTGTTATAGACCCCCCTTCAGCCCCCAGCTGTGCCCTGGACACCATATGTGAATTGATTGCCCCCCCATCTACCTTCAGAGATCGTACTGTTAGGTGACCTAAACTGGGACATGCTTAACTTCTTGGTGACAGGGGGCAGTGTTTTCACGTCCGTATGAAATCCATGCCCAAATTCAACTGCCTGCTACTCATGCCCAGAAGATAAGATATGCATATTATTAGTAGATTTGGATAGAAAACACTGAAGTTTCTAAAACTGTTTGAATCATGTCTGAGTATAACAGAACTTATTTAGCAGGTGAAACACCGAGGACAAAACATTCAGATATTTTTTTTTTTTGAAGTCACTTCTCTTTTCAATGGGATTTCATTGGGAATCCAGATTTCTTTTTTTTGTTTGTTTGTTTTTTTGTTGAATTTTACCCCTTTTTCTTCCCAATTTTCGTGGTATCCAATTATTGTAGTAGCTACTATCTTGTCTCATCGCTACAACTCCCGTACGGGCTCGGGAGAGACGAAGGTTGAATGTCATGCGTCCTCCGACACACAACCCAACCAGCCGTACTGCATCCAACCCGGAAGCCAGCCGCACCAATGTGTCGGAGGCTACACTGTGCACCTGGCAACCTTGGTTAGCGCGCACTGCGCCCGGCCCGCTACAGGAGTCGCTGGTGCGCGATGAGACAAGGACATCCCTACCAACCAAGCCCTCCCTAACCCGGACGACGCTAGGCCAATTGTGCGTCGCCCCACGGACCTCCCGGTCGCGGCCGGTTACGACAGAGCCTGGGCGCGAACCCAGGGACTCTGATGGCACAGCTGGCGCTGCAGTACAGCGCCCTTAAGGAATCCAGATTTCTAAGGGACCTTCTTGCCGTTCCTATCTAATCCACTGGATGTCAACAGTCTTTAGAAATTGGTTGAGGTTCTTCCTTTGTGTAATGAAGAAGTACGGCCGTCTTGAACGAGGGTAACTTGAAGTGTCCTGTTAGAGGCGCGTGACCAGAAAGCATGCTACAGTTTGTTTTCTTCCTGTATTGAACACAGATCATTCCATCCTCAATTTTATGTTAAAAATGTACGTTAAAAATACCTAAAGTTGTATTACAAAAGTAGTTTGAAATGTTTTGGCAAAGTTTACAGGTAGCTTTTGAGATATTTTGTAGTCACATTGCGCATATTGGGACATATTGGAGTGCCAACAGAAGAAGCTCGTCAAAAGCATGATTTATATTTTTATTTCTGTGTTTTGTGTCGAGCCTGCAGGGTTTAAATATGCTTCTCTCGCTTTGTTTACTATGGTGCTATCCTCAGATAATAGCATCGTTTGCTTTCGCCGAAAAGCCTTTTTGAAATCTGACATGTTGGCTCGATTCACAACAAGTGTAGCTTTAATTTGCTATCTTGCATGTGTGATTTTATGAAAGTTTGATTTTTATAGTAATTTGTAGCCTTGGCTTCTCAAATGACTGCCTCGCCTGGTTCACTAACTACTTCTGTGTCAAATCGGAGGGCCTGTTGTCTGGACCTCTGGCAGTGTCTATGGGGGTACCACAGGGTTCAATTCTCGGGCTGACTCTTTTCTCTGTATATATCAATGTCGCTCTTGCTGTTGGTGATTCTCTGATCCACCTCCACGCAGACGACACCATTCTGTATACATCTCCAGTGTTCATGGTAAATTGTAATTGTTTTGCCTCTATGGCCTATTTATTGCCTTACCTACCTATTCTTCTACATTTGCACGCACTGTACATAGATTTTTCTACTGTGTTATTGACTGTACGTTTGTTTGTGTGTAACTCTGTTATTTTTGTCGCACTGCTTAGCTTCATCTTGGCCAGGTCGCAGTTGTAAATGAGAACTTGTTCTCAACTGGCCTACCTTGTTAAATAAAGGTGAAATAAATCAAACAAAAGGTCTTTATAGCCTATCATCTAGTTATGCTATAACACAGAAAATAATATGTTTGTGATAACGGCACTGTGATAATTTATTAGGGGGGGAAACAATTGTTTTTCTTGCCGTCAAGGATCACAATTTTGTTTAAACGTTTTAACGTTTAAACATTCACACCCCTATTCCCAACTGTGTCAAGCTTCGTCCTACCTCCCCAAGCTGCATTTGCTCCCAGTTGTCGTTGATGTAAGTCATCAGCTCCAGCTCAGAATCAAAGTACTTCTTCTTGTGAATCACACTCATGTTGTAGAGGCTCAGGTGTGCAACGTCCACCCTATTGGACAGAAACAAGGAAGGAAGCACAGAACAGCCACAAGTCAATGATTCAGTATGGGGATTGACGTGGAATAGAATAGATTCATTTTGCCTAGAGGGAACTATGATAGACTGCTACTCCAGTTTCATCAAATAAATAAATAAACACACACAGTACTACTGTTAAACTGATTCAGTGTCATTGGGGTATCTTGTTTGCTTCAACAGGTGGAAACAATAGATCAACAGCTCGAGTGAATAACATCAATCCGTCTCGTACACCAATCAATTCGACACAAGTTTCTCTCACCATCTAAGAGGCAGTCGTTTGAGGTACTCTGGTTCACTACTGCAAACTGAGCAAATAAATAGATAGAACCTGGTGAGAAAGAAGCACAAGAGTAGATGTATTTTCTTGCACGCCATAGGTAGTCACTCGGCACATGTTTCCTGAGAGATGACTTATCATACGAGGCTTGTTTAGTACCTGTCTCCATAGAGCATGGGAGTCTTAAAACACTGGATACATGCCTCGTGGAACCACTGCTTACACCTGTTGCACTGCAGCATCTTCAGGTACCAGCTAAAGGAGAGAGGGGTTAAAACAGTGAGTGAGTGAGTGAGTGAGTGAGTGTGTGTGTGTGAATGACTCACTCTCCAGGCCCTCCACAGTAGCAGTAACATTGCTGGATGTTGGTCTTGTGGCCCTGGTCCCACGCCAGGTCCTCTAGGGAATAAGGTAGAGACTGCTTCAGCTCCTGCAGTGCTTTGGGACCCTTCTGTCAGAGAACACATACACCGGACTGTGAGCTCAATTTGGTTGGATCGTTCCCTTACTATTACTACAACCTTTTCACACATTGGTTCTGTAATATGAATATTATGTGTGTGTTCACTTTCCAGTGTTTTCATATTGCATTATGTTGTATTGTATTACAAACTGGGTGGTTCGAGCCCTGAATGCTGTTGTCTGAAAACAGTAGTACATCAGACTGTATACCACGGGTATGACAAAACATGTATTTTTACTGCTCTAATTACATTGGTAACTAGTTTATAATAGCAATAAGGCACCTCAGGTATTTGTGGTATATGTCTAATATACCACGGCTAAGTGCTTTATCCAGGCACTCAGCGTCGAGTCTTGCCGAGAACAGCCCTTAGCCGTGGTATATTGGCCATATACCACACCCCCTCGGACCTTATTGCTTAATTAGTGTATTTCTTTTTGTGTACATTGCATGCTGAACTCACTAAAGAGTAAATGGACAATATACACAGACAAAACATTAGGAACACTGTCCTAATATTGCGTTGCACCCCCCTCTTTTGCCCTAAGAACAGCCTCAATTCGTTGGGGAATGGACTCTACAAGGTGTCGAAATCATTCCACAGGGATGCTGGCCCACGTTGACTCCAATGCATTCCACAATTGTGTCAAGTTGGCTGGATGTCCTTTGGGTGGCGGACCATTCTTGATACACATGGGAAACTGGTGAGTGAAAAACCCAGCAGCGTTGCAGTTCTTGACAAACCGGTGCAACTGGCACCTACAACACACCCCATTCAAAGGAACTGAAATATTTTGTCTTACCCATTCACCCTCTGAATGGCACACATACACAATCCATGTCTCAATTGTCTCAAGGCTTAAAAATCCTTCTTTAACCTGTCTCCGCCCCTTCATCTACACTGATTAAAGTGGATTTAACAAGTGCCATCAATAAGGGATCAAAGCTTTCACCTGGTCAGTCTGTCATGGAAAGAGCAGGTGTTCCTAATGTTTTGTACACTCAGTGTTAGTAATAATATAGTATCGTAAGTACCTCTGTTGTGGCGAACACACACTCCCTACAGAGCCACTTTTCATCGGTGTCGATCAGGCTGGAGTCGATGATGGGTGAGTGGCAGAGCTGGTGGTATCCTGAAAGGTAAAGACGGGTCACAGTTAAGAGAGAATTACTATTGTATCAATACATTTTTCCAGAGGTGGGACCTCTAATGACTAGATAGCAAACAAGGAATCCTTAAATGGGATAAAAACCTACAAACATCTGGCCCAAAGCATAATTTCCCAACCTTGTCTTTGCGCTACAGGACGAAGAAGTTACATTTTGACCAGAGGCGAAACCCTCTTGACAACGCGTCGCTCCACTTGAAATTAGCATAACGTTTTTCCACCCCTCTGTTAGCAGGGCTTCACCCTCCCACCGTTTCTCTGCATGTCCTCATTGAAAATTAACGGGGGCGGAACATCTCTTGCCGAATTCGTTGTTGGTGAAAATCCACTCTTGGGATGGTGATTAAGCCCTACCCTGTCCACATTGTTAGGAAGGTGATTAAGCCCTACCCTGTCCACATTGTTAGGAAGGTGATTAAGCCCTACCCTGTCCACATTGTTATGAAGGTGATTATTAATCCCTACCTTGTCCACACTTGTCGCAGATGACAATCTCGTTGGGATCCTCTGAGCACTCATCCTGGCATATTGTGCAGACCATGTCCTCTCCTCCCTCGTCCCCTAAAAAAAACACAGGTGGGATGGGTCATTCCTCTAGATCAGGGTTTCCTAAACTCGGTCCTGGCGCCCCTCCTGGGTGCATATTTAGTTTTTTGACATAACGCTAAACAGCTGATTCAAATAATCAAAGCTTGATGATGAATTGGTTATTTGAGTCAGGGTGTAGTACTAGGGAAAAAAACTAAACGTAAATACGTGGGGGGGGCAGAGAACAGAGAAAGGTCAACAACGCATAACAGTTAACTTTTGTACTTTATAACTGACAAACAAAGGTGCGAGTCCATGGTGGGAAGTCTCCATTTCACCAATGTGATGTGTGCACAGTGCTATATGCAGTCCTATCTCCACAAACCTATCCCCATGTGCTACCAACCCAACATAATCAAACAAGATATGCTACTTTCACCCAAAGTTGACTGAAAAAGGAATCTGTCATTCATATCCAGTCCAAAGAGAGAGAGACCCTTTTTTGAAGTGGATGTCATTTAATATAGAAGTTAAACATTTTTTTTTTTTTTTTTGCAACACCTGCAACCTCACAAAATAAAATGGCGTAGTCTAGCATGCTGACCACACCACTCCCGTCTCGTGCGCTGCAAAATAATGCATGTTATTCAATCATTGCACCCACACTGCTCGCGCGTAGCAAGGTGCTAAAATATAACTTGGTTCTATTTGTGACGCTTGACGCACTGCAAGTTCCACCTCCTCATTGGTTTTCAGGAGCATATACCCACGTGGGTGATTGAAAGATGAACTGAGGTCCACACTCCAGTCCAGTCGGTGGTGCACCTTAAAGTTGGTTGCCAACCGCCATATAAAGTCCAAAGAAGAAGCCTGAAGGAGGAGAGATTACTAGAAACAAACTTTTACCCTTTTATCTATGGATTAATTGTCGGAGAAGACCTAGTGCATTTCAGGTAAAATAACAACCCAATGTTTATATCCCAGGACAAATGTTCTAGCAACAGCAAGCTAGCTAGCTAAATTGCCATAAATGTCTCATGCTTTTCAACCTATCCCCAAATTAATATAGTTGGTTCAGAGTTTGTTTTGATATTTCAACCTGCGTGTCCCGATCGTGTCTGGTGTAGATGGACAAAATGGCGATGGCGGACGCACGGTCTGGTCAGAGTGTAAGCATCAGTGTAGGTAGCCCATCTGTATACAGCCCGTCTATCTACCTCATCCCCATACCGTATTTATTTATTTAGCTCCTTTTGCACCACAGTATCTCTCCTTGCACATCCATCTTTTGCACATCTACCATTCCAGTGTTTAATTGCCATATTGTAATTACTTCGCCACCATGGCTAATTTATTGCCTTAACTCCCTTATTTGACCTAATTTGCACTCACTGTATATAGACTTTGTTTTCTTTTTTTCTACTGTATTATTGACTGTATGTTTTGTTCATTCCATGTGTAACTTTGTGTTGTTGTATGTGTCGAACTGCTATGCTTTATCTTAGCCAGGTCACAGTGTTCTCAACTAGCCTACCTGGTTAAATAAAGGTGAGAAAAAAAGGGGAAAAATCAGTGCAAAGGCCATAGAATGTGAACTTTATAACTTTAGGTGACTTTAGTTGAGAGGCCCAACTTAAACGAATTCCTACTCAAATACAACTGGGGGTGCCATTTGAGGTTCAACATAACACAATCACATTTTCTGCCACTTAGAATAAATATGATTGTCCAATTCCAATATGTCAAACATCAGTCATGAGTCATCTAACTAAAAATAGACGACAATTAATTTCTAAGTGGGACTCATTAACATGTATAAAATTAACATTGTATGAACACAGTAGTAACACACGCTGAGGAGTGCCTTCCCTATGCTTGTCTGTGGGGAATTTACAGTTGGTGTAGGAGATTCTGTGGTCTGTTAACTGTCAGGGACAAATTACAAAAGATAAACCAGGAGGAGATTGAAGAAATCTCAACCAAGGATATCAAGACAAGCGGAGATAGAATGACTGAGGGCAAGCCTAACGGAATGAATACACACATTTAACTGAAACTGTACATCCTGGAGAAGAAATTATACTTTCTGAAAGCAAAATTCTAAGGATTCTGCCCACGGTCTATTGGCAGTATCTATGGAGAATATAGAAAGGCATTTATTTTTACTATCTGACGTTTTTTTCTTTAGAGTGTAATACACACATATTACACTAATATCCAACAAGATGAAAGTTCAACATACTATCAAGCAAGCATAAAACAGTCCATCGCATTGACTATCAAAAATATGACTGAAACTTGACATGGCAGCATGTCTTGTGCAGAAGAACTACTTGCCTGTCTGAATGTCCTTCCACAGAACCCAGGACTTGGACCGATCTTCAAAGACAACAAAGCAGCGGTGCTTGTCCTTATTTATCTGAGGGAGAAAAAAAATATCAAGATCCTTTAATGCAAAATGACATAAGATGTGTCTGAAATTGTATTTACACCAAATTGAAACTTTCCACCTAGTAACTACAGGTGCTTACCTTTGTGATAGTCCCCAAATAAAACAGCCCATCCGACCATCGGGCTAGGACCTCTTGTCCCTCGTCAAACCTGTTGCCGAGCTTGGTGTCCGTGTCCCCTCCATGTCTATCCTCGGTAGAGTGGACGCTGGTCAGGGACACTGGCGTCTTGCACTGCTGCCGAAGGGAATGCGCTTTCTGCTGGTGGACCGGCAAGCGCTCTAATGCCGTTGAGTCTCTGTCATATTGGAAGAGAGAGGTGAATTAATTCCTACATCCCCCCCTCAAAAAAATAGGGGTCACTGTCAAGAGTTCATTGTATTGAAGCTACACCAAAGCAGCAGATCTGAGACACATATTAAAAGGGGATTATTTCAATGGGAACACTGGAAAGCCAAATCACATTTTTTAAGTAACAGTAGCAAGTCATGCACGCTTCTCAATATAGAATTGTCTAGAATTTGACAGGTTGCGTCAACTCAGCTGTCAAGTAACTCAACATACTAGATATCTGTGAGAAAATGAATAGTCTTGGGGTGTTAAGAGCCCTATCCCACTCTCTGCACCGTCACTTTTTCCTTTTGTTCGTGGGCTAGTTTGCTAGCTAGCTGTCTGGACATTTGCATCCGGGCTGAAATAATGAATTGATACTATTAACTTATACGTTTTCAGTTCAATGGCTAGCTGGATACATCATGTATGCAATTTGTCTTAGCAGTTGTCTACAGGCACAGGTTTCGAGCTATAACAGACGGAATGATTCTGGAGCGCACCCTCAGCGAATAACATGTTATTTTGATAAGTTTGCGAGCTACCTCATTCGGTCCGTTAGGAGGGTCAAAATGCCATATATATTGAAATACTCGGTCGTAACCGGTGATTGGCGTCTTGTCCAAATATCGGTAAATCTCTTTGAAATGCTCCTCTCAAAATATGACACAATATAAATGTTGTTTAGAAAATAACAAACGGGTCATTCTCCCCTAATACATTCGCCATTTTTATTTCCCGCTGATATGGGAGTGCATTGTGGGAAGCGCTCGGTCAACCATGGCAGAAAGGGAGGCCCTACTTGGCGGGAAATTTGTTTCCCTCCAGCAGTTAGTGTTGTTTCGCCCACCAAGCAAGGAGTTTTTGTATGGAGGTCAATGAGAGTGTCGAATTTGGTCAACAACAAAAAAATGTATGTCTTATTTGCTACGTGATATTTATTTGATCCAATAGAAGTTTCATAATATAAGTAGGGAAGGTGACATCCCGGAAACTTAAAGAAAAAACACTTTATTATCGGAGACGTCTCGGGATGGCTATGCATGTTCATTAAATGAGGCTTGTAGCATAGCTTCACTCTCCACTGAATACAGGCAGTTGATGTCAACAACCCTCATCGAATATTTAAAAAAGGACAACAATAATGAGATGTATCCATTACAGGAGATGAGATGTATCCACCAATCCAAAGAAAGGATAAGGCGGGAGCGAGACAGCCAGCAATGCCGCTTTGTGGACAACGACTCCCATTGTAAAGGCAGAGACATGTATCTTGGCACTATATCAATCATCTTCGATATAACTCGATATATCTGAAAATGAAGACAGGACACTTTTCCACCCACGACCCACTTAAAAATATATATGTTTTACTGTCAGAACCTGGCCAAGTATTATGATCTACACTTATTGTTTAGTCCCACCTAGACTGCATATCCAGCTTGTGAGCCCACAACTAAATTCTAGTGTGCATAGTGGACATGGCAACCTACTATTCTGGGATACTTTTGAAGTATAGCTGTAGTAGACTAGCCTATAGTTATTCATATTTGTAATATTATTTTAATTCCAATCAAATATATGAATTAATCAACCGTCCACTTGTCGGCGCTATAGATACCCATACACCATATTCACCTCTGTTACTATAAGTAGTCCTGTTACGTTGTGTTTTGTTACATTGTGTAACAATGAAAGGCTGAAACCTTGTTGCTTTATATGACTGCGAGCTGCTGTAACAGTTACATTTGATGGCAAATCCAAGCATTCGTGAAATTCCGAATTAGTGAGAGAGGGGAGTTATAATTTATAAATGTATAATGATTTCATAGAATTTCAAATGATTTCATAGGGAAAATGTCATAGGAAATGTGATGGTTATGCATTGCTTGCACGGAGGAGATCAATGCTTTTGCGTCGCCAAAAAATCGTCCCAGCGCCTTTATTTTCTGTGGTCTTTCTTGTGAGGTGGTGATCAGCAGCTGCACGGACAAGACAGCAGCGATGCGTTCAGAGACAGACTTTGGCTGTAACTACACGAAAGGGTAACTAAGAATAACTGCAACGGATATATTCAGTGTTAATAGAATCTGCCTCGAACGCATAGGAATGCACTGAAATGCATTCTCCATTTATTTGGATTCTCTTTCGCAGCTCCGCGTATGGAGATGATCTATTTTTGTGATGGCGAGGCGTCTGTTTCCACGTGCCTGGATAAATAAATCGTTCTATTTCCAGGTAACAGTTCTAAATCGTTTTACAATTTTATATTGACTGGGCTCAGTCTACAATTTGTCGAGCAATATTACGCACGCGGGACACAGTGCACCCTCTTAAAATTATGAAGGGACTCAAATGTTGGTTTTGTAGTAGCCTATACAGTAAGGCCATGTATGCGAGGACAGCCACGAGCTAGACATTTAGAGATTGAAAATACTGTTTTGCTGAAATGCATATTCTTGCATGCTGCCATGAAGTGCGTCAATTTGGTTTGTAAAAATAGGCTACCCCAAAGAACTGTCAGAAATAAATGATGCCAGACTCTGTAATATGATGTTTTAGACTATGGCTATAGGCTACACTATAGCTTTATACACTCTTTGTGAATGTAGGCTAATTCATTGGCCCAATGTAGTCCTGCGATCCTATTTTCATAATATTGTTTTATATTTCATTACAAATTGGTGATGGCGTAATAATATTTCCATAATATTGTTTTATATATTTCATTACAAATTGGTGATGGCGTAATAACAGGTCACGTCCAACAGTAAGGGGTGGATGTAGGTCACCTTTGTCCCTGCCTGAGGCCACCAGCGGCATATTTGATTTACGTGTATCCAGTGCGACAGCAAGAATAATCCGACGTGCTGGATAATATGGCTGAACTAAGGGTTTTGGGCACTCGGGGCCTGCAATTCCACTACACCATAAAACCCTTAGTGGGAAGAGGGAGAGAGGGGCCACCCAGTGTGTGTATATGTGTTTCTGTCTATCTGTTAGTTTGTTTTGGGTTGGATAGTATTAAAGTTTATCTCACTTGGATGTGATAGAGTTGCTTGTGTACTCAGGCTTTGCATCACCGCCCTATCACGATGGTTCCCAAGCCATCACTGTGGTAATGTTGACATTGCTCTCAATGTCTTGATAGGCTTGCTTTGCTTTTGTTACATATATCATGGAGACTTAGCTAATATGTAACTTATTCAAGCTCCTGAATACATTTCTGACTACTGGCTGTAGGGGTGTGTTGAGGGCATTCAATAGCACATGATAATATTATATTTCCATGTTTAGCTGTACTTAACAGTTGTTCCACTATCTGCTGAAACACAGCATGTGGTGTATTCAGAGAGGGGAAATGTTCTGAACATTGCAGATATAATCAGAACGAATAGAGCACACACGATTCCCTGTTCAATCTGACAGATAATCATATCTGTTCTACAATACACATTTCTATCTGAACGTTCTGTAACACTACATCCTCCTGAACAGACCTGTGTTAGAACAAGATTACTACTCTCTGTAGAATGTGGCCTCTTGGCAGGACGGTCAACAGAATACGCCTGCTACAGTGATTAATGAGGTGACCATAAATCCAAACAGACTTGACCGGACCAGACACCGGAAATGTAAACGTGGCTCAGCAAATCCATTTATTTATATATATTTCTTCCCATAGAGGCACTTTAGTTGAGCAGTTTCAACCTTTTGTCTGTACTTTCATAGGATTGCAGACACTTTAAATGTAGTATAGCCAGAGAGATTGGAGTATAGTTGTTGTTTTTGCTAGTTTAGATATAAAAGGATCCTTGACTACTTATTAATACAAGTGGGTTGAGAGGTTTACAGAGTACTCAGTCCACCACCTATCTGGCACCAAACCCCTTTTCTGTGTTGCCAGACTGTCATAGCAACAACGCTATTTGTTGGCAGGCCATGTAAGTTCTTCACAATGCAAAATGTTTGGCTGCCATAGGCACAGTACTATTTGATTGCGAAGTGAAATACTGTCTGGCATAGGGTCTTTATGACATCTAACAACCTATGTTCTCAGCCACATCAAATGATGTTTCACCCTGTGTGAATTCCTGAGGTTAACCCCACTTGCTAGCACCTGGCTAGTTATTTTGAGCAACGCAAGGTTATAAAAAAGTTTATTGACAACACACTAACACAGCAAGGAAATACTGTGTTCACTCAGTAGTTGAGAGTTGCCCTTAAGAAGCAGTTATGAGAGAGCAACAGAGAAATAGATAGCAAGGAGCAGTGTGGGAGTGAGCAAGGCCAATAGCAAGAGCTATTATTTCCTTCAGTGTAAAGACAGTCTGTGCTATGTGCAAGCTGCACAGACTAACCCTCGGCAAAGGAGGTGTTTGAAACAATAAAAGGTGATTTGACTATTTTTACAGCCACTGCATTATGAAACATGCGTTAGTGGATGTGACCCGTGGTGACTTAAGTGGCAGGCCGGGCTTATGCAGTAATGCTTTTACTGTAGAGCTAGCCCTGGCCTGGAGTAGGGGGGTGCAGGGTATCATGACAGCCTTTATTGCATAATAGTGTCAGGGAACGTGAAAATGGCATACTGTAGACCCTTAGAAGCAAAGAGCAATGGGCTGTAGGATAAATGTTACTCACACATGACAGCCGCTAACTGTCTATGAGTCAAAGTGCAACCCAACAGCGTGAAGTCTTTTAAACCTATTATTATATGAATTATTGTTGCATAACACGAACACAATTAGCATTTTGGCACCTCATTGACTGCAACTGTTTTACTTATCAGACGGAAGCTAGTAGATGTGCAATTTTGATCTCACCTGTTTCAACTTGTGAGACTGGAGTATTATTACTGCATGCAAACCAAACACATCGATCAACACACACAGCTCCTCATCGAAACACAAGCACAGGTAGAGGTAGTTACTCTCTGACACTCACACAATTACTTTTCAGACATCCTCTGTCTGCCTATAAGCAGTTATAAAACTCTATTTACCTCACTCACCCCTATCTGAGATATCTACTGCAGCCCTCATCCTCCACATGTTCTGCCAGTCACATTCTGTTAAAGGTCCCCAAAGCACACAGATCCCTGGGTCGCTCCTTTTCAGTTCGCTGCATCTAGCGACTGGAATGAGCTGCAACAAACACTCAAACTGGACAGTTTGATCTCAATCACTTGATTCAAAGACTCAATCATGAACACTCTTACTGACAGTTGTGGCTTCTTTGCGTGATGTATTGTTGTCTCTACCTTCTTGCAGTTTGTGCTATTGTCTGTGCCCAATAATGTGTGTACCCTGTTTTGTGCTGCTACCATGCAGTGTTGTCATGTGTTGCTGCCATGCTATGTTGTTGTCTTAGGTCTCTCTTTATGTAGTGTTGTATTGTCTCTTGTCGTGATGTGTGTTTTGTCCTATATTTTTATTGCATTTATTTATATTTTTAATCCCAGCCTCCGTCCCCGCAGGAGGCCTTTTGCCATTTGGTAGGCCGTCATTGTAAATAAGAATTTGTTCTTAACTGACTTGCCTAGTTAAAGGTTAAATAAAGTTTTAAAAAGTTATCTTGTCAGATGATATGAGACCTGTGACATAGCCTTTAGCCCAGGGCTTGACTTGGGCAGGAGATCACCGGAGCTGAGTACTGGCACCTCAAATGTTCTTCTGCTTGAGTTCCATTTAACATTACATTTACATTTAAGTCATTTAGCAGACGCTCTTATCCAGAGCGACTTACAAATTGGTGCTTTCACCTTATGACATCCAGTGGAACAGCCACTTTACAATAGTGCATCTAGGTCTTTTAAGGGGGGTGAGAAGGATTACTTTATCCTATCCTAGGTATTCCTTAAAGAGGTGGGGTTTCAGGTGTCTCCGGAAGGTGGTGATTGACTCCGCTGTCCTGGCGTCGTGAGGGAGTTTGTTCCACCATTGGGGGGCCAGAGCAGCGAACAGTTTTGACTGGGCTGAGCGGGAACTGTACTTCCTCAGTGGTAGGGAGGCGAGCAGGCCAGAGGTGGATGAACGCAGTGCCCTTGTTTGGGTGTAGGGCCTGATCAGAGCCTGGAGGTACTGAGGTGCCGTTCCCCTCACAGCTCCGTAGGCAAGCACCATGGTCTTGTAGCGGATGCGAGCTTCAACTGGAAGCCAGTGGAGAGAGCGGAGGAGCGGGGTGACGTGAGAGAACTTGGGAAGGTTGAACACCAGACGGGCTGCGGCGTTCTGGATGAGTTGTAGGGGTTTAATGGCACAGGCAGGGAGCCCAGCCAACAGCGAGTTGCAGTAATCCAGACGGGAGATGACAAGTGCCTGGATTAGGACATGCGCCGCTTCCTGTGTGAGGCAGGGTCGTACTCTGCGGATGTTGTAGAGCATGAACCTACAGGAACGGGCCACCGCCTTGATGTTATTTGAGAACGACAGGGTGTTGTCCAGGATCACGCCAAGGTTCTTAGCGCTCTGGGACGAGGACACAATGGAGTTGTCAACCGTGATGGCGAGATCATGGAACGGGCAGTCCTTCCCCGGGAGGAAGAGCAGCTCCGTCTTGCCGAGGTTCAGCTTGAGGTGGTGATCCGTCATCCACACTGATATGTCTGCCAGACATGCAGAGATGCGATTCGCCACCTGGTCATCAGAAGGGGGAAAGGAGAAGATTAATTGTGTGTCGTCTGCATAGCAATGATAGGAGAGACCATGTGAGGTTATGACAGAGCCAAGTGACTTGGTGTATAGCGAGAATAGGAGAGGGCCTAGAACAGAGCCCTGGGGGACACCAGTGGTGAGGAGACAGACCCCTGTGGATAGGCCAAGTATCCCTAATAGGTCAAGTACCCCTGATAGGTCAAGTACCCCTGTGGATAGGTCAAGTACCCCTGATAGGTCAAGTATCCCTGTGGATAGGTCAAGTATCCCTGTTGATAGGCCAAGTACCCCTGTGGATAGGCCAAGTACCCCTGTGGATAGGTCAAGTACCTCTGTGGATAGGCCAAGTACCCCTGTGGATAGGCCAAGTACCCCTGTGGATAGGCCAAGTACCCCTGTGGATAGGCCAAGTACCCCTGTGGATAGGCCAAGTACCCCTGTGGATAGGCCAAGTACCTCTGTGGATAGGCCAAGTACCCCTGTGGATAGGCCAAGTACCCCTGTGGATAGGTCAAGTACCCCTGTGGATAGGCCAAGTACCCCTGTGGATAGGCCAGGTACCCCTGTGGATAGGCCAGGTACCCCTGTGGATAGGCCAAGTACCCCTGTGGATAGGCCAAGTACCCCTGTGGATAGGCCAAGTACCTCTGTGGATAGGCCAAGTACCCCTGTGGATAGGCCAAGTACCTCTGTGGATAGGCCAAGTACCTCTGTGGATAGGCCAAGTATCCCTGGAGTCCTAGTACCCCTGGTTGGGAATCACTGTTATAAATCATAACAGAATAGCTCACCTTAACCAGATCATGAAATTAGTGAAAAATCCATTGTTTCTGATGCATTGACAATCAAATAACATCAACCAACTGAACTTAATATACAAATAGTTATATCACATGGTGTGATGTTTACTATGTAGGGTAGGTGCTCGGCACACTATAATTTCACAACATTACATGGTAGAACTCGTTGACGCATGCTCATGCATTTAAAGGGAATGAAGCAATCAACCAACCGACTTTCTCTGTTTGATCCCTACAGGCCCGTATCTCCTTTGTGCGGGTGAAATACCTGTTCCTCACCTGGCTGACAGTGTTCGTGGGAGGCTGGGTGATCTACGTCCAGTATTCCAACTACACCGAGCTGTGCCGAGGACATGAGTGCAAGAACTCCATAGTGAGTACAGACACATCTGACATATCATATTCATGACCAACTTTCATATTGTTATGCTTGAATTGATAGACAGTCGTTAGGGGGAACAGGAATGACAGGAGGAGTGTGTCAAACAGGCTATGGGACAGATTGGAATGACTACATAATATGGGGGTGGCCGATCGGCGGTACTAACTGCTGGACCAGCCAGGTCACGACCCAGTTCTACTGTGATACTGGAACATGTGTCTGTTTCTTAATCCATTCTTTTACTTTTAGATTTGTGTGTATTGTTGTGAATTGTTAGATACTACTGCACTGTTGGAGCTGGGAACACGAGCGTTTCGCTACACACGCAATAACATCTGCTAAATATGTGTTATGTAACTAATAAAATGTGATGAGATTTTTAGTAGTTGTACTAGCACTGCTGTAGTGCAGAGCAGGAATCATTAACTAGATTCAGTGGCGGGACGATTATGTTTTCCTGAGTGGATGGTCAGGGGGCCAGAGCAAATTGACCTCAAGAAGCCCATAATGTTGAACTGAAACAACATTTCAAACCTTGCTTACATTTGTATACGATCACGTTTCTCTTTTATGGGAATACTTTGGAACAGATTTCCAAAATGTAAATAACTTGCACCTGATTTGCTGGTGTTTTTATGGTCTTTTATGTCCCAAAAAAATTTAAAAATTAAAAATAATAATAATCATACGCGGGCCAAATTTGGCTCGCAGGCTGCCGGTTGGGGGACCCTTGTAAAGAGCATCACCCATTTAATACTCCTCCGTTTTGACATCATCCATCTCATTCAACCGTTGAGGGTTAGAGCACTGAGACTTATGAAGTTTACAGACACAAAGGCTCAAAGACAAGCTATTTGGCATTCGGACCCTTGCTGTTACCAGAACTGCTACCACGAGACTGATTTCATTCGTACTTGGCTAAACACTGCCACCCAGTGTTCATGTAACATGCGAGCGTCAAACAGAGAAATAAGTTAGTGGAAGGTCTTTGGGGCAGTCTGTGGCAGTTAACTTTCATCTTGAGTGAAGTGTTGTTGGTTCTTGACCATAGAAATAAAACAATAGCGAGGTCACTAAGATTAAAATCTGTCACAAGTGGTTTAAGCGCTATGGTTCTGACTTTGTAATACCTAGCATATTGTTGTATTGAGTAAATAAGTGGAGAGGAAGAGACTAACACCAACCCTCCACTTGTCAGTGTGACAAATACAGGAGGGGCATCATTGACGGCTCGGCCTGCAGCAGTCTGTGTGACAAAGACACCCTCTACCTGGGAAGATGTCTCTCTACCAGCCCCAACCACCAGGTGAGGTAACAGACCCTACCTTTGACCTGCAGGGGTTACTGTAAATCAAATCAAACTTTATTTGCCACATGCGCCGAATACAACAAGTGTAGACTTTACCGTGAAATGCTTTGCTTACAAGCCCTTAACCAACAGTACAGTTCAAGAAGAAGAACATATTTACCAAGTAGACTAAAATAAAAAGTAATAATAAAAAATAACACAATAAGAATAACGAGGCGAAATACAGGTGGCACCGGTACCGAGTCAGTGTGGAGGTTATATACAGGGGGCACCGGTACCGAGTCAGTGTGGAGGTCATATACAGGGGGCACCGGTACCGAGTCAGTGTGGAGGTCATATACAGGGGGCACCGGTACAGAGTCAGTGTGGAGGTCATATACAGGGGGCACCGGTACAGAGTCAGTGTGGAGGTTATATACAGGGGGCACCGGTACCGAGTCAGTGTGGAGGTTATATACAGGGGGCACCGGTACAGAGTCAGTGTGGAGGTTATATACAGGGGGCACCGGTACCGAGTCAGTGTGGAGGTCATATACAGGGGGCACCGGTACAGAGTCAGTGTGGAGGTTATATACAGGGGCACCGGTACAGAGTCAGTGTGGAGGTTATATACAGGGGCACCGGTACAGAGTCAGTGTGGAGGTCATATACAGGGGCACCGGTACCGAGTCAGTGTGGAGGTCATATATAGGGGCACCGGTACCGTCAGTGTGGAGGTCAGTGTGGAGGTCATATACAGGGGGCACCGGTACCGAGTCAGTGTGGAGGTTATATACAGGGGGCACCGGTACCGAGTCAGTGTGGAGGTCATATACAGGGGCACCGGTACCGAGTCAGTGTGGAGGTCATATACAGGGGCACCGGTGGACCGAGTCAGTGTGGAGGTTATATACAGGGGCACCGGTACCGAGTCAGTGTGGAGGTTATATACAGGGGGCACCAGTACTGAGTCAGTGTGGAGGTCATATACAGGGGGCACCGGTACCGAGTCAGTGTGGAGGTTATATACAGGGGCACCGGTACCGAGTCAGTGTGGAGGTTATATACAGGGGCACCGGTACCGAGTCAGTGTGGAGGTCATATACAGGGGGCACCGGTACAGAGTCAGTGTGGAGGTTATATACAGGGGGCACCGGTACAGAGTCAGTGTGGAGGTCATATACAGGGGGCACCGGTGCCGAGTCAGTGTGGAGGTTATATACAGGGGCACCGGTACCGAGTCAGTGTGGAGGTCATATACAGGGGCACCGGTACAGAGTCAGTGTGGAGGTCATATACAGGGGCACCGGTACCGAGTCAGTGTGGAGGTCATATACAGGGGGCACGGTACCGAGTCAGTGTGGAGGTCATATACAGGGGCACGGTACAGAGTCAGTGTGGAGGTCATATACAGGGGCACCGGTACCGAGTCAGTGTGGAGGTTATATACAGGGGCACCGGTACCGAGTCAGTGTGGAGGTCATATACAGGGGCACCGGTACAGAGTCAGTGTGGAGGTCATATACAGGGGCACCGGTACCGAGTCAGTGTGGAGGTCATATACAGGGGCACCGGTACCGAGTCAGTGTGGAGGTCATATACAGGGGCACCGGTACAGAGTCAGTGTGGAGGTCATATACAGGGGGCACCGGTACTGAGTCAGTGTGGAGGTTATATACAGGGGGCACCGGTACCAGGGGAGTCAGTGTGGAGGTTATATACAGGGGCACGGTGCCGAGTCAGTGTGGAGATTATATACAGGGGGCACCGGTACCGAGTCAGTGTGGAGGTTATATACAGGGGGCACCGGTACCGAGTCAGTGTGGAGGTTATATACAGGGGGCACCGGTACCGAGTCAGTGTGGAGGTTATATACAGGGGGCACCGGTACTGAGTCAGTGTGGAGGTTATATACAGGGGCTACCGGTACCGAGTCAGTGTGGAGGTTATATACAGGGGGCACCGGTACAGAGTCAGTGTGGAGGTTATATACAGGGGGCACCGGTACAGAGTCAGTGTGGAGGTTATATACAGGGGGCACCGGTACCGAGTCAGTGTGGAGGTTATATACAGGGGGCACCGGTACTGAGTCAGTGTGGAGGTTATATACAGGGGGCACCGGTACAGAGTCAGTGTGCTGGGGTACAGACTAGTTGAGGTAATCTGTCCATGTAGGTGGGGGCGAAGTGACTATGCATAGGTAACAAACAAACAGCGAGTAGCAGCAGTGTACAAGAGGGGGGGGGGGTCAATGTAAATTGTCCGGTGGCGATTTTCATGAATTGTTCAGTAGTCTAATGGCTTGGGGATAGAAGCTGTTGAGAATCATTTTGGTCCTAGTTTTGACCCTCCGCAACCGCTTGCCGTGCGGTAGCAGAGAAAACAGTCTATAACTTGGGTGACTGGAGTCTCTGAAATTTTTATGGGCTTTTCTCCGACACATCCTGGATGGCAGGAAGCTTGGCCCGTGATGTACTGGGCAGTTTGCATTACCCTCTGTAGCGCCTTACGGTCAGATGCTGAGCAGTTGCCATAGCAGGCAGTGATGCAACCGGTCAGGATGCTCGCGATGGTGCAGCTGTAGAACCTTTTGAGGATCTGAGGGCCCATGCCAAATCTTTTCAGTCTCCTGAGGGGAAAAAGTTTTTGTCGTGCTCTCTTCACACCTGTCTTGGTATGTTTGGACCATGATAGTTCGTTGGTGATGTGGACACCAAGGAACTTAACTCTCGACCCGCTCCACTACAGCCCCGTTGATGTTAACGGGGGCCTGTTCAGCCCTCCTTTTCCTGTAGTCCACGATCAGCTCCTTAGTCTTGCTCACGTAAAGGGAGAAGTTGTTGTCCGGGCACCACACTGCCAGTTCTCTGACCTACTCCCTATAGGCCGTCTGTTGTGTTGTCAGCAAACTTAATGATGGTTTTGGAGTCGTGCTTGGCCATGCAGTCATGGGTGAACAGGGAATACAGGATAGGACTAAGTACACACCCCTGAGGGGCCCCAGTGTTAAGGATCAGCGTTGCAGACATGTTGTTGCCTACTCTTACCACCTGGGGGCCCGTCAGGAAGTCCAGGATCCAGTTGCAGAGGGAGGTGTTTAGTCCCAGGGTCCTTAGCTAAGTGATGAGCTTCATGGGCACTATGGTGTTGAACGCTGACCTGTAGTCGATGAACAGCATTCTCACATAGGTGTTCCTTTTGTCCAGGTGAGAAAGGGCGGAGTGAACATGGCAGTTAACCCACTGTTCCCCGGTAGGCCGTCATTATAAATAAGAATTTGTTCTTAACTGACTTGCCTAGTTAAATACGTTTTTTTTTTATTGAGCCCTGTACTGTACAAGTAGTCTTGGTTTGTTCTAAGTACAGATCCAGGTTTTGTAAAACCAACCTTAGATCAATGCATCTTGGGACAACCTACTACAACCGGGACCTACAGCCCTAATGTCGACTCAAGAAGGCACTTTAGCAAGTTCCAGTATGTAGCCAATGGTTTTATTGAAGGGTGTGGTGTCTTCAGTAGAAGTTCACTATAGTATTTCCCATGCAGTCAGTCCAGAAGAATAAGTCAGAACCATCGGTTCTTCTTATCGACTGTAGGTGTATAATAATGTCATTCTATAATAATGTAATTCTACTAACTTGGGTGTGGTTGTCCTTCTCGTTCCCCTTGCCTGGGCCCTCAGGTTTACACAGGTGGTTGGGGTGACGTGGACGGGGTGATCCGCTGCCGGGTGGGGGAGGTGCTGCACCATGAGCTAGGAGAAGAGCCGGAGCCCCGGAGGGAGGCTGCAGTCTTCGACAAACCCACCCGCGGCACGTCTGTGAAGAAGTTCAGAGAGATGGTCTTCAATCACTTCAAGGTTCTGGAACTCCTGCTGCTTTGACTTTAGTATATGCTGTGTCACAATGGCAACAACAGCATAGCATTACAACTAAAATGTGTCTTTTGTTGAAAGTGATCAGTTTTACCAAAATCTCCAGATTGAGCATGAGAACATCACCTTAACTTCTTTTCCTTTTCTTCCTACATCCGCTTCCCTAACTCCTTCCGTCTAAAGTCAAAGCTGGGCGAGCAGGTCAACCTGGCCAGCCTGGTGACCAAGATCCTCACCGTCGCCGACGGCAACAAGGACGGGCACATCTCCCTCCCTGAGGCCCGTTCAGCCTGGGCTCTTCTCCAGTTGGATGAGGTGCTGCTGGGCCTGCTCCTCCAGGACCGGGGCCACACCCCTCGGCTGCTGGGCTTCTGTGGGGACCTGTACGTGACCGAGAGGGTCCCCTACGGCCCCCTGTATGGTCTCGGCCTCCCCTGGCCACTTGAGGCCTGGGTCCCCAGTGAGGCCCGACGCAGCATGGACCAGTGGTTCACACCCTCTTGGCCCCGCAAAGCCAAGATCTCCATGGGTCTCCTGGAGCTGGTGGAGGACATCTTCCACGGCAACTACGGCAGCTTCCTCATGTGTGACCTGAGCGCCAACCATTTCGGCTACACGGACCGCCACGACCTCCGCCTCACTGACCCCAGGGCCATCGTCTCTGAGGACGCGTTCCGGCGAACCATGCGCGCGCTGCACTGCGAGAAGGACGACGACTGTGTGCTGGGGCCGGACTGCAGGACATCGTGTGACATGGCTCAGAAACGATGCAGGGAGGAGGTGACCCAGCCCAACCTGGCCAAGGCATGCGGGGCGCTGAGTGACTACCTTCTGAGAGGGGCGCCGTCAGAGCTGAGGGAGGAGTTAGAGAGGCAGCTGTACGCCTGCATGGCCCTCAGAGGCTCGGCGGGACAGATGGACATGGAGCACTCCCTGATTCTGAACAACCTCAAGGCCCTGCTGTGGAGACAGATATCCCACACTAAAGACTCATGAGGGGACAACACAACCGAGTCCTCAAATACTTAAAAGGCAAGATTCACCCATTTTGAACGTTATTGTGTTTGTGCATCTGAGTGATGTTCTATTGATTCCAGGGGTCATTTCATGTGGTCATGTGTCTGAGCTATTGCTGTTCAAGCAGGCAAGAAATACTATAACATTCAAAATGGGTGGATCGTTCATTCAAGACGTACTACATTGTTTTATGTTTTCCTGACTCATTGGAAGAATAATAATTATAATTCCTGTTCAGGATGCTGGAAAATAACTGTAGAGCTGCTGTTTACAACGGGGCTCATGTAGTCTTTTCCTCCTCTTGGAAAAAACAGATGGAACATTTGTGGTAAGTTATGAACTATACATAGGAATTAGTACACTTGCACATTTCAGTTTCTTCAACGTGACCAAGGAATCTATCTGAAGAAACAGTATTATAGAGGTCTACAGTATTGTTCCAATTATCTCCATTCCAGTGTGCACTTGTTCCCTTCTGATTTGAAAGAAAATGACTGGTATAACAAATATGGTGGAAACTCCCTGTACCTCAACCAATCCAATGCTTTTAGATTTACGGGAAATAGCAGATAGGGTACACCTCAGGAGACATTGGAATGTACCCAGGTGTCATCCACATCGCTGGACATTTCCACCCTCACTTGTTTAATGGCATTGCTGAATCGGCCTATGACGAGCCATTATTCTTGGTTTGTGTACCATGTACATTTTCACTTGTAGTTTTCCACTAACCGTGTAGCGTCTCATGAGTACTTGTGTCATATACAAGAGAACTATAAAACTTGGAATTAGTCAACCACGTATGAAGGAGGTACTGTACATGAACTGCTCGCTTTATTCAACTTCCTGTTTCTACATTCTTTTAAAGGATAAGGTCACTATCTTTTAAACAGGAAGCCCTGTCTGGTTTCTGAAGGAGCTGAAGCACACAGCTGATTTTGAGGGAACGATGTATGTTTTCTTGAGGTTTGAACCAGCATGATTTTGCACAATAAAACCACATACCACTCACTGTGGTCTCATCTTAATTTCTTTGTCAGCCGAGTTGTGGATGATCCTGACTGTAGTATGCAGTGACAGTCTGAGGAAATGTAATAACCAATACGTTTCATCATACCCAATTACTTGTCAAAAAATAAAGTTTTCCATCAGGTCTATCATTCAATCACACCAGAATTTCCCCAAAATGTCTAACACACACACCACACTGGCAGTATTTCCATAGAGAGCAAAGTGAAGTCATTTGCAATAAATGTATTAAGCCAATGTGCAGTGGTTGTCTTTGGAACGGGCAGTGGTCCCCGTCCCTCTAACCGTCCGCTGCCTCTGCTTCCTGTGCTCGTAGAAAGCTGGCCTTTTTCTGGGCGACGCGGTCCTTTCTCTGTGCCAGCGAAAGTTTGGCGCGGTTCCACCTGCGACAGAAAACAATGCCCCCATTAACCATCAGCACAGTAAACAACAAATGGCAGACCGCTCAAATGTTTTTAATACTACAAGTGGATATACAGTATACAGGTTGCTTCTCTCAGCCCCGTCTTGAAAGGACAATGGACATCAGCCGTTGCAAATGAAGGACCAACTACATTTTGCTCAGCGTACTTTGTATCATCATAAAGAAGCACTACTCCAAAGTGTTCCCAAGCAGAAATCCAGCAACAGTGACAAACCCACCTCTTCTTTTTGACGTCTTTTTTGGGTTTCTTTTCGTGGACTGGGTTCTCTCTGATGGCGGTGTGTGCTTTCTTGTACATCTCCTCTACCTGAAAGAATGACACATTGTTTAGACAGAGTTAGGGTAGTGGTTTCGGGACGAGAGTCACAAAACACAGACAAATAACCTTTCAGCACTGGTAATTAATCTCGCTTCTCTCAGCCCCGTCTTGAAAGAACAAAAAAACATCAGCTGTCGCAATTGAAGGACCAACTACAAGTTGCTCAGAGATCTTGGAAAAATCCTCAAGAGGCAGCAAATTTACACAGCAAACTGTGTGAGAAAGGAGTTGCCAAACCAACTGATACCCTCACACACAAGGAGTAACTACCATCAGTCTGGCAGCATTACACTTCTAATATCTAATTCAGTGGGATGTGCAAACGGACTTACTGTGTCTGGCGTGACTCCGTTCTTTATGAAGCGCGAGAACTGTTTCTTGTAGGCGTCTTCGTCCTCCTCCATCAGGTAGCTCATGTAGTCCGACACGTTCATGCCCATGATGTGTTTGCGATGCATCTCTGTGTTGAACTCTTTGCTCTCCACGTCGTAGCCAGGGAATCGTTTTGTGCTGAGAAGAGGATGGTGATGTGGTACAACACTGGATTACTTGGGTTGATTTAATGACTTTGAACAGTCAAATAAAACAAGTTTTTCCAGAATCACATTGTATAATGACAAAGGCCATGTCTTTTTACAGGGCAGATGGTCTGGTCTTGATCATTCATCACACAAACAAATCCACGGTGAAGAGACATGGACACATTGTATCTCCCGACAGGATCCGCAATGAGGTGTTCAGCCTTCACTACAGGTTTATGAGAGAACTATCATCCTCTACCCCTCTGTGTTGATCATATAGGACACTTCAAGTCTTAGATGGGCAAAAAAGGGGATACATATTCAGCTTTATGCTGCACTTAAAGGGATAGTTAGTGATTTTGATCATGAAGTCATTAATCTACTCCCCCCCAGAGTCCAATGAACTCATGATACCATTTTGACATCTCTGCATCCAGTATCAAGGAAGTTGAGAGTTTGGTTAGCATTAGTGTGCAAAACTGTGTTAGTTAGCGCAATGACTGGTCTCAGGAACAGCTGTTCCCATAGACTTCGTCATTGCACTAACGCTAGTTAAAAACTTCCTCCATACATACAATCAATCCAACTGGCCCAATGCTCTAACCACTAGGCTACCTGCCGCCTCTAAAGTGCACATCCGCCTAAATATTTTGCTTTGTGACCTGGAATTTTAATTTAGGAGCACCAGTGCGCCTAGAAAAATTAAGGATTCTAGTTTTAATATCTCAGACGAAAAGACAAATGATATCCATGAGTTCATCTGACTGGTGGGGTAGATAAAGAACTTAATTGCCAAAATCTCAAACTAACCTGTGAGGAATTGAGAGCCCACCGTCGACAGCACCCTTTAGTGCTCCGAACACCTTGTTTCCTGTGGACGTCCTGGCGAGCCCGGCGTCTAGGAAACACGTGAAGGCCCCCGGCTGGCCGTCTATACTCTCCACGTTGAACTCGTCTCCAGTCACCTCCACCTGGCCCTCGTACACCTGATCCAGGCCGAACTTGTTCAGCAGCTGAGGAGACAAAGATGTTTCATTAGAGAAATATAGTCTAAAAATTAGCAGCAACCCCTGTTGACAATTCATATCGTCTAATGAATAGAATCTTGATAAACTGAACATTCATTGCATTAACTACTGTGCTGCTGGATATCAGACTCAGTTAAGGAATATCCCCACACCAGCTTACACACCCCCACAAAATCAAAGAGTTCAGTGTATTAGAAAAAAATAAGCATTTGCTAGCATCAAATCTATACACAAAGTCCACAAAGCCCAGGTCTGTCTTGCTTTGTCAGCACAATGATACGGGTTCTGGCTCTGGTGGAAGGTTTTAGTCAAAAGCCCCCAAACCCAACATCAGCAACAATTCCTCTCCCTTCATTTAAAAAAAGTATCCTTTGCCAGTGCAGAACTGCAGATGAACGGCTACACAGGTGCCATCAATACCATGACATACAACTTCACTCAAGGGGAAGTCATGCCTGTTGAATCAGTGATGTCAACAATCTACCTCATGAAAACAGAAAAATGAACTGAGAAAAAGCAGAAAATCTTAGCATGAGTGTGCATGCTTGCGCATATGTGGCCATCTCTATGGGATTGTACAAGGACATGTAGCTATGCATTCTTCTCTGTTTGAGACTTCAGTATGTGTAAGCATGTCATAGGTTGTGTGTGTGTGCTACCCTTACCCTGCGGGCCAGCAGAAGGCCCGTGCAGTAAGCTGCAGCGTAATTTGTCAGTCCCACGGTGATGCCATATTTGAGCAGCTCATGGGAATAGGCAGCAGCGACAATCTGGTCTCCCTCGATCTTGGCGTAGGCAATCTGAAGCAATTGACGAAAGTGGTAAGGGCCAGGATGTTTTTTTACAAATCTAAATAGTTGTTGAAATCACACCAAGTCTGCATGCAACAGCCCACCAGCAATCACCTGGCAACAGATATCTCTGTTGGAGAACCTCACAATCATCCTGTATTTGGGTGTGTTGTACTTGTTCTTGTCTTGGATGACCAGGCGCTTACGGGCAAAGTAGTCAGTCTTACCCTCTGTCAAAGACAAATCACACAACTGGTTAGTATGCCAGCATTAGCCAAGAGGACATTGACAATTACAAGACTAACTTGCTTCTCTCAGCCCCGTCTTGAAAGAACAAAAAAACATCAGCCGTCGCAAATGAAGGACCAACTACATATTGCTCAGAGATCTTGGAATCATCATTAAGAAGCAGCGAATTTAACGCACAAGTTGACTGGTTAGTATTCACCATTAAAATATGCCAATTTAACACTGTTTTAAGATCTATTGAGTCCGTGGTTCGTAAATGTGCATTACATAAACAAAATGGTATGATTATTCACCTCGCCTTCTCCTGAATTTCACCTGGTATCTCTTGAAGTACGCCTTACTTTTCACTACTTTCACGAAGCCCTGTGGAGAGGAGAGGTGAGAGCTGCCATTGCATGTTTCTGGTGACATGGGTGTCACTCACCTAACGTGCAATACATATTACTGCAGTGTAAGTTCTCCATGAAACAGCTAGCTGTTGAAACACTTTTCTTCAGACTGGTCGCCAATTTACAAACTTAACTTGCTAGGTAACGTTAGGACTTTCAAGCAAGAGTATCGACTGACGACTTCTTCACACAATGACCAGTTTCATTCGCATGGAAGATAAGCAGGCCGATATATTAACAACAAACACGTTATGCAATTGGCATGACATTATTTATTACTAGGAAATGTCAAAGTAAGGCCTTTGAGCGCCATATCACCACGCTGGAACCTAGCGTTTAGCTGACCGGTGAAAGTTTATATCACAAATCCAACGTCATCCATTTCAAAAGAAACAAACACCAGACATAGAAATGCACAAGACAAGTAATAGCATAACATGTTTAATGTTGACAGTATATGACGAGAGTATATTTACCATTTTTGCAGTTTTTCCAACTTCTCAGTTGACAGCCTTTTCCAGAGAGCTGGTAAAATATGCTGACGTTTCAGACAGGATATGTGTTCTTGTGAATATAAACTGTAACGCCACCTAGTGGATTGGAGGAGAAATGCATGAATATAAACAAAAAATATAAAATAAAATGAATCTCATCGCTAGCCTCGGCTTCAGGTGAATGACTTGGCAGAGGCTACAATATTAGTCATCACCCATGGATGTTCTTACCATGGGTGATGATAATAAACCATCACAGAGTTTCAAGTTTTTATGTCAAATGTCACCTTTATTTAACTAGGCAAGTCAGTTAAGAACACATTCTTATTTACAATGACGGCCTACACTGGCCAAAACAAGTGCACAGGTACAGTGAAATGCCTTTCTTGCGAACTCCAAAACCCAACAATGCAGTAATCAATATCAATGTAGCACTAAAAATAAACAGGTAGAATAACAGGTAGTGTAAAAACACACCAGAAATAGAAATAAGAAACAAACTGTCATTGTCCTGGCTGACATTTACCAAAACACCAGCAGAGGGCAGCAGCAACCCATTCCAGTGGACAGTAGCCCAGCCCTGCAGTATGTGATCTCGGAATGAGGCATTTGGGTTCGTGGCGCCTTAATTGGGGAGGACAGGCTAGTGGTAATGGCTGGAGCGGAGTAGGTGGAATGGTATCAAATACATCAAACATGCAGAGGGCATTCGCTAATTTCCAGCCATTATTATGAGCCGTCCTCCCCTCAGCAGCCTCCACTGCTCACTACTTATGTTAGGCATGGCATTCCTGAAAGTCCAATAACAGTGTTTAAAAAGGATGTAGCTGTGCATCAGAGAGGATTGGTGAGAGGAGCAATAGGAGGATGGTCTCATTGTAATGACTGGAATGGAATCCATAAAACGGTATCAAACACATTGAACATATGGAAACCACATGTTTGACTCCATTCCATTTATTCCACTCCAGCCATTACAATGAGCCTGTCCTCCTATAGCTCTTCCCACCAGCCTCCTCTACTACACAGTGGTATTCAACTCTTACCCTACGAGGTCCGAAGCCTGCTGGTTTTCTAATGTACCTGACAAGTAATTGCACCCACTGGTGAACCAGGTTCCCCCTTATTAGAGGGGAACAATGAAAAAAAGCAGTGGAAGTGCTTCAAGGTCATGAGTTGAATTTGAGAGGCCAATAGCCTATATACTTTGTACTGTTTCAAAGGAGAGTACTTCTTCCTTTTTGGATAGGTATAGATTAGATCAAGATGGGGAGACAGAGTTACTGGTCATGGAGCAGGTTTCAAACCCATGCCCAACGGGGCTATGTGTAGACCCAACTAGGCAGCACTACCACCAGACCAGACAGCCACTGCTTTATTTTCATTGTTTTTATGCTGCCTTCTGAAATGAATTAATTCATATTTTGTAAAAAAATTAAAAAATTAAAAAGTAATCTGTTGTTAATGGCATTTTTAAATAGACTGAGTATAAGCCATCTGAATTGAATAGGATGTTGTGATATTAATCACAACCTCATGCTCCTTTGTAAACTGCATTGTGAAACATCATGACTCATGAAAAGTGGGATTTTTTAGAACTAACCCAAGATAGACCCCAACCTGTAGTTTCCAATGGGAGCAAATTAATCCTAGTGGGCAGAACAACCAAGGAGGTGGGCAAAGCCAAGCATGAGTTAGCGAGAGCCTATTGGCACATTCTAGCGTGTACAGTATTAGCATATTTCCATATTTGCATATTGGTCACAAGCATTTCGCTACACTCGCAATAACATCTGCTAACCATGTGTATGTGACCAATAACATTTGATTTAATTGTATTTCATTAGGGAACGCCAACTCTGTGAAGTGTGAGTGTGCAATAACTCAATTCACCCTTGCACTCCTTCTAAAAAACACATTGTTTTAGAAACTTTGGCAAAGGGTAAAGACTACAAACTTAGTCCAATCTGTTTGCAACATATTCTAGTTTTGGAAACAGAAAACTGTACTGAGATCAAATGTTTCATCGATGAGAAAATTAGCAGAATGTCGTACAAAATCAATCTCGCCCCATCTTCTCCCACTGCCGGCCACTGGGCTTCCTCTCATCGCCATCTTCTCCCACTGCCGGCCACTGGGCTTCCTCTCATCCCCATCTTCTCCCACTGCCGGCCACTGGGCTTCCTCTCATCCCCATCTTCTCCCACTGCCGGCCACTGGGCTTCCTCTCATCGCCATCTTCTCCCACTGTCGGCCACTGGGCTTCCTCTCATCGCCATCTTCTCCCACTGTCGGCCACTGGGCTTCCTCTCATCGCCATCTTCTCCCACTGCCGGCCACTGGGCTTCCTCTCATAGCCATCTTCTCCCACTGTCGGCCACTGGGCTTCCTCTCATCGCCATCTTCTCCCACTGCCGGCCACTGGGCTTCCTCTCATCCCCATCTTCTCCCACTGCCGGCCACTGGGCTTCCTCTCATCGCCATCTTCTCCCACTGTCGGCCCCTGGGCTTCCTCTCATCGCCATATTTGGTGGTGATTGAAAACTCCAACCGGATCCTTCACATTTAATCATTCAGTGAAAAATCTGCTTCATTGTTCTATCTGTGACGGAACTAGCTGGCTAGCTGAATTATGCTAGATTTCATCCTCATAGAGCCCGCCAGTTTGTAGTCTGGCAACTGAACACTGAACCACTGCTCCATTTGGTTGCCCATCGGTATCTGCTCTGCTGTCCTAGAGAGCGATGGCAGGGACAGCCACGGTATCTGCTCTGCTGTCCTAGAGAGCGATGGTAGGGACAGCCAAGGTATCTGATCTGCTGTCCTGGAGATCGATGGCAGGGACAGAAAGAAAAAAAGATAGATAAGATAAAATATAAAACATTTAGATTTCTTCATCACACTATGAGTTTGTTCAAATTTAGCCCTATCAGTAGATCACTCAACCCCTAAAAAGGAACCAATGTCTTCTCCTTTTCTGGATAAAATGACTGATAAGATCTTTCTCTCTCACTCTCAGTGAGAACATCACTGCTGTCATTCAGTCACATTGGGTCCTAGTGAACAGGTCACTGCCATTCTCAAGCTCTGTTCTGCAGAACTGGTTTCGCAAGAGAGAGCAACTGTGAAAGGAGAGCCGGACTACCCCATTTGGGGCCCCAGGGGACCAACCTTTTTTGGGGGGTGAAAACAGATAATTTCATGCATTTCAACAAATTGTGTGTTGAAAAAATGTTTTAGAATGCTATTCTACACATTTTGTCATGAGGCTATGAGGAAATGTACAGTTGTAAAGCTAATTTCCTACAATTCTATACTTTTTGCAATGGGTCAGAGAGAAAGAATGTGCTGTTTTATAGCTTACCTCATGATATTGTTCACATTTTCTGCTATTCTACACATTTTTCCATGAGACTGAGTGATAATTTAGTAGTTTTAAAGCTAATTTTCTTGTAATTCTAAAGATTTTGCTATCCTATGGTATCTGGGGGTCCCCAACCTCAAAAATATTTTGGTTGGTAGCCCCCTTGAAGGTCGGGGGCCCTGGGGCACGTGCCCTGAGTGCCCATCCAGTACAGTCCAGTCATCTTGTAGTGCCTGTAATAGGCCTAGGTGGTTGAGTGAGAAGCCACCCATGGTTGACTGGTACTGCAGCAGAACAGACATATCTTGCATAGGATGACTGTGGATGCAGAATGTCAATTCAGTGGAGTCACAGTGTCTGCTCTGCTGTCCTGGAGAGCGATGGCAGGGACAGCCACGGTATCTGCTCTGCTGTCCTGGAGAGTGATGGCAGGGACAGCCACGGTATCTGCTCTGCTGTCCTGGAGAGCGATGGCAGGGACAGCCACGGTATCTGCTCTGCTGTTCTAGAGAGCGATGGTAGGGACAGCCACGGTATCTGCTCTGCTGTCCTAGAGAGCGATGGTAGAGACAGCCACGGTATCTGCTCTGCTGTCCTGGAGAGCGATGGCAGGGACAGCCACGGTATCTGCTCTGCTGTCCTGGAGAGCGATGGTAGGGACAGCCACGGTATCTGCTCTGCTGTCCTAGAGAGCGATGGTAGGGACAGCCACGGTATCTGCTCTGCTGTCCTGGAGAGTGATGGTAGGGACAGCCACGGTATCTGCTCTGCTGTCCTAGAGAGCGATGGTAGGGACAGCCACGGTATCTGCTCTGCTGTCCTAGTGGCAGTGGCAGGGACAGCCACGGTATCTGCTCTGCTGTCCTGGAGAGCGATGGCAGGGACAGCCACGGTATCTGCTCTGCTGTCCTAGAGACCGATGGCAGGGACAGCCACGGTATCTGCTCTGCTGTCCTAGAGACCGATGGCAGGGACAACCACGGTATCTGCTCTGCTGTCCTAGAGACCGATGGCAGGGACAGCCACGGTATCTGCTCTGCTGTCCTGGAGACCGATGGCAGGGACAGCCACGGTATCTGCTTTGCTGTCCTAGAGACCGATGGCAGGGACAGCCATGGTATCTGCTCTGCTGTCCTGGAGAGCGATGGTAGGGACAGCCACGGTATCTGCTCTGCTGTCCTGGAGAGCGATGGCAGGGACAGCCACGGTATCTGCTCTGCTGTCCTGGAGAGTGATGGTAGGAACAGTCACGGTATCTGCTCTGCTGTCCTAGAGACCGATGGCAGGGACAGCTACGGTATCTGCTCTGCTGTCCTAGAGACCGATGGCAGGGACAGCTACGGTATCTGCTCTGCTGTCCTGGAGAGCGATGGCAGGGACAGCCACACCCAGTTAAGTAAGCAAGGGTAAATTCTAACTCTATAAGAAATTAGTTAAGATTTGCCAAAATTGGTTACCTATTGGAATGCAGTTTCAAAAATGGCCACATTGCAATACCCATACTAAGTATACCACTTAGAATGCATGTTCAATACATTGCTTCATACTAAATGGTATGCTAGTGTGAATATATTGGGACAGAGTCTCCCTTGACATTGAAGCAGCCATGCCCAGTCTGCTGATCCAGCTCTTCCCTGGTAGGGCCAGTGGTGATGAGTAGAGACCATTGACCTATATGTGGTAACCTCACCCAATGAGCACCCTGCTTTGATTAATCAACCTAGTTCATGCAGCAGTCAAGCCTTGGGAAGGTCCTCACTCACAGGGGTCAACTATAGGACAGGGTGCTTGAAATGTTTATGTTAAACATCACTATTGTGTGTGTACCTCACTCACAAGGTGAAATATTGATGAGTCTTTGAAAATTCCAAACAAATGTTATTACCATACATATTGAAGTTGTCTATCATTCTTTGTTTATTGAATGATGTTAAAATCACATTACCCGTCCTCCTAAAATTGAAACTTTTCCACACCTCCTTGTCATGTTTGTGAAACGGACTTTGAGATAAGATCCAAAAGGTCGACAGTTCATTTGAAGAACATTCAAAACGTTTTAGAACATTACGGCATTCTGATTAGCCAAATTATGTTCTCTTCGCACTATATTGCAAACTTTACAGTGTTTCTCATTTGTAATTATATATATAGAGAGAGATAACAGTACAGTAGCACATCAATGACGGATAAACTATTAAATAACGTTTCCCAGAGTTTGATATGTCCGTTCAAGTACATAACAAACAACTGCCTAGCCGGTCGACTCAAACCCCGGTCTCAGGATATAGAAAGATAAAACATTTAGATTTCTTCATCGCACTATGAGTTTGTTCAAATTTAGCCCTATCAGTAGATCACTCAACCCCTAAAAAGGAACCAATGTCTTCTCCTTTTCTGGATAAAATGACTGATAAGATCTTTCTCTCTCACTCTCAGTGAGAACATCACTGCTGTCATTCAGTCACATTGGGTCCTAGTGAACAGGTCACTGCCATTCTCAAGCTCTGTTCTGCAGAACTGGTTTCGCAAGAGAGAGCAACTGTGAAAGGAGAGCCGGACTACCCCATTTGGGGCCCCAGGGGACCAACCTTTTTTGGGGGGTGAAAACAGATAACTTCATGCATTTCAACAAATTGTGTGTTGAAAAAATGTTTTAGAATGCTATTCTACACATTTTGTCAAGAGGCTATGAGAAAATGTACAGTTTTAAAGCTAATTTCCTGTAATTCTATACTTTTTGCAATGGGTCAGAGAGAAAGAATGTGCTGTTTTATAGCTTATCTCATGATATTGTTCACATTTCCTGCTATTCTACACATTTTTCCATGAGACTGAGTGATAATTTAGTAGTTTTAAAGCTAATTTTCTTGTAATTCTAAAGATTTTGCTATCCTATGGTATCTGGGGGTCCCCAACCTCAAAAATATTTTGGTTGGTAGCCCCCTTGAAGGTCGAGGGCCCTGAGGCACGTGCCCTGAGTGCCCATCCAGTACAGTCCAGTCATCTTGTAGTGCCTGTAATAGGCCTAGGTGGTTGAGTAAGAAGCCACCCATGGTTGACTGGTGCTGCAGCAGAACAGACATATCTTGCATAGGATGACTGTGGATGCAGAACGTCAATTCAGTGGAGTCCTAGTTTTTTCCATTCAACACAAAAGTGGTTTTAAGCCCTAATTACAATAAAGGCCTACATAAAACCACATTTGTGTCAGTACCTACTATGGGCTGTCTGGCTCGGAAAAGACAAATTTGTCCAAAGCTTACTCATTACGATAGATTACCCTACAAGGAATAAGTAAATTACATGCCAAATATATAGCGGAAATAGTGGAGATGGCGCTGAGATCTAGCAACTCCTGTTTGAAAAAGTGTTTTGTACTCAGTCAGCTATGTGACACTTTGACCAGACTTCTCACACCTTATTCAGAGAAGCAGACAGAGTTTATTTTCAGAAGAAAATTTCTCTGCCAAAACTAGGTCTGCAAAGCTACTGGTAATTTACCAAAGATAACTGATCTACCAAAGATAATCTTCTGTAATTTTGGTAATTAGCAGGTAATCTATAGCAATATATGGTAACTTTGGTAATTTATACTTGAATAACCTTTAAATATATTAATGTAGAGTATTATCTTTTTAAATATCTGTGTCTACTTTCTAGTGGATAGGGAAAGGGGAAAGTGGGATACCTAGTCAGTTGTCCAACTGAATGTATTCAACTGAAATGTGTCTTCTGCATTTAACCCAACCCCTCTGAATCAGAGAGGTGCAGGGGGCTGCCATAATCGACATCCACGTCTTCGGCGCCCAGGGAACAGTCTAACAGGTTAGACTATTTGGCCTAATTAATGAAAAATATATCTAATCAACAATGGCATTATTTTCCATTAACTCTGAAACTCTTCCAACTATTAACTTTTTTCACAGCTGCCACCAGTTTGACACCAATACATTTACATTAAAGACATTTTAACAAAGTAAAATAAATACAAGTGTGTAAAACATTTTTTAAGGATATTTCATGCTGAAACACTTCTATTAAACATTAGTGGTATTCACTAAGTTGATGGTTTATGCAGGGCCTTCAGAAAGTATTCACACCCCTTGACTTTTTCCACATTTTGTTGTCTTACAGCCTGAAGTTAAATTGAGATTTTGTGTCACTGGCCTACAAACAACACCCCATAATGTCAAAGTGGAATTATGTTTGTAGAAATGTTTACAAATTCATTAAAAATGAAAAGCTGAAATGACTTGAGTCAATAAGTATTCAACCCTTTCGTTATGGCAAGACTAAATAAGTCATCGTAAATAAGAATTTGTTCTTAACTGTCTTGCCTAGTTAAATAAAGGTTACATTTAAAAAATGTAAAAGTTCAGAAGTCAATATTTGCTTAATGAGTCACATAATAAGTGTTTAACATGATTTTTCAATGACTACCTCATCTCTGTACACAACACATAAGGTCCCTCAGTCGAGCAGTGAATTTCAAACACAGATTCAACCACAAAGACCAGGGGAGGTTTACCTATGCCTCACAAAGAAGGGCACCTACTGGTAGATGGGTAAAAAAAACAGACATTGAATATCCCTTTGAGCATGGTGAAGTTATTAATTACACTTTGGATCGTGTATCAATACACTCAGTCACTACAAAGATACAGGCGTCCTTCCTAACTCAGGAAGGAAACCGCTCAGGGGTTTCACAATGAAGCCAATGGTGACTAAAACAGATAAAGACCTTAATGGCTTTGAGGATGGATCAACAACATTGGAGTTACTCCACAATACTAACTTAAATGACAGTGAAAAATGTGAAAATAAGGAAGCCTGTACACAATACAAATATTCCAAAACATGCATCCTGTTTGCAATAAGGCACTAAAGTAAAACTACAAAACATGTGGCAAATAAATCAACTTAATATCCTGAATACAAAGCGTTATGTTGGGGCAAATCCAACACAACACATCAGTGAGTACCGCTCTTCATATTTTCTGCATCATGTTATAGGTATGCTTGTCATCGGCAAGGACTGGGGAGTTTTTTAGGATAAAATAAACAGAATAGAGCTAAGCACAGGCAAATTTCAAGAGGAAAACCTGGTTCAGTCTGCTTTCCAACAGACACTGGGAAACAAATTCACCTTTCAGAAGGACAATAAGCTAAAACACACGGGCAGATATATACTTGAGTTACTTTCCAAGACTACATTGAATGTTCCATAGTGGCCTAGTTACAGTTTTGTCTTAAATCGGCTTGAAAATCTATGAAAAGACTTGAAGATCGCTGTCTAGCAATTATCAACAACCAACTTAACAGATCTTGAAGAATTTAAAAAATAATAATGTACAAATATTGTACAATTCAGGTGTGCAAAGCCCTTAGAGACTTACCCAGAAATACTCACAGCAGTAATCGCTGCCAAAGGTGATTCTACAAAGTATTGACTCAGGGGTGTGAATACTTATGTAAATGACATATTTCTAAATTTAATTTTCAATAAATTTGCAAACATTTAAAAAACTCTTTGTCATTATGGGGTCTGTGTGTATTAAATACAATCCATTTTTAATTCAGGTTGTAACAAAACCAAATGTGGAATAAGTCAAGGGATATGAATACTTCCTGAAGGCACTGCATTTAGGAGAACATTTTCCAGCTTTGTCATTTTATTTAGATAGTTACAGATGTGATAATGCAAAGTAGCCAAAAAGGCCACTAGATGTTATTTCATAAAATTCCAAAACAACTTAAAAAGATACCAAAATCTGGTGGTTTACTGGTAAACTGAGACATTTTCCAATATTATACCCTCCTTTTGCAATCCTAGTCAAAACACAGATTAAAGTACATCCGTGGAGTCATTACTATGTGTGTGTGTGTGTGTGTGTGTGTGTGTGTGTGTGTGTGTGTGTGTGTTTGCGTGCGTGCGGTGTGTGTTTGCGTGCGTGCGTGCCTGCGTGCGTGCATGAAGTAGAAAATGGGGTCTATTTTGTCCAAACAAGTCAAACATCTTATCAATATCAACAATGAGCTCTGAAGCAGTCCGGTTAGGAATATTTAACACCAATGTACAGAGAAGACAGTAACCAGTGGCTACCAGGAAGACTTCAATGTTACTATGAATCATAGCTCTTCAACACAGAACTGTAAATCAATAACCTATCAATAAGCTCTTTGCACTGAACGCAGTCAAGTGTATCAGAAAATCACACGACACGGAGAGCGTGGTTGTGAACCCTGACCTCTCAGCAACAAACTCCAACATGCTCCTAAAGAGGGGCACAATAACCAGGAAGCTCTGAGTAGATTTCCACACGTCTGTTTCCATGAGATTCCTAGTATTTGCCCACTTTGGATGATTTACAACCAGAAATTGGCCTGGCGGCTTGCTAACAAGGGGTCTTGTTGATCAGATTGATGAGGTACTCCTTTTCTGAGGAGGTGATTTGTAACCTGTTTATAGCATCCAGCAAGTCCAGGAGAGAGTGTTTTCAAAAACGTAATTATTGACAAATCATGCCAAAATATAGCCAAATAGGCCTACAGTCTGTAGCTGTATATCGTTTAGCTTTCTGTGCAGTTTAAGGAAAATGCACATTCAAGTTGCTGTTTGGTCCACTTTCTTGACCTTCGTAATTCATAATCTTATATAACATACAATACAGGGGAACCCAAACAAAAGAAGAAGCATGCATGACTCTTTGATGGAGAAACTGTAAAGATACACACTGATTTGAAGAAGAAATCTTATGATCATACACTCTTAGAAACAAAGGTGCTACCTGGAACATAAAAAGGCTATTTGGCTGTCCCCATAGGAGAAACCTTTGAGGAACCATTTTTGGTTCCAGGTAGAACGCGGTCCACAGAGGGTTCAACATGGAAACCAAAAGGGGTTCTCCTATGGGTACAGCCGAAGAACCCTTTAGGAACCCTTTTTTCTAAGAGTGTAGGACAGTTGGAAAAGAAATGAGACATAGTGTGGACAGAAGGGGACTATAGGGGTTTCTTCCTCACAACCACTGATTTACTAGTTCAGATGACAAGATTTGAAGGGAGAACAAGATGCTATCCCTCTGAGAGAAGAACTGTCTTGTGGTTTTGTTTCGACTGCGACACAGTAAATCATGCATTGTGTTCTCGATTGCAGCCCTATCTGGAGGGAGCAGTTGGCAGCTGGGGGTTCAGTCAGATTTGGCTTGTTGTTCCCATTGGGCTGTGGTTGAATGAATGGAGGCAGTGGGTGAAGTTAAAGTAAGGTTTGTGTGTGTGTTTGTGTGTGCGTGTCCATGTGTTTTTTTCCTTAGCTGTGTGTGTGTGTGTGTGTGTGTGTGTGTGTGTGTGTGTGTGTGTGTGTGTGTGTGTGTGTGTGTGTGTGTGTGTGTGTGTGTGTGTGTGTGTTTCCTTAGCGCTTCACGTTTGTGTGGTTTGTGTGAGTGGGCCAGAGGAACTTGTGAGGTGATTAGATAGCGGTGTGGTTTTTATAGAGATGTCTCAACACTGATGGAGGCTCCACAACAGACTCCACTCTTACTGGATTCCAGACCCCATGATCTGCCTCTGACTGCTTGACGTACATTGGGGAGACTATTTTGACACACTGTGTAGCTTAATATTCTATGGTGAATTGGACAAGAATCCAAACATGCTTGAGTCACATGAGCTACAAAATGGACTGTGGAGGCTCACAGTCCACTGAGCTGTTGATAATGTCTGAGAATACCTGCTCGGCTTTATAAAACCCACAGATACATAAGATTAGTCTATCAGTGGTAGGCTTATTTTTGTACCTTTATTTAACGAGGCAAGTCCGTTAAGAACAAATTCTTATTTACAACGATGGCCTTCGCTAACCTGGACGAGACGCAGCCCTATAGGACTCCTAATCACGGTCGGTTGTGATACAGCCTGGAATCGAACCGCGGTCTGTAGTGACGCCTCTAGACCGCTGCGCCACCCGAGAGCTTAACAGACCTGACATCAAAGTAATTTTCCTTGTTGCATCACTTTTAGAGTGGATTGCAGTCAAGAAGATTCAGTTGAAACTTTCAGGGCTGGTTTCCCAGACCAAGTTTAAGCCTAGTCCTGGATTTAATAGCACTTTCAATGGAGAATCTCCATTTAGCACAATGTTTTAAGTCCAGGAGTAGCAGACTTAATCTGGGTCTGGAAAGCAACCCTCAAATAACTAACATATTGCACAATCAAGTGTTTTGAACTGAGTTGTCTTCTGAGAGATTCACAGGGACTGTGTGGTGTTGAAGCGACAGCATTGCACAGGTAAAATACTATATATACTTTCCAGGAACAGCAGTCACATACTTTTTCTCTGCGCAGATATGGTTTCAAGAACATTAGCTTGAGCTGCAGATATAGACTGGTGGTTCAGAGACAGCAAGTCAAAGCCCACGTTTATTTCTATAGCATGTTTGAGAAAGTTGAAAGAAAAAAACCACAAGCTGTTATCACAGCGACTCTTTGCAGCTATTTCAATCACATATTTGGCTGAGAGACTGTAGCGTTTACCACCAGGGTCTCTGGATGGTGAGAAAAGGAGAGAGAGAGAAAAAGCCCGGCTGACGAGATGATGACCTGCCGCAGCGTTGATAGCGCCTGCTCTGCACTGTGTTTGATTTCCTGTTCTGGCTCTGAGTTTATACTCTCCAATTCCTTCAGCTCTGCTCAGATAGATATCACTCTGCAACACTGCACAAGGTCAGTCTGCTTTGCCTTTACCTCAATGCAGTGTGATTGTGATTGACTGCTCAAAAGGATGCAAAGATATTTGCACTCCTTTTAATTTTTGTAATGGCTTATATGGTCATTATTATAGACAAGACAGAGTGTTGGGCTTGATGCACTTGATGCTCTTAATGCCTCAGACACCATATTAAGTCTGTACAGTATTGTGCATGTCAAGCTATTTATCTAATCAGTCTCATTCTCAAGACCCTAAAAGGCACATAAAGGTGCATCCTCCACTGAGGTCCCATGCAAATGGGATTTTTCCCTCCAGATATCTTGATGCAGATCAAAACTTCAGGGAACAAAAACTCAAAAGATTATACATATTTCACAGACCCGGGTTCAAATAGTATTTGATTTGTTATCTTTCAAATCCTCTGAGTGTTTGATTGAGTCTGATGGAGTGCCAGATGGGAGAGGTTTGCACTTGGGTCTATTGCATTGGTTCTATTTTACCAGGCATGCTCAATCAAGCCAACTCAATTATTTGAACCCAGATGTGATATCAAATCCATAAAGAGAAACAATGAAGGCCACTATGCCCTGCCCTGTGTGTAAGAGTAGGCATTGGTGCATCAAGTGACAGTCCGTCTGGCTTTCAGGTTGGAGGCCCTCTAATCAAGTGAACTTCCATCTGCAGGAACGTGAAAACCAGGAGAGAAGACAACAATGAGCTATTCATGTCAGTCAAGATGCCTGGTCAGTTCAGTACACAAATAGTTCAGATAATGAATAGTTGCGAGATCCATTTAAAGGAATGTTTAGGATCTGTCTGAAATTACACAGCTTCTGTGTGGGCATTGGCACTGTCACAGCTAAGGATAAGTCTAGCCAGCCCATAACCCATAGGTCTAATATTGGAAACATCATTACAAACTCACAGCCCTACCTTGAGCTGTAAATAGACAAACAGAGTAAAATTGGGATATGGAAAAGCTGCTTTGGAACATGAGTTGTCTGTGGGAATTTTTAAATGATGATTCATTGGGTGTTGTGTTATTAATTCATGAGGAGGTATAACTTTGTTATAACATCAAATCAAATTGGTTGAAGTCATTTCATATGACTTGATTGTCAAACAAGGTAGAACAATTGAAGTAAGCGTACAAATGATTTAGAATAGCCCTTTATGTCATTAGTGATCAGGCCTAATCACTGTCTATTTACTGAAAGTTGTGCAAAAAAATCTGAAGTTCAGGAAGTTGTCAGCTGTTTAAAGGTCATGACAGCCGCACAGCTGCTGTGTTCAGATGAGAGAGAAGGGACGTTGCATGTGGCGTCTATTACGCATGTGGACACCGTGTACGGGTAGGTCTCAATGCATTAGACTTAAATAACAAAAATTGTAACTGAAACTGTTTTGTTTCTTGACAATTTTAACAATGTAGACTAAATGTTAATGATTCTATGTGTGGTTGATTGAGTGTCAAATGTTTTAAGGTAATGAATGAAATACTTTTTTTTGGGGGAGGGGGGCAATACTTCTGATGTCAAGTGATTTATCAATGACTTACAGTTGCAATGTGTTGGAGGTGTTAGTTGTTACTCAAAAGGCTCTGTAAATAAATAATAATAAGCACGGGTAAAATACTTTGGCTATGAGTATCGAGCATGTGTTCCAACTTTGCTTATCTGAAGTTGTACTTGCAGGTTCAACTAACAACGTTCTTTCCCACACCGTCCAGAAATCGATATCACTTTGCTTTCAGACAACGTCGAACACCAACTTTGAACACAAAAATCCTCGCAATGATTTAATTTGAAGCTTAGTGATTTCTGGAATAGGATAAATGACAACATCTCAATTCACTCCAACTGTTTTTAATCAATGGCGAGCCGAACCCTGGGCACGGGCGGCTCATTTCATTGAAATTACGTGAAAACGTTGATTAAACCAGTGTGCCCAGTGGGAACTGATATAACAATAGAGCCTTGACATGCTTTTGCATTACGCATTTGGATAAGATACATTTGGAAGAAGTTATTGGGTCTATACGGGTGAATTTGCCGGCATGTTAACTGACGGCGGTTCAGTAAGGGATACCTCAGGTCCGCACATGCAGACGGTTGCATGGAGAGGGCTCGTCACCTTGCCGTGCATGCGTCATTAATGGGATATCATTGCCGGTGGGTGAGCTCTGAGAAGGTACCGCAGGATCCGTTTACATTGACATGGGCCTAGCTGCATAGGCCATTAATGAAGGGAGGGTTAGGGCTTTAAATCGAAAAAAATATTCTAAAGACTCCACATCATAATCAAAGAAATTCCAATAAGATTATGTCAATTTTAACCCAATGCACACACGTTTAAACCAATCATTGTATCAAATGATATTCTGTCATCTGATTCTGAAGAAACTCAAATATTACCTGTCATGAAAGGAAACAACTACTATGGCCTCTTAATGACCTTTTTGAAATATGATAAGTTGTGGTATTCAATCACACACTCCGCAGACCGTGGAGGGCAGTAAGTTCCTCTGGCCACCTGTCTAACAACACCTGGTGAACGCGCAGGTGCCTTTGGGCAATGCGCATGCTTCATCTCCTGCCAAAAAATCCCTATGCTTGATGAACCTGTCAACCAATGGTATTCAAATCTTTCCAGAGATAAAATAGGTCCGTGTGGACGAAGAGGATTTCATCACAAGTGACCAGGGATCTTGACAGTCACACAGCAGAGTAACCATGCCGAGATCATTTTTGGTGAAGAGTAAACGAGCACATAGCTACCACCAACCACGATACCTGGATGATGACTACATTAGAATGGATACTATTTTAGCCCATATATGCGCAGGTATGTCTATCTGTGATGCTGCTCTCAACGTATGTCATGCCTAGGCCTGGACTTAATTATAATACATTATGCACGTCACACACAACTCTGTTTGGATATGGATACGATTCAAATTTCTCTAAATTCGCGTCAAATATTTATGTTTACTTTTTAGAATTCACAAATCAAATATAAAACTATGACGAATATTGTGAGCTTGAGTTAAGTGCCAGTCCTTGCTCTCTTTCTCTGTGGCTATAGAAAGCAAATTGCAGGTTGAGTTTGAGGGGAACTGTGACGCGCAGGTTGCACCTAACCTCTCCCCCGAATCCCGTCTGGTGCACACGGCTGACCACTCGCCCATCTACCCGCTGAGCTGCGAGGGCAGCGTGTGCGACCGCTTCTCGGACTATGACGACTACTGGCGCCCTCCATCTCCATCTGCATCACCAGGTTTGTGTTTATAGTTTGTTGTGATGTCATCATTACGCATATGCGCACTGCATCTCCAAACATGGTTATTTGAGGCTGTCCCTCTCCTTTTCATATTTTAGCACTTTTATCCTTCAATATAGACTACCAGAATATTAAATGATGTATTATTTAATAACTATGACCTATTTTTGTCAATAGTATTTGGAAACGTGACGACTCATAGTCCAAATGTTTTCCAGATTCGGAACAATGCTTCACTCCGTCAGCAGACGACGCTCACCATTTCGCCATTCCTTTTCGCCCTTACCCATGGATTGCCTACTCTGGCTCCGAGCTCCGGCACCTTGTGCAGCGAACATATCAACACAATCTCCCCACAACCCTGGAGCCCGACATACAGATGGGCCTCTATGGATCCGAGGATGGTGCCACCAACTCCCTCATTTACGCACAGAGGGGCCCACACACTGGATTTTATAGGGACTTTGGGTCGACGGTGTTCCCTACCTATAGAATGCGGGACGCCGACCAGTTATATTCGGACCTCAAGCTGAAGACCAAGGCCTCTGAAATTAAGTCTGAATCCGATCTCATCTGTTCCCGTATAGAACCAAGTGGATCGTACAAATGCATCAAGTGTTGCAAGGTGGGCCTAGCCACACTTATCTATCAAAACGTATGGCAACGATAAACAATTGTTCGGTTTCAATTGGGTGATTGTCACTTATTAACACATAATAACATCTCTTTCATCCTTTCCTAAAGGTATTCTCGACGCCGCACGGGTTAGAGGTTCACGTTCGTCGGTCGCATACCGGTACTCGCCCCTTTGCCTGTGGATTGTGTGGGAAAACGTTTGGGCATGCAGTGAGCCTCGAACAACACAAGGGCGTTCACTCACAGGTAAGGCCCAAATGCCTATGTCACTTAATATTTGGACCTTTAGGCCTACTTTCTCCTATGCCTATTGGGAATCAATACCACGTGTAATGCATGCGTAAACGACAAAAACGCAATGGATGAAATTAAAAGGTGCAGACGGCCACATGTCACATGCACTCACATCTTACCTGGTTCACAGGAGAGGAGCTTCAACTGTAAAATATGTGACAAAAGCTTCAAGCGCTCGTCCACGCTGTCCACGCACTTGCTTATCCACTCGGACACGCGGCCCTACCCTTGTCAGTACTGCGGGAAGAGATTCCATCAGAAGTCCGACATGAAGAAACACACCTTTATCCATACAGGTGAGAGATCCCGCACCAACCACAAAAGATAAGTTACTGATTTTAAAAGATTATATAAAATATTTTACAAACGCCTGTTATTTAAAAGTGTCAACCAAACCAAAAGTAACTTTTCCCTCTGGGCACACACTGGTTGAATTAATGTTGTTTCCACGTCAGTTAAATTAAATTACGTTAAACCAACGTGGAATAGACCTTGAATTGACCTCGGTGCCCAGTGGGTATGCATATTATGCTTCTAAAAGTCAGACAATTAGGCACGAGAACAATCACAGCAGATATGGAGAGCTCAAAGGGACACTTTCATAACGCAACTTGTTTACATTATCAGGTGAGAAGCCGCACAAGTGCCAGGTATGCGGGAAGGCCTTCAGTCAGAGCTCCAACCTCATCACACACAGCCGCAAGCACACAGGCTTCAAACCTTTCGGCTGCGGCCTCTGCGGCAAAGGATTCCAAAGGAAAGTGGATATGAGGAGGCACAAGGAAACACAACATGGATTGAAATGAAAAACTGTCAACAACGAAAAACTGTGCTGGAGAATTGTATTCTTTTAATACATGTAGCGTAAATCTGTCCCTTTCAAAATACGTTTATGTTATTCTATCATTGCTTGGCTATATGCCTAATTGTTTTCCTTCTTGAATTCTTGTTTTGAAAATTAAACATGTATTTATTAAATAGGCCTATAGATTTTCATTAGCTACAGGCCAAATTCTGAATATCATTTCACACAACAAAATACAGGATTTAAAAGTTTTGGTTGTGATCCACAAGGATTGTATTTGCGCATAATTTGTTTTAGCCTAGCCTATCGGTTTTCTTCTCGAGAAGAAACCGGCTGGTTAAATGCTATAGCTTAGTAGGCTATTTATCGGAACATTTTAATATTAATGCCTGTTTAATTAATTAACGCCTTTAATTATCCAACAGATTATAAAGTCGCTTTATAATCTGCTGTGTATACCGAATCCATGAGTTTATGAATTTATGCTCTTTTGTCTGAATATACATTTGAAATGTTCCCTTGTCTTTTGTAAAAAACAAAACAATGATAGGCTTATAAGTGAAGACATCTAAACCAAACATATATGAAGGCCTATATATATGGATGAAGGCCTATATATATGGATGAAGGCCTATATATATGGATGAAGGCCTATATATATGGATGAAGGCCTATATATATGGATGAAGGCCTATATATATGGATGAAGGCCTATGGATGAAGGCCTATATATATGGATGAAGGCCTATATATATGGATGAAGGCCTATATATATGGATGAAGGCCTATATATCTATAATAGGCCTTCATCCAAAATTGTTGTCAGTGAATTGAATAGTTGTCAGTGAAGTGAGTGAATTGATACACTAGGTTGAATTCTGAATGGGAAGAGTAATCGGGCAAACTTCAGTCTCCTGTAACCTTTTCAGACATCTCTCCAACATATTACATGATACATTTCTGAAATCCTCAAAATGTTTCATAATCACGCACAAACACACATTTTTATCACAGAAGGCGGCCACTGAGTCAAAACCCTATTTTCAGTTCTCACTTGGTAGACAGCAGGTTAGATAAACTGGGACACCATTATTACAGTCCTAATTGTACCCCAAAAACAATTCAATGTTGTGTGATTAGGAAACATCTGAGAATTTCAGAAATGTATCATGTGTTGTATATGTTGGATAGATAAAGTGTCACATTTTTTCTGAATTCCTTCAAATAACAGTACTAATAACAATTCTACAAGAGAAAACGTACAATAAATTGTACTACAAGAACCAGAACCTTGCCTAACCTAAGTACAGGTGTTCCCTAATGTAAACCGGATCTTTCCTCCATTGGAAAAGCCTAGAAGACTGTCCTACTTTAGCTAGCTATGTTTAGTAAAGCGGGACAACAAAAAAGTGCTGAATTACAAAATTTAAACATAATATTGGCAACTTAAAAAAAAAAAAATGTATTTGATGCACCAGTAGTATGCACATTTACATCACACCTTGGCACTGTTCATTATGAGTTGTATGACTTTAACAGAAAAAAGCTATATGTCACTGTGCATTGTAAGGTGAACTTCCTGTTTGAAGTTTGCTCTTGGTGCTTTCACGACAACTGGGAACTCAGAGAAAAAACTAGGTCAAATCACGACGTCCAGATCGGATATCTAGAAAGAGGTTAGAGTTGCTGACTTGGAATTCCGAGTTGAATCACTGTTCAAAAAGATTTTCCCAACTCAGAGCAAGTTTCTTTCGGGAGTTCCCAGTTGATGTGAACTCAACTGACGTCGGAGATTTCGGCCTAGTACCCAGTTGTTTTGAACGTGGCATCTGCCCCCTCTATGATGTCACACCAACGAAGTGATGTGATTTTTATCATGTGGTTGGTTTCTCTGCAAGGGCATTTGTTTACTGTTACAAACTGTCTTTCTATTTGTGCAACTAAACTAATCGGAACTAGGAATCTCAGAAATGTCCGCTTTACTAACTAGTTAAACATGGCACGTGCATAACTACAACCAGTTTGCAAGTGTGGCATTTCCGAGTTTTCTAGTAATATGTGAACGTGGCATTAGTGTTGGTGCTTTCAAGACAACTGGGAACTCAGAAAAAAAACGAGGCGTCAGTGCTCTTCAGGTCGGAAAGTCAGAGCTCGAGAAAGATGCCAGAGTTTCTGACTTGGAATTCCGAGTTGGATGACCCTTCAAAACGCCCCCCCCCCCAGTTCCAAGTTGTTTTGGACGTGGCATAACAATAAATTAGATTTTCTCTTGTCAGACCAATAAATATATGCTTCAGGATTAAGCTGTCCCAGTTTATATGATGTCCCACTTTCTGAATTCACCCTATAGGCTTTTACAATTTCGACACAATTCCATTGCACAATATTTTAAGTCCACAAATGTTTAAATGAACAAGGAAAAAATGAAAACTCGCACCAACAAAATTAACATGTTACTGGCTTCAAGCGAAAAGCTTTAGAAATAATATACTAAGGTTATATCTGTAACCGTATCATCCTAAAATGTTTGAATAATAAAATACACAAAATATCCATAAAGAATCACGATAAAATATTTTTATCCCCTCCAAAATGCTCCTCAGATAATGTTTCAATTCGCGCGAGCCACCTGGTCCAAAACAAATATTTTCAGACACAACTTTCTTGTCACACTTGGAACAAATGAGATTACAACACCATAAACTTCCTGTGAAGGAAGCTGGGACAAACAGCGACACATTTATTGCACCATCCTCTTCCAGTATGGCAATATAGTCGATCACATGACATTTTTATACACAGTGGAAAACCTGAGTGTGATTTATTTGGTTGTATAGAAGCATGGGGTTAAACATTGGGAGGCTTGTAACTTTGAAGATTTGATTTAGACATTTACAGTATCATCAGATTCAGTATATCAGTGTTTGTTTGAAAATTAGGAGAGGCATAATACGACTATATATTTCCGCCATGAAGCTGTAAACTATGCACCTGTGTAATAACAAGCCTATTCGATGATACAGTACGTCTGCACAATCTTCTTGGAAATTACAGTCTTCATTTCAGAGCACTAAAGCCTCAACAAGCACTGTCCATATCCTGAGAGAAGATGAAAAGTAATTTCTCTCAATTCTCAATAGTTGTATCAATAAAACTGAAAAATCAACCAAACCAAAGTAATACAAAAAAGGCAAGGCAAGGTTCTCCAATAGTGATTTCAAATAAAAGTAAATCAATGATATCAGAAGCGCGATACCGCCAGCCCTTGATACCGGCCAGCCCTTGATACCAATACCTCGATACCGCCAGCCCTTGATACCGATACCTCGATACCGCCAGCCCTTGATACCGATACCTCGATACCGCCAGCCCTTGCCGTTCTGATAGGAAACATGTCAAGATTTGGCTGTAACAGTAAAGAAAGTAGTCTATAGTAGAGGATACTGGATTGCTATGGTTGTGAGTAGCTAGACTAGGCTCTGTAGGTCCTGAAGTGACAGCTGCTACATCAGAATAGAGGTATTCGACTGAGGTCGGGCTCTTCAGGGCCTCCCGTACACCACTGATAACCTGCAACACACAAACACAACATGGTCAGGAAAAACCAAGGGTTATCCTACAAAGCAGGTTTGAGGAGTTAGCGAGGTAACTTTGGTCAACTCTCGAGTTCAACTCGGGATAACCGTCATTCAAAAGTGGCTCACCTTTTAAGCCTGGTAAATGTATATGCAACGAATCCATCAGAACTATAACCTGCTATGGGGAAGAGCAACTCACGGCCAATGCCACTTACCCTGAATGAAATGACTGAGCCACGAGTTGAGGACCAATGAAATCAGATTCCCTCCTTCATTTGAGGAAGACAACTGATTAAATATTTTATTAAAATGTCTGTGTTAAAAAATAAAAATGTTAAAATATATCACATTACCCATTTAGTAATGACAGAAAGCATTTTAAACTTCACGCACAGTAACACTTTTGTATGACTTAATACAATTATTTTATCGACCAGAGGGGTGGGAAAGGTGTTTGTGCATTGATAAGCACACCAAAGCAAACCAAAGTCGGCATTAACAATAATAGAATACAGAAGGCACTTCGAAAATCTTATTTCACGCCATAGCTTGCTGAATTTGCAAGAAAAATATTATTTAATTTCAGCACAAATGAAAATGTGGCACTTCATCGCCCATATATTGACGTTTCAGTATTAAGTCACTGAAGAGTTTTATCGTCCGACTAACCATGTGCTACATGCACGCGTAGTTACAAGCCTGCTAGAGTTAGCAGCAGACGGACGAGCAATATCCACAGTCATAGTACGGACGAAGCCTATGAAATGCGAAGCTAATTGAAGCTGATTAGCTTTAGAAAACCCTGAGTAGATCTAGCTTGCTTCATAGGATTCCCCCCTGGATTCTAAGCAGATCGCACCTTGTCGGCTATGCACCATTTGGGCTCCCGAGTGGCGCAGCGGTCTAAGTTTCAACTGAATATTCTTGACTGCAATCCACTCTAAAGTGATGGGTCAACTTTTGCAACAAGGCAAATGACTTTAAAGTGAGGTCTGTTAAGCTCTCGAGTGGCGCAGCGGTCTAGAGGCGTCACTACAGACCGCGGTTCGATTCCAGGCTGTATCACAACTGGCCGTGATTGGGAGTCCCATAGGGCGGCACACAATTGGCCCAGCCTCGTCCGGGTTAGTGTTTGGCCGGGGTAGGCCGTCATTGTAAATAATATTTTGTTCTTAACTGACTTGCCTAGTTAAACAAAGGTTAAATAATAAAAACATTAAAGGCAATGTTTCCACGTTTGCTGAGACCGCATTCCATAAATGATACATCTGCCGGCTCAATAGTAAATTACCTTTGGTGGTAGCAAGCAGACTAGGTATCAACAGACAATCCAGAAGGGGCTGGCCAACAGTAACGAGATGTCGCTGAGTATTTGCATAAAGTTCCACATTCCCCAACTTTGGTCCCGCCCTTTTCAAGTCCCTAGCCCACGTTCTTTTTGCCTAACGGTACCGCCCACTTCGCTTCTGTCATTGAAAATAAACGTGCTCTGTTGTTTCATCGCCCCGGACGTGACATGCAGATCTCCGCAGGCATCTATAGTAAATATGTATATGATTTCTGGGTGGCAATACGACTAATCTCCTCAGCAGCACAATGCACATGTTTGTAAAGTTTACAAAAGCTGTGTGTTTAAGGGAACACTTTATTTTGTATAGCCAGTAGGGATGGGTAAAGCATTCCAGATTATATATTTGCCTTTGGTGATGGGAAAAGTATCTCGGAAATAGGCTAACCAGAGGGCTGGTAAATATGTTTTAGGAATACAGGAGCACAGTGAGTATGTCTCCTGGAGCAATGCTGCTACCTGGGTCTAGTGTTGCATGAGGCCCATCCATTATTCACATGATTCACCTAACAACAACAACAGAGGCCTGACTAATTACACAGCTGCCATGCAGTAGGTAGGCCTCAACTGCAAATTATTAATGAGATGGATAGTTGGATAGTTGACTCAAATGCTAATGGCTTGGTACTGTTCTATGGTCCTGCAGATATATTGTTAGTAAGTAAAAAATAAAAAATTGATAGGTATGTATGCTTTATGATGCGCTTATAATGCAATGTAAGACTTGTCATAAGACTAATTTATCATTTCTTATAATAAACATCATTATGAGCAGGACTAAATACGAGACATTTTGAGTTAGTTGAAACCATACTGCAGCCAACAGCCAGGTACAACGTTCAATTATTTGTTGAGCACCTCACTCAATAAGGCATGTTCTTTACCATCTACTTATCAGATTGGATGAAGACAACATCTGTAGCCTTGATAAGGTGATATCAGCTCAAGAAAGCGTCATCTCCCATTTATTTAGACAGCTATAAATCAGAGCTGAAGTTATGTCCCTGGTTTCCTCTCTGGGGTGGTGTACACAGTGGATCAGTTAGGGACCAAATGGAATGTTTCCCAGGGTGTGTGTGTCGCCCCGGACTGCTGCATCACGGATCTAGAGAGGGTTGGGGGGGTAATCAGGTGGAGGAGATAAGGCCCGAGAGGCGTCTGTGTGTACACAGACGGGAGCAGCACGGAACTGTCCCACACAGCGCCTGCTAGGCTCACGCCCTGCCACCGACCTGCCTGGGGAAGTAGTGCACACACACACCACACACACGCCATCTGGCACAGGTCAAACAATGCAAGGGCAAGCACACAATGCAGATTGGAGATGCCACACACACACACACCACTGTATATTTCACAGGGCAACATAAAACACAAGGAAACCTTTGAATTGCTGTGCCTGTGGTTATGTATATGCATTTTTCATAACAATGAATATACAATTTCTAATTCTATGCATATCTTAATGAAATCATGAGTTTTAACAGGTTGGCATTCACTTTTGTGATGTTTAAAATGTACCAAAGAGAGCATCCAAAAGAACACACACTGCAGTGCACCCTGGATACACACAAGTGTATCCAGATCACTAGGTTAAGTTTGTTGAGAGGGTGTTCCCCCAGGTAAAACAATGTTCTCTGATTTCCTCTGCTGATCCCTGACTGATCCTACTGAGGCACAGGCTCTCCAGCTGTTCCTGCAACAGCACATGACACACACACACACACACACTTACAGATTGAGGAGCACCATAACGATCATGGTCCCCTCTGGGCCTTTGTGGATAATGTTGGTGTTGGTGAACCTGCCATGGAAAAAAAGACACTGTATAGTAAAAAAATGGCACAGGTCTGACATCGCACTGCCACCAGGCCGGACATCGCACTGCCACCAGGCCAGACATCGCACTGCCACCAGGCCAGACATCGCACTGCCACCAGGCCTGACATCGCACTGCCACCAGGCCTGACATCGCACTGCCACCAGGCCAGACATCGCACTGCCACCAGGCCAGACATCGCACTGCCACCAGGCCAGACATCGCACTGCCACCAGGCCAGACATCGCACTGCCACCAGGCCAGACATCGCACTGCCACCAGGCCAGACATCGCACTGCCACCAGGCCTGACATTGCACTGCCACCAGGCCTGACATTGCACTGCCACCAGGCCGGACATCGCTGATTTTCCATGAAAGAGAAAACACAACAGTCTCTGTCCTTTGCTTCAACTTGGCACTGAAAATCTTTAAATCATATTAGCCTAAAGTCCAACCATATCAGAGACACCTCATCATATAGATTGAACAATTATAGGTGTTTATTTGACAGTTTGCAGTGTAATGTCTGGCTGCTGTTCCAGCAGGCCTTAGTAGCTAGCAGATAATTCCTGGAAACAGGCCTCTTGCTGAAGGTGTGACTCGTGCCTCACTATTAAATCAGAGCTACAGGAAGTCAATAGCACTCTGCCAATCACTACTTCCTGTTGACTGCACCTCAATCAGCCAATCACAGCCCAGTTAGTGCCCATGACAGGAACAGAGTTCACCTCTGGCAGTTTGGGGCTACCCTGAAAAGTTCACTCAGTTCGTGGAAGCCTTGTCACCACACCACTTCTCCATAAATACCAGAGCATGTATTCATAGTGTCTCAGAGTAGTAGTTCTGATCTAGGATCATGTGTGTCCTCGTCTCCCGTCCATTTAATCTTATTCACTATGATCAAAAAGCCAATACTGATTCTAGATCAGCACTTCAGATAAGATGGTTTATGACTACGGGACCAGGTAAATATTGACTGAAATAAGAGTGTAAAATGTCCAGTTTCTCTCCCAGACAGTATTGGACACTGTAGTAGGAAATGGTGTGTTAAAACAGCAATCTGCAGTGTAATACATCCATTTTTGGACTTATAAATTAACGATACATACCCATTGATTCTTGAAGAATATAACTTAGAAATTGCTTTATTAGCTAAGTTCAAATGTCATACCCCATCAGAACCCAAAATATAAGCTTGTTTCACCTCAATGTTAGTAAACAAGCATTTAGCTACACCTTCAGTAGCATCTGCTAAATATGTGTATGCGACCAATACAATTAGATTTCAAACATAAACAAACACTGTATTGCCTCAAAACATGCTTGAAACTCTAATCTAGGACGCTCAGGCCTTGCATCCATAGCTCTGTCTATGAATTTTTGAAGAGTTACATTTCTCCAGGCCCATCCTTTTATTGTTTTTTATTGTTTCAATTAAGGATTGGCCCTTTAACTCTCAGAGTTGACATTGGCACTGACCTGAAGGTCCTGACCAGGCTGTTGTGGTCACTGGAGATGTCAGTCATGGTGAGACGTTTCCCAAGATGAGGAAAACCGGACATATAAATACACACGCATATACACAGAACTTGATTTCATTTCTTAAGTTGCTGAGATGCGAAGTTCAACAAGACCGAGCTAGTACTTACCAATGCTTCTGTAATATTGCTGGTTGTCAACTATCAGCACATCAGTGACCACATTTCCATTGCATAAAACCGTAGCAGCATTTTCATACAGATACACACACCCTCTAGTGAGCTTCTCAACCGTTATGTGTTTCTGTATGAGGTGCTAGGCATGGGAATCAACCAACCACTCTGGTCCTGGGTGGGGGGGGTGGGGTGGAGAGAGAGCATGAGAGAAAGAGCGTGAAAGCAGGAGAAAGAGTGTGAAAGAAGGAGAAAGAGCGTGAAAGCAGGAGAAAAAGCGTCAAAGCAGGAGAAAGAGAGTGAAAGCAGGAGAAAGAGCGTGAAAGAAGGAGAGAGCGTAGATGGGAAAGGAGAGGAGACACAGAGTTAGGGAAAGAAGTGAGGTGCGACATAAAAAAAACATCTTCATGGTAAAAGCCAACCTCAAAAACAAGACCATCATCATCATCATCATCACGCTTAACATCTCCAATGCTTATACATAGTGCCCCCATCTGGACACTGACGGTTACTACACTACACTTATCCCCCACTCACCTCTGAGTCTCAGGGCCCGTTTCCCTGACACCCAGTGGGCTTCCTCCCCTTTGTAGAACTCCCTGACCCTCTGGGGACCCGCCGTCCCCTCCATCCCCAACCCCTTCTACAACATCCTCCAGGTTATCTTCATCCAGTTCTTCTTCTTCTCCTCCTTTTTCTTCTTCGTTTCTACTGTTGTTTTATTAAAGTGGTCTGGGCCATATAGGAACTTCATAGTCTCCTCAGTCCACCATTCGTCGAAGGAACTCCATAGGACTTCTAGAAGGTTCAGTCAGACCGAGCCAGGTTTTGGAGTAGTTTCGTGGCCCTTGAGGAGCCCCTGGGCCCCCCTCCTGCTCATGCCCAACTGGGTGATCCTGAGGCCCGGCTGGGTGGGCTGTGCTGGGGTTGAGTCCCACTGAGGGTTGGGGGTTGTAGCTGGATCTTGATTCTGTACACTGCATTGTGTTGACGGTTGTTAGTACAGAAGATGTAACCGTGACTGGATCTCTATCCTGCATTGTGACTTGGCTCAGTAGTGCTGCGGCATCCTCCATAGACTGGCCCTCTGGTGAGCCTCTCTCTTCCAGGAAAGGCTGCTGCTTACTGGGGTGGTTTGTATCTGTTGTGTGTTGTTGGGGTCCATCTATGTCATTGATTGTCTTTGTTGGTTCTTTCTGTGATTCTTCTGTATTCTCCTTCCTTCTTGTCTTCAGCCTTGTTTGTTTGTTTTGGCATCTTTGTGTCCTTCCCTCCCGACCTTCTCTCCCTCTTCTCGTTCCCTCCCCACCCCTTCATTTGATGTGCTTGGGCAGACTGCCCCAGCGCACCCTGGGTCCCTGTTGCTGGGAGACTACGCTGGAAACAAAGTGCTGTTCTGTGTCGCTGTGACCGGCTGTACGGGATCATCTGGGGTTCTCTGGGGCCACAGAGTACAGGGGAAGGTTCCTCACATCCTCCTCTCTGAAACACCTCAGTCAGCCTCTCCTCCTCTCCAGTGCTACCGCTACAGACAGACAGAGGGAATCAGGGGGAAGTCAGTCAGTCAAGCCACCAATCAATCAATAAATCAATGGATCTATAATTTAATTTGATGTATATATTCTGTGAATTATTTAATTATTATGCCATAATGATTGATAAATGGATCCATCCCTCCATCCCTTATAAATCAGTTGAATGACAGCTACACATCTTATCAATTAATCGAGACTATATGAAATTGTAAAAAAAAAAAACGAATGTACATACCAATCTCCTTATTCATTAAGTTTACATCTGGGGGGTTGCAAACAAAAAGAGGAAAAACATGGTCATAAGAGGAGAGTCAACATTTTGGTCATATCTGGCGTCTGCTAAATGACTTAAATGTAAATGTAAATGTAAATATCTGGACCTATAGGAAAATGGCGGCCTACCTGAGCACGGCTATATCTGCGGTTAACCATGACTCAATGTAAAGTGAAACGGAACATAATTACCTCTTGTGCTGCCTCAATCATAGAGGGCTCTTTGAAATCTGCAGCTCAAATGACTTGGAGGCTTTGTAGCAGAATTACTGCAGAAGGACTAGGTCAGAGACTAAAAGGGCATTGTTTCAGTCTTACATCAGTCACGTACTTCAATGGTGCCGGTCATAACACAACAGAATATCTGATTCTGTACACTGACCTTGCGTTCTGTAATGTCATTGACTTTATTGGTGTTGGTGGAAATGTTTAACTGTTGAGTGGGGACCTATGAAAAGAAATATCAGAATGAGTTGGTTTTGACAAAACACTATTTACTCAAAGGCAAGTAAAAAAAGGGAGGCCTTTTATAAATAAATGAAACGTTACCTAGCCCAGTTTATTTGAACAGACAGGATAGCCACACAGCTTCACAATAGATCTCTCCTCAACTGTCTTTGTAATTGGCAGAAATGATCAAGCTTTCCTGCAAATCAAGGACAACATCATGAATACATGACAGATACCCCACACTACCTGAAATAGAGATGTGATGCTCCTCGATCAACTGATATCTATTGACAGAAACTGTACAATCTTTCCACGAGGTCATAGATCCTCTTCTAATACTCAAAAGTGGAACCGTTCCAAATCCGCATGTCACCATCTTAGCCACCAACCACAGATAAAAAGAGCAATCTTGTATTTGGATCAGTGTATTTGTAGACCTCAATCTTTATGGTACTCACACAGTCAACCAGGAAGTCCTCCAGTACGCTATCCTCCAAGAGACACTCCACCACCTGCAGAGGTCTCTTCTCCAGGGGGGGATACATTCTTGCTTCCTCTGCAGAGGTCTGTGCTTTGACACTCTCCCCATCTGTCGAATAAGTGACATTGGGTGTCCGTGCTCATGACAGAACGTAATAAGACAGTTAGCTGTAATTAAGTATTAAAGGCTAACGTTGTATGGTTAGCTATGAAACATGTTAGCTAACTATATGTAAACACAACTGTAGCTGCAAGATTGATATCTCCATTTTCATTAATTTTTGAGGACCTACAAAGACCCAACAATATCCAAACACAATGTTAATACCGGTCTGATGATGCCTTATAAAAACGAAACCTTTTACATTGCTCCTTCTTCATGCTGGTCCAATGTTTTGTGCTAATTTCAACTTTGACCTGTGACGTATTACATCTACGGCAATTCATCAGGGTCAACGCTGCCGAAACACTTCCGAATCCACGCGACTGACATTGTCTCCGATAATTGGCATGTAAGTAGCAATTCCTCTAATACATTAAACCGATTAATACTTTAACTATGGCCTTATATTCTTTATCGTGGAAATGAAGCTGTAGATCCTATGTAGCTTTATGAAACGATTACACTTAGGGTCTATTGTTGCCTCGATTTCTCGCCTCAAGGCAAAGCAGCCACAATAATGAAGTGATTTGACTATTCCGTTCTTGCTTATTTCCTAATCATGTGCGTTTTAGACTAGGCTAGCTACGCCACTAGCATAAACAAACAAAATACAGTTTTATTAAATCACTAATGATGGAGTTAAACCAAGATACATTTCTGACGTTACATCCATTGTGTGCCACTCACTCACAGCAAAACAGCTGGTGCATACTAAATAGTCCTACTTTGCCTTGACTCTCTGTTTTGTGTGCCACGGTTTCATACATAAAACAAAACTGTGATGACTGCATTCGAAACGTGTTATTTAATAACCCGTACTACTGAACACACATTTTTTCCCCCCTCACAGGAGTGTTTAGTGAAGAGATACCCTCTGTTGGAGAACAGCCGAGACAACGAGGATGGCTCTAGAACAACTAAGTGATATCGTCCAGAGATGTGTAAGTTATAAGAGTACACATAAGACAGGGGTGTGAAATTCCATTTAGGGCTTAGTGTCTGCTGGTTTGAGTTTTTTCCTTTCAATTAAGACCTAGACAACCAGGCGAGGAGAGTACCAAATTAATTAGTGACCTTAATGTATCAATCAAGTACAAGGGAGGAGCAACACACAGACACTCAGCCCTGCATGGAATGAGTTTGACATGTGTCCTATGACAACTGAGTTCACCAGAGCATTGTGTTATGGCTGGTCTCGCTCACCAGACGTCCTCCCCAAGCTGGTCTCGCTCACTCAGACGTCCTCCCCAAGCTGGTCTCGCTCACCCAGACGTCCTCCCCAAGCTGGTCTCGCTCACCCAGACGTCCTCCCCAAGCTGGTCTCGCTCACCCAGACGTCCTCCCCAAGCTGGTCTCGCTCACCAGACGTCCTCCCCAAGCTGGTCTCGCTCACCAGACGTCCTCCCCAAGCTGGTCTCGCTCCCCCAGACGTCCTCCCCAAGCTGGTCTCGCTCCCCCAGACGTCCTCCCCAAGCTGGTCTCGCTCACCCAGACGTCCTCCCAAAGCTCAGATGCTTAGTATAGCATGTGCGCAGTAGCTTGGGGACGAGGTTAGTAAAGGACAGACTTACCAACCCCCCTTTCCCTCTCTCTCTTTTTCTCTACCCCTTTCTCATGCAGCAAGTCATCCAAGATGACAACTATACGACTGAGGATTATTCCGTGTTCCAGATAGCTGGACGTACCTGTCTAGAGGATGGAGAGAGTGCTCAGGTTCTGAGTATCGTCCTAGATGAGGAAAATAAGGTGAACTAAAGATTGTACCAGACATCTATACCAAGTGTACAGTAAAAAATAAATACATGTTGTATTATCACATATACACTGGATAGGTGCAGTGAAATGTGTTGAAAAAGAGTCGCTTGCTGTGTTGTTTTACAGGGTCAGTCATAGTAGTACAGCGCCCAGGGAGCAAATTAGGGTGAAGTGCCTTGCACATCAACAGATGGTCGTTTGGATGTGGTGTGCTGCTTCTCAGCTGGAAGACTCTCTCTCTTAAAGTAGCCTATATATGTACTTTTATAGGGATGTATGGTTGGAACCTGAGGTTTTCCTAACCACATGATCTGACCAGGAAAACCTCTGGGTCATAATGATGGTATATGTTAGTTATTACATAGTGAAGTAATACTACTTCTCCCCTTGTTTTTCTGTAGAACATAGTGAGATGTATGGGCTGGAACCTGCTGGGTCCTCTGGTTCAGATTCTGCTGAAGAAGGAGGAAAATAATCTTCCTCACTGCCTCGCCATCCTCGCACACCTGCTGGAGGTCTGTTGACATGTTCTAATTATTATACGTTATTACAAAGGTCTAATACTCAGCGTTTTGACCAATCATATCAGAACTTTTCACATAAGCTCTTTTTCCGAGCTGATCTGATTGAAATGGGCTGCCTGTCTAAACGCAGCCATATTGTTGTTTTGGTTATAAAATGTAAATGTTTGCTAGTCTGGCCCCAGATCACCATAGGAGTTGGCAAGATATTACAAACAGATCTGAGATTAGGCTACATGTTTGCATGTCCAGACACGGAAGTGCATTGACACAGAAAAAGGAACCCTATATTCTTGTGTGTGATTGGTCAGGTTTGCAGTCCCAAGGAGCTACTGGTTGGCTTGCTGGAGCAGGTTGAGGAGGCTCACCCTGACTCCATCGCAGAGACCGTCATCCTCCTGCTGCAGCCACTACAGAAAGGTGAGGAACACCTTTCCACCGCTGAATGGAAAACCCTCAATATTGTTTGACATTCTTGACCATTAAGAAGTTTCTGTATCCCTTTCCCATGCCTTAATGCCTACTCTCTGCTACCACTCTCTCAATCTACACACCCCTTATCACCTATCTACTATCTTACCACCTTCCCACCCACTTCCTCTACTCCCACCCTTTTCCCCACACTGAACCTCTCCCTTACTGTCCCCACCTCTCCACCCTCCCTCTCAGTGTTGTTGCGGCTGGGCAGCCGGAAGGCCTCCTCGGTGGGCATGGCTCTCTCCACTCTGCTGGACCAGGTGGCCAGGCTGCCCGTGCCCCAGACTAAGGAGCAGGAGGAGGACGACGTGTTCAGCCTGTGCCGCTGCTGCTCGGCCCTGCTGCTCTTTGTCAGGCCCTTCGTGGAGGAGGCCAAGCAGAGCAGGACGCCCAAAGAGGATGAGCTGAGGACTGAGCTGCTCAAGTTGTAGGTCTACATGTTTTATTGGGGAGCTATTGAGTTAGCATGTGTATTTTTTATAATATTTTTTTTACATAGGGACAGATACAATACACCATCATACTGTAGCTTAGCAGATGAGAATTGGATTCTGATTGTTTAATAGTCACATGTACAGGGTTGCAGGTGTGATTGCAGGGTACAGTGAAATTCTTTGGCTCCGAGCTCCAACGTTAAAGTACGGTGCATTACGTGTCTAGGTGCATGAATAGAGTGTGTCTATAACGTGTGTATAGAGTGTGTGTGTGTGTGTTGTCACCCTAGCAGTATGAAGAGTCTTTGTGAGCCTCTTCTGGAGGTGCAGCTGAAGGATCCTGAAACCCTAGCAGAATCTCCCCTCAGGAACTTTGCCACAGAGATTCTGGTAAGATGCCTGCTCAGATTGTGACCATTGCTCCTAGAGCTAGTCTGGTTCCAGATCTGTTTGTGTTGTAGATCTAAATCCTATGGGCATTGACAACGACTATAGGAGACTGTTAATACAGCACAAGCAGCTCTGGCAACAGGCTAGCTCTTTTTATACTATTCATGAAGATTATATTTCACTTCCATTTAAGTGTTTACATTAGTCATTTTGCAGACGCTCTGGACTTACAGGAGCAATCAGAGTTAAGTGCCTTGCTCAAGGTCACATCAACAGATTTTTTTTACCTAGTCGGCTTGGGGATTCGATCCAGCGACCTTTCGGTTACTGACTCAATGCTCTTAACCGCTAGGCTACCTGAGTTCTCATACAGCTAGGTGAAACTTCATCCTGTATAGGGGTAACTAACTAATAAAGGGCTAACCCTCTCTATACTTAGGTTAACCCTGCTCCTCCTGTGTGTGTGTGTTTTGCAGGGCATCTTGTCAGACATCGGGGAGTCCCTCCCTGACCTACTGTCTCACAGCCTGCTGAGGAGGAGAGAGGTGCCTGGGTTCCTGGAGGAAGAGGTGTGCTACCCCAAAGAGTCTCTGGCCTGCCTGGCCTACCTGCTGTTCGTACAGCACATTGCCATGGATAGTTTCCCCACAGTCTTCAAGTAGGGAATAAAGACTGTGTGTTTTCAGTTCATATTACTCTGAAAGTACTGTTTGCACCTGGCTAAGAAGTTTTTTATTCAATTTGTATTGTATGCCTCGGTGGTATTGGGGTTGGTTGGCTCTTAATGTAAGTGCTAAAACAGTGTTGATTGTCCTAACACTCTTTTCTTCTTTCAGCTCAGTGTTTATTCTTCAGTGTAATATGGAATACATCAACCTCTTCTTGAGCAGGTACATATTCATTTACTTTTGACTTTCTTTTCCAATTGATGTAAATGACAAAGTATAGCATTTTATAGACTTCTGTAAAGTATTGAAAATTGGTTTTGATTGTGTCTAAATCCAAACAATATATTTGGTGCCCCCCCCCGCCCCAGAACGGAAGAATCCAGACTGCAGAAAGGACTGGTAAGGATCCTCAGTTTAAAAGTCGGAAGACTAGCAATTCTGTACAAGTAACACTTTCTCATTGACCTTCGACAACTCTTAATTGCTTGTTTGTCCTTTGCTAAGGACCTGTATGAAAAGAGCCTGGTTAGGGTTGAGGACAACAGTCTCCCAGTCCAGCTAATGGAGCTCAAATCTTTCTTCAGTGTCCCTCAGGTAAAACAAAACATCCAATATTGATGTAATGCCGCAAATACTTGCGATAGTTTGTGTTTTATCAATCAGTAGAGAGGAATTGCTTCGTCCCATCTCGCTGTGTGAATCAGAATGACATTTTATCCTTCCTTTACATTTTAGAACTTGGTGAAAGTCATGACATTGTGTCCAATTCAGCATTTGGTAAGTAACCTGTATACATATACTATGACTACTTTGTCCTCTGGAGGTTGGATTTATAACACATATATATACAGTGGGGCAAAAAAGTATTTAGTCAGCCACCAATTGTGCAAATTCTCCCACTTAAAAAGATGAGAGCCCTGTAATTTTCATCATAGGTACACTTCAACTATGACAGACAAAATGAAAAAAAAACATCCAGAAAATCACATTGTAGGATTTTTTAATGAATTTATTTGCAAATTATGGTGGAAAATAAGTATTTGGTCACCTAAAAACAAGCAATATTTCTGGCTCTCACAGACCTGTACCTTGTTCTTTGAGGCTCCTCTGTCCTCCACTCGTTACCTGTATTAATGGCACCTGTTTGAACTTGTTATCGGTATAAAAGACACCTGTCTACAACCTCAAACAGTCACACTCCAAACTCTACTATGGCCAAGACCAAAGAGCTGTCAAAGGACACCAGAAACAAAATTGTAGACCTGCACCAGGCTGAGAAGACTGAATCTGCAATAGGTAAGCAGCTTGGTTTGAAGAAATCAACTGTGGGAGCAATTATTAGGAAATGGAAGACATACAAGACCACTGATAATCTCCCTCAATCTGGGGCTACACGCAAGATCTCACCCCGTGGGGTCAAAATGATCACAAGAACGGTGAGCAAAAATCCTAGAACCACACTGGGGGACCTAGTGAAGTCTCTCACTGTTGCCGCCTGCTACCGACCACCCTCAGCTCCCAGCTGTGCCCTGGACACCATTTGTGAATTGATCGCCCCCCATCTAGCTTCAGAGTTTGTTCTGTTAGGTGACCTAAACTGGGATATGCTTAACACCCCGGCAGTCCTACAATGTAAGCTAGATGCCCTCAATCTCACTCAAATCATCAAGGAACCCACCAGGTACAACCCTAACTCTGTAAACAAGGGCACCCTCATAGACGTCATCCTGACCAACTGGCCCTCCAAATACACCTCCGCTGTCTTCAACCAGGATCTCAGCGATCACTGCCTCATTGCCTGTATCCGCCACGGAGCCGCAGTCAAACGACCACCCCTCATCACTGTCAAACGCTCCCTAAAACACTTCTGTGAGCAGGCCTTTCTAATCGACCTGGCCCGGGTATCCTGGAAGGACATTGACCTCATCCCGACAGTTGAGGATGCCTGGTCATTCTTTAAAAGTAACTTCCTCACCATTTTAGATAAGCATGCTCCGTTCAAAAAATGCAGAACCAAGAACAGATACAGCCCTTGGTTCACTCCAGACCTGACTGCCCTCGACCAGCACAAAAACATCCTGTGGCGGACTGCAATAGCATCGAATAGCCCCGTGATATGCAACTGTTCAGGGAAGTCAGGAACCAATACACGCAGTCAGTCAGGAAAGCTAAGGCCAGCTTCTTCAGGCAGAAGTTTGCATCCTGTAGCTCCAACTCCAAAAAGTTCTGGGACACTGTGAAGTCCATGGAGAACAAGAGCACCTCCTCCCAGCTGCCCACTGCACTGAGGCTAGGTAACACGGTCTCCACCGATAAATCCACGATTATCGAAAGCTTCAATAAGCACTTCTCAACGGCTGGCCATGCCTTCCGCCTGGCTACTCCAACCTCGGCCAACAGCTCCGCCCCCCGCAGCTCCTCGCCCAAGCCTCTCCAGGTTCTCCTTTACCCAAATCCAGATAGCAGATGTTCTGAAAGAGCTGCAAAACCTAGACCCGTACAAATCAGCTGGGCTTGACAATCTGGACCCTCTATTTCTGAAACTATCTGCCGCCATTGTCGCAATCCCTATTACCAGCCTGTTCAACCTCTCTTTCATATCGTCTGAGATCCCCAAGGATTGAAAGCTGCCGCAGTCATCCCCCTCTTCAAAGGCGGAGACACCCTGGACCCAAACTGCTATAGACCTATATCCATCCTGCCCTGCCTATCTAAGGTCTTCGAAAGCCAAGTCAACAAACAGGTCACTGACCATCTCGAATCCCACCGTACCTTCTCCGCTGTGCAATCTGGTTTCCGAGCCGGTCACGGGTGCACCTCAGCCACGCTCAAGGTACTAAACGATATCATAACCGCCATCGATAAAAGACAGTACTGTGCAGCCGTCTTCATCGACCTCGCCAAGGCTTTCGACTCTGTCAATCACCATATTCTTATCGGCAGACTCAATAGCCTCGGTTTCTCGGATGACTGCCTTGCCTGGTTCACCAATTACTTTGCAGACAGAGTTCAGTGTGTCAAATCGGAGGGCATGCTGTCCGGTCCTCTGGCAGTCTCTATGGGGTGCCACAGGGTTCAATTCTCGGGCCGACTCTTTTCTCTGTATATATCAATGATGTTGCTCTTGCTGCGGGCGATTCCCTGATCCACCTCTACGCAGACGACACCATTCTATATACTTTCGGCCCGTCATTGGACACTGTGCTATCTAACCTCCAAACGAGCTTCAATGCCATACAGCACTCCTTCCGTGGCCTCCAACTGCTCTTAAACGCGAGTAAAACCAAATGCATGCTTTTCAACCGATCGCTGCCTGCACCCGCATGCCCGACTAGCATCACCACCCTGGATGGTTCCGACCTTGAATATGTGGACATCTATAAGTACCTAGGTGTCTGGCTAGACTGCAAACTCTCCTTCCAGACTCACATCAAACATCTCCAATCGAAAATCAAATCAAGAGTCGGCTTTCTATTCCGCAACAAAGCTCCTCCTTCACTCACGCCGCCAAGCTTACCCTAGTAAAACTGACTATCCTACCGATCCTCGATTTCGGCGATGTCATCTACAAAATGGCTTCCAACACTCTACTCAGCAAACTGGATGCAGTCTATCATAGTGCCATCCGTTTTGTCACCAAAGCACCTTATACCACCCACCACTGCGACTTGTATGCTCTAGTCGGCTGGCCCTCGCTACATATTCGTCGCCAGACCCACTGGCTCCAGGTCATCTACAAGTCCATGCTAGGTAAAGCTCCGCCTTATCTCAGTTCACTGGTCACGATGGCAACACCCATCCGTAGCACACGCTCCAGCAGGTGTATCTCACTGATCATCCCTAAAGCCAACACCTCATTTGGCCGCCTTTCGTTCCAGTACTCTGCTGCCTGTGACTGGAACGAACTGCAAAAATCGCTGAAGTTGGAGACTTTTATCTCCCTCACCAACTTCAAACATCAGCTATCCGAGCAGCTAACCGATCGCTGCAGCTGTACATAGTCTATTGGTAAATAGCCCACCCATTTTCACCTACCTCATTCCCATACTGTTTTTATACTGTTTTTATTTTATTTATTTATTTACTTTTCTGCTCTTTTGCACACCAATATCTCTACCTGTACATGACCATCTGATCATTTATCACCCCAGTGTTAATCTGCAAAATTGTATTATTCGCCTACCTCCTCATGCCTTTTGCACACATTGTATATAGATTGCCCATTTTTTTTCTACTGTGTTATTGACTTGTTAATTGTTTACTCCATGTGTAACTCTGTGTTGTCTGTTCACACTGCTATGCTTTATCTTGGCCAGGTCGCAGTTGCAAATGAGAACTTGTTCTCAACTAGCCTACCTGGTTAAATAAAGGTGAAATAAAAAAAAAATTAAAAAAAAGTGAATGACCTGCAGAGAGCTGGGACCAAAGTAACAAAGCCTACCATCAGTAACACACTACACCGCCAGGGACTCAAATCCTGCAGTGCCAGACGTGTCCCCCTGCTTAAGCCAGTACATGTCCAGGCCCGTCTGAAGTTTGCTAGAGAGCATTTGGATGATCCAGAAGAAGATTGGAAGAATGTCATATGGTCAGATGAAACCAAAATATAACTTTTTGGTAAAAACTCAACTCGTCGTGTTTGGAGGACAAAGAATGCTGAGTTGCATCCAAAGAACACCATACCTACTGTGAAGCATGGGGGTGGAAACATCATGCTTTGGGGCTGTTTTTCTGCAAAGGGACCAGGACGACTGATCCGTGTAAAGGAAAGAATGAATGGGGCCATGTATTGTGATATTTTGAGTGAAAACCTCCTTCCATCAGCAAGGGCATTGAAGGTGAAACGTGGCTGGGTCTTTCAGCATGACAATGATCCCAAACACACCGCCCGGGCAATGAAGGAGTGGCTTCGTAAGAAGCATGGCTAGGCCACTCCAGGACCTTGAAAGTCTCCAGATCTCAACCCCATAGAAAATCTTTGGAGGGAGTTGAAAGTCTGTGTTGCCCAGCAACAGCCCCAAAACATCACTGCTCTAGAGGAGATCTGCATGGAGGAATGGGCCAAAATACCAGCAACAGTGTGAAAACCTTGTGAAGACTTACAGAAAACGTTTGACCTCTGTTGTCATTGCCAACAAAAGGTATATAACAAAGTATTGAGAGAAACCTTTGTTATTGACCAAATACTTATTTTCCACCATAATTTGCAAATAAATTCATAAAAAATCCTACAATGTGATTTTCTGGATTTTCTTTCTTCTCATTTTGTCTGTCATAGTTGAAGTGTACCTTTGATGAAAATTACAGGCCTCTCTCATCTTTTTAAGTGGGAGAACTTGCACAATTGGTGGCTAAATACTTTTTTGCCCCACTGTATTACTAACATTAGCGGTCAAATGTTATTTTCTGTTCACAGAGAACTAAAGGACTAAAAGTACTGCAGTTGAGCATCGATAAATTTGACACGGAAGCCAAATACAAATTCTTCCAGTTAAGTTCACCCCTGTAGAACACTATGGCCGCTCTTTTGTTCTGACACCTTTCTGATAACTTTTCATGTCATTTTAGGTGCATGCTGAAGACAAGTCACCATGCAGGAGTAGAGGGCTACATCATCAAGAACATCAAAAACCAGATCGACTTTGCCTTTAAGGTACGGTGCTCATGGTTTTGTGCCTTTTCAGATTTACATGGATTGCAAATGTAAATGATTTTACATTTTTGGGCTAAAACTTCAAAAAAGTGAACTATACCTTTACCAATGGTGCTATATTACCTATGTAAATGTACATATCTTTCCTCGTCAGCCGGACAAGGGTAACGAGTGGTTCATGGGGCCACACCTGTTCCCTCTCCTGCGTCAGGTGCTGTGTCTCCCCCAGGGTCCTGAGACCGACCTCCTACAGAACCTGGACAGGTCAGTCCACTCCACACCCAACTACCAGTAGTTGATTGATGCAATGTTTTCCACCCACCATCCAGGCAATATTCACTACAATAATTGATCGATTCAAACAAGTTTAGTCCAGTGAGCAGTAGTAAGGTGTAGTGAGACTTAACGCCTTGGTCTTTCTGACAGGGTGATGGAGTCTCTGAACCTGCTGCGCTATTTACTCATCAGAGACAAAGCGTGGAGGAACCAGGTAGCTACTGCCTCAACCACAACACTTATCCATATTGCAGAAGGGATGCATGCAATGTTTATGAACACAAAAAGTGAAATTTTGATATAGTGAGGATGAGTGAGGATGTTTACACTATTGCCTTTGGGTTAATTGAATGCACACACTAATCATTCTCTGGTGTCCAGACGGGGATCTGGACTGAGCTGTATAAGATTGAGGACTACTACATGAAGCCACTACGCACAGGGTTGAACATGTCCAAAGCCCACTACGAGGCTGAGCTCCAGAACACCAAAGACAACAGCAAGAAGACCAATGCTAAAGGTGAGACACAACCACTTAGTCTCGTCTAGTGCCAGCTGGTATACCTTCCTAAACTCAGCAAAAAAAGAAACGTCCCCTTTTCAGGACCCTGTCTTTCAAAGATAATTTGTAAAAATCCAAATAACTGCACAGATCTTCATTGTAAAGGGTTTAAACACTGTTTCCCATGCTTGTTCAATGAACCATAAACAATTAATGAACATATGCACCTGTGGAGCGGTCGTTAAGACACTAACATCTTACAGGTCACAGTTATGAAAACTAGGACACTAAAGAAGCCTTTCTACTGACTCTGAAAAACACCAAAAGAAAGATGCCCAGGGTCCCTGCTCATCTGTGTGAACGTGCCTAAGGCATGCTGCAAGGAGGCATGAGGACTACAGATGTGGCCAGGGAAATAAATTGCAATGTCCTTACTGTGAGACGCCTAAGACAGCGCTACAGGAAGACCGGACAGACAGCTGATCGTCCACGCAGTGGCAGACCACGTGTAACAACACCTGTACAGGATCGGTACATTCGGACATCACACCTGCGGGACAGGTACACAATGGCAACAACTGCCCGGGTTACGCCAGGAATGCACAATCCCTCCATCAGTGCTCAGACTGTCCGCAATAGGCTGAGAGAGGCTGGACTGAGGGCTTGTAGGCCTGTTGTAAGGCAGGTCCTCACCAGACATCACCGGCAACAACGTCGCCTACGGGCACAAACCCACCGTCGCTGGACCAGACAGGACTGGCAAAAAGTGCTCTTCACTGACGAGTTGTGGTTTTGTCTCACCAGGGGTCATGGTCGGATTCGCATTTATCGTTGAAAGAATGAGCGTTACACCGAGGCCTGTACCTTGGAGTGGGATCAATTTGGAGGTAGAGGGTCCGTCATGGTCTGGGGCGGTTTGTCACAGCATCATCGCAGGCAATCTCAAAGCTGTGAAAATAAACGCAGTTGGCAGTGCGAGGACATTTATTTTTTTGCCGAGTTTACTTCTGTGGTGTCTATTTTGGCTCCTTAGGGAACGAATTGGCTTTCTATCCATGTTTTCTTCATGTGATAGTAACTTCTGTTTGTCTGAGCAGAGCCCCAGACCCAGGAGTCAGTGTGCTCTCTGACAGTCGGGAACGAGAAGATGCCAAACATGACGCCAGAGATGCAGCTTCAGGTAAAACATTTAGATACATCTGTATAAAAAATATTGTTTCTGTCTTTGGGTAATTTGAGAATTAGCATGATTTATACATCTCTGCCTACTTTGTATGTAAATGTATTTTTAATCTCATGCTTGCCATTTGTCATTGTAGGTTCTGCACTCAGCACTGCACACGTTTGACATGATGGAGAGCGTCCTGGCGAGAATAGAGGAAATCATCGAAGTGAAAGAGAAACCCTGAGCAGCAGTGGATCTGGGTTACAATTTCACCGTGTTGTATTGAGGCCTCATAATTGAAACTCCCTCCCTGTTGCCTAGATAAGCGATTTGGGTCATTAAGCCAAGCACTTTGGATCACTTGTTTCTGGTGAACCTTCTTTGGATTCTGACAATGTGGTGATTGTTTTATTCTGACATCGTTACCTAAATATGTCAGGTTCAGGCATAATGACACCAAGACCAGCTTCTTGAATACTTGTAATAAAGCATGTTCAGTCTTCAACTCGACCAGACTAAATGCTCGATGGCAGTTCATCGTTTTAAATGTCTGCTGTGGCCATTTATTTAGTTACTCAAATGCCACTAAGTTAAATCATGTTGATGGATCTTTGTTAGACAGTTAATAAACTCTAGCCTTTCTAACCATGCTTTGCAAATGTCTCCAGCAGTTCCCAAGAGTGCTTTAATACATTTTATTCTGAGAATGTAAGTACAATTTTATATTTGACAAGGCAATCATAAATTATATGGTAACAAGGAACAATTCAAGTAAATAGCACATCTTCACATTTGAAATTCATACACTTCCTTGGCAAAGATGAGTGAAAACAGTAATCTCAGAGGTCAGTAAAAAGTGGATGCTGCAGTGCCTGTGCAGCTGTGATGCGTTTGGCTGGATTCAGGTCCAGCAGTCTATCCAGCAGGTCGTAGGCCTCGTCAGGCACGCTGTCCCATCCCCTCTCATCCTGGGCCTCAGGGTCTGCTAGGGTCTGGTCCTCCTCTGGGTGGTGCTGTCTAGAGGGCTCCCCAGGGGGATGAGTGGAAATGGGGGAGTCATGGGTACGGTGGTGGCGTGTGGTAGTGTCTCTGTGGGGATGTGGTGTGGCCTCATCATCCGGGGATGGTCTCCTTCCTCTGAGGGTTTCACACAGGGTCCTCAGGTCCTGCCGGGGGAGCTCACGGCTGCACACCACTGATTTACCTGTGGTTGAATAATGGTCATGTTATGGTCAGACTGCTGTACTTTACTATGGGTTTACCGTTTTTAATATTACCAGTGGCATCCTGCCCTTACTCTTGTAATTCAACTCTATAATTAAAACATTTAAAAAAAGTTTAGCCTTTTTGTAAATGGCTTTTTATAAAGTTATGAACTAAGCTACATTATTAATTGGAGCCTCTTATTGCTGTTTTTTTAAGTGACATGACTAAGAGGACATAGATTATCCAAACAATTACATTGATAACAGTAACAGGTCTTTGGTAGGCCCATTACGACATCAAGATACAGGACTTTCCTTCCATGACATAGGTGAAGTGATGTCAGTGACAACTTTGCAAATACAATGGCTTGTGACTCAATCTGGTGCTCAGTGTTGCTTCCTCAAGCAACGGAGATACAACCAAGATATATTTCTGTGGCCTCTTCAAGCATCCTAGGGCACAGAAGAGTCTGAAGAGCAACAACAAAAATACCATGGAGGAAGGAGAGGAAATGACAGACAAAAAGGTCTGTATGAAGATTGAGGAGTAGTTGAGGGTCCAAGGAGATGTGAGAGACCGCTTGTCTGAGTTGGAGACTTATTTCCCTCACCAACTTTAAACATCAACTATCTGAGCAGCTAACCGATCGCTGCAGCTGTACATAGTCCATCTGTAAATAGCCCACTCAATCTACCTACCTCATCCCCATACTGTTTTTATTTGATTTACTTTTCTGCGCTTTTGCACACCAGAATCATTACTTGCACATCATCATCTGCTCATTTATCACTCCAGTGTTAATCTGCTAAATTGTAACTATTCGCTCCTATGGCCTATTATTGCCTACCTCCTCATGCCTTTTGCACACACTGTATATAGACTATTTTTTTCTACTGTGTCAGTGATTTGTTTGTGTTATTGGCTTGTTTATTGTTTACTCCATGTGTAACTCTGTGTTGTTGTCTGTGTCACACTGCTATGCTTTATCTTGGCCAGGTCGCAGTTGTAAATGAGAACTTGTTCTCAACTAGCCTACCTGGTTAAATAAAGGTGTTCTCAACTAGCCTACCTGGTTAAATAAAGGTGTTCTCAACTAGCCTACCTGGTTAAATAAAGGTGTTCTCAACTAGCCTACCTGGTTAAATAAAGGTGTTCTCAACTAGCCTACCTGGTTAAATAAAGGTGTTCTCAACTAGCCTACCTGGTTAAATAAAGGTGTTCTCAACTAGCCTACCTGGTTAAATAAAGGTGTTCTCAACCTAGCCTACCTGGTTAAATAAAGGTGTTCTCAACTAGCCTACCTGGTTAAATAAAGGTGTTCTCAACTAGCCTACCTGGTTAAATAAAGGTGTTCTCAACTAGCCTACCTGGTTAAATAAAGGTGTTCTCAACTAGCCTACCTGGTTAAATAAAGGTGTTCTCAACTAGCCTACCTGGTTAAATAAAGGTGTTCTCAACTAAAGCCTACCTGGTTAAATAAAGGTGTTCTCAACTAGCCTACCTGGTTAAATAAAGGTGTTCTCAACTAGCCTACCTGGTTAAATAAAGGTGTTCTCAACTAGCCTACCTGGTTAAATAAAGGTGTTCTCAACTAGCCTACCTGGTTAAATAAAGGTGTTCTCAACTAGCCTACCTGGTTAAATAAAGGTGTTCTCAACTAGCCTACCTGGTTAAATAAAGTTGGGGGAAAACATTTTTTCGTTCCCATTTATTGAAAATGCTGCTGCTGGAGCTTATGCCCGATTGCCCGTTGCACAATTCAAGGACATAAATAAACACTGGCAATATTATAAAATGTTAGTTTATAAGTTTAACTTGTCAAAGTAACACTTAATGCAACTTTTATTGACAGTACCCTAGTGTAGGCCTATATTACTGGCTATTTGGTTTGCGAGGGGGGATTTTCCAACGGCACAATTTATTTTGCCAGCACTTTGATAAAGTAAAGCAAAAACTAAATGTGGACTTCCTGTTCAGGACTTCCTGTTCGGTTAGTCGACTTCCTATTCGATTAGTCTATCTTGCAATTGTTTGTTCTCTCCCTACTATACTATGTTTTTATTCAGGCTATTCTGAGATTGAATTAATCTATAGGCCTAACAGAGTTCAATGTTTGATCATGAAAGAATAGGCTATGCCTAGGTCAAAAAGTCATTGAAATCGAAAGGGAATTGGAGAAAAAAAAGAGAATATATTTTTTTAAACGAAGATTTTAAAACAACAAGCCAGACAACGACGTGTCCGCTGCAAAAAGCCAATCAGACGGAGGAGGAAAACACCTTGGACCCCATGTGACATGTTCAGCTGCTTTGATGCTCTCCTCTCTTTCTACAATGCACATTGTTCACTTGCATTATGTTAATAGTCAAACTACCACATACATATTAAACATTTAGGCTATGGGGAATAGGCCATTTGACATGTTGCCCTGCTTTGTGCGTTGCCAGATTCCAGCATTAAAGTCAAGTTCAAATATGCTAAACCATCGTTTGTGACATCAAGATGTCGTCACCACCGACAATGGCTGTCAAACATAGTCGATAAGACGAAATACACACCGAAAGTCATGGCAGCCTGGATGGTTTCTCTGGAGCCTCGGATGGTCATGATCTGTGTGAGGGCAATGAGGTCGTCACTGGCTTTGAAGAAGGGGTACCTGCCACTCAGCAGGGAAAGCAGGATCACACCAGCTGACCAAATGTCTATGGCTGCAGGGAGACAGGAGTGGAAAAATAAACAAGTTGACATCTGTGAAATATGATTGAGAACGCATTCTAATTTACAATGCAGAGAGCGACATTGCAGTGGAGAGGAGTATTAGTAGAGATGTGAGGTGTAGTACTGCTGAGGATGGTATCTGTTAGCCTTACCTGTTCCCTGGTTGGGACACTTGGTCAGGACTTCTGGTGCTCTGAAGCCAGGGGTTCCGGCCCTGGGAGCCACCTGCTGTTTCCTGGACATACAGATGTTACAGACTCTGTCGGTGGAGTAGCAGCTGCAGGTGAAGCCCAGGTTGACCGCAGCAGGGGTCATCCTCTGGTTGGGTCTCTGGTTGCTGACAGGGGTCCTGACAGGGGTCCTGACAGGTACTGGGCGCCGGTGGGCAGAGATAAACTTGCGTGTGGCAGGGTCCTCTGTTTTAGTGGGCTTCACCAGCTGGCCCAACATAGAAACAAAGGATTGTTATGATCGGAGGAAAGTCTTTCCAAAAAAAATCTACAGTTCATCGTCTGGTTTGTTACTGCTGGAGGGCAGTCTGACTGAGTATCCAGAAACATGTATTTGTTGGTGACAACTCCAAAAGACTAAAACAGAGTTACAGCCAGCTAAGATAGAACTGAAAAGTATACCAAACTTGTGCGGCAATATGTCTGTCAATCAAATGTGTTAAATACACACTGGACAACAGAGTAGCTATGGATTGAATGTAACAGGAGAGAAGGCAAGCATTTCCTACCTCTAACTTGGGGTCAGTGGTTTTGGTGGGGACGGAGGTAAAGCTATTCAGGTTCCTCTCTCCAAATACGGCCCGCGGTGCTTTACACAGACCTGAGAACTCCTGGTTAAAAAAAAAAATCACATCATGTCACTAATGAACACCGCAGACAAAGTACAAAAAGCAAGATAACTACATGTCACCGTATACATTACAACATCCCTGAAGTGTGTTTTCAGCTCAAAACATCTTCAGAGTATCACAACACTTTATGGTCCAATAACTACAAGGTCAATGAGTTAATAAAAACTAAGCCTATAGACAAATACCATAACACCACTGTAACCAAATGAAGTGCAAGAGATAGATCCAGTGCAGACAACCTTGGTGTGTTTAGAGCGGGTGGTGGAGGAAAATGTGGAGACCGAGACCCGCTTATCTGGTGGTTTTGAGGAAGTGGAAGAAGAGGTGGAGGAGGAAGAGTGAGGTGCTGAGGTCCTGGGGTGTGAAAGTGATTGTAGAAGTGGGGCTAGGGAGGTTGGTGCCCGTTTCCCCTGTGATGTCTCCGGTTTCCCCGTGGAGCCCCCACCCTTTTGGGTCTTCTGCTTCACCACCTTCAACAGCTCGATCTGGGTGTCGGTCGTGCCCTGTGCCAGCCCAAAGTCCACCAGGGCAAACCTACAAACCACCATGAAAACAATATATGGTAGGAATACGCACCCCAACAAAAGGTGGGGGAGTTGCAGGTAGCAAACATTTAATGGGTTTATAAATGCTTGAATTTTGGACTAGAGACCATTCAAGACAGGAGATTAATGATCTCAGTCCAAAATGTGGACGTCAGACCAGAAGACATGATCTCTGGACCTGACTAACTGAGTCAAGTATTTCAGTGTCATATAGAGCTGAAGGTTAGCTCCAGTGATACAGAGGTATTCAGTACTCACATCTTCTCCTGCCGGTTGTAAAGGAAGTTGGTGGGCTTGATGTCACGGTGGATGATGCCAAACTGGTGGACATGTCGGAGAGCTTTCAGCAGGTGGTAGATATACTGACGCACCTCCTCGAAACTCAGCAGGCCAATGATATCCTGATAGGAGAAAGATTTCCGTCACTTTGCTAGTGTTATGCCACAAACAAGGTATAAACACACAAACCAGGTAACCAACTACACAGTATTGACTCACCACAAAGGTTTGATGCTCCATATAAGGCATAACAATCACACAGTGATCATCCTTTCTGAAGCAGTAGGTCACGCCCATGACGTTTTCTTTTCCGCTTAAAGAGGGAAGAAAAACATTGAGAACATTGTGTTGTCTAAACCTGGGGTCTCCCAACTTTTTCTAGCATGAGAGATACTTTTAAAAACTCAAACATGTCACAAGCTCCTTTTTCTAGCTTTCAAATAGTGACATTCTCCTCCTCTCCCCCGGGAACATCAGTGTACAAGAGAAAGTAGTGCACTGTTTTTACTGCCAATATACCTGGTAAAATAATGGTTAATAAACTACTAAGGGGGGCCCTATAAAATCTGTGCGATCGACTTGGAGACGCCTGTTCTAAACTGTAAACTAATGCAGTGCAATCCTATTCATGCATCTCTTGAGAGAATGTTCCTCTACAAGTGGATCAGCCCATGAAAATATTAGTGCTTGTGGTAATATTGCTCCTACACCCAGAGCATGTAAAGTGTGAGACTTACCCGGCCACAGTGAGGCACTGGAGCTCTGCAGCGATCCTCACAGGGTGACTGGTGGGGATGAGGTGCTTCAGGGCAAATTTCTCTTTCGTCCCATTGGCCATCAGAGCCTCACCCAGGTACACTGAACTGAAAGTACCTACATAAAACAAAGTATTTTTTTGTTTTGCCAAAAACAACTGATATAGGATAACCCTTTTTTAAACTGATATTTGTTAATTGCCAAACTGTGGCTAACCCGCAGTCGTCTGCATATGAAGACAGAGTACTACTACATACCTTCCCCAATTTTGTCTAAAATGTGGAAAACTGTGGACAGCTGAGGAACCGCTTCGTAGAGGTACTCAATGTCATTCTCCACATCCACTGGAGAAAAATAGAGTTACCATACAGAAGGCATAACATAATTGGTAAAGACAATATCACAGAAACAATGGCTCTACTTCCTGTTGCACGATCAAACTCACTTGATAGTTTTCTCCTTCCAATGTGCTTGTCGGCTTTGACGTGACTTTCTGTGCTGTTGCTGTCACCGCAGACAGAGGGAATGACTTCCATTTGTTCTGTGGATCTAGAAATACAGATGAGCATTTAAACCAGTGAAAATTCTGACATGATGAAATGTTAACATGTAATTGGGAAATGACTAAAGTTAATATTTAGTTTAGAGTGATCAACATCATGTTTAGCATATGTCCAGTTTCTGTAATACACATCTTCCTGTGTTCCTTGTTTGTGACAGTCAAGATGTGGGTTGACTAGAGGCACAATGACTGAGTACACACTGATTATTCTGCAGAGCAACTGTCAGCTACCCAAGTTACTGTGCATGGGATAGCTGGCAAGTTAGCTGACTTTTAGCAATCTGCTAACTCCGGTTTGACTAGCTAACTATGTTGAAACAAGGTGTTTAATAAGGAAAGAAGCAGATACAAAAAAAAATGTACTTTATGCTGATATTACTCTATTGTACACTCTTCAAACAACACAGACCTGAACAACTAGCTACAAGCTCAACTAGCTAGCTTCTAGTTTGGCGAATGTACACTGAACAAAAATATAAACACAACATGTAAAGTGCTGGTCCCATGTTGCATGAGCTAAAATAAAAGATTACAGAACCATTCCATACGCACAAAAAGCTTATTTCTCGCAAATGTTTTAAACAAATTTGTTTACATCCCTTAATAAGCATTTTATCCTTTGTCAAGATAATCCATCCACCTGACAGGTGTGGCTAATCAAGAAGCTGATTAAACAGAATGATCATTACACAGGTGCACCTTGTGAAGGCCACTAAAATGTATATTTCTGTCACGCAACACAACGCCACAAATGTCTAAAGTTTTGAGGGAGTGTGCAATTGGCATGCTGAGTGCAGGAATGTCCACCAGAGCTGTTTCCTGAGAATTTTAGGATCATTTCTCTACCATAAGCTGGCTCCAATATTATTTTAGAGAATTTGGCAGTAGGTCCAACTGGCCTCACAACCACAGACCATGTATAACCATGCCAGCCAAGGCTCATGTAGGCTCATGCTCTACAACATCCGCAGAGTACGACCCTGCCTCACACAGGAAGCGGCGCAGGTCCTAATCCAGGCACTTGTCATCTCCCGTCTGCAACTCGCTGTTGCAACTCGCTGTTGGCTGGGCTCCCTGCCTGTGCCATTAAACCCCTACAACTCATCCAGAACGCCGCAGCCCGTCTGGTGTTCAACCTTCCCAAGTTCTCTCACGTCACCCCGCTCCTCCGCTCTCTCCACTGGCTTCCAGTTGAAGCTCGCATCCGCTACAAGACCATGGTGCTTGCCTACGGAGCTGTGAGGGGAACGGCACCTCAGTACCTCCAGGCTCTGATCAGGCCCTACACCCAAACAAGGGCACTGCGTTCATCCACCTCTGGCCTGCTCGCCTCCCTACCACTGAGGAAGTACAGTTCCCGCTCAGCCCAGTCAAAACTGTTCGCTGCTCTGGCCCCCAATGGTGGAACAAACTCCCTCACGACGCCAGGACAGCGGAGTCAATCACCACCTTCCTGAGACACCTGAAACCCCACCTCTTTAAGGAATACCTAGGATAGGATAAAGTAATCCTTCTCACCCCCCCTTAAAAGATTTAGATGCACTATTGTAAAGTGGCTGTTCCACTAGATGTCATAAGGTGAACGCACCAATTTGTAAGTCGCTCTGGATAAGAGCGTCTGCTAAATGACTTAAATGTAATGTAAAGGCCCTTCATCTGCAGGATGGTCAGAGGGGGAGGTGGGGTGCTGGGGAGTATTTCAGTCTGTAATAAAGCCTTTTTGTGGGGGTGGGGTGGGGGGGGGACTCATTGGCTGGGCCTGGCTCCCAAATGAGTGGGCCGATGCCCTCCCTGGCCCTACTATGGACGCGCCACTGCCCAGTCATGTGAAATCCATAGATTAGGGCCTGATGAATTTATTTCAATTGACCGATTTCCTTATATGAACTATAACTCATATATTTGTATATTTTTGTTCAGTATATATTAGAAGACTGCTTTGAACTACCAAGCTACTTGCTGTTTAGCTAACTTAGTTAATGTCTAGGTTCAAATATATCCCATCAACAACCTAGGCTAACGAGCTGAGCTAGCCAGCAAAGTTCTTTGCAAATCGAATTGACGTTACAAAACTTTATTTTACCTTTATCGTACAAATCGCTTGTAAAGGATAGCCGATGATACTAATTGAATAGTCTCTGAGACTAATAAAAAATTAAAAAAATATATCCTGGAATATTACAAAGCAGAACTTTATAAAAGACAAACAAATCCAGAAGTGCTCTTCCCCGTCCTTTTCCGCAAACAACAAACTCCGCGCTAAAAATGTACGTCAAATGACGTTTGACGTGAACGCACACACGTTTTTCAGGTTTTATATATTTTTCTAGTAATGGCGTCTTTTTTGTATGCACGAACTGCTCCATGGTTCTTTGAACAAAGCCCATGGAAATGTATGGAGTTCTTGTAACGTTTTTTGATAAACGCCGAAAATAAGGTCTGTGGTAAACACAGGCTTAGGAGATCTCAATCAGCTAACGTCACTTTTTGTGAATTATGTAATAAATTAAACACACGCACATAAAGGCTTCATAATTCATAAATCAAATCGAATTTTATTTGTCACATACACATGGTTAGCAGATGTTAATGCGAGTGTAGCGAAATGCTTGTGCTTCTAGTTCCGACAATGCAGTAATAACCAACAAGTAATCTAACTAACAATTCCAAAACTACTGTCTTATACACAGTGTAAGGGGATAAAGAATATGTACATAAGGATATATGAATGAGTGATGGTACAGAGCAGCATAGGCAAGATACAGTAGATGGTATCGAGTACAGTATATACATATGAGATGAGTATGTAAACAAAGTGGCATAGTTAAAGTGGCTAGTGATACATGTATTACATAAGGATGCAGTCGATGATATAGAGTACAGTATATACGTATGCATATGAGATTAATAATGTAGGGTAAGTAACATTATATAAGGTAGCATTGTTTAAAGTGGCTAGTGATATATTTACATCATTTCCCATCAATTCCCATTATTATAATGGTCAGGCTAACTGACTGTTCTATAGAACAAAACTTATTCGATCTCATAAACCTGTGTTATCCTCAGACCTTATTTTCGGCATTTATTCCAAAGCCCTAGTCTTTCCCCATTCATTTTGCCCATAGAAATGGTTGAAAGAAAATGGGGACACCTAGTCAGTTGTACAACTATGCCTTCAACTGAAATGTGTCTTCCGCATTTAACCCAACACCTCAATCAGCGAGGTACAGGGGACTGCCTTAATCGAAATCCACGTCTTCGGCTCCCGGGAACACTGAACATAACATTGTATAACTCTACACACTGTCAGGAATCCACAGATATGTTTTTTGACTCACTGAATAATGTTCACTCTATCAGTGATATAGAATGTAAACAGTGTGATAAACCCATCAAAGCAAACATCTAAAGAACAATAAATCACCAGGTGTTGATGGAATTACCTCAGCATTTTACAAATTATTTTCTGAACAAGTAGCTCCCTTCCTAGTTGAAGTCTTTTTTAGAGGGAATTAAAACAATGTTCTCCCTCCTACAATGAGTCAGGGGTTAATAACACTGATACCTAAGCCTAAAAAAAGAAGTGCTGCTCATCGATAACTGGCGTCCAATTTGTCTTCTTAATAATGACTATAAGATAATAGCCTTACTATTTGCAAAAATAATCAAAGAAGTCCTGGATGCAGTCATTGATGAAACACAGTCTGGCTTCATGAGGAACAGACATATTTCTAACAATATCAGACTAGTATTAGACATACTTGACTACTCAGACCTAATAACTGAGGATAGATTCATATTATTTTTAGATTTTTAAAAAGCATTTGACACAGAAGAGCATCAGTTCCTTTTCCACTCCCTTGAGAGACTTGGCTTTGGGGATTTTTTCTTTAAGGCTATTAAGACTCTCTATACAAATGGTAACAGCTCTATCAAATTGAAATATGGCACCTCACCTAGATTGGAGTTAAAAGAGAGGAATTAGGCAAGGTGTTCCTATCTCTCCGTACCTGTTTTTATTAATCACCCAACTTCTTACAAATGTTTTAAATAATAGTCCTGTACAAGGTATTTCCATAGCTGGTAAAGAAATTATTATAAGCCAGCTGGCTGATGATACTACTGAAAGATGCTAACCATGTTCCCATATCGATCAATGTGATACAATCCTTTTCCAAAGTGTCTGGTCTATATCTTAACATTAATAAATGTGAACTCATGGCTGTCAAAGATTGTGTGACACCTTCATATTATGGTATTTCAGTAAAAGAAGAACTTACATATTTAAGCATAACCATTACAAAGGATCAGAAGTCTAGAGGCTTACTTAATTTTAACACCTCTTATTAAAAAAAAACAGAAGAAGCTAAATCAATGGCTACAGAGGGACTTATCTTTAAAAGGTAGAGTCCTAATAACCAAGGCTGAAGGTATCTCTAGACTAACACATGGCGCTCTATCTTTATATCTTGACAGTAAAATAAGCAAGGAGATAGACCAGATGCTTTCAACTTTCTGTGGAGAAACCGTATGTCACGCCCTGACCTTAGATATCTTTGTTTTCTATATATTTTGGTTTGGCCAGGGTGTGTACTCTAGTATTGAATGTCTAGGGTTTTGTAGGTCTAGGATTGTTGTAGGTCTATGGTTTTTTGTATTTCTATGTTGGCCTGATATGGTTCCCAATCAGAGACAGCTGTTTATCATTGTCTCTGATTGGGGATCATATTTAGGCAGCCCTGTTTCCCACTTTCTGGTGTGGGATCTTGTCTACAGTTAGGTGCCTGTGTGCACACTAGAAGCGTCACGGTTCCTTTGGTTGTCCCCCCCCAGTGAGTTTCAGTTCATAAAAAATATGTGGAACTCTATTCACGCTGCGCCTTGGTCTCATCATTACGACGATCGTGACACCGTACCCATTACATTAGGATTACTGTTGTAATGAACACGAGAATGGGGGGCTGAATTATCTGGACTTTACTACCTTAAATAATACTTAAGATCAACTGTATAAAACAATTCCTAAGAAGACCCACTTCTATCTGGAATTGTATTCCTCATGTCTTCTCTACTTTTGGTGGCCTTAACTTCATGTTGGTTTGCAATTATAATATTGACAAAGTTCCAGTGAAACCTTCTGCATTTCATCGGCAGGTTTTCTTGTCATGGTCTTTAATTTATAAGCATACTTTTTCTCCACAGATGAAATATATATGGAATAATCGGGATATATTGTATAAAAATACTTATTTTTTTAGAATATTGGTTCTGAAATAATATCCTATTGGTGAGCCAATTGGTAAATGCAGAGGGGGTCTTCTACTCAGTTATAAGGAATTCTTATCACTTTACAAGGTCCCTGTAACACCTAAAGATTTTGCAATTGTTTTAGATGCCATTCCCTCAAGTGTTGCTCTATTATTCAGGAACGTGCAGAGCCTACCTTCTATTGACTCGTCAGTAAGAAAGATTAGTTTCTCTTTTGGTCCATTCAACAACAGAGCGATACGACCCATGTTGTATCTATCTATACACCTATCTATACACCTGTGGTAAACTCAATTGATTCGACATGATTTTGAAAAGGCACACACCTGTCTATATAAGATCCCACAGTTGACAGTGTATGTCAGAGCAAAAACCAAGCCATGAGGTTGAAGGAATTGTTCATAGAGCTCCGATAGAAGGATGGTGTCGAGGCATATATCTGGGGAAGGGTACCAAAAGATGTCTGCAGCATTGAAATTCCCTAAGAACACAGTGGCCTCAATCATTCTTAAATGGAAGAAGTTTGGAATCACCAAGACTCTTCCTAGAGCTGGCTGCCTGACCAAACTGAGCAATCAAGGGAGAAGGGCCTTGGTCAGGGAGGCCACTCTGACAGAGCTCCTGAGTTCCTCTGTGGAGATGGGAGAACCTTCCAGAAGGACAACCATCTCTGCAGCACTCCACCAATCAGGCCTGGTAGAGTGGCCAGATGGAAGCCTCAGTAAAAGGCACATGACAGCCCACTTGAAGCCAAAAAACACCTAAAGACTCTCAGATCATGAGAAACAAGATTCTCTGGTCTGATGAAACCAAGATTGAACTCTTTGGCCTGAATGCCAAGCGTCATGTCTGGAGGAAACCTGGCACCATCTCTACAGTGAAACATGGTGGTGGAAGCATCATGCTGTGGTGATGTTTTTCAGCGGCAGGGACAGGGAGACTAGTCGGGATCGAGGGAAAGACGAATGGAGCAAAGTACAGAGAGATCCTAGATGAAAACCTGCTCCAGAGCTCTCTGGACCTCAGACTGAGGCGAAGGTTCACCATCCAACAGGAAAATGACCCTAAGCACACAGCCAAGACAACGCAGGAGTGGTTTCAGGACAATTCTATGAATGTCTTTGAGTGGCCCAGCCAGAGCCTGGACTTAAACCCGATCGAACATCTTTGGAGAGAACTAAAAATAGCTGTGCAGCAACGCTCCCCATCCAACCTTACAGAACTTGAGAGGATCTGCAGAGAATGGGAGAAACTCCCCAAATACAGGTGTGCCAAGCTTGTAGTGTCATATCCAAGAAGACTCGAGGCTGTAATCGCTGCCAAATGTGCTTCAACAAAGTACTGAGTAAAGGTTTTAAATTTGTATTCTAAAAACCTGGTTTTGCTTTGTCATTATGGGGTATTGTGTGTAGATTGATGAAGGAAAAAAAGCAATTTAATCAATTTTAGAATAAGAATGTAACAAAATGTGGAAAAAGTAAAGGGGTCTAAATACTTTCCGAATGCACTGCACATTTGAATGGGGCTAGTGAACAGCTGGGCTAAACAATAAATCTCTATGGCAATGGCTAATGGTTGACCGCTAACGGTTAGGACTGTTTGGCTAGCAATATTTGATGAGGCGAAAAGTAGGAAATTACTTAATAACATGTAAGCATATAAAAACATACAGAAACGTAAATACTTACAGATGGTGCCAGCATAAGGGCTATCAAATACAGGATGAAGAAGGTGGGAACTTTTAGGTAACAACAACCAACTGCTTTCTGGATTCTTCATCTTCTCCCATCGCAAGCACAGGAAGTGCAGCAGGATCCTGGATGTAACTGTGAGTCGGATCCTGGATGTAACTGATTTGGATACTGGATGTAACTAAAGCTGGATGCTGGATGTAACTCTGAGCTGGATGCTATACTGCATTTTACATCCAGCTCAGAGTTACATCCCCTACTGTCTTCTCCCCTTGTGAGCACAGGAAATGCAGCTACAAGCTGCAATTTAAAGACAGTCCACTAAAGGGAATAAAACACCATTATATGGTCCATGACACCATTACTATTGCTCTCTACACCCTCAGACTTCCTCTGAATAAATATTGTGTTCATTTAATAAAGTACACAGAAATATTACATTTTTGGAATCCTGCTAAAGAAGAGTGAAAGTTCATACTCCTAGATAAACATTTTCAAATAGGACCAACAGTAAATCTAACAGTGAATCCCAAACAACAAACAGTATAAATAACAGTATAACAAAATTACATACACAATAACATGACAAATCACCATGAAACATTATCATGGAAATAGTGCATACAACTACAAACACTACTAAAATAGTCCATCAAATATCCCCATGAATGCCTCCACTTCCTTGCTGTAATCCTCTCCCTGGAGCCTGCAATGAAGATTAATGCTGTCTGTCAATGATATAAAGTTAATTCATAATCATGATTTAAGTTAGTATGTATTAAAAAAGTTAAGAAAATTAAATATTATTTCTCTATAGTCCCTCCTTACCTTTTGCCAGTCACAGTGTCATTGTTTGGGGTAGTCGTCTTTGAGAAGAAATCAAACCGTTGTCCCAGGGGGGGCAAGCTAGTGTCAGTCTGTTTTGGGAAGGAGGGTGGTGCTTTCATGGGGGGTTCACTGAATGTCCTCTGCAGAGGGCAAAGATGTGTGTTTTAGACTACTTTTCAAATGTGTACTGAAACAAATGGGCTGCTAAACCTAAAACATAACATTGCTATGCCCTGCTATCTTTGATTTCAAAGCATGTGAATTGTGTGATGAAAGGTAACTTCATTCTACACTCAGTGGACAGTTTATTAGGTACACCCATCTCATAATGGACCGGACCACTCTTTTACTCCAGAACAGCCGGAATTCTTTGGGGCATGGATTCTACAAGGTATTGCATTCAAACTTTGCTCAATTGGTATCAAGGGACCAAAGGTGTGCCAGGAAAACATTCCCCACATTATTTCACAATTGGGCAGAATGGGTCCATGGACTCATGCTGCTTACGCCAAATCCTGACTCTTCCATCAGTACGACGCAACAAGAACCAGAATTTGTTGGACCAGGCAATGTTTTTCAACTCGTCAATTGTCCAGTGTTGGTGATCACACATCCACTTGAGCCGCTTCTTCTTATTTTTAGCTGATATGATTGTAACCCGGTGTGGTTGTCTGCTGCAACAGCCCATCCGTGACAAGTACAGCCGAGTTGTGTGTTCCAAGATGCCGTTCTGCACACCAATGTTGTACCGCGCCGTTATTTGCTGATTTCTGCCATTCTCCTTCGACCTCTCATAAACGAGCTGTTTTCACCCACAGGACTGCCGCTGACGGGATGTTTTATGTTTGTTTCACCATTCTCAGTAAACCCTAGACACTGTCGTGTGTGAAAAGCCAAGGAGGCCGGCCGTTTCTAATACTGGAACCGGCGCGCCTGGCACCGACGATCCTACCACTCTCAAAGTTGCTTAGGTCACTTGTTTTGGACACTAACGTTCAGTCAAACAGTAACTGAATGCCTTGATGCCGGTCTTTCTGCTTTATATAGCAAGCCACGGCCACGTGACTCACAGTCTGTAGGAGCAAACCATTTTTGTGAACAGGGTGGTGTACCTAATAAACTGGACACTGACTGTATATAAGAACAGAAGCCTTGGCTTTGTCTGCTGTCAATTTCATGTTGACCTCAGATCCAGCATTGAAATAAAGTTAACTGATACTATGGGTAGATAGTAACTCACTGTGGTCTTGTTGTCAGAGTGGCTCCAGCTAGCAGCAGCCTGGGAGTTGTGTGGTCTGACTGGGAGAGTAGTAACTGGTATCTGAGAAACAACTGGGGAGATCGACCTGAGACACACAAATCATTACATAACATTGATAATCAATGAATCAGGGTCACATTTATCAAGTATTTGCAACAGTACCAAGTTCCTTCCTACTGACGTCTCTTCAACCAGAAACCAGTTTTGCCCGCTGGGATAGACGATAGATGTTTAATTCAGTGAAATGACAGGGGTTTGACAGCTTGTGGAACTGTGAAGTCCTAGTTTGTTACGAGCTGAGCTCACCTGAGTGGGGAATTGGATGTAGTGCAGCGGGGTTTGGGCAGTAAGGAAATGGATGGTAGTGGTGTGGAGTTTCCTGAAAACATCAATACATTTAACTATTAAATAATTTGCCCCACTGAAAAAGCATGAACAAAGAAATGACATTTTTAACATTGATATGTTCAAAAATGGCTCCCTGTTAGAATACCTTTTGGCCTATCACAGTCCAGGTCCACTCCTTTAGTTTTAGCAACAGAGGTGCATGGCTTCTCGTTGGCGTGCACCAAGTTGTCATCGTCAAAATCGTCCCACTCGTCTCCCAGGTCAAAGGTCACGCTGGGGGTGATTGACGATGAGAAGAAACCACTGTCGTCGGTCAAGTCTACAATGGAACTCTGAGAGAAAGACCTGCTCTGGTTTTGGGGGGTACTGTTACCCCTGCTCTGGGTTTGGGTGGTGCTTTGACTCAGAGGGTAACTCCTGCACTGGCTCTGGGGGGTGCTGTGGCTCTGAGGGTAACTCCTGCTTTGGGGGGTGCAGTGACTCTGTGGGTAACATCTGCTCTGGCTCTGAGAGATACTTTGGGAGTAACCCCTGCTTTGGGGTGTGCTGTGACTCTGAGGGTAACCCCTGCTCTGGCTCTGGGGGGTGCTGTGGCTCTGAGGGTAACTCCTGCTCTGGCTCTGGGGGGTGCTGTGGCTCTGAGGGTAACTCTTGGTCTGGCTTTGCGGGGTGCTTTGGGGGGTGCTGTGGCTGAGGGATCTTCCATCGTAGGCATTGGGCTTCCTCCACATTGAAGTGCCTTAAAACAAAAATATGGATTGGTTATGATTATGAGAACACAGTGTCATCTGTTTGCAGTAAATTTGAAGGAAGTAGTTTACTCGAAAATAATCTGTGTGTACATTTGATTGAATCTACAATAGGTCTATTTAATGGAATCGTGGGATATAACAGTTTAAAAAAAAACAGTATGACAGTTTTTTTGTTGTAACTGAGACGTCCTACTTTGTGACTCCGTAAGGGTCTGAAGTTGAACAGGTGGTGGTTTCAAATCTCCCGTTGTCTGAGATATGTCTTCCAGGTAGTCATTATACTCTGTAGAGACACACATATGTTCAGTTACTCCTCTCAAGTGTCCATTTAGCACCCTTTCACTACCACACTGCTGTATTGAAGGTGAATGGAGTTAGAAGCCTCTAGAAGCATTTCGATACTAAACATACCATGGCCATAGGTCACAACATAAGCCATCTCTTGGGGTGTTGTAAAGTCCTCAGCTGAATCTACACTCTGTGGTCTTGCTAAAGCGCCATACTGGTTACCTTCATACCTTCAAAACAAGTTAAGAAAATATTTGGAATGTGTCAGATACAGTTTGGATTAGTAATCAATTAACTCCACGCTAATTAACTGCGTCTATGTTTTGGGTAAAGGAGGGTACGTACCTAGAAGAAGCAGGTAGGATTGGCTTAGGTGAATAAGAGAACTGTTGCATGTTCGCAGCTCCCATCCCGCCATTCATTCTCATCTAAAGGAACCAGCAACAGGGAGATGAAACATTCATTCAGGTAAAAGTTCCTCGTTCAGTTAGTCGATGACAAATCAGCAAATGATCATGAAACACGTGTCACTCGTCTCTAACTTCAATGCATGATTTATGTGATGGTATGAATAAGTATTTTGTTTTGAGCCTATTACTCTCTCTCTCTCAAATTAGAATTTTAGCCCAAAGGGGTTATATTTTAAACAACCGCTGCAGCTGTTGTCAGTTGTTCTCCCACCTTGAGGCGTTTGACTGGTGTCTCCGTCAGTGTGTCACTCCTGGTCTTCAGGTCTTGGAGGTAGGAGGTGAAACTCGAATGCTGATTCATCTGCCTTTTCAGAACCCCCGGCCCTCCATTTTTACCTGGGAAACAGATAGGAGGAAATTGAAAAAACAAATGTAATAATTTGTGAATAAACCATTTGAATGATTCTAAGTGTCAATTGAGCAATGGAGAGTTTGAGGACAAAAAACTCACAGCAGTCGTGGCCACATTGATCCTTGTTTTTGCATAAGTGGTTACATTGTCTTTTGCCTGGATCTGATTGTGAGGAATCTGTATTTCAGTGAGGGGAAAAAAAGATATCGGAAGTTGTGTTAAAAAACAACAACAGTCCTTGTGAGTCCGCAAGTACAACCTAGCAATAGCTCAAAAGTATACAAATGTAAGGTATTGAATAAGTCTACCCTTTTCTGTGGCACATGTGGATGTGGAGTTTCTCTTCTGTGTTTGCTGAGCTGTTGGCTGTGTTCTCTGTGTTGCACCCTGTGATCTCTGAGCATTAGCCTGTGCTTGCTGCATGGTGTTATGTTGCTCAGGTGCGAGTGATTCAGCTCCGTACCTCTTCGGTCCAGAGAAGAAGGGACTAAACTTCTGTTGAATGTCCAACCCCACTGAAGAGAGGAAGATCTCAATGTAGTTAATAGAATATATTCTTACTTTTCATAAATCTCAATTAAACAATTCCACTCTACTTAAACTGCCTTTTACAAGTTTGAAGCAGTTTGTAGAAATGTATTTGAACACAAATCTATAATAAAAGTGAGAGAAAAATGTCCTGATATTTAGCTGCCTGACCGTATTCTGAGCTGACCAGATTCACATTGATCTCCTCTCCTTTGGAGGCTTTCGCCACTTCGATCTTTTTTGACCAGCTTCCCGACTTCAACAGCATCAAGTCTCTGGACGAACACACAACACAGTCACTCTCCATTTCATCACTCTTTCCCTTTCTTGGTCTTGCTCTCTTTCTTTCACTGTTTTCCCTGTCTGAGTGTAAGACGGTAACACTTTACCTAAAGCCTGCAGGCAGGAATCATCAACTAGATTCATCCGCGGGACGATTTTCTTTCTTGAGCGGATGGCCAGGGGTCCAGAACATAATTAAGCAATAAGGCCCAAAGGGGGTGTGGTATATGGCCAATATACCGTGGCAACGCAGAGTGCCTGGATACAGCCCTTTGCCGTGGTATATTGACCATATACCACAAACCTCTGAGGTGCCTTGTTGCTATTATAACCTGGTTACCAACCAAATTAGCAATAAAAATAACTGTTTTGTCATACCCGTGGTATACGATCTGATATACCACGGCTGTCAGCCAATCAGCATTCAGGCAGGCCTCGAACCACCCACTTTATAATTACAAATAATTTTTAGACCACAAATTGACTGCAAGAATCCCAAACAGATATAATGTTTGATTAAAACATAATCATTTCAAACCTTGTTTACATTTGTATAAGATCACGTGTCTCTCTATTAATGGGTGGGAATACCTGGAAAGGATTCCTTAAATTAAAACCACTTGCAGCCATTTCTTGGTGTTTTTACTGTGAAAACTCACAACAAAATGAACAGATATTAATATATAGTACCAGTCAAAAGTTTGGACATACCTACTCATTCAAGGGTTTTTCTTTATTTTTTAAAACTATTTTCTACATTGTAGAATAATGGTGAAAACATCAAAACTATGAAATAACACATATGAGATCATGTAGTAACCATTTAAAAAAAAAATATATATATATAGAATATTTGAGATTCTTCAAAGTAAACAACCTTTGCCTTGATGACAGCTTTGCACACTTTCTCTCAACCAGCTTCACCTGGAATGCCTTTCCAACAGTCTTGAAGGAGTTCCTACAGACGCTGAGCACTTGTTGGCTGCTTTTCCTTCACTGTGGTCCAACTCATCCCAAACCATATCAATTGGGTTGAGGTCAGGTGATTGTGAAGGCCAGGTAATCTGATGCAGCACTCCCTCACTCTGCTTCTTGGTCAAATAGCCCTTACACAGCCTGGAGTTGTGTTGGGTCATTGTCCTGTTGAAAAACTAATGATAGTCCCACTAAGCACAAACCAGATGTGATGGCGTATCACTGCAGAATGCTGTAGTAGCCATGCTGGTAAAGGGTGCCTTGAATTCTAAATAAACCATAGACAGTGTCACCAGCAAAGCACCCCCACACCATCACACCATCTCTTCCATGCTTCAAAGTGGGAACCACACATGCAGAGATCATCCTTTTACCTACTCTGCATCTCACAAAGACACGGCGGTTGGAATCAAAAATCTAACATTTGGACTCATCAGACCAAAGGACAGATTTCCACCGGTCTAACGTCCATTTCTTGTGTTTCTTGGCCTAAGCAAGTCTCTTCTTCTTATTGGTGTCCTTTAGTAGTGGTTTCTTTTCAGCAATTCGACCATGAAGGCCTGATTCACGCAGTCTTCTCTGAACAGTTGATGTTGAGATGTGTCTGTTACTTGAACTCTGAAGCATTTATTTGGGCAGCAATTTCTGAGGCTGGTAACTCTAATGAACTTATCCTCTGCAGCAGAAGTAACTCTGGGTCTTCCTTTCCTGTGGCGGTCCTCATGAGAGCCAGTTTCATCATAGCGCTTGATGGTTTTTGCGACTGCACTTGAAGAAACTTTCAAAGTTCTTGACATTTTCCGGATTGACTGACCTTCATGTCTTAAAGTAATGATGGACTGTCATTTCTCTTTGGTTATTTCAGCTGTTCTTGCCATAATATGGACTTGGTCTTTTACCAAATAGGGCTTCTGTATACCCCCCCTACCTTGTCACAACACAACTGATTGGCTCAAACGCATTAAGAAGGAAATAAATTCCACTATTTAACTTTTAACAAGGCACACCTGTTAATTGAAATGCATTCCAGGTGACTACCTCATGAAGCTGGTTGAGAGAATGCCAAGAGTGTGCAAAGCTGTCACCAAAGAGAGCTACTTTGAAGAATCTAAAATATTACATGTGTTATTTCATAGTTTTGATGTCTTCACTATTATTCTACAATGTAGAAAATAGTAAAAATAAAGAAAAACCCTTGAATGAATATTAGTATTAATTTTTTGCTCAAACTTGGGGGCCAAATAAAAACCCCCATGGGCCAATTTCGGCCCGTTGGAGAACCCTGCCTGCAGGTATAATGCTTTATAACTTGTTATCATGTATGAACCTTTAAAACATCTTTCAATACGCTTTTAACAAGTTGTCTCTACAGGCAAGCTTTAGATAAAGTGTGTGTCTATGCATGTATCAGACTGTGTGTGTGTGTGACTCGAAATGTTCAACCTCCTATCTTACGTGAGTTTTTGCAGGAAGACCACGTTGTTGTCACAGTCCCCGAGGATCATGGTGACATAGTGGTGGTCAGGAGCAGTTCTCTTTGACAGCAGCTGTTCGTGGTTCTTCACGTTCACAGTCACGACAATCTCTGCGGTGGCGACATGGTATCTTGGAAGCTAAAACGCGAGAAATAAAAAATTTAATCACAGGTTGTTGGGGAGATGTATTAATTGATCAGTAATTGAAAAAATACTCAGCTGTAATATTAAATGATATGTGTGGAAAAAAATTATGTTTTGTCCCGACACCAAATATTGCTACAGTGATTAATCTTGATCACCTTTTCCGTTCTAACAAAAATTCAACCAAAGCAAAGGTTTTTACCTGCTCCAAACAAACTTCATACTTGGGTAGATTGATGATAGCCTCTCTGATTTGGTTTCCGAATGGAGGATGTCTGTTGACGATCTAGACAGCAAATATTTGCATTTATTGTATGTGAAAGCACTTTGTGACGACTCTTGATGTAGAAAGGGGCTTTATGAACAACATTTCAAAGACTGATTTAATTGAAACAGCATTTTTGTTTCAGTGGGTATGTCAATAAACCATGGAGAAATTGAAACAACAGGGTGTTTAAATGAATTACTTTGTTTGTTATAGTCATCTATAGAGGCTGCATGCTCACCAGCTCCAGTTCCCTGGCGTTGGTCTTCTCTATCTTACTGAAGGTGGTGAGCCCAGCGTTCACCATGGCAGCTGAAAGAGTCAACCCTGGAACAGATAGTGACGTCATCTGTGCCGTTACAGACATTTATATAATTATATAATAAATACAATCTCATTTATTACATTTCTAATTTAGCAGTGGTGAGTGCAGTGAGTGCATACATTTTCATACTGCGGGAATTGAACCCACAACCTTGGCGTTACAAGCACCGGGCTCTACCAACTGAGCCACACAGGACCACTATATTTCTATGCTCACAGCAACTATACTACTTTAATTTGTCTAGGAATAAATCAGTTGGTCAATGGATTTCTTAAAGGTCTCTGAACACAGTAACAGCATAGTAACTATTAACTACACATTTTCAACAAGCATTGACAGTATTTTTTGACATGTTTCAATGTCTTCCTACCTATTTTCTCCAGCTGCTTTGAGACGTAAGGAGAGTTCTCCCACAGCTTGGCACTGAAGCACTTGGCCAGTATCAGGGAGTTGAGCAGAGCAGAGAAGCCTGTCTTGGAGCGCTGGTTTAGAAACTCTGCCAAACCTGGTTCGTAATCAAAACATATCTTGGATCAAATAGTGTTTTTTTCAAAGGATGCTTGCTTATCAGACAAGGCTCAATGCAAATCATCTTCTACTATCAAAATGTTAAGTGATTGATGACTTACATCTGCTGATTCGGACTCCATTCCGGAAGATTCTACCGGTGTCTTGTGTGAGTCCAAACTCTTGAATTGGAATGGAGCCAAACTGGGCCTGAATCAAGCTGAGGTGGAAGACGGGTATTGTGGGAAAGAGACGAAGTTCAAGAAAATTATTTTGAGATTCACCCAAAGAGAATACATGGTGGTGTCAATGTCATCCTCCATCTTCTCATGTTGGTACACTGTACGGGCCACTGCTTGACTTACCAGTTCACCTTCATCTCATTGTTTTTGATCTTTCCCTCCATGGGATACCTGGAGAAAAAAGCCCAGATATGAGCATTTACATTTGTTGTATATGTCACTTCACCTCTTCTTCCGATGTATCATTGAATTGTACTCTAACCTGATGGTGATCCTGTTCTTGTCCTTGTTCAACGTGTTCAGGGTTCTCTTCTCGTTCACTCTCAGCTGCACGTCAGTGAACTCTCTGCCCTTCGCCATCAATTCTATCTGTGTGAAGAGCCGGCTTCCATTTCAGTGGGATTCTCAATACAAAATCTACTCAACGCATCTTTTATAATTTCCTATGTAACAAACAACACAATACAGAAACTCAATAAAAACAGTGTATGTGCATATGAGACATGCTACAGTGTTACCTTGTTACTGTATACCTACCAGCTCAGGTAAGGTCTCAGTGCCAGTCACCTTGCTGAACTGCTCCATGGTGTCAAATGCCACACAGAACCTGGCCATCAACCTGCCTGCCTCTGTAGGGGATGAGCACAATTACACATGTCAAGAAGAGAACAGACTTGAGTACAACGACTTTTCGATGCTGGAAAGCAAATGTAGGAGATATCTATATTGAATAAAACCAAACATGTACAGGGTTTGTTAGTTGTTGTACACTTCTGATTATAATTAATGAAACAAACAGTAAAAGGCCATAGTAGCCATGCAAAAAACAAAATGGGTTGCTGCTCTCAACCTGTAGCTTTGATGTTGACATCCTCATCCATGGAGACCAGACCAATGGAGGCCAGGGAGTTCAGGTTCTTCAGACAGAGCTCTGGAGCAGAGAGTATAGAGAGATATAATACAGTTAGTTACTACACAAACACATGATAGAGATATTCTGTGTTTTCAGATACGAAGTCCATATTAACAAAGAAAACACAGGAATGCCACACCTTGCAATTTGGCTTCGATCCCACATCGGTCCAAGTCGGTGGAAAAACCTGCAACAAAAAGTATGGACAGGTGTTTTCTCACGTATGATCTGCCAATGTATATCTGTGACATTTGAGAAACTGTTGTAAGGACGTAGTGAGATATTCTAAGTACATGCTATTAACTGTACTATAATAAGTTAGCATCCATGTTAACAATCTAACTGTTGACTACTGCTGAAATATATTGTTAGCATGGGTGCTAGGCTAACTTGTTCATACTGAAATAGCCGAGCATCCATGCTAACGATGTAGCTGACTGACGGGTGCAGAAATAGACTAGCATCCATGCTAACAATGCTGGCTATTGCTAATAATGACAGGGTGATGTCCAGTCTGTGTGTACTTACCGTAGTGTTTGGGGTTCTTCAGTGCTCTGATGTAGAGGAAGGTGGAGCGGATCCAGTCCAGGGCCATGTTGACGTCTGAGATGGTGTGGAGGACGATCTCAGCGTTCAGGTGCTCCACAAGGTGGGTGTGCAGGCTGAGGAGGAGGACAAAAATACTTCAACCTCAATGTGAACCACAAAGTGTATGATATCAAACAGAGATTTAAAGAAAGGTACCGGTCTATGTAGTGGAACAATCATCACCACAATGTACTGTATCATACAAATTCATGTAAAACCAAATCATATAAGCTACACTCTGAAACAAGTGTTGAGGAACTTTTACCATTTTTGAGAATGACACAAATATTAATTTCCACAAAGTTTGCTGCTTCAGTGTCTTTAGATATTTTTGTCAGATGTTACTATGGAATACTGAAGTATAATTACAAGCATTTCATAAGTGGCAAAGGCTTTTATTGACAATTACATGAAGTTGATGCAAAGAGACAATATTTGCAGTGTTGACCCTTCTTTTTCAAGACCTCTGCAATGCTGTCAATTAACTTCTGGGCCACATCCTGACTGATGGCAGCCCATTCTTGCATAATCAATGCTTGGAGTTTGTCAGAATTTGTGGGTTTTTGTTTGTCCACCCGCCTCTTGAGGATTGACCACAAGTTCTCAATGGGATTAAGGTCTGGGGAGTTTCCTGGCCATGGACCCAAAATATCTATGTTTTGTTCCCCGAGCCACTTAGTTATCACTTTTGCCTTATAGCAAGGTGCGGCAGGGTAGCCTAGTGGTTAGAGCATTGGACTAGTAACCGAAAGGTTGCAAGTTCAAATCCCCGAGCTGACAAGGTACAAAATCTGTCGTTCTGCCCCTGAACAGGCAGTTAACCCACTGTTCCTAGGCAGTCATTGAAAATAAGAATTTGTTCTTAACTGACTTGCCTAGTAAAATAAAGGTTAAAAAAAAGGTGCTCCATCATGCATGAAAAGGCATTGTTCGTCACCAAACTGTTCCTGGATGGTTGGGAGAGTTGCTCTCGGAGGATGTGTTGGTACCATTCTTTATTCATGGCTATGTTCTTAGGCAAAATTGTGAGTGATCCCACTCCCTTGGCTGAGAAGCAAACCCACACATGAATGGTCTCAGGATGCTTTACTGTTGGCATGACACAGGACTGATGGTAGCGCTCACCTTGTCTTCTCCGGACAAGCTTTTTTCCAGATGCCCCAAACGATGGGAAAGGGGTTCATCAGAGAAAATGACTTTACCCCAGTCTTCAGCAATCCAATCCCTGTACCTTTTGCAGAATATCAGTCTGTCCCTGATGATTTGTGAAAATGTATATTTGACTGTAGGAAGTAACCCATCACTATACCTGCTCTCAATAATTTCTGCCCCATTCATGAACTGCATGTACTTGTCTTTGGTGTGAGTCTTGGTCATGATCACTGCTGTTGCTGACGTATCAAACTGGAGAGGAAAATAATTCAGAGTCAAAGCCTTACATCAAATCAATGGACCGTCCACTTTCAGTGACACTGCTGCCATGGATACAGTGCCTTGCAAAATTATTCAGATCCCTTGGTTACAAAGTGTGATTAAAATCGATTTAATTGTAATTTTTGTCAAAAATCTACACAAAATACTCTGTAATGTAAAAGGTGGAAGAAAACATTTACACTACTGTTCAAAATGTTTGGGTCACTTAGAAAAGCCATTTTTATTGTCCATTAAATTAACATCAAATTGATCAGAAATACAGTGCAGACAGACGTTGTTAATGATGTAAATGACTATTGTAGCTGGAAACGACTGATTTTTAATGGAATATCTACATTGGCGTACAGAGGCCCATTATCAGCAACCATCACTCCTGTGTTCCAATGGCACGTTGTGTTAGCTAATCCAAGTTGATCATTTTAAAAGGCTAATTGATCATTAGAAAACCCTTTTGCAATTATTTTAGCACAGCTGAAAACTTTTGTTCTGATTAAAGAAGCAATAGAACTGGACTTCTTTAGACTAGTTGAGTATCTGGACATCCGCATTTGTGGGTTTGATTACAGGCTCAAAATGGCCAGAAACAAAGACCTTTCTTCTGAAACTCGTCAGTCTATTCTTGTTCTGATTAATGAAGACTATTCCATGTGAGAAATTGCCAAGAAACTGAAGATCCCACACAACGCTGTGTACTACTCCCTTCACAGAACTCAAACTGGCCCTAACCAGAATAGAAAGAGGAGTGGGAGGCCCCGGTGCACAACTGAGCAAGAGGACAAGCACATTAATTAGAGTGTCTAGTTTGAGAAACAGACGCCTCACAAGTTCTCAACTGGCAGCTTCATTAAATAGTACCCGCAAAACACCAGTCTCAATGTCAACAGTGAAGAGTTCCTGTGTCCAGTTGTCTGTGTTCTTTTGCCCATCTTAATCTTTTATTTTTATTGGCCAGTCTGAGATATGGCTTTTTCTTTGCAACTCTGCCTAGAAGGCCAGCGTCCTGGAGTCGCCTCTTCACTGTTGACATTGAGACTGGTGTTTTGCTTTACACCGCATTCAGATTTGAAAATACAGAACGGGCACTGGCTACAAATCAGGCAAAGCTAGTTGAAACGTCATAATGAATAGAACACTTTGTAATTACCTAATTTCAACTATTTTTTCCCACTGCATAGCGGGCAACTAGTTTTGCTCGCTGGGGCGGCAGGTAGCCTAGTGGTTAGAGCATTGGCCAGTAACCGAAAGGTTGCTAGATCGACAAATGTGTACAAATGTGTTGTTCTACCCCTGAACAAGACAGTTAACCCACTGTTCCTAGGCCATCATTGTAAATAAGAATTTGTTCTTAACTGACTTGCCTAGTTAAATAAAGGTAAAATATAAAAATAGGAGCTGGTTTTGGACTATGATTTGTAACATGTGGTGCTAAGGATGCTGGGACTAGAGTGCGTGTCTGCAATCTGTACCTGTGGCCGGCCTGCTCGGCCAATCATCTGCAGCATGTCGGCGTCGCTGTACTCCTTGCAGGCTCCCCCGATGTAGTGCATGGTGGACTTGATCACCACCAGGTGGGCTGGCAGGTTCACCCCCATTGCCAGAGTACTGGTTGTAACTAAGAAACCACATACACTGCCTTCAGAAAGTATTCATATCTCTTGACAGCCTAAATTCAAAATGATTTGTTTTATTTTTTAAATCCCCTCTCACCCATCTACACACAATGGCAATGCCCTCCTGCACAAAGCGAGGTCCATACAGAAATGGTTTGTCGATATCGGTGTGGAAGAACTTGACTGGCCTGCACAGAGCCCTGACCTCAACGAACACCTTTGTGATGAATTGGAACACCAACTGCGAGCCAGGCCTAATCGCCCAACATCAGTGCCCGACCTCACTAATGCTCTTGTGGACACAAAGATCAATGAGTAGATTTAGATAGCGGGAATCGATGTAGGGTTGATTGATGCAGTTGAAATTAATAATTTTAATTTTATATTTACTAAAAATAGTCAACAATGAGACCTTAGATAACTCGAGAAATCTGTCATTAATTTTGACTTTTTGCAACTGTCTAGGATGTTTGGTGCAGTATTTCTCAAGTGAAAAAATGGGGGACGAGTCGTCTCTCATTGAATGACAACAGGCATTTAATTGAAGAAGCCCTACTGTTGACCAATTGCCGACGAGGGGTCGTAGACTTCAGCTACCGACCTCGGCTTGCCTCAAGAAAAAATGTTTGTTCGAATAGCTGAAAAAACCCTAGCCGAAGTCCAAAACGAAGAAATCGCGACAAAATGTCATCACAATTTATGCACAAACTGTTTTGGCTGGGAAGCATGCGGACACCTTTATATGCTGAACACACCGCTCGCGTCGCGTGCGTTGCAAAATAAATGTACACATACATGTTATTAAATCATTGCACACACACTGCTCGAGTGTCTGCATAGCCACTTTATATGGCATTTGGCAACCAACTTTAAGGTGCACCACCGACTGGACTGGAGTGTGGACCTCAGTTCATCTTTCAATCACCCACGTTGGTATATGCTCCTAAAAAACAATGAGATGGGAGAGGCAGGACTTGCAGCGCATCAAGCATCAAAAATAGAACCAAGTTCTATTTTAGCTCCTGGCTAAGCAGACACCCGCTGACGCTCGAGCAGTGTGTGTGCGCAATGATTGAATAACATGTATGTGTACCTTTATTTTGCAAAACGTTTATATTGTAAAACGCATCGCGCTGAACGACGGGCAGACGAACGCTAGATCCACATTCGTTGCAATGTGAGAGTGCCTTTACACAGTACAGGCAGGTCTGCCATGGTGACGGTCCTAATGCTTACACAGTACAGGCAGGTCTCCCATGGTGAAGGCCTCTTCAATCACCTTCCTGTCGGACACGTCTACCCCGGCGTGGTGGAAACCAACCCCAAACGTCACCAGGTCTGGAATAGAGAAAACGCAGGGCTAGTGATTTCACATTCTAATGCAATAATAGCTATATTCAAATCAATGAGAAATGTTTGCCTACATGATACAGAAGAGAAGGAATATAAATTATTAACCCTAAATTATCCACCAACCTCTGAGTTTTGAGTCCAGGAGAGAGTTTGCATACTTCATCAACCTGCAAACAGAAGATTCCAACAATTCAATCAGATCTAACGAAACAGTAAGACATTTGTATTGAGTACCTGTACATCTGTAGAGAATAAAAAGGTAAGTAGCTCAAACCGTTGTTTATGCTCAATCCTCATGATGAACCTGGCATCCTTGGCCAGAACAGCGGCTGACTGCTGGACTCCTTTCCTTGTTGAGCAAAACTGTTAAAAAAAATAATATCCCATGTGTGAGCTATTAACAATGGCAATACTTACAAATATGGTGCTGATCATGTATACATTTCAGACACACAAAGAGAGTTCCTCACAACAAGGGTTGGTTTCTGGTCCGAGTAGGTCTGGATGATGTTGGCCATCTTGTAGTTGAGTGACAGGTCGAACTTGAACTCAGTCTGGTTGCTGCTGCAGGGGAAACCCAGCACTACCTTCCTCAGTTTCACAGGTCTGTGACTCTCATCCATCTCCAGACAAGTAGCAGGGCCTCTGGTGTCACACAGCCAGTCTGCTATCTGCCATGTCAAACCATTGAACACAGTGAAGAGGGAATTTCTTAAAATAAATGCTCTGTTTAATGATAATTGGTAAATAGCAATACTTCCAAGACGCCTCCTCCTCTCCTTCCCTATTTACTATTCCCTTAATCTTTCTGAAGGAGACAGGACAGGACAGATAAGAACAACATATGGAGATCAGTGGAGGCTGAGGAAAGGACGGCTCATAATAATGGCTGGAATGGAGTCAATGGAATGGTATCAAATATGGTTTCCATGTGGTTGATACCATTCCATTGACTCCATTCCAGCCGTTGCTATGAGCCGTCCTCCCCTCAGCAGCCTCCACTGATGGAAATCAGTGGTGTAAAGTACTTAAGTAAAAATACTTTAAAGCACTACTATCTGTACTTTACTATTTATATTTTGACTCTTTTACTTTACTACATTCATTAAGAACTTCCTTTTTACTTCATACATTTTCCTTGACACCCAAAAGTACTCGTTACATTTTGAATGCTTAGCAGGACAGGAAAATAGTCAAATTCACTCACTTATCAACCAAACATCCCTGGTCATCCCTACTGCCTCTGATCTTGTGGACTCACTAAACACACATGCTTTGTTTGTAAATTAGGTCTGAAGGTTGGTGTGCCCCTGGATTTCCATAAAAAAATATAATGGTGCCACCTGGTTTGCTCAAAATAAGGAATTTGAAATGATTTATACATTACTTTTGACACTTAAATATATTTTAAACCAAATACTTTTAGACTTTTACTCAAGTAGTATTTTACTGGGTGTCTTTTACTTGAGTCATTTTCTATTAAGGTATCTTTACTTTTACTCAAGTATGAGAGTTGGGTACTTTTTCCACCACTGATAGAGATGCATTTATCAAAAAGGGAAAGAAGGACTATAGTGAAGGAAACCTCTTTAGAGTATTAGAATATGACCAAAGTGTGTCATGACCCCTCTTGGCCCCTCAGCCACTTACATCCTTGATATTGGGGATGGTGGCGGAGACAGCCACAAATCTCATGGAGACGTCCTCCTGGGGGTTCTCTGCTGCACGGAAGGCATGGACCGCCTTCATCCTGCTCACCACCACCTCTAGTGTCGCTCCACGCGTAGTGTCTTTCACCACGTGCACCTAGAAACACAGCCAAAATGGAGTATATTTAGTTGTCAATGAAACACATAACATAATACTAGACAGATATGCACTAAGTACAATGTCAAAATAAAAAACAATAGAACACAATCAGTCTGTCCAAGCTGTTTCGGAGTGTTATTTGACCAGGTCTACGGTTGCAGTGATACCTGAGGGAATTTTTAACAGAACATGAAGTAGCTACTTAGACATAAACACTGACCTCGTCAATAAGGAAAAGCCGGACCAACTGCAGCAGGCAGTTATCCCTCCACTTCCTGGTCATGCTGTCCCATTTTTCCTGGGAGGAACAGAGACATGCGTCTGAGCTTTATCGAGAACTTGTTAAATGAAGTGTTAAATTAACAGTTGGTCAGTTATTGTTTAAAAAAAAATGAATCTTCTAATTAATTATCTTGATATAACACAATTCATCCACGCGCCCTCAATTTAAAAAAAATCTATTCTCGTATACCCAAGCCCTGTTTGCATGACAAACATGGGAATCCTGTCTGCTTATTCTTCAATGGATGGTTGCTATGGTCACAGGATCAGCCACATCATTCTGCTACATATCACACAGAAACAAAATGGCTGCTAATGACGTGCTTTAATGCAACATGTACACTGGGATACATTTTCACTTACAGGTGTGGTCATGATGATATGGGCGTCCTGAATCTCAAAGAAGTCGTCGATCTCTGTGTCTCCGGTCAGCTCCTTGCAGCTCAGGCCCAGAGGCTCGAATTTCTTCTTCCAGTCCTCAAAGCGCTGGCTGCATAGAGCTTTGATGGGGGCCACTGATGAGAATAACACTACATTTAATAAATACTTAAAATACAACATATACACTTTGAACACTGAAAGTCTGAATGTAATCAGGTCAAAAATGACATAGGTTAGCTAGCTTAACCCATACAGTAGCTTTAACTGGCTCTTGGTGTTTTAGATTGGCTGTTGATGTCTTAGTACATGTAATTTATTGCTTTTTAAAAGGATACTAAGAAATGGGTGGTCCTGATGTGACATTACTTACTATAAACAGCTTTGACGTTTCTCCAGGGCTCTGTGGTTTCCATCAGTAGGCGGATGATGGCCAACTCAAAGAGCACTGTCTTACCAGAACCAGTAGGAGCACAAGCCACAACATTCTTTCCTGTGTAAAGAACCTGCAAAGAGCATTTTGTTCCAAGAAATTAATCACAGATATCGTTTTGATGATTAAGGTTGAAGATGGAATAAAGTGTAGATGCACTTACATCATCCAGGGCTTTGGATTGGACGTAGTTGAAGTAAGGGAACTCTTTGAAGACAGATCTGAATTTTGCATCTGTGTTACTTTGATTAAGTATACAAACATATTCCAACTAAAATAGATTTGTAGATTTCGTTAAGATTAATGTATTTCAGCAGTAATTACTTTGGCTAAGGGTGGGAAAGGATACGGATTTCAGAGACAGGTCGGAGTATCCCAGGCCCAGAAGTACCTGATATGAAAACAATATATCTGTATAAATGTATTTATATTTCAATATCCAAACCAATTCCAGTCAAAGTGGGAGATTATTGGCCACCCCTAGTGGTAATTGTGTGCTATTACAGCCAAGAGGGCATTGGTAGGGCTCACCTCGTTTCACCTCATCAAGCCCTAAAGAACAGTGACAGCTGCTGCCATGACCATTAAACCTGAGTACATTCTTCAGCTACAACACATCCTAGCAATATAATATAAATAAATATATATAACTACCGTTCGAAAGTTTGGGGTCACTTAGAAATGTCCTTGAAAGAAAAGCAATCTTTTTGCCCATTAAAATAACATCAATTTGATCAGAAATAGTGTAGACATTGTTAATGTTGTAAATGACTATTGTAGCTGGAAACGGCCGACTACATAGGCGTACAGAGGCCCATTATCAGCAACCATCACTCCTGTGTTCCAATGGCACATTGTGTTAGCTAATCCAAGTTCATAATTTAAAAGGCTAATTGATCATTAGAAAACCCTTTTGCAATTATTTTAGCATGGATGAAAACTGTTGTTCTGATTAAAGAAGCAATAAAACTGGCCTTCTTTAGACTAGTTGAGTATCTGGAGCTTCAGCATTTGTGGGTTCAATTACAGGCTCAAAATGTCCAGAAACAAATACCTTTCTTCTGAAACTCATCAGTTTATTCTTGTTCTGAGAAATTAAGGCTATTCCATGCGAGACATTGCCAAGAAACTGAAGATCTGGTACAACGCTGTGTACTACTCCCTTAACAGAACAGCGCAAACTGGCCCTAACCAGACAGAAAGAGGAGTGGGAGGCCCTGGTGCACAACTGAGCAAGAACATTAGCGTGTCTAGGTTAAGAAAAAGATGCCTCACAAGTCCTCAACTGGCAGCTTCATTAAATAGTACCTGCAAAACACCAGTCTCAACGTCAACAGTGAAGAGGCGACTCCGGGATGCTGGTCTTCTAGGCAGAGTTCCTCTGTCTGGTGTCTGTGTTCTTTTGCCCATCTTAATCTTTTTATTGGCCAGTCTGAGATATGGCTTTTTCTTTGCAACTCTGCTTAGAAGGGCCAGCATCCCGGAGTCGCCTCTTCACTGTTGACATTGAGACTGGTGTTTTGCAGGTTGAGGACTTGTGAGGCGTCTGTTTCTCAAACTAGACACTAAGGTTCTTGTCCTCTTGCTCAGTTGTGCACCGGGGCCTCCCACTCCTCTTTCTGTCTGGTTAGAGCCAGTTTGCGTTGTTCTGTGAAGGGAGTTTTTACACAGCGTTGTACGAGATCTTCAGGTTCTTGGCAATTTCTTACATGGAATAGCCTTCATTTCTCAGAACAAGAGTAGACTGACGAGTTCTTTGTTTCTGGCCATTTTGACCCTGTAATCAAACCCACAAACGCTGATGCTCCAGATACTCAACTAGTCTAAAGAAGGCCAGTTTAATTGCTTCTTTAAATCAGAACAACAGTTTTCAGCCGTGTTAACATAATTCCAAAAGGGTTTTCTAATGATCAATTAGCCTTTTAAAATTATAAACTTGGATTAGCTAACACAACATGCCCTTGGAACACAGGAGTGATGGTTGCTGATAATGGGCCTCTGTACGCCTATGTAGATATTCCATTAAAAATCAGCCGTTTCCAGCTACAATAGTCATTTACAACATTAACAATGTATTTCTGATCAATTTGATGTTATTTTAATGGACAAAAAAACATGCTTTTCCTTCAAAAACAAGGACATTTCTAAGTGACCCCAAACTTTTGAACGGTATATATATATATATAACATTTATGTCTGTGCTGTACTACCTTGTATCTGAAGGGGCTGGGGTGTCATGGGGAGGACGTTAGCCCTCTTGGTGCCCTTGTCCGGTGTATGCGGTGGGGGTCCCCGGGCTGCAGCCGGACCCAGCCCGCTGAGGGGGCTGGGGCCTGCTGCTGACTGTCTTGCCAGTCGAGGCTCTGTCGCCATGGAAACCTGGTTGAAGGTTTGCTGCTCTCTGGGTCTTGTCTGGCTGTGGCGGGTGTTCAAGTCTGCACCACTGTTCAGCACCTGACCAATGAGAGGTTTGAACAAACTGTAACGAGAACGAGATGATTTCATTAACGGGCAGATAGATCATAAGTGCTTGCAGTAATATCCCACATATTATGATGTAACTAGTACAGCCATATCTTTGATAAAGAAGATTACATTTCAGACGGGCTTTGCCAAATGTTCGATAAAGGATTTATTTGTATTTTTTTTTACACTCATTACATTGCAAAACAATAGTATCTGAATAAGACACATGATTGGAGAAAAAAAAGACAGCAACTGACATTTACTATGTATTCTGAATGCAAAGTATACACACTCATTAGCTTAATTTGAATGGTTTACCTTCTCCGTACAGGTGGGCTTTGGCTGAAGTCCAGAGGAAAATGTTTCTGCTCCAGCGCATGACCAGACTCCTGTGGGGTTTCAGTTCGACCTCTGCTGACCATTGTGGAACACTGAGACTTGTTCATGAAGTCTTCCTGAGACCAGAGAGCACACCCGCCCTGGCCCTCAGGTTCTTTTCTTCCATCACTGGTAATTTCATTAAAATCTGTGTTATTTTGTATGAAACCATCACTGCCGACTGTTCTTTTCAAAGGGGGAATGAATTTCTTGGACCTCTGAGAGAAACCTGATTTGGAGATGATAGAAGACATGATGATGTAATGACTGACAGGGACTGACATGACTTGAAACAAAATCCTGACTCCTAGGGCCGGTGTCAGACCCAGATTAAGCCTCGTCTTAAAGAAAAAAATGATGGTAAATGCATTTTAGTCTAGGACTATGCTTAATCTGGCTCCGGGAATCTGGCCCAGATTGAATCACCTCAAATGTAACTTACTGAATGATGAAAGATCCTCTGCCTCTTTTTGGATGTCCTGAGTGGCTGGAATCTGGGAGAGGGATGGAGGGGGTTCCAACTGCCAAGAACTCTGATCTTGACAAAGTGGCTTTCTGGAGACAGGACCAAAGCAGGAAAAGGGTTGAGCAAGCGTCCTCCATAACAAGAGCACCGTTCCTAGCTAAATATACATTTTGGAGGGAATGACTGTTAAGATGCAGGTTGTTTCTGACAACTCACACTTTGTGGACAACTGGCCTCTCAAAGAACAAGTTATCCAGGGACAAAGTACATTCTTCTGAGTCCAACATCTTGCCAGTTCATGTAACAGTCATCTATAGAATTACAAAGTTAGATGTAATCATGGTATATGCAGCTGACACATGGTATATGCAGCTGACACCTGACAGCCATTTCAGGGAGATGTTGCCACAACATGAGTCTTTGTAGGTTCTGCCTTGGTTTGCAGCAACTGGGAGGGATTGAATCAGTAGCCTGACTAGACCTCATAAAATATCGTCATACTTTAAACCATAAATCGTTTTTGTGCTAAGGCCTCAGGTTGTTTTCAAAAGGTGTTGAAGACACTAACATCAGATCAACGCAAGATGGCAGTCTTGTAATGGACCTAACAGTTCACTAGCTAGCAAGCTAACGGTAGCGAACTAGGCATGCTAGTTCGCTCGCTTACATGTAAGCGACTTATTTGACAAAATAACAGTTTATTATGACCATACGGATGAGAATATGTTAATTCGTATTCCATTTCAAACTGACTAGTGGTGTGGAAATATATAATTCCGGTTGCTAGCTAAGTAAAGTACATTTTAGCCTACCAATTTCGATGTGGGCTAGCTAACTAGTCTTGAGCCTTGACTCCCAATGCTCTTATCTTCTCTCCGTCCGGGAGTTAGGTCAGCTCAGAGGATTCAAACGATGCCTAACTAGTCATTATAATTCATATATCGTAAGGATTTATTTATAATCAAGCCGCTCAATAATGTACGATAGCTAGCTAGACAGTTCGGTTATGTATCTGACAACTAGCTAAACTAAGCTAGGCTTTGAGCTAGCCAGCTGGTGATTGTCAGCTTGATTGATGTGCTGCGGCTGCCTCTTGACGCCAAAACGACGGACAGGTTTCAAAACAACCTGCTGTCAGATATAGCCTACACATTCGGTACATTAACATGTGTATGGTATTTCAATATCCTATAAGATTATGGGTGGGTGGGGGGACATAATGTTGAACAGGTAAGAAAGAGTACACTCAGACACAACTGACTGTAACATTAAAGCCACAGTCTGGGATTCGGAAAAACAATTAAATCGACGCCCCGCCACTTGTCTTGTTAAACAGCGGAGGAATGGGGTGAAGAATTGTAACCACTTTCAAATTCATAGGCTGCGAGGGCCATCCATCATGATCAACATTATCCTGTTTTGAGGTATACAGCATTTGTTTACAGACAATGGAGTAAAACAAGCTTTTATTTTGGGTTCTGGTTGTGTTCAACAGTTGAACTAAGCTCATAAGGCATTGTTATAGGCCTTTATATCATGTCCATAAATGGATGTACAAATCGCAGGCTGTAGTTTTAATTACTTAAATGGCAAATATGACAGTCTGCTTGTACGCATTATGAGGTTGCTACATCTAAAAAATAAAACGAGAAAATAGATTCGTCGGTATTGCTAGTAATCTTGTGCTATTATATTGAGGAGTAACTAACTGTATGACCCCCAAGGTGTTCCCAAACACCAAGGTGATCCAGACAGAGGAAAAGAGAAAGAAAGACATATCTACATCGAATGGAAATTACCATCTAACATGTCAATTTATTATATATAATTCAATTTAAAGCCGACTATCAGTATCATTCACCCAATCTTCCGCCGATAACTAGGTAGACAACTCGAGATTTTTTATGCTGTCTATCTGGGACAAACCACTTTTTCTTGTAGGGGAAGCTTATCACGGTGACACAAAGTCAAGGAAAGCTCACGGACGTATATTGAAATCATGAATTACACTGTGAATTATATAATATGTTAGTTGTCCTAAACTGGAAAAATGTTGAGCAATTAAAATGTGCATTTGCATTAATGCAGTTGTTTTGTTATTGTGTTCCCTCTCACAAAAATGGTTCAACTTACGTAGACCATCAAGGAAAATGGCGACTGTGGAATGGCTGGAAGACGAAAGTGAGCAATAATTCAATGCAACGATTAAAGTGCATATCGTTTGCATTTGCATCGTTCTTCGGTAACGTTTAACATCTTATCTTACGACATTGTCATCTTTCGGTATTGTTGAAACATATCCGTTTTTTTTGTGTGGTCTTGGTGGGGGTTTTGGTATGGAACAGTATGCACTGTAGTAGGCTATTGCAAAGCATCCAACAACAGGATGATTGAACGAGAAGTAAAAGCACCTTTGGAGCTTTTGGGGGCTCGAGGAAGACTACAATTAGCTCGCTATGTTTGTGCTTTTGAAATCAAAGATTGCGTTTCAATTTGTTTTTGCATAGGTGGGCAGTGCTGCATCACATAGCTAGAAAGTTTGTAGCTACCATCGAATACAGAACTGTCTACTGCGGTTTCCACTAGCTGGCACAGCCACAAACTCAAAATTGACTATATCGTAAAAATTCAACAATTAGCTTTTGGTCAAAATGTAATGTTAGGATTAGGCCCAAGTTTAATTTCAGGTTAGGCATAAGGTTAGCAGTGTGTGGTTAACTTTAGGTTTAAAATAAGATTTTAAGAAGATACATTTTAAAAATAGGCGGGGTTTATGACTTTGTGGCTGTGCCAGCTAGTGACGACCGTCTGTCTACTGCTCATCAATAGTCATAACGTTACCCATCGGTCTTGAGTAAGGGGTGATCGACTAACATTTTATTGTAAAGCATATTCTGATCAGACATGTATGTATTTATGGCATGCTTGACAGTTGTCTTTAAATTGTTATACCCATACCCATAGCCCACTCATTGGTCACGTTGATGAAAATGCTCATCTTTTCTATTATTTTTTTTTTCATATAGTGTTGTGGGGATTCAAATCCTCATGGGTTTTTACCTATGTATGTTATTTTAAATACTAAATTGAAGTGAGACCGAGGGGTGAATCTCAGTAGTATAGTAGCTTCATCTCCATATTTTCTCTGTACACATGTGAAAACAGACATTCTGATGGGTGCTCACCTGGGGTAAAATCATTACGGAAACAGTTTACCATTTAAGAACCATACAAAGCAAAACCAGTTTTCTATTGGACAAATCCCCCCCTTGTTTTGTTCTGTTTGGTTCAAAGCAAATGGAATTAAACAGCAAGGGACCCATCAAGATCCTTGTTTTATTATTTTTTTTATATTTAAAATTTCATCTAAAAGTGTTAGTGTAAAGAAATTACTTTTTTTTTTTTTTTTTACAACTAGGCTAAATAACATCAGATTTCTTCCCTGTTGTAAGTGTTAACAAATGACAAAGTGATCTTTAACTACACAAATTCTACTCATTACATAAATACAGTTGAGATCACATTTTGCAGTAGCTCTCAGAAGTAATGTTGGACTGCTTTTTTGGTTATTGTTGTGAACTATTAGCAGACACCACTGGTGGTAGTAGAGAGTTCTTAAAGGAGTGGTACCATAACTGGCAAGAGTAGCCAGCTCAGATGATAGATGGGCAAAGGCAACATCTTTCTGATGTTTTCTTTTCTTTCCTAGGGTTCAGCTACTGAAATGTCTGATCTGACCGGTATTGATGAAGAGGAAAAAGATGCAGATCCTATGATGGACCCCTTAGATCTCCTTCAGGATCCAATGAGAAATCAGATGCCCTTGTTTATGGAAATGTTGGACAGACCTCAGACTTCTCCAATGAGAGAAAATAGCAGTGTCCTTGATGTTCTCTCAAACACAAATGTGTTGTCTGTGAATGGACCTTCTTCACACCAGATCTTCGAATCAGATGAGTTCAACAGCTTGTCAACAGAAAAGGAGGAGGAAAAGAGTATTACTCAGTTGAAGAATGTGCAGGACATTGACACTACAGGGATATGGGGTTTTGATGTGGAATCTTCTGAAAACTCAATGGATAATTATGAGGGTCCCCTAAGCTGGGACCCTCAGAGAGAATTCATGCAGTTTCTATGGGACAACCATGATGATTCTCCTGTGGAGGAGCCACCAAAGGCAGATCCTCCCCCAAATAGCCAAAGGAGGAGGAAACGCAAAATGGACATGGTGGTCATGGTTGATCCCTCAGAGGAACTTTACTCTGATTTGAGCCTCAAGTCAACAAAAGACATATTTGATGAGGAGGATCAAGAAGACCCTGTTCCCATCAACAAGGTCCAATTATTAAGAAAAAGCTCCAAACCTCAATCACCGACAGCGAAGAAAGCCCAGTATCCCAATGGAACTGTAGATGCCATCAAGCAACTGATTTTCAGTGCGCCAGAGAGAAATCCACATGAGCAAAGCGTGGCTCACAAGCTTACGCCATTGAATGGGAAACCGCAGACAGACCCTTGTTCAGAGGAAGAGCCATTGTTTTTTCCTTGCACAAAATGCAACATCAATTTCAAGGAGAAGAACCATTTGCACCGGCACATGAGGACTCACACAGATCCGCCCAGTCCTATCAACATGCCAAAGCCTTTTATATGCAGGGAGTGTGGACAGTCGTTCCGCTTTCGCAACGCCCTTCTTCGGCATATGACCATACACCAGGAGAGAAGGGAGAGACTCATGGAGGAGATCAAGGGCATGAATGAATTGAAGGATGAGGGCACAGATGCAAGGCTACAGTGCCCCCAGTGTGCTTTTGGAACAAATTGTCCAAATACTTTTATTCAACATGCTAAGACTCATGAGAAGGACAAGCGGTACTACGACTGTAAGAAGTGTAACTACATGGCTGTGACAGTGTTTGAACTTGAGAGACACGTGAACAAAGAGCACGGTCTCTGTAAAAACCAGGAAGAGCCGCCGGAGAAACCCAGTGTGTTAAAGTCAAAGGGAGAGGATGAAACGCATCATTCTTACTCCTGTAACTGTTGTTCTTATGGCACCTCAAGCAAAAACGTATTCAAAAATCATCTTGCGATTCGTCATAATCAGACATACGAAGAATATGAAGCTTTGCAGTGTAGAGAAAGAAAGGAGTATGCACAACCACCCTCTGAGAAGCACCTCCCCATTAGGAAATCCCCAGTAGTAGATTCTTTTACTTCAGAGCTGACATCCAAATTCTCTGTAAAAAAACAGGCTTTCAGAAAAAGAACAGATTCCCCTTGTGATTCAAATGACATTTCCGATCTTTTCAAAAAGGATAAAATGGTTCACAGAGCACAAAGGGGATTCAAGTCTCAACCCACAGAGTCAAAACTTGACAAGTCAATAAATCATCTGCTGTCTCGACAAAGTGACAAGCAGAGGAATGAAAAAATTGATGTCACCACAGGTTTTTCTTTTATCGAGGACAGAAACGGGGACACCAATGATCATGATTTTGGAAGAACATTGTCAGGAATTTCAGAAAATCCAAATTCTTCCTCTAATAGCCACAAATATTTATTGGCATCTAAGTTGGAGAATAATACATTAAATTCTGTCTGTGAAAAGCCCATTCTGAAAAAGTACCCCTCCAAAAGAAAAATGTCCACCCCTTATCGCAATACTGTTGACCAGGACTCTTGCTTCATTTTACCCCAAAATTTGCAAAGTCCAAAGATGCTAAATATGATGGAAGATGAAGACCGTGATGATAAGGATGTGTTCCAGTATAGTGACTATGCCACAGATGCCAACACTAAACTTCTTGATAAAAGTGAAATCAAGCAAGATAAAGCGTACATTGTTAATTCCTTTAGCAGAAGAATGTCTATGAGGGGAGTCCTTGAATCCTCTGGAGACATGATTGAGAAAGGTCAAGACGGGCAGTCTCAGCAGAAGCTTGTTGTCAAGGAAGAGTGCATCGAAACACATATTTTTGGAGAGACCCTTGCACCTAACTCAGTACCTCTAAGTGAATCCTTTTTAGATCCTGATTCGGAAGGTGGTGGGGAGCGGAAGACCTGCCCTTACTGTCCTGCAGTGTTTGAGTCAGGTGTGGGATTATCCAATCACGTCAGAGGGCATCTTCATCGGGTTGGACTGAGTTACAATGCACGCCATGTGGTATCAAGGGAGCAAGTGGCTTCTCAAGATCGGAAGCCCCGCATCCGTCGAAAGATGGTAGCAATGCAACGACTGAAAAAAGGTACTAATTTCCTTTTTTTCTATCTTATATATTTTGTTGCATGGATGGCTATATTCTGATCCTTCAATATAATGTTCAACAGTGCTGGTCACCTTCATGTTGTTATACAGATGAGCCAGTGGTCAACCATATGGCTTCACAGAAACCTCCTCTAAATAGAGATGCATATGGTTTTTATTAGCTACATTTACATATTAGTAATTTAGCAGACACTCAAATTAGCTATAGCAAAGTCAGAGCTAGTAAGGGGGAAAAAAGTACTGTGCAAGTGTTTACTTCACAAAAGGCTTTTTTTTTTGGGGGGGGGGGCTGTGGGATTATTAACTTTGAAGAGGTAGGGTTTCAGAAGTTTTCAGAAGATGGGCAGGGACTCTGCTGTCCTAGCTTCAGGGAAAAGCCTGTTCCACCATTGGTGTGCCAGGACAGAGAAGAGCTTGGGTGGAGAGCAGGGGTGAGAGGGCCAAAAGACCAGAAGTGGTAGAACGTAGTGCTCGGTTGGGGTGTAAATGAAGGAAACTAAATATAGTATTGTAAGAAAAAAAATGACACACCTGGTTTGATTGGAGAAGTTTACATTGTTCAACATTTGAAATAATTTGTAGGTTGCTAATGTGTTCATGATGTGTTAATGTATCACACTCGTGTGAAATACCACACCTTGAAGTTATTACTGTAGTACTAGCCTCGCCATGACACATTTTGGCGTAGTCGGCGGGATTGGGTACACTAAGTTCTCAAACATTTGTTTTTAATTTTGAGTGGGGATGGGGAACTAATTTCTTTGGCATACAAAGAATACTTTGACTAATTATTTCTGCTGTGTTGCTATTATTTCAGCGCCCAAGTTGGGGTTCGAGGACTCTCCGGTCCGAGGGCACTCCTGTCCATTATGTGGGGACTCTTTTGATAATAAGACTGGGCTGTCCAACCATGTTCGGGGCCATCTGAAACGGCTCGGCAAAACCATCGCCACTAAGTCCAAATCCCCAATGTTGTTGCTCCGGGAGCTGATGCGTGACAAGAGAGAGTTCCAGAGAGCTCTGCAGATTCTGGGCAAAAAACGGATCCCATCCCATTCCAGAATCCCCTCAAAGCAGGCCATATCTAATCATCTGACACCTCCTAAATGGAATCCCATCCAGAACCTCTACAACAATGCCAAATCACTGGTGCCCATGTATTCTCTACCAGGGGAAACATTGGATAAGAAACAGGCAGAGACTAAGTTGGAGGTGAAAGGTTCACTCTCGAGTGCCTTGATAGGAATTCTGAAGAAGAGGAAGTGTCAGGTGGACTCAAAGTTGAGGACTTCCTCTCTAACGGCAAGAAACGCCCTGGCAGTTCCCCCCAGTACAGAGCACAGTAGAGGAGCACAAGTAAACTCAACACTCTCAAACTCTACATCAGGTAAGACCAAGGGTCAATTTAAAGTATGCTATGATGGGATTTTAACCAAAGACAAAATGTTAGCATGAAGGTGAATCCCAAATGGAGTGTGCCTGTATGCATGCAAAACCGTGGCTGATGTGGTCAAAGGTGTGATTGATTTTTGTAAATATTGTTTCACAGAGAAAGGTGAATTCAACAGGAAGGTGTGTGTCCATTGCAATGCAACCTTCCACAGCGGTGTTAGTCTGTCCAATCACTTGCGGGCATACGCAAAACGAAAGAGGACTGCCTTGTTGGAGGGAACAAGTAAGTGCCTTCCCATCATCAATGGCACATGTTCACAAAGTAATATCAATACTTCACACTGCTTACAGCCTCACTACTGTAAAGTGAACACAATGATTTCCTCAATGTCACTGCCTCACACAGACCCACTGCTTCAGTATACACATGGTCACCAGTCAATACCAAACTTACCTGAGCCTATTGTTCTGGCTTGCCCTGTTCTTAATGTTTCAGCGTATGACTGTAAACAAAGGAGGCAGAGATCGAGGCCTGGTTCCAAGAAGAAGACATCCCCTACTACTCCACACGCACCCGAGGAGATGTATAGACTAACCTGCAGGTACTCTGACCACATACCACACTGTCTATGCTGTTGGTGTAAATTATTGTATTATTCATTGACATTTTTCTGATAATAAACACTAAGATTTAAGTTGTGGCAAAGATCTAATCAATGTATTTGTAGTGACGCTTTCAAATGAATTTTAAGTTGACCAACAATATTTGCATTCAAAGAGATTTAAGACACAGGTTTTAGCTTATATTGTCTTTGAGGGCCACTTCTGATTGGGTGTCTTACTGTGCTTGGATCCTCTTTGCAGATTCTGTGACCTAGTTTTCCAGGGCCCCTTGTCGGTCCAGGAGGACTGGATAAAGCATCTACAAAGGCACATTATGAATACCAGTGTCCCCCACACAGGGGCAGGCATGAGGGAGGTCACCTCATTGCCCAAGGACCCCTCCTTCACCACCACTGAAAGACAGACCCCATCACTGGCAACTCACACTGCCTCCTAAGCCAAGGGGACCTAGTTTAAAAATTAAAAAAAAAATCACTATTTTGGTCCTGTGCGTGTATGTGTTTGTACATTAGATGTTCCTTCACAGTTTTATACAGTCATAATTGAAAAATGCTTGCCACTATTACAACACACAATTTCAGAGGAGTATGACTACCTAATCTCTTAAAACACATTAAACATTTTGGATATTGTTACATTTTAAATGTCCCATGTTACGAATATGATTCCATGTGGGCTGACTGTTTTCTTGTGTTTATGCAGTGATTAGTGTGGAACCCATTTCCAATAGAGACAACTCTTACCTCAGATTCCTAAAATTCTCTGTCCATTTGGTCAAGTTTGGAGCACCTTTTCTCTGTATGTTGATATTTACATTTATGCTACTCATGAAAACAAAAATGGGACAAATACAATTCTGTATTTTTAACATGTATTGAAATCATGATCATATTGCTACGATTTGTGTTTGTCGGGAGGGGGTTCTGGGTAAGAAAATAAATTGATAGTCAACTAATCTTTCGGTAGATTTCCTATCAATATGGGTAAGTGTGGCTTGCAAGTTAATCACAGAACAAAAAGGTTTAAAACATGGATGCCAGTTTGGTGGTGTGGCGGGGTTTCATACTGCGGTTATCTGCATATTAGGGTTTATCAGTCAGTTTTTCTTCTCAATGATGCAGTCACAGCGCTTATTGTTGCTGCCTTTCATGAATAAATGTTGCCTATATTTAATGTTTTTTAACTGTTTAAAAAAAAAAATGCTGTTTGTCTTTTTAAATAATTTATGTTTAAATGTATATCATACATATGATGCTGAAACCATTTTTGTGATGTTCTAAAAAATAAAAACAGTTTAGTCAACTGGATTGACCTGTGGTGTTTTCTTTAGCAGTGTCCCACCATTTTTTATTTTATTTTTTTAAATTTTACCTTTATTTAACCAGGCAAGTCAGTTAAGAACACATTCTTATTTTCAATGACAGCCTGGGAACAGTGGGTTAACTGCCTGTTCAGGGGCAGAACGACAGATTTGTACCTTGTCAGCTCGGGGGTTTGAACTCGCAACCTTCCGGTTACTAGTCCAACGCTCTAACCACTAGGCTACGCTGCCACCCCATTAGTTTGAAGGATGGACCGATTTGTTTTCATCCACCAACTAATTCATATCATACCTGAAACTAAACTCGTTCAGTAATTTTACGACACGTCATCTGGTGAATACATTCTACAGTGGGATACCGCAGGAGTGTACATGTGTGGGAGACTAATGCCTTAATATATGATGAACCCCTCAGCTACTTGATCTGGACCACTGAGACTCCTTCATGAAAGTTCCAACTCAATAAAAGGAATCTATATTCACAGGATAAAGGGCAGTTATTCTAAAGAAACAGAAAATAGTTCCTTTTCAAGACTGCACAATTTTAACCTTAAGTGATAGTTGGTATCTCAAATGGCTGGTTTGCATATACTGTAGATTAACTGTTGTACCAGATTAATATCACAATGGTAACCTTGACAATATTTGAAAATGGGTCAACTGTCTCTGTTACGGTTTATAAAAGGCTGTTTTATATTCCTGTGAATATCAGTCACACATCAACAATTCATTATTTTTCTTTAAAACATTTATTGTTTGGGTATTATTTTTAAATGATTGTAAGAAATTACAAAGTTGGAAAACCTGTAAAGACCATATTTCTTCAAGGAAACCAAACATTACAGTATTTCTATCCTTAAATCTCAATGAATCAAAGCAGGTGTTCTAATGGAAAAAGATAATTGTGGGAAAAACATTGCAAAATGTGCTTCAATATCTATTGAAATTAAATCAATTACCAACTGAAAAAAAAAAGGTCCAAAATTACAAATGGATGTTCTTACGTGAAAAATGTCTACATCAAACACAAAATGACTACAAGTTCTCAACTACGTGATATCTAGCTAATGGATGCTCCACACTCAAGGAAAACCGGTATTCTGTATTAGTTAAGATGATCCTGTATTAGTTTAGAGATACATACGACTGAACATCAACACTAAGGGCACAGACTATGTCCATTTGGTCTTTGTCTAGTTGATTTTGATTGGTGGTTGTTGGCTGGCCACAGCCAGTAGCTAGCAGTTCACATCAACTGTTGGTCTATTCTTCATGGCCCTCATGATGACTGTTCAAAAGGATCCTTGCCCTGAAATACAACCAATTATTTGTCATTTCCATTCAAATGAAATTAGTTTTTGTCTACAATTTATAGAATTATCACACTTTAAAAAGTAATACGAAACTTTTTGGTATTCTATAGATAAATAGCATTAGTGTAATATATAGCAAATGCCTGTTCAGATTATTTACCTCACAGAAGCTTGCATACTCGGTATTCATTCGTTTCATGGTGGCCTTCGCAAAGTTCACACTTTCCCGCAACTGTTTGGTTCTAAATTCCTTCAGTGGTAAACACAGTGAAGTCATAAACATTAAATAATAAGTACACCCACTTGTCTGTTGCAGTGAAAGAACAGATTTGATGTTTGTTTCTTTAAACAATTGAATTGACAGACAAAATTCTAAATCAAACACAATCGGCCAATTTGTCCAACTTCATGTTGCATCTCAGCTAACACTACAATGACCATTGTTTTTTGTAAGATATCTAATCAGTGAATAATGGAACACATATTATGAGGTGTGAGATCTGCCTCACCATTTTGTTCCTCAGGTGGTCTTTGGAGCTCAGGTGATCCTGCAGTGATGATGGATGTACGGAGACGTAGACTTGGCAAGGAGCACAGTGGAAAATATCTAACTTTGTCATGTAATCCTTGTCCTGCAATGCTGAAAATGATAGGGGTGAGATACAGAGGTCAAATCACAAGTGTAGGCTTAACGACACCAGGTAGTGATACGTTGTCCAAAGCATACAAGTACATTTAGAATCAATATGTTCCGTTTCTATTGAGGAAAGAAACAATACCTCAACATTGGTGAGTTTAAATTTAGCCACCTTTACAGTTGGACACAGGGGGGGGGGGGGGGTCAGGCAAGTGGGAGAATAGTAGGAGGGATGGACGCGGGAATGAATCTGGTCGGGAACAGTATGTGTGACTAGCCAGGAGCATTAGCGAGAGACCCCAGGCTTTGCACGTTAAGCTACCTCTAAGGCTTTGTCTGTTCATCTGCAGTCTATCACCTTGCCGGACTTTGGTTAACATGGCCTCCTGAAACGTAAAGAGAATTACATTTCCCTTAATTGTCATACAGATTGATAATCCTACATTTAATTCCATCTGAGAGAGAATGCATTTGCTTGACGTACATGCAAAAAGGCGATTGCCGTGTCGTCGTAGTTGTTTTGATTTTGGATGTGCTCCAGGGTCTCCCAGTGACTATTGCACTTCAGATGCACCTCAAGGGTGCTCGCTTTATGGAGATCCAAGTTACACATGTCACAGGTGAAAAAATCACTGAAAAGACAATAGAAGGGGATTTGTGTCAACTCATATCAAAGTTTATTGGTCGCGTTTGCAGATGTTATCGCAGGTGCAGCGAAATGCTTGTGTTTCTAGCTCCAGCAGCGCAGTAATACCTAGTAATAAAAATTGTATTAAAACATTATACACATAATCCAGAAAAATGTTAAATATCAGAAAAGGCTGTCAGAGACCAGAATATAAATATATATACATATAATGGTGTCAATATTATTGTGCATTTTAGTAAGGTCCTTCCAAAAAAACATGATAAGTCCCTCCAATCATTTCTTTACCTCGATATGTCCTCATTTGGGCTTCTGCTTCTCTTCTTTGTGACCTCTGAGCGTGACTTGGTTAGGTCCCCTCCTAAAAATTGACATTTAAAGACATCCTACGGTGATTTGAGGATTTTTTTTGACACACTGAATACTTCAAGTAGGACATTCAATGAGTTGGTCTTCGTGATGTCATTGGCCTCCCCCTTGCTTGAGTAACAATAGAGAACCCGCCCCCCCAGGAGACTGGAACAGGACTTAACAAATCACACACTTTCTCTATCCCTTTACAACTCTGCCAGACCATTAGCAAAACAACACAGTTACAATCCTACCTCTTCCACTAGATTCTGATTGGCCATGAATGGGGTTGGTATCCCAGTGGGACTGGGTAAACCCTGGTGGATTTCTTCTCTGCAGACAACAGAGAAACATCACCATTACAACGCTGCACTAGTGAAAGCCTCAGCAACATCTTTCTACCTTTTTCCACCAAAATAGTAACCTGACTGCTGTGAACCTCTTACCTCTTTGCCAGCTACTGTGGTTGTGGACATTTCTCTCCCATTTTCCCCCTGCTCCCAATATGCATTGGGGGGGAATAGTGGGGTTTCTGTCGTGGGCAACGGCCGTTCTGAGTGATCATGGCTGGACTGCTCATGTCTGGTACTGGGCCGAGAGGATAACAAATCCCAGTTGAAGCCATCACGATGTCCAGCTACTGAAGCAGAGCCTTGATATCCACTACTCAGGCGGCTGCTCCCTCCACTAACTCTGTGTCTGTGATGGTCTTCCCTGCCTTTGGAAGGCTCCACTTCAGAGTCTGATGATGAGCCAGGATTAGGATCATATGGGTCATAGAGCTCGGCTCTGGAGAAAAAAAAACAAGAGCATTTCAGCCAGGTCCACATTTCTATAGTATCATTTTTAAACAGGCCTTACACTTGGGTCATCGCTAGCTTCTATAGCCACAAATTCATAAACCCTGCCCAGTTCTACAATTTCTCTTGTTAAAATGTGATTTTAAACCTAAACCTAACCCAACCACAATGCTAAACTTATGCCTAACTCTAACCTTAAATTTAGACCAAAAAGCTCATTTTGACTTTGTGGCTGTGGAATCTGACTTTGTGGCTATATAAGCTAGGGGAAACCTTACACTAGGACTAGGCCATGTCTTAAATAGCCACATAACGTGCTAAGCGATGTTCCAAACAAGTCTAAATCACATTTTGCGGGAAATCCTCTGCGTGATACATTTAGAATGGATAAATCAAAAGCAAAATTGTATGTCTTACTTTTCTGAGTTGCTTGTTTGCTGAGAGTTGTAGGATCCTGGGTTTACGGTCGAGCGTCTTGTGTGGTGGGTTGTTCCTGTGTGGAATAAAATAAGCTTTGTTCATCGAAATGAAAAACATAAACAGAATGTAAGAAATAGTTTTTCTATCCCTATCAGACAGGTATTGCAAATATTAGGCCAAAGGGAAGCAGACCTACCTGCACTTCCCTGGGTTGGTGTGACGCTGTACTCGAATAAAGAAGAGATTAGGACTGATCCACTCAACACAACACATAATTGCTAACTGAGTAGCTAACGTTAATTTATCGCATTAATTATTTTTCTGACATGCTTTCTCTTATCAACAAAAAAAACACAGCAAACGATCTGTATGTTTATAATCAACCACAATACATTATTTGATTAGCTAACTAACAACTCTCAACTACTAACTAGTAAACAGCTAAATCATGTAACTTAGCAACTAGCTAGCTTGCTGGCTACAGTGGCTATGAAGTTAGTGGCTAGCCTACCTTCCATGAGCAGTGTATGTATTCGGCGGTCCATAATCAGAAAAAGAGTGATTATTTCGTCGACTCATTCTCGTCCTCCGGTAATTCACTATTAATACCTAACAAACGTTCATATGTTTTGTTAAATGACTGTCTCGTTTACGTGACTGCTGCTACCTATAAGGCTAGCAAGCGGTCATCATACTACAAATAAGCTACAGAACACAATTTTCTATTTTTACCTGCAGGGGGCAGCATTTTCCTACTGTGACAGTAGTCAACGAAGAAGCTGCTTTTAGGGTCTCAAAATGTATGATAACTGCCACCTATCGTGCTGGAGTATGAAGACTACTCTGTAATGAATTTCCAAACAACAGCTTTTTATTGATGATTCAACTTGCAAGTTGCAATGTTGAATACAATGTATGTACACTATGAATTATAGCTATAGGGTTTAAAATGACAGAGATCTCCACATGCCAAGCAGGTATTTGTGGCTTTCCTGGCTTTCTTGTAATGTGTAACTAGGAGCAGAAAGCAAGTGCCAACATGCCCCAAGTGCTGGAATTTATACCATCATCTTTGAAGAGAAATACAGAAAGTCACACACATATCTCAACTTGACTATATGTTATAGAATTACTAAAGTACTGGCAAGATAATGTTCTCTGCAAAGCCTGAAATGTCTGTGACAAATGTATCTCATCTGTCTGTGTGTCAGTTACAGGCATTGACTTCCAGATTGTATTTCAAAAGTTGTCTTCAATTGCCCTATTGTTGTGGCATGACATCCTCCCTAAAGATGTAGTGTAAGTTGTACCTTGCTTGATCATTCCCCTCAGTTAATGTAATGCACAGGTTAGAACAATATAATATAGGTCACAGTTGTAAATGAGAACTTGTTCTCAACTGGCCAACCTGGTTAAATAATGGTGGAATAAATAAAAAATGAGCAGACGCTTTTATCCAAAGCAACTTAATCATGCTAGCATACATTTTACATATAACAAACCCTCAACAAATAAATACTTTTGTACAGCAGCTTACCAATTATGTTATTCTTTATACAGATATAAATACAGATATAAATGCAGCAATGTACGGTAATGACCAATGACCATTGAGAAAGGCATGGAAACAGAGAGAATAAAAACAATAAGAAAAGTGTATCTAAGATCTAGTTTTATTGTGCCAGAAATGGTATGCTTGTAAATGCGAACAGTTCATGAACAGTACAGAAATACATTGGAAAAAGGCAATATAACAATCTTGTCCCATGTGTACACTTAATTGATGCTATTGTTGCTTAATTTAAAAACTTGTTTTGGTGTAAAACATCGCCTCCCTTTTGTCAACCCTCATTTATTTTCAAACACACGCAAATGCTTAGCATGGTCTGTGATAGAGAAGTGTAAAACAATAGTAAACATTCAACAATATAACAAAAAGCAAAGCAAATATTGGTTGGGCAAAGTACTTCCAATTTCAATCGTAATCCCCAAAAGTGAATTACTACTGAAAATAGCATTTGTTATTTTACTGAATGGTGTTGTGAATAATGACAGGTAGTGTATCGACAAACTTGAGAGCTGTTTAGTCTTTTCTTATGAACGCCCTCACTGAGAAATAGCAGCAGTTAAGGCAAAATGATGGTCCCAGGGTTAACATTATACCTGAGTAGCTAATACAATATTTGTTATTAAGTCTAAAAATCTATTACTGCTAACAATATTATGTCATAATACCCTATGAAGTACCTAAAAGCTTTTTTTATCTTGAACATTCTTAAATACTTAATGAAATTATACTTTGAAATGATATTACATTATTTATAGAGCTATACAGTCTTTGTTGAGGAGAAGCATTCGCTCTCACTTTATTAAGCAAAGAAATGTATAGGAACTACCCATATAGGGCATTGATAATCAATAAAACGTGGTTCAATATCCTGTGAAAGCAACCGCCTGTTTTACTTCCGGGTCATTTCCCCTAATCTTTTGAATGTGCTTGAAGTTACATCATCAAATTCCTGAAAACGTGATCGTTTAAGATATACCTGTATATAAAATTATATTTGTGTTTTTGAATTTACTTCTGCCATGTGCCTTTACGAAGTATTTGGCTTCAAGACCATTGCGCTACGTTTTTGCCCATTGAAGAGGATTCAAAAAGCCTACAAAAGTTATAAAAAACTACAAGGCTAGTTCCTGGTAAATAACGTGTTACTTTCATAGCGTATTGCTTCAGTGAGTAATATACATTTCAGTTAATCAATGTACCATAAGGGTTTAAGGTATCAGAAATGATCAACTATAAGCCACTCGCAAAGGACACATTGGTCTCCCTACTAATGCTCTCCTTTACCTCTACAGGCAAAGTGTCAAAAAGGTGGTCCTCTACAATGAGGCTGTTTTTACGTAGAAGGCGACAGTTCCCCAGCAGTGAGGGAAGGCGGTCCAGACAGTTCCCCCTCAGCTCCAGCTGAGCAAGATGCACCAACTGACCCACAGTCTCAGGCAGGTTGGTGAGGACATTATTGCTCAGACACAGGAACTTTAGCTTGGTGCACCTGAACAGCTGCTTGGGCAGCACCTCCACCTTGTTTGCATTGATTGCGAAGTGCTGGAGGTTCTGCAGGAGACCCAAGTCCGGCGGGATCACTGTGATGGAGTTGTGACTGACATCCAAGTGCCTCAGCTTGGGGAGGTGGAACAGCGCCGGCGGGAGCGTCTCCAGTTTGTTGTGTGAAAGGTGAAGTGACTCCAAAGACTTGACCTGGCCTATTGAGGCTGGAATGGTGATGATTTTGTTGTGCCACAATTTGAGGCAGGTCAACCTCTTGAGGTGCTGAAAGCTGATGACCTCTTCGATGGTGCGAATGTTGTTGGATTTGAGGTCCAGCTCTTGAAGGTTGGTTAAGCTGAAAATAGCATGGGGGATCCTCTCCAGCTCACAGTTGTGCAGCTCCAGATCGGCGAGGTTTGTCATCTTCTTGAGGCTGTTCAGTACAAGTAGTTTAGTACCATCGTTATGCACCACCAGTTTGATCAGGTGTGGGGACAGCTCAGTGAGGTTGGAGGGGATCTTGGTGAGATTGCTCTTCAGATATAATGTCTTAAGATGTTTCAAATCACGCATGCACTCTAGTCCTATCATTTTGTTGTTTTCTGAGCTTAAATTCCCTACTAAGTTTAGCTCCCTCAAACTCCTCAACAAATAAACCCATGCTGGGATCTCAGCGACGTCTGTGAACTTGACATGAAGGCAGCGGAGGTGGTCACGGAGAAAGACAAAGGCAGTCTGCTCAACTTTGGCAGGGCAGTGGCAGAGGTGCAGCTCCTGCAGACTGGTCATTTGGGAAACCTTTGCTGAAAACCTGACCTCAGGAATTAGCTCTAGTTTAAGTATTTCCAGGTCGGTGAGGTCAAACACTGCATTGGGGAGACCAGAAAGCATGAAGAGGTGGAGCTCCTGCTGGTCTTGGGGATTTCGGGTCACAAGCTGTCTGAGCTTCTCAAATGTCCACTCGTGGTTTAGACTGATCTCCCTCAGCTTGTTCTCGCTGACCTCCGAGAGGAAGACACCAAACCGTTTGGAATACAGCTGGTCGTACTGATCGACCATGTGCAGAAGGAACGCAAAGTCGTTCTTCACATCAGGAATGTCACTGAAGCTACTCTCCTCTCTGACTTTCTCAAATGAGTACTCTTTAAGGGGGCGCCTGAAAAGCCAGTGGAGGGAATACAAGCAGACCATCCCATAGATCAATATGAGGGCCATGTAGCTGAGGAGGAGCTTTCTCAACATGAAAGCCATGTTGTGGGTACAAAAGAACTGCTCATATCCGGTTAAGTGTTTGATTTTGGGTTCACATATGTGATGAAACTCGATGGCAGCAATAAATGTTGACGTATAGGACAGAATCAAAATAAACTTGACCGTTTTGACCACAGTCTGAGCTACATAGAGCTTGTAGATGAAATCGCTGTCCTCCACATGGGCGCGGAATTTCCGCACCTTCTCAAATAGAGCCTTGGCCTGCTCCCCATCTTTCTTGTCCAGGATAGTCATACTTGGGGCTTCAGCAACAGGCTTATCTGCTGAGAACTTGACTCCTGTATTCCCAAGCATAGGGGTAGATGAGTTTGCAGCATTTTCATCTTTAGTTTCCTGTGATAACTCTCTCTGTGCTGAAGTGGTGCCAGTCAGTCTCTGCTTGTTCTCCTCAGAATCCTCACAGGCTGTCTCGGACAAAGCCTTTGTAGTCCATGGAGACTCAAAGCACCGTCCGAGAATGGACACAAAGTGTTCAATCTTTGAGCTTGTCTTGGGGTATTTGAACCAGAAGTTACTACTGACCATAAGCACAAGGGTGTGGATGAGGGAGAGGTACGGGAAGTACTTTGAGTACCAGGGCAAGGCAATATGGTAACACATTTGGTTGACAAAGACATACTGCTGATAATCTAAGTTGGTTTGGATCCCTGTGGGCCTGGGTTGCTGCATTTTGCTCTCTCGCTTCACAACGATGGGCTGGGTGTTGTGGACCTCGTGTACTGCACTGTCTGGTAGATCTTTAGTGGCCATTGGTGTAGCAAGCACTGTCGTTATGCCAACTGCTGATGAGGCAGTTTCTTGTGGACTTTGGTATGTCCAAGAGTTTGGCCCTGCCACCGCTTCCTCCAGGCATGGAAGGCACGCCACCTGGTCCTTTGTGATCTGCATCGTCATGGCGAAGATGGACAACATGAGCATGACCACCCCCAGGTAGTCCATGAAGACGTCCCACCATGGTTTTAGGATGCGGTAGGTCGGCTGGATGTCGTTCAGCGACGCTAACTCTGTGATGGTAAACATTCCTGCAATGGAAGGAGACAGGGAATTTAGCTAATAATGAGAGCACTTATTTCAAATGATTTTCAAATCAAATGATTTTAAAAAGACACTTTTTAAATGTTTTTTTGTTCAGTAAATATATTTTTGTTGGTAGATGTTTGTACTTGGTATGGTTAAAAAGGTAATAAAGATTGATCCATTTATTTTGATAACTAATTTGAATGGCTCTCCATGTCAAAGTGTCTCATGAAAGACAATGCAGCATTAGTAATGTAGGCTTATTATATTTGTTTGATATTGCACCTCTCTTTAGATTTTGAAAACATCTGATGACAAAGCCAAAAGTCTATGTCTGATCTAGTGCAAAGAATTCCCCCCCCGGGGGTTAATTGGTTTTCCCTCACATCAAGACTAGTTAAGACATGTGGATACTGGAATGGCAAAGGTTCCTTTGATGTTAGTCTCAACCTATTGTGAGTGATTGAGGCACAATATTGTCCATCTTCAGGCTTGTTATTTTTACTCGTTATTGTTAATTATTCACTGTGTATTTATTCTTCGTGTCACTATTTATATACATAGAAATCTTTAATTGCCTTGTTGAAAAAGGACCCAGAAGTAAGCATCTGACTGTTAGTCTACACCTGTTGTTTAAGAAGCATGTGACAACTAAAATTTGATTTGAGAAGTTTAGCATGTTGGTGTGCCATTTTGTGAAGCAATGAATGGTAAGTGTGCCCAGTTTCAACATGTGGGCTCACTTCCTCTATTTGCCAGTGTTGTAACTAACTAACTCTGTTCTCCTCTCTGTTCCTTTTCCTCCAGGGCAATAAAAAATAGTTTGAAATGTTTGAAAGTTATTTAAAACAACAATGAAAATACACTTGTGTCACATTGCCCAAACTAGGTACATAATGAACACTACTGTTAATAATATGATTATTACTGTTACTACACTATTAAGGCCAGGCCCCACAGGCTGAAATGTAAAGAAACGTGATATAAATGAATATTTTCTTTACTTTATCATACTACCATCATCAACATTTTATGAATTTTTAACCACTTTTAAATGGACATCCATCATTTCAAAGCTCACTACATTGAATCACACATAATTGTAAAGCCCATTTCATAGTGAATGTTACAAACTGGACTGTATGTAGTAACTTACTTTGAAGAGATGGTGATTGGGTCAATATAGAGGGGCGGCAGAGTAGCCTAGTGGTTAGAGCGTTGGACTAGTAACCGGAAGGGTGCAAGTTTAAACCCCCGAGCTGACATCTGTCGTTCTGCCCCTGAACAGGCAGTTAACCCACTGTTCCTAGGTCGTCATTGAAAATAAGAATTTGTTCTTAACTGACTTGCCTAGTTAAGTAAAGGTCAAATAAATAAAAATAGGTGTTTCCCAAAAGTAAGACTCTTCCCACCAGCCAACTCATTTTTCTCAGCTTCAGAAGAATCTACATTCCCCAAAGTTTGTGCAGTTATCCTTAGATATATTCTCCAGACATACTCAGAGGGAATTGTTGATATGTTGTCAAAATTGTATTCTATACTGAAATAAAATATAAATTCAACATGTAAAGTGTGGGTCCCATGTTTCATGAGCTGAAATAAAAGATTCCAGAAATGTTCCATATGCACAAAAAGCGTATTTCTCTCAAATGTTGTGCAGAAATGTGATGACATCCCTGTTAATGACCATTTCTACTTTGCCAACGATAATCCATCCACCTGACAGGTGTGGCATATCAAGAATCTGATTAAACAGCATGATCATTGTGCTGGGGACAATAAAAGGCCACTCTAAAATGTGCAGTTTTGTCACACCACACAATGCCACAGATGTCTCAAGTATTCCCCTTCCAGTCATGTGAAATCCATCAATTAGGGCAGAATTTATTTATTTCAATTGACTGATTTCCATCTATAAACTGTAACTCAGTAAAATCTTTTAAATTGTTGCATGTTGCGTTTATTTTTTTGTTCAGTATTGATCAAATTTTCTTGGTTAAATTTGCTAAAAATTCATTTTATGTACATGTCTTTATTTAACTGATAAAGATGTATTTTTTAAGTATTTATTCATAATATGGTCAAAGAAAGTTTGGTCCTGGAGTGTCTTAACAAAATGAAAAAATATATATTTAGGCTGACTTCATCCAGAGTCCAGAAAAAAGTATTTGCATTCTATGAAAATATGTAAATGAGACCACCTCATTTGCATAAGGTCTCATTTGCATAACGTATACAATATTTCAGAAACATTTTAATATAAAAAGGCATTATATTTAAAAGTTGATTGTGATATGATTAAGAGAAAAAAATACCTATTAGGGTGTGGTGCCTGGCCTTAAGAGTGATTTTATTCCATACTCTTTTTCCTTGCCACAGATATGGAAACTTGATTTATCACCAATAAAACTTTAGATGATATTTGCTTTCATCAATAATTTCCGTTCATAGTTGAAGTAAATAATTACAGTAATATACTTTTGATATTATAAGCTATAGCCTATTGGCTATATTTATAGGTATGATATTATTAAAACACGCTTTAAGATAACATCCCAACAAGCCATCATCAATGACGTTTTGCATATAGGCCAAATCGAAGTGGGACGAGAATCTGCAGATGCAGCTTGTAGACAACACTCGTTCTAACAAAGAGACCAGTTGTGGAATAAACCTTGGCTACAGATTAAACACATTTACAGTCATTTAACTTATAGTAAATATTAGATACATGTTATTTCTTGCGTATTACTCTTCTGTTGTTGTCTGACTCTGAGGTCAGGTGACTTGCTGTAACTGTAACTTTTTTTTATTGTCTGTAACTCAACTACAACATGTGCCCGGAGTTGAACATTTACAGTGCAGTAACAATGTATTATCTGGCTACTTGCGTTAAATAAACTGCCCTGGGATTACCGCACATTATGAAAATCAACATCAAATAAATGTAAATTATGATTGTACAGTTTTTAAAGCGTGGTAAATCCGAGGAAAACGAGCATACTTACTATCTTGGTGACCTTATCTAATTAGATGTTCTGTACTCCATTTCCACTTTTGCGGTCCAGACAATTCCTTCTGACGATTCAGCTCAATCCATTAAACTATGGAACAAAGCTTGTGACCAAGAACATTTGTTCGTGACAATGCGAATGTCGGCACCATCCTCAATAGCAGCGGTTCTGCATACCTGAGCGTCGTGGAGAATATGCGCATAACGTCGACCACTGTACGCATGTAATTTGAAGAAAAGGGTGGTCCAATTTGAACATGACTCCGCTATTACCGGAGTTTCTTATTGGTGGACGCCACAGATCAACGTACTAAAGACACATCATTCTTATCTATCTCAAACAGCTTCACAGTTCTTTCCAGCTAGGTCTCACTCAGATGCCACCAAATTGGAAATAATGATGATAACTGGGGCACCACCGACCGCATACTGTACTACGACTTGATCGAATGTGTCTTCCGCATACTGTACTACGACTTGATCGAATGTGCGCATTCTGTTACATATTAATATAACTCATTCGGAAGCTTTCAACTGTAACCATCTATTCAGTAACTATATAATAAGTAACTCCTAATATTAAGGCTATAAATTAATACATTGTATCCGGCACATCATATCTGCTGCACCTGTAGATTGTAGGCTACACAATGTAATGTACATTCTCGCAATCTCTCTTCCTGTTTGTCTGTAGTTACGCTATATAGCCTAATTGTGAAAATGAAGACATAGGAATATATGTAGAGCCCTTGGTGAAAGTCGCTACCTCAGATGTCTGGATTTGGTTGCACACAGTACACTCTTGAGGAAGTGTCTCTTGAGTTTGGTACAGGTTCCAACTGGTCCAGGCTAGATAATATAAAAATAGTTGGCCACACTCTGCTCAATGTAACCAGAGAACTGAATAAAAATAACAGCCAGGCCAGGTTCATGAGGCCAAACAACTTTAGTCAGTGATTCTTTAAAAACGATTCATTATAATCAATGAAATGATTGTTTATTACACAGTACACTGTTATAACATATACATATTATACACTTCCTAAAGGGAGAATATGGTGACCTGATACGGATTGTGATTGTGTAACAGCAGAGATCTGATTACAGACCTGTAGATGGCGGCAGACACACAGAAGAGAAATCTGACAATGGGTCATATGGTTGGGTGTGAGGGCAAGAGCGGTGTACAGGGTTGTGGTCGTGGTCACAGCAATGGGGAATAGGTGGATCCGTTGTGTAATTAGGGCCTGTCTACGGGGGCTGAAGCAGACATACAGAGGTAACCCCCACATGTACTTAGCAACCAGGTCATTGTATTGAAGAAGGTCTGAACAGTAAATGCAAATCCAATCCCAGACAGACACACCTGTTTCCATGACAATTAATGACTAGTAAGCATCACGTGTCCCCAATCCCAGTATACCAGATTGTAATATGAGTAATAATAACACCAACTGACTACAGCTACAGCCTTATATTCACAGTCACTGATACTGTATGTCTATGCATGTTCATGTTTTTCGCCTTAGGGGGCTCGGGTGAGGAACAGACAGGTGATATATAGGCTAATGTAGGAAGACATACTGCCTACCCTGTAGGCTACACATTGTGTTTATGGTGTTCTGTGTGACTCATTGAGAGTGTTGTTTGTGTTTATCAGTGCAGATGAGATAATAACCCCTGTGGATCAAATACAGCTCCCTCAGCTGGGACTCAGAGACTCACACCACACAGTGCTGGCAGAATATGGTGCTTTCAAGACAACTGGGAACTCGGGGGAAAAAACAAGGTCAAATCATGACATTGTCATTAGTGTGTGACTAGCTATTTACATTTACATTTAAGTCATTTAGCAGACGCTCTTATCCAGAGCGACTTACAATATGACTTTGGCCTAGCTGAAGATTTTGTTGAAACGGATTAGTCTGATTAAAATTCCTTTGAGAATCTCAAGCATTCAGAGGGAATTCATCTTTAAATTATTGATATAAATAAATTACGTAGGTTGATTCATCATGAGACTTTAGTACAATTATAATATGAATTATTATTTAGCATTTGAAAACATGATAGATGATGGCCTTATCTGACATATTGGGATTTAGCTCTACTTGCTGTTGTACATGGACATGCATTCTATTTACCTACTAGTGTTCAATGTCATTGTGCAATTTAATAAAATATGTGCTGCTAACAAGGCTTGTTTATTAATTGTAATCAGTGAAATCCAAACAGCTCTAGGTGCTTGCCACAGTCGATGTAATTCAGTCATAAATGATTTGTTAAATATTGTATTTCTCTTGAAATTCTCTATCAAAGGATGTCTGGCCAAGTGAAATGACTCATTGTTTGGTGGTTGTCGAACCAGAGCTGTTGAGGTCAGTGGTACAGTGGGTGTGTGGGCGAGGGGCAATCAAGGCAATACAGTCCGAGATTGGCACAAGGATAGGGCACAGACTGGCACACAGAGACAATGCCATCCCTGACAGTTTCATAAACAGGCCTGTCTGCTCTGGCTCTTACAGTGAGACTGCTATATTGGCTACTCAGAGTTGAGTCAGTTTTTTGAATGGGGTTAAGTAGGACTATGCTTCCACTTGCCATTTAACATGTATTCTTATGTAGGCTACACGTAACCAAACATGCTATTTTTCTTTAGTAGCTGGCAGGTGGAAATATTACCAACCATGTGATGTTCCAGCTGCTCTGCTTGCAGGGGTGTTGGCTAGGATCCATTGCAGCAATAAGCATGTAAAACAAGTTTGAGTGACACAAATAAAACAAAATCCACACATTTTGTTCTCCCTTTTCACAAGTTTTGGTTTAACACTTGATCATTTGCGTAATTGTATTCACTTAAATGTAATTATGTGACTAAAGGTGACACGGTCAGGAAGTCATCTGATTTAATTAGATACGTATGATAACATAATATATAATAAGTAATACATGTCAAAAGCATTGTTCTGTGACTTGGAAGTACATTACTCTTTTACAAGTAGCCCACGTCCTCTGTCCTCATATGTCAATCGCTTTTTGAAGATCTAGTTTGAGCCTTTTGCCGTTCCGTCTTCATGTAAACACGTGGGCTAAAAAAGCCATATATAGAGGTAGAAGACGCCATTGTTCGAAACTGTTCACCACTGGCAGAAGTATAAAGAAGTAACTAACATGGCGTCGACGAGCCGGTGTGTAAACCATCTTTTCTAAACTGTGTTTGGGATTATTATGTCTTCATGTGGGGTACGATTATTGATCAAAGGGTGGGGGTGGCCATCAACACATAGAGACGTTTGTTTCTAACGCGACTCTCCGTGTTTTTCATTATAGCCGCCGGAATGTCCATACTTCTTAACCTTAACTAACGTTAGCCTATCAGAAAACTCTCAAATCAGTTTGACACATTGTATCGATCGTATATCATGTTAACTTGATCATATTGCTCGTGTAGGACGTCGTCCTCGCACATGCGATTGTCAATGAACGATGTAATGTTTTTAAAGGGATGGGTGATGTTGTCAGGCCATCACAGCTGGCTAACTCAAATTACTCTAGCTAACGTTATCTAATATATTTTTACAGTAGCAGTGTCAACGCATGACACATTGACAGTGATCTAATCATGACAAGTTATTAAGCCATTGATAATAGCTATGAGGACACTACAAGTTTATTTGGTGATTTTACCACCGATTTATTCTACCGTCAGCTGTTAACTAACTAGCTCAAAATAAATGGCTTGTTTTCGCTTGCCTAAACGAAGAGAAACCGAATGTTGACGTGCCCAAGTATCAGTAGGCATAACGCCTTTGTCAAAGGACAGAAAGACAGGGGATTGGAAGAATAGTTTGTGCCAGAATTTCGGATAGATGGCTATATGGGGTATGTATCGGTTTTGGTATTAACGTTATAGAATCGAATTGGTGTCGAGGATAACTTACAAACCGCTGGATGCCCATTTAACCGGTGGTCCCACAGGACAGTTTCGAAGCGCTTTTGGCCACATCAGCATAATTTCCGTTGGAAATTAATCTGGGTACAAATTAACACAATCTTTGGTGTCTTCTGTACTAGCTAGGTTTGCAGTACTTCCCAGTCCAGTTCTTGTTGATAGATAGATAAATATATCATGTGTATGTGTGTATATGCATTTGCTTGTGAAAATGTAAAACATTGTAACTTGTAATTTTCATAAGTGCCTTTTTGTTTTAACAATCTTAAAGGTAGCTAGCTATTTTCCTAATAATTCCCTGATCCAGGGGAAGACTGACATGTTAAACAATTTGAGCAGAATTTGAACAAAGGCCTTTAAGATTTGTCATTATCATAATTTGCCAATTCAAATGTCACAGTAAACAATCGGCTTTAACTGAAGTTAACTGGTGTATAGAATAAGTGAACTAATACCACAAACTTGACAGTAAACCAGCTTTATGGTTATAAGTACAGTCACACCCAATTCCGGGGTCAGAGCATCGAGGTCACCGTCAGCTGACCTATGGGATTTCTTCTCTCCTTGCAGCGGAGATGTCCTGGCCCTTCCCAAGGTGCAGTGCCCCAACCACCCAGATGCCATGCTGGTGGAAGACTACAGAGCAGGGGACATGATCTGCCCCGAGTGTGGCCTTGTAGTGGGTGAGGACAGGCCACGCACAGTTTTGTGTTACTCTTTGTATTACTATACTTGAACTTTTAAACCCTAAACCTAATTCTAACTCAACCTAACCCCTAAGCCTAAAATAGCCTGTTTAGAAGTTAGGACCGGCCAAATGTCCTCACTTCTCTGAATTGGCCTTGGTCACAACATAGTTGTGAGCACTTCTGGTTCAGTATAGTAAAACACGCACACACATTACCTGTCAACAGACTGACATAAAGCCTTGTGTAGGGATGAGAAGGCTTTCCATTAGGTAAATAGCGGAACTTAACATAAACCGACACTTCTATAGACACATACTCAAAATACTAACCTTTAGTTCAGAGGGAGGGAGTGATGTGACAGCGTTTGTGCTGGTATTATGGGACTGGAGCAATGAGATATCATGTCAGACCTGCCACATGGCTAGAGTGCATAATAATATGTAACATGATACCATGAAATTCTAGAAATGACAACATCCTCGCAAAGATGCAATACAATCAAATCTGTCCACGCCTTCCTTAAACAGCCTTGGAAAGCCACCCTAGTTACAGCAACAGATTAAATTACAGGGCTCTATCTGAACGTAACATAGCAGGTCTCCCATAATGAGTCCCAAAGGAAACACTTAGCTAATCATATGGGGGTATAGTGGGTAAGTGGGTGGATTCAGTGATTTAAAGCTAGATTGTATCCCATAGCTTTGCCATAAGCAGATTAACGTCATATTAGTACTCAATATTAGTGGGATTTATCTATGGGAAGGGCTTATGGGATTAAGGTGAAAAATCTAATCCCTGACCCTGCTAGTTTCCAGGAAGTGGCGATAAACGAGAGAAAATATTGGACAAAGGAAAGTGTCTAGTTCCTGAGTGAGAATGCCATCTTGTGGCCTGGTCTGGGAAGTGCAGGGTGTAATCAAATCTGTGACCGGAACAATGGAGAGATGAGACACATTTGGTTGATTGTGTCCTGGTTGTATCATTAGACCTAGTTACTATTCTCATTTACATAAACATGTTCAAAATGGTGGCCTGGGTCCCACTGACCCTCAATACGGCTTACTTTCTTAATAACGATTTCCCTCGTCTCCTTTTATCACAAAAGGAAGGACTCACTTGGTGAAAGCATTATACTATGATGGTAAAATCAATACAGTGGGTGCTTGATAATCACTTTTACCTCCTTTATCCATTCATGTCACTGTCAGTGCTCACTGCTCAAGGAGACAAAATAAGAGTAAATGACAAAAGGAAAGGAAGAGATTTTAACATATTGGAACATGGCCCCATGCGGTAATGTATCTGGTTCCTCAGGTGACAGAGTGATTGATGTGGGTTCAGAGTGGAGGACCTTCACCAATGAGAAAGCCACCCAAGACCCGTCCAGAGTGGGCGACGCCCAGAATCCCTCCTCAACGGGGGAGACTTGAGCACCATGATCAGCAAGGTAAGTACACAAGTTACCACTTACAGGGAAAGATGCTCTAAAACTATTTTTATGTTTGTGGTCAGTGGCTAGATGTTAATGCCTGACAAGAGAAGGACCACATCTAAATGTGGCCCAGGGAGCCAGACAAAGAAATGCGATGACAAGAGAAGGCCCACATCTAAATGTGGCCCAGGGAGCCAGACAAAGAAATTCGATGACAAGAGAAGGACCACATCTAAATGTGGCCCAGGGAGCCAGACAAAGAAATGCGATGACAAGAGAAGGACCACATCTAAATGTGGCCCAGGGAGCCAGACAAAGAAATGCGATGACAAGAGAAGGACCACATCTAAATGTGGCCCAGGGAGCCAGACAAAGAAATGCAATGACAAGAGAAGGACCACATCTAAATGTGGCCCAGGGAGCCAGACAAAGAAATGCAATGACAAGAGAAGGACCACATCTAAATGTGGCCCAGGGAGCCAGACAAAGAAATGCGATGACGAGAAGGCCCACATCTAAATGTGGCCCAGGGAGCCAGACAAAGAAATGCGATGACAAGAGAAGGACCACATCTAAATGTGGCCCAGGGAGCCAGACAAAGAAATGCAATGACAAGAGAAGGACCACATCTAAATGTGGCCCAGGGAGCAGACAAAGAAATGCAATGACAAAGAAATGCGATGATGCAATGAGAAGGACCACATCTAAATGTGGCCCAGGGAGCCAGACAAAGAAATGCGATGACAAGAGAAAGACCACATCTAAATGTGGCCCAGGGAGCCAGACAAAGAAATGCAATGACAAGAGAAAGACCACATCTAAATGTGGCCCAGGGAGCCAGACAAAGAAATGCGATGACAAGAAAATCTCTGCACCCCTTTTTGTGTGACATGGTCTTTATCAGGTTCCTCTGTTCTCCATAAAATAGACTTCATTGTCATAAGATTTACTGGAAAATAAATGGATTATGCTAATAAAGGGATCAGGCATTGCAAATGTGTTTAATTTTTAAAAATTATAATAGCTTTTCTGTATGGTTTTATTTCTCATGACACCGTCTTGTTGTATCATTCATTCCTTGTTATGTAGCTTGTATTTTCTGCTGCAGGGCTCCCTGTGAAAAACAAAGGTTAAATAATAAGTATTTATCGCATCTACTGGTTCCAACCATTCTGTTCTCACCATAGGGAACAGGCGCGGCAAGTTTTGATGAGTTTGGCAACTCCAAGTACCAGAACCGGCGGACCATGAGCAGTTCAGACCGCGCCATGCTAAACGCCTTCAAAGAGATTACCACCATGGCTGACCGGATCAACCTACCAAGGAACATCATAGTGAGTCCTGTACTCTCTTCCAATTGTTTAGCTTTGTGGAACCTAGTAGCTAGCTAGCTGCTCATTTCTACCTACATAGGATTAATATATTTCCAAAATTCAAGTTATTTAGCAGGTTACTTTAAATATAGGGTTCTCTCTTAATAAATGTGCAATATGCAGAAATCATTCTGACATTTCCTGGTTGCTAAAATTCTAACAAGTCGCCTAATTTCAGTTTGAGACAAAACAAGCAATGCATAGTGTAGAGAACAAACCCGAAAGTAAAAGACACAAAAACAAAACTTGAACAGGAAGCATACACCTAGCGCACAAAGAACAGATCTACTACTGCTTCTGATACTTGCTTTCAATGATAATTAGATCTATAACTCCCATTTAGGTGAATTTGTCAGGTTGCCCAAAAAGGTACATATTGCAGCTTTAACCAAATTATAAGTGTCTAAAGCATTTTAAGATATTTTGCACTGACCTAAATGTTGTATTTGACCTGCAGGACCGAACAAATAACTTATTTAAGCAAGTGTACGAACAGAAGAGCCTGAAGGGGCGGGCCAATGACGCCATCGCATCAGCCTGCCTCTACATCGCCTGCAGACAAGAGGGTGTGCCTCGGACATTTAAAGGTGAGTTCTTATAAAGAGGATGTTTAGGGCCTCCCGAGTGGAGCAGTGGTATAAGGCAGCGCTGGAGGTGTCACTACAGATCCGGGTTCGATCCCGGGCTGTGTCGCGGCCACGACCAATGAGTAAGCGCACAATTGGCCCAGTGTCGTCCGGATTAGGGGGTTTAGCCTCATGGGATGTCCTTGTCCCATCGCGCTCTAGCGACGACTTGTGGCGGCAGGCACATGCACACTGATTTCGGTCACCGGAAATCAGTGTGCACAACAATGTGTTTCCTCCAACACATTGTTGCAGCTGTCTTCCGGGTTAAGCAGGCAGTATGTCAAGAAGCAGTGAGGCCTGGCAGGGTTGTGTTTCGGAGGACGCATGGCTTTCGACTCTTCCGAGCGCGTATGGGAGTTGCAGTGATGGGACAAGAATACAACTACCAATTGGAGAGACAAAGGAGTAAAAAGTACAAAACAACAAAAAACCTGAAGAGAATGTTTAGAGCTCATATTAGGATGAACAAATATTTCATGCAACACCTTGGAATGAGTGTGGTGCTGGATGCTACAAATTAAAACCAAGACTACATGGTTACAATAAACAAAAAAATAAACGTCCTTTTTTAGAACCATGTCTTTCAAAGATAATTCGTAAAAAGATCACAGTTCTTCATTGTAAAGGGTTTAAACACTGTTTCCCATGCTTGTTCAATGAACCATAAACAATTAATGAACATGCACCTGTGGAACGGTCGTTAAGACAGTACCAGCTTACAGACGGTAGGCAATTAAGGTCACAGTTATGAAAACTTAAGACACTAAAGAGGCCTTTCTACTGACTCTGAAAAACACCAAAAGAAAGATGCCCATGGCCCCTGCTCATCTGCGTGAATGTGCCTTAGGCATGCTGCAAGGAGGCATGAGGACTGCAGATGTGGCCAGGGAAATAAATTGCAATGTTTGTACTGTGAGATGAATCAGACAGCGCTACAGGGAGACAGAATGGAAAGCTGATCGTCCTCGCAGTGGCAGTCCACGTGTAACAACACCTGCACAGGATCGGTACATTCGAACATCACACCTGCGGGACAGGTACAGGATGGCAACAACAACTGCCCGAGTTACACCAGGAACGCACAATCCCTCCATCAGTGCTCAGACTGTCTGCAATAGGCTGAGAGAGGCTGGACTGAGGGCTTGTATGTCTGTTGTAAGGCAGGTCCTCACCAGACATCACCGGCAACAACGTAGCCTATGGGCACAAACCCACTGTCGCTGGACCAGACAGGACTGGCAAAAAGTGCTCTTCACTGACGAGTCGCGGTTTTGTCTCACCAGGGGTCATGGTCGGATTTGCGTTTATCAAAGGAATCAGCGTTACACCGAGGCCTGTACTCTGGAGCGGGATCGATTTGGTGGAGGGTCCGACATGGTCTGGGGCAGTGTCACAGCAACAACGGACTGAGCTTGTCATTGCAGGCAATCTCAATGCTGTGCGTTACAGGGAAGACATCCTCTTCCCTCATGTGGTACCCTTCTCGCAGGCTCACCCTGACATGACCCTCCAGCATGACAATGCCACCAGCTCGTTCTGTGCGTGATTTCCTGCAAGACAAGAATGTCAGTGTCAAGCCAATGGCCAGCGAAGATCCCGGATCTCAATCCCATTGAGCATGTCTGGGACCTGTTGGCTCGGAGGGTGAGGGTTAAGGCCATTCCCCACAGAAATGTCTGGGAACTTGCAGGTTCCTTGGTGGAAGAGTGGGGTAACATCTCACAGCAAGAACTGACAAATCTGGTTCAGTCCATGAGGTGATGCACTGCAGTACTTAGTATCTGGTGTGGCCACCAGCTGCATAATCTTTTGATTTTGACCCCCCCCCCACCCCCTTTGTTCAGGGACACATTATTCAATTTCTGTTAGTCACATGTCTGTGGAACTTGTTCAGTTTGTCTCAGTTGTTGAATCTTGTTATGTTACAAATATTTACACATGTTAAGTGTGCTGAAAATAAATGCAGTTGACAGTGAGAGGACAATTCTTTTTCTGCCGAGTTTATATTCCTGAGTTGTTTGTTAGGCACAAAAGGGAAGAAAATTGACAAACGGAGGTAGCTGCCACCTGGAATGGTCCAATAAGAAAAGCTATTTTCATCCTACATTTTAAAATGTCCTCCGTTGCATGACTTATTAGAACGATCCTGATGGTGTATCACTAATGACTCCCATGTCACCTATCCCTTGCAGAGATCTGCGCCGTGTCCCGTATCTCCAAGAAGGAGATCGGCCGCTGCTTCAAGCTGATCCTCAAGGCCCTGGAGACCAGCGTGGACCTCATCACCACCGGAGACTTCATGTCCCGCTTCTGCTCCAACCTAGGCCTGCCGAAGCAGGTGCAGATGGCAGCCACCTACATCGCCCGGAAGGCCGTGGAGCTGGACCTGGTGCCCGGCAGGAGCCCCATTTCTGTGGCTGCCGCCGCCATCTACATGGCCTCCCAGGCCTCTGCCGAGAAGAAGACCCAGAAAGGTGAGGTGGGGGGGGATAGGCTTTTTCAGGTGGTAATCACTTAAAGTTCTTTATTGGCTGAATCTGAACTACACTACACAACCAGAAGTATGTGGACACCTGCTTGTCGAACATTTCATTCCAAAATCATGGGCATTAATATGCAGTTGGTCTCCTCTTTGCTGTTATAACTCTTCTGGGAAGGCTTTCCATTAGATGTTGAGACATTGCTGTGGGTAGTTGCTAACATTCAGCCACAAGTGAATTCGTGAGGTTGGGCACTGATGTTGGGCGATTAGGCCTGGCTCGCAGTCAGAGTTCCAATTCATCCCAAAGGTGTTCGATGGGGTCGAGGTCAGGGCTCTGCAGGCCAGTCAAGTTCTTCCACACCAATCTTGACAAATTATTTCTGTATGGACCTCGCTTTGTGCATGGGGGCGTTGTCATGCTGCAACGGGAAAGGGCCTTCCCCAAACTGTTGCCACAAAGTTGGAAGCACAGAATCGTCTAGAATGTCATTATATGCTTCACTGGAACTAAGGGGCCTAGCACGAACCATGGAAAACAGCCCCAGACCATTATTTATCCACCAAGCTTTATAGTTGGTACTATGCATTTGGGAAGGTAGTGTTGTCATGGTAACTGCCAAATCCAGATTTGTCCCTCTGACTGCCAGATGGTGATGCATGATTCATCAATCCAGGGAAGACGTTTCCACTGCTCCAGAGTCCAATGGCGGCAAGCTTTACACCACTCCAGCAAACGCTTGGTATTACGCATGTTGATCTTAGGCTTGTGTGTGGCTGCTTGGCCATGGAAACCCATTTCATGAAGATTGTGAGGAACAGTTATTGTGCCGACTTGGCTTCCAGAGGCGGTTTGGATCTCGGTAGTGAGTGTTGCAACTGAGGACAGACGATTTTTACACGCACTCGGCGGTCCAGTTCTGTGAGCTTGTGTGACCTACCACTTTGTGGCTTAGCCATTGTTGCTCCTAGACTTTTCCACTTACAATAACAGCACTTACAGTTGACCCGGGGCAGAAATTTGACGAACTGACTTATTGGAAAGGTGGCATCTTATGACGGTGCCACGTTGAAAGTCACTGAGCTCTTCAGTAAGGCCTTTCTACTGCCAATGTTTGTCTATGGAGATTGCATGGCGGTGTGCTCGATTTAAAACATTTTTTTTTATACACCAGTCAGCAAGGGGTGTGGCTGAAATGGCCAAATCCACTAGTTTGAAGGGGTGTCCACATACTTTTTCACAGCACTTTATATACAAAAGCATTTGCCCCCTTTCAAAATTGTAATCACTTATGCATATTTTTGATATGGAATTATCAATTTTCAAACAAAACCTAATATTAGATAAAGGGAACCTGAGTGAACAAAACACAATTACATATTTAATTATTCATAAACAAGATCAGTCTCTCATCGCTGTGGAGGAATGTTGGCCCACTCTTCCATGCAGAGTTAAAGAAGCTCTGTGACATTTGTGGGTTTCAAGTCCTACCACAACTCTATTGGGATTAGGACTTTGGCTAGGCCATTCTAAAACTAAAAATGTGTTCATTGTCTTGTTGCATGACCCAGCTGCGCTTCAGCTCAGACCGATGGCCTGACATTCTCCTGTAGAATTCTCTGATACAGGGCAGTACATGGTTCCTTCTATTAGGGCAAGTCGTCCAGGTCCTGAGGCAGCAAAGCATCAGACTACCACCACCATTCTTGACCGTTGGTAGGAGTTTCTTACTGTGGAATGCAGTGGGACCCATGTTATACCTTTGAATCATTTTTCCATAGAACATTCTTCCAGGAGTCTGGATGATCATCCAGGTGCTTTTTTGGGCAAATTATAGTCACTTTGGATGAGATGGGTCCCATTTTATGTCTGGCAAAAACCAAATACTGCATTCCACAGTAACAACCGCAGACCAAAGGTCAGCATGGTGATGGTAGTGTGATGGTTTGCTGCCTCAGGACCTGGACGACTTGCCTCAATAGAAGGAACCATGAATTCTGCATCAGAATCCTACAGGAGAATGTCAGGCCATCTGTCTGTGAGCTGAAGCGCAGCTGGGTCATGCAGTGAGTTAAAGCCGTTCTGCATGGAAGAGGGGGCCAATATTCCTCCACGGTGACGTGAAAAAAGACTGATCAACAACTACAGGAAGTGTTTGGTTGGAGTCATTCCAGCTGAAGGTGGCACAACCAAGTAGTGTAAGGGGGAAAATACTTTCACACAAGGGCATTGGATGTTGGCTTTAAAGAAAGAAAGAAAATTCAGGTTCCCTTTTTATAATAGGTTTTGGGTGAAAATCTGTTAACAATCAGTATCATTAAGGGGGCAAATACTTTTTCATTGCACTGTATAGTGTATATATGTAGTATGTAAGCTTTCCAACCTGCTTCAGTACATTTCAGGCATGAATAACAGTGTGACAAAGGTTCAGGAACTCGTATTTCTGATAGTTCTGAGAACAAGTGCAGCACCAATGTTCTGAATACTCTTAAAACACCAGTAGTCAATTCTTCAAATCCTTCGACAGAGATTGGAGACATCGCTGGTGTGGCGGACGTCACAATCAGACAGTCGTACAGACTCATCTACCCTCGCGCTGCCGACCTCTTTCCCCCAGACTTCAAATTTGACACCCCCGTGGACAAACTGCCCCAGCTGTGATGACCTGCTGCCCCAACAACACATTCTGCTCTACTGGGTTCTTTTTTTAAATTGAATTTCTATGATTTTCTTTCCTCTGTTCCCTTGTTAATTAAGCCTTCGGGCCCTTGTCAAGGCACTTCTTTGCAGGAATACAGACAAGTACAGGACACACATTCCATTGCTATAAGAATTAGATTGCAAACTGTACATACAGTATTTCATTTGTGTGTATATATACTGTATATATGTCCAAGTGAGAGTGTAATTGGTGCTTGCAATATTAGGCTGGTTTTATACTGTATACACCTACTTTTGTAGGAAATTAGCAGGTTACATTTTGTTAGCTTATTGGCAATGTATTAAAGTAAATTTAAATGCTTTTCTGAAAAGCACATTGATCACCTCATGCATTGAATAACATTAAACTTTGTATGGAATGTGTTTGGGTGACTAATACTGCTTTTTTATTATCATTTGAAGTGTTCATTTTTCTTGTATTACATTGATCAGTAAGTCTTTGCCATTTGACAGTTAAAGCTAGTCTCATCCCTCCTGCCGGGTGTACAGTTGTGGTCCTAGTGTAGCAATAAAAGCATAAGTTCAACAATTGCTTTTGTTTTGAAAATATGCCATTTAAGGGTCAAGTCGATACAAGAAGTAAACTCAACAAAAAAAAATTTCACTGTCAACTGTTTATTTTCAGCAAACTTAACGTGTAAATATTTGTATGAACATAATATTCAACAACTGAACAAGTTCCACAGACACGTGACTAACAGAAATGGAATAATGTGTCCATGAACAAAGGGGGGTCTAAATCAAAAGTAACAATGCAGCCGGTGGCCACAACACACAAAGTACTGCAGTACATCTCCTCCTGGACTGCACCAGATTTGCCAGTTCTTGCTGTGAGATGTTACCCCACTCTTCCAAGGCACCTGCAAGTTCCCAGACATTTCTGGGGGAATGGCCCTAGCCTCCACACTCCGATCCAAATGCTCAGTTTGATTGAGATCCGGGCTCTTCCCTGGCCATGGCAGAACACTGACATTCCTGACTTGCAGGAAATCACGCACAGAACGAGCAGTATGGCTGGTGGCATTGTCATGCTGGAGGGTCATGTCAGGATGAGCCTGCAGGAAGGCTACCACATGCGGGAGGAGGATGTCTTCCCTGTAACGCACTGCGTTGAGATTGGCTGCAATAACAACTAGCTCAGTCCGTTGTTGACGCACCCCCCCCAGACCATGATGGATTCTCCACCTCCAAATCGATCCCGCTCCAGACTACAGGCCTCATTCCTTCGACGATAAACGCTAATCCGACCAAAACCGCGACTCGTCAGTGAAGAGCATTTTGCCAGTCCTGTCTGGTCCAGCGACGGTGGGTTTGTGCCCGTAGGCGACGTCTGGTGAGGAGGCCTACAAGCCCTCAGCCTCTTGCGGACAGTCTGAGCACTGATGGAGGGATTGTGCGTTCCTGGTGTAACTCCGGCAGTTGTTGTTGCCATCCTGTACCTGTCCGGCAGGTATGATGTTCAGATGTACCAATCCTGTGCAGGTGTTACACGTGGTCTGCCACTGCGAGGACGATCAGCTGTCCGTCCTGTCTCACTGCATCTCTGTCTTAGACGTGCCACAGCAACGGACATTGCAATTTATTGACCTGGCCGCATCTACAGTCCTCATGCCTCCTTGCAGCATGCCTAAGGCACGTTCACGCAGATGAGAAGGGACCCTGGGCATCTTGTGTTTTTCCAGAGTCCGTAGAAAAGAACATTTGAGACACTAAAGAGGCATAACCGTGACCTTAATTGTCTACCGTCTGTACGACCGTTCCACAGGTACATTGAACAAGCATGGGAAAACAGTGTTTAAACCCTTTACAATGAAGATCTGAAGTTATTTGAATTTTTACAAATTATCTTTGAAAGACAGGGTCCTGAAAAGGGGACGTTTTTTTTGTTGCTTAGTTTATTTGCAGTTATGCTGTAGTTTAACAAGGGGAACTTGTGCTCAATGCTTCACCTTCATTAAAGGTAAATTAGTCTCTCTACTATACTTCGAGGTTTTGATCCTTCTATGTGAGAAAATGTTTTAGTTATCCACTTACCTCAAAGCCAGGTCACTCCTTGCTGACTTCAGTAAGATGCACTCTGGGTCATGGATGAACAGTGGACTGCTCTAATATGTTCATGGACAGTTCTATTGGGCATGTTGCTCTTCACACCATGGAAGAGATTCTCAAAGCAAAGAGACCAAGACATAACATGGGCTTGAAAGTGATGTGCTCACGCCAATCGAATACAATATGCAAAGGTAGCACAACTATTAAAAACATTTAATTTGTGCATTCATGATAGGCGACAAACCCCAACACCAAAATGCTTCTTTACACCAGGGCCAACAGTCTTGTAACTTCAATGTGGTGTACCATTCAAAAAAGCTTGAGCGTGTTGCAAAAACAGACGAGCGGCCACTGGGACAAAAACAGACGAGCGGCCACTGGGACAAATAACTTTGTACAATCTATTTTCATAATTACACTAAACATAGATCATAAAAAAATACCTATTGATCGTGCTATCAGCTTAATTGTGTGTATATACATATATGCCCTCCCCTGTAGTGATTCATTTACATAGTCTGCACAAACTTGCACTAAGTTTAAGCTCCTGGGTAAAGCTCTAGGGCCAGCTTCCCCAATCCTCCTAACCTGGAGGCAACTTCACCCTACACATTAGTTTGATCATACATCCATTACAGTTTCCATAGTTCCACTGTCAGGACTGAATGGATTAGTTTTGGTAATCAGTTGTATCAGTCACTTCAGATCCACCATTTGACCAACTCTATATCATTGCAGGCTCTGGTATTTTCAGTTAAAAGAATTGAGGTATTGAGGTTGGAATCAATTCCATTTCAAATCAGTTAATTCAGGTAGCGAATGGAAGTTCAACAGATTTTATACATTTTCTGCATCGAATTGAATTATAATGGGACTGACCCACTGTTAGAAATGCTAGAATAATTGATTCTATCCACAAGAGCACAACATTGCTAGCCGAATGCATTGTTATCCCCCAATAACTAAATCTGGGGCTGTATAGCGCTGAGTACGAGTGCTGATCCAGGATCAGGTTCCCCTGTTCATGTAATCCTTTTCATTGTGATCTAAAAGGCATAACTGATCCTAAATCAGCACTTCTCCTCTGAGACACTTGATTCATGTGCTAGGAACCCGCCAGAGGGAGCCAGGTCGGACAAGTCTCCATATTGTGTGCACCTTACAAATGACGTTTAAAGCGGCAGTCGCCTTTGTCTCTAGAACTTTACTCCACTGCTTAATTATTTCCCCTCCAACATCCTTATAGCATTACATAGTGAAACACGGCCCTGTATGCTAGTAAATGAGGGATAGTTGCAGTACCTTGAGGGCTAACACTGGGTGCACTGCTTTGTCTAATGATCATCTGTTTTAAAGGAAAACATTTCTGCACTCTATTATTTGAGAGTGAGCCAGCTCTTAGCTTTGCTAGCAGAAACAGGAAGGCATTCTTTAAAAACGGTGGGAGGGTTCTCCCTGCATTGTTGCAAAGGGCCCGTAACTAGGCCCGTAACTAAGCATTTCACTGTTAGTCCACACCGGTTGTTTACGAAGCATGTGACATAAGTGTGGGTGGGGGAGATGACAAGGATCAGTTAAAAGGGAGCCCTTACTTTGGCTTTCAAGTCAAAAGGCAGTAGTAGTCAAGATGTGTCGTCTTTAACCTCACGTGAGAGTTCAGTGATAAATGCTTAAAACACTTATAATACAATATGGCAGACGTTACAGAGAGAAGTCATTTAGTTATGGCTTGAGAAATGACTTGTTAAAACGGATGAATAATATTCTGTACATGATAAAAAATAAAAGACTGACTATGAATAACATGATGTTGCCGTTGTTTCCTTTGACATAGTTCATATGAAAACCTCAGTGGTCAGACAATAGACAACATGCGCTGGAGGCCTCCTCCCTCTTCTCTCAGAAGAAAAGCAAAATATAATCTCTTCTTGTTAAAAAAAAAGTTCTTCGTTTTGTTAAAAAATAAACAAGGGTGCTGGGTTGTGGAGTCGGGGGGGTCTTTCAATGACACAGAGTGCGCCCGAAGGCTGGAAGAGCGGTGTTTCGCCTCCCTCAACATTTGTTTGGAAAAAAGGCTTTTTTTCAAATGTGAGCTAAAGTCAGTCAGCGCTGTGTTGTTTGGTTCACTGTGTGTGTTTGTTCAACGTGTTAGGAGGAGGGAGAAGGGGGGCTAACACCAGTCTGCGATGTAGTCAAAGTCTGAGAACATGTCCTGCTCATTCTTGCTGAGCGCCCTGGGTTCTCTGGGCGGGGTCAGGATGGGTGCTTCTGAGGTAAATTCGTTGTCGAAGTTGCTGACGTCGTTGGAGTTTTGGATGGTCGGCACAAACGGAGGCTTCACCTTCTTGGACAGTAGTCCGTTCCAATCCATATTCTGGGGGGAGAAAGGAAGGAGAAAATTTATGAAAGAGGGAACTTAGGTCAACTATCAGGACAGACATGTATTGAATCGTCTACCTTGTGAGGAAAAAAAGCCAATGACAACCAAGATAAGTAGACAGTCCACATTACCTGTAATCAAGGCTGTTTTGGTTTACAATATCAAAACAGATCAAATATATACAATTTAAATAAAAACCACTTTCAACTTACTCTGAAGAACAGATGTTTCTTTACTTCTTCTGCGTCTCGTTCTCCTGCCCCAAGACGTCTTTCTGGACTCCTCCTCAAAAGCTACAAACAAAAAGACCATAACAAAGCAGAGTAAACATTAAAGCTGTGTTTCAATAACGCCATTGTCTTTTGTTTCTTCTCAGTTCACACTTTTGACAGCTGATAGCAGTCATTTGAGGTGTTGTGTAAAGGTCAATCTGAGGTGACTGCACCATTTGAAGTTAGTAGTATAACTTCTCCAGAACCCACCCTTCTCATGATGGAGATGGCCTCTGTTGAGAGGAACCTTGGGTAGCGGACTTCATCGTTGACGATGCTGTCAAACACCTCCTCCTCATCGTCCCCAGGGAATGGAGACTGGGACGGGGGAAAAAAACACAGATTTTTGCACATACAGTAAATGATTGAAAATGCGATTTTCTTTTATATGGACAAGTACTGACCAGGTCAGCTACAATGGGGCCAAAAAGTATTTTGTCAGCCACCAATTGTGCAAGTTCTCCCACTTAAAAAGATGAGAGGCCTGTAATTTTCATCATAGGTACACTTCAACTATGACAGACAAAAAAATGAGAAAAAAAATCCAGAAAATCACATTGTATGAATTTATTTGCAAATTATGGTGGAAAATAAGTATTTGGTCACCTACAAACAAGCAAGATTTCTGGCACTCACAGACCTGTAACTTCTTCTTTAAGAGGCTCCTCTGTCCTCCACTCGTTACCTGTATTAATGGCACCTGTTGGAACTTGTTATCAGTACAAAAGACACCTGTCCACAACCTCAAACAGTCACACTCCAAACTCCACTATGGCCAAGACCAAAGAGCTGTCAAAGGACACCAGAAACAAAATTGTAGACCTGCACTCGGCTGGCAAGACTGAATCTGCAATAGGTAAGCAGCTTGGTTTGAAGAAATCAACTGTGGGAGCAATTATTAGGAAATGGAAGACATACAAGACCACTGATAATCTCCCTCAATCTGGGGCTCCACGCAAGATCTCACCCCGTGGGGTCAAAATGATCACAAGAACGGTGAGCAAAAATCCCAGAACCACACGGGGCGACCTAGTGAATGACCTGCAGCGAGCTGGGACCAAAGTAACAAAGCCTACCATCAGTAACACACTACGCCGCCAGGGACTCAAATCCTGCAGTGCCAGACGTGTCCCCCTGCTTAAGCCAGTACAAGTCCAGGCCCGTCTGAAGTTTGCTAGAGAGCATTTGGATGATCCAGGAGAAGATCATATGGTCAGATGAAACCAAAATATAACGTTTTGGTAAAAACTCAACTCGTTGTGTTTGGAGGACAAAGAATGCTGAGTTGCATCCAAAAACACCACACCTACTGTGAAGCATGGGGGTGGAAACATCATGCTCTGGGGCTGTTTTTCTGCAAAGGGACCAGGACGACTGATCCGTATAAAGGAAAGAATGAATGGGGCCATGTATCGTGAGATTTTGAGTGAAAACCTCCTTCCATCAGCAAGGGCATTGAAGATGCAACGTGGCTGGGTCTTTCAGCATGACAATGATCCCAAACACACCGCCCGGGCAACGAAGGAGTGGCTTCGTAAGAAGCATTTCAAGGTCCTGGAGTGGCCTAGCCAGTCTCCAGATCTCATCCCCATAGAAAATCTTTGGAGGGAGTTGAAAGTCTGTGTTGACCAGCAACAGCCCCAAAACATCACTGTTCTAGAGGAGATCTGCATGGAGGAATGGGCCAAAATACCAGCAACAGTGTGTGAAAAACTTGTGAAAACGTTTGACCTCTGTCATTGCCAACAAAGAGTATTGAGATAAACTTTTGTTATTGACCAAATACTTATTTTCCAACATAATTTGCTAATAAATTAATAAAAAATTCTACAATGTGATTTTCTGGATTTTTTTTCTCTCATTTTGTCTGTCATAGTTGAAGTGTACCTATGATGAAAATTACAGGCTTCTCATCTTTTTAAGTGGGGGAACTTGCACAATTGGTGGCTGACTAAATACTTTGTCTCCTAGAGATGAACGTACTTTGGTGCGAAAAGTGCAAATCAATCCCAGAACAGCAAAGGACCTTGTGAAGATGGAGGAAACAGGTACAAAAGTATCTATATCCACAGTAAAACGAGTCCTATATCAACTTAACCTGAAAGGCCGCTTAGCAAGGAAGAAGCCACTGCTCCAAAACCACCATAAAAAAGCCAGACTACAGTTTGCAACTGCACATGGTGACAAAGATTGTACTTTTTGGAGAAATGTCCTCTGGTCTGATGAAACAAAAATAGAACTGTTTGGCCATAATGACCATCGTTATGTTTGGAGGAAAAAGGGGAACGCTTGCAAGCCGAAGAACTATCCCAACCGTGAAACACGGGGGTGGCAGCAACATGTTGTGGGGGTGCTTTGCTGTAGGAGGAACTGGTGTACTTCACAAAATAGATGGCATCATGAGGGAGGGAAATTCTGTGGATATATTGAAGCAACATCTCAAGACATCAGTTAAAGCTTGGTCGCAAATGGGTCTTCTAAATGGACAATGACCCCAAGCATACTTCCAAAGTGGTGGCAAAATGGCTTAAGGACAACAAAGTCAAGATATTGGAGTGGCCATCACACAGACCTGACCTCAATCCTATAGAACATTTGTGGGAAGAACTTAATTAGTCTGTGCGAGCAAGGAGGCCTACAAACCTGACTCAGTTACACCAGCTGTGTCAGGAGGAATGGGCCAAAATTCACCCAACTTATTGTGGGAAGCTTGTGGAAGGCTACCTGAAACGTTTGACCCAAGCTAAATCATTTAAAGGCAATGCTACCAAATACTAATTGAGTGTATGTAAACTTCTGACCCACTGGGAATGTGATGAAAGAAATAAAAGCTGAAATAAACCACTACTATTATTCTGACATTTCACATTCTGAAAATAAAGTGGCGATCCTAACTGACCTAAGATAGGGAATTTTTACTAGGTTTCAATGTCAGGAATTGTGAAAAAGTGAGTTTAAATGTATTTGGCTAAGGTGTATGTAAACTTCCGACTTCAACTGTATTTAATGTTAGAATAGTCATGACAATTGTAGTTTTGTGAGTTTTTTTTGCCATTATCATCTTGTCAATTCAATTCTAAAAATGTAAAAACAATATAATACACATTATCAGTCAAAAGTTTGGACACCTACTCATTTCAAGGGCTTCTTCATTTTCTACATTGTGGAATAATAAACTATGAAATAACACATATGGAATCATGTAGTAACCAAAAACACTATTTTATATTCTTCAAAGTAGCCACCCTTTGCCTTGATGACAGCTTTGCACACTCTTGGCATTATCTCAATCAGCTTAATGAGGAATGCTTTTCCAACAGTCTTGAAGGAGTTCCCACATATGCTGAGCACTTGTTGGCTGCTTTTCCTTCACTCTGCGGTCCAACTCATCCCAAAACTCAATTGGGTTGAGGTCAGGGTGATTGTGGAGGCCAGGTCATCTGATGCAGCACTCCAATTACTCTCCTTCTTGGTCAAATAGCCCTTACACAGCCTGGGGGTGTGTTGGGTCATTGTCCTGTTGAAAAACAAATGATAGTCCCCCTAAGCACAAACCAGATGGGATATCACTGCAGAATGCTGTGGTAGCCATGCTGGTTAAGAGTGCCTTGAATTCTAAATAAATCACTGACGTGTCACCAGCAAAGCACCAACACGCCTCCTCCTCCATGCTTCACGGTGGGAACCACACATGCAGAGTTCATCCTTTCACCTACTCTGGTTCTCACAAAGACACGACAGTCGGAACCAAAAATCTCAAATTTGGACTCATCAGACCAAAGGACATATTTCCACCAGTCTAATGTCCATTGCTCATGATTCTTGGCCCAAGCAAGTCTTCTTATTATTAGTGTCCTTTAGTAGTGATTTCTTTGCAGCAATTCAACCATGAAGGCCTGATGGGGCTCCCGATTGATGCAGCGGTCTAAGGCACTGCATCTCAGTGCAAGAGGCGTGCGTCACTACAGACCCTAGTTCGATCCAGGGCTGTATCACAACCGACCGTGATCAGGAGTCCCATAGGGCAGCGCATAAATTGGCCCTGCGTCCGGGTTAGGCAGTCATTGTAAATAAGAATTTGTTCATAACTGACTTGCCTAGTTAAATATAGGTTAAATAAAAATTAACACAGTCTCCTCTGAACACTTGATGTTGAAATGTATCTGTTCCTTGAACTCTGTGAAGCATTTATTTGGGCTGCAATCTGATGTGCAGTTAACTCTAATGAACGTATCCTCTGCAGCAGAGGTAACTGAGTATTCCTTTCCTGTGGCAGTCCTTATGAGAGCCAGTTTCATCATAGAGCCTGATAGTTTTTGCGATTGACTGACCTTCATGTCTTAGAGTAATGATGGACTGACTATCTTTTCGCTTTGTTTATTTGAGCTGTTCTTGCCATAACATGGACTTGGTATTTTACCAAATAGGGCTATAATCGGTATACCACCCCTACCTTGTCACAACACAACTGACTGGCTCAAACGCATTAAGAAGGAAAGAAATTCCACAAATTAACTTTGACAAAGCACACCTGTTAATTGAAATGCATTCCAGGTGACTACCTCATGAAATTGGTTGAGAAAATACCAAGAGTGTGCAAAGCTGTCATCAAGGAAAAGGGTGGCTACTTTGAAGAATCTAAAATATTCCATGTGTTATTTCATAGTTTTGATGTCTTCACTATTATTCTACAATGTAGAAAATAGTCAAAAATAAAGAAAAACTCTGGATTGAGTAGGTGTTCTAAAACTTTTGACTGGTACTGTATATATATTTTGGAGTTAAATATTGGCCAGCTTTAAGAGCCGTAGTATTGAGTAGGTATGCATCCATATGACAGGTGAGAACCACTAACCTCTCCAACCAGCATCTCAAAGACGAGGACCCCCAGACCCCACCAGTCCACAGCACGCGTGTATGATGTCTCCGTCAGAACCTCTGGGGCCAGGAACTCAGGAGTACCACAAAACGTGCTGGTGCGGTCCCTGAACCCCATTCCTGCCAGAATACACATAACCATGATACAGGTATGGAGACTTTACCGTCCACCCAGACATGGAAATCTGACACCCACATAAGTTTCAGATCAGCATATTGTGCATTCAGAAGGTATTTAGACCCCTTGACTTTTTCCACATTTTGTTATGTTTACAGCCCTTTTCTGGAATGGATTAAATAGTTTTCCCCCCTCAACCTACACATAGTACCCCATAATGACAAAGCAAAAAAGTTTTTAAAAATTGGTAACAAAAAAACCCGGAAATATCACATTTCTATAAGTATTCAGACCCTTTAAATAGGTACTTTGTTGAAGCATCTTTGGCAGCGATTACAGCCTCGAGTCTTCTTGGGTATGATGATTCATGTTGGCACACCTGTACTTGGGGAGTTTCTCCAATTCTTCTCTGCAGATCCTCTTCAGACTCTGTCAGGGTGGATGGGGAGCATTGCTGCACAGCTATTTTCAGGTCTCTCCAGAGATGTTAGATCAGGTGTAAGTCCATGCTCAGGATGGGCCACTCAAGGACATTCAAAAACGTGTCCCAAAGCCACTACTGCGTTGTCTTGGCTGTGTGCTTAGGGTCGTTGTCCTGTTGGAAGGTGAGCCTTAGTCAGAGAACCTGCTCCAGAGCACTCAGGACTTCATCAAGTATCTCTCTGTACTTTGCGCCGATCATCTTTCCTGACTAGTCTCCCTGCCACTGAAAAACATACCCACAGCATGATGCTGCCACCACCATGATTCACCGTAGGGATGGTGCCAGGTTTCCTCAAGACGCGACACTTGGCATTCAGGCCAAAGAGTTGAACCTTGGTTTCGTCAGAGTCCTTTAGGTGCCTTTTGGCAAAACGCAAGAGGGCTGTCATGTGCCGTTTACTGAAGTGGCCACTCTACCATAAAGGCCTGATTGGTGGAGTGCTACAGAGATGGTTGTCCTTCTGGAAGGTTCTCCCATCTCCACAGAGGAACTCTGGAGCTCTGTGAGATGAACATCGGGTTCTTGGTCACCTCCCTGACCAAGGCCCTTCTCCCCCGATTGCTCAGTTTGGCCGGGCGGCCAGCTCTAGGAAGTGGTGGTTCCAAACCTCTGATTTAAGAATGATGGAGGCCACTGTGTTCTTGCTGCAGAAATGTTTTGGTACTCTTCCCCAGATCGGTGCGACACAATTCTGTCTCGGAGCTCTAGGGACAATTCCTTTGACCTCATGGCTTGGTTTATGCTCTGACATGCACTGCCAACTGTGGGACCTTATATAGACTGGTGTGTGCCTTCCCAAATCATGTCCAATCAATTGAATTTACCCTCAGACTCCAAATCAAATTGTAGAAAGAGCTCAGGATGACCAATGGAAACAGAATGCACCTGAACTCAATTTCGAGTCTCATAGCAAAGGGTCTGTATACTTACGTAAATAAAATGTTTTTAATTTTTAATACATTTGTTAAATCTTCTAAAAACCTGCTTTTGCTTTGTCATTATGGGGTATTGTGCTTATATTGATGATGACCGTTTTTTATTTAATCCATTTAAAAATATGCCTGTAAACGTAACAAAATGTGGATAAAGTCAAGGGGTCTGTAGACCTTATATAGAGTCAGGGTAAGGTTATTATACATTTATTTTACATTCAATGGTGTTGGAACAGTGAGAGATGGCATTAAGTTGAGGTTGTGTGGTTTTTGTCCTATTTACCCTCTTTGCAAAGGCCAAAGTCAGCTATTTTTACATAGCCCTCAGTGTCCAAGAGCAGATTGTCAAGCTTCAGATCTCTGAAAGTAAAACAAAAATAAATAAATCAGGAGAATCTGTATCAATATATATAAGATATATATATATTCACCCAGTGAATGGAACTATTCTTACCTGTACACAATCTTATGTTCGTGTAAAAACTGTAATCCCAATACGACACAAGCTGCATAAAATCTACAAGAGAGAAAAAAAAAGAAGAGTGGATTGCAGCAAGAAATCAGAGAAAATGCAACGACTTTTTTCACTTCATGATTTAGCGTATCACTTACAACAAGACCGTGGATGTAGAGGTGAGCACTTCAGATACTATTTCAAAGCTAATTGCACCAGAAAATAATCTTGGCACAGAAACAAACGCGTTGGTGCTCACAAAGGAAGTGAACCTTCATATTACTACTAGACAAAAAATATGTTAAAGATTAAATTCACAGTAGGGGAAATCGCCCCACTATCTGCCCCATGCCCATTAAGGTTTTTGTTTTGTTGACAAAGCAGAGCTGGGGAGCATCGCAGTAGAAAATAAAATGGCAGTACATATGCTGCTGTTCTATCACGTGTGCAACGATGTCAGAGGGGGAAAAAACAGCTGTGGTTTGCAGTAACTTCTGTTGTTGTAATATCACAAACAGACGTGGCAGTTTCATTCTTTTTTTTTTAAGGGGAAATCTGCAGTTGCTCCATCCATTTTTGGACTTATAATTTAATTATATGTACAAATGGATTCTTCCAGAATATAACATATAAATGCCTCATGAACTTAGTTAAACTGTAATATCCCATCAGAACCCAAAATATAAGATTGTTTTACTCCAATGTTTGTAAACAAAGTAAATGTAAAACAAACATTATAAAACCTCAACATGGTTAAAACTATCATTTTGATATAATGGATGGTCAGTCCTTGTATAGGTAGGTCTATGAATTTGAGAGTGATTACATTTCTCAAGCCCCGTCCCATAGCTTTTTAGCAAAACAGGGGCAGGAGGGGCTTTGTTATTGATTTCAGCTTTAAAGCATATAAATATAAAAAATGGTGTCACTCACATGGCCCTGGGCTCGGAGAAGACATCAGCGTGGATGTGCATCATCAGGTCTCCCCCGGCAGCGTACTCCATGACGAAGCACACGTGCTCCTGCGTTTGGAAGCAGGCAAAGAGGTTGACCAGGAACGGGTGGCGCACGCTGTTCACCGCCTCAAATATACGCTTCTCACACATCAGACTGTGGGGGGGAGACAAAGATGTAGGCCACTGATGCCTGGGCAAGAAAATCTATTTAATGCTACTTAAAATCCATGTGTAAATCAATTCCTGAAATGAAAGGAAATCAGACCAAACTTGTCTGAGCGGAGCTAATATCTTTCCCAGCAACAACTGTTAAAGGATTAATATGTAGAAATCGTTCTGCCAGTGTCTGGTTGCAAAACATTTTTTTTTTTTTTTAAATATTCACTTAATTTCAGTTTATTTGACAAAACAACCAATGTATAGCGTAGAGCATTACCAACCCGGTTCCTGGAGAGCTACCCTCCTGTAGGTTTTCACTCCAACCCTGTTCCTGGAGAGCTACCCTCCTGTAGGTTTTCACTCCAACCCTGTTCCTAGAGAGCTACCATCCTATAGGTTTTCACTCCAACCCTGTTCCTGGAGAGCTACCATCCTGTAGGTTTTCACTCCAACCCTAATCTAGTGCAGCTGATTTTTAATAGTTAGCTGGTTGATAAACCACATCAGTTTAGTTTTAACTAGGTTGGATTGAAAACCTACAGGAGGGTAGCTCTCTCTCTCTGGGTACAGGGCTGAATTGAAAACCTACAGGAGGGTAGCACCCTGGGTACAGGGCCGGAGAGACCTGTTTTAGAGAATCCTTGTACCATCTAAACCCCCGTGAAATGTCTTCAAAAATATCTGGTGTACAAAACCGAAAGTAAAAAGACGCAAAAAATATGACACTAAAAGGACAAAAAACGGACCTACCACTTACCAGGCTTGCTTTCCATGAGAATGACAGGTCTATAGCTCACCTTTCTTTGTGAATTTGGTCAGTTTGCGTACAAAGCTACATATTGCGCCCATATCAATGGACTTTCTTTTTGCTCGTAGTCAACTCTGAATTGAATTACACGGCTAAACAAAGGTAAACTGTTCAGCTCATCAAACAAACAATTCAAAAGACATCAGTATCTTGGTTGAAGTGCACAGGTTGAGCCCCTTGGTTGAGCCCCTTACCTGTCCACCTCGTCACGAGCCACAATGTCTCCTTTCTTCAGGGCTTTGATGGCGAACATCTCTCCTGTGCTTTTATACTCGGCTAACAATACCTGTGAGAGGAGGGAAGAGAGGAGGAGGCATTTTAAGAAGGCTGGGTTGAGATTTTCAGTAAGAGCACCTCTCTCTAGAGCAGGGTTTCCTAAACTCAGTCCTAGGCCTGTGCACATGCACACATCCGAGTGCACGTTTTGGTTTTTGACCTAGTACTACACAGCTGATAAAACTAAATCAAAGATTGATGATGAGTTGGTTATTTTAAAATCAGCTGTGTAGTACTAGGGGAAAACTAAACATGCACCTAGGGGAGGTTCCTAGGACCTCTAGAACAGGGACAAGTAACTTCAGTCCTCCGGGTTTTGATCGACTCCAATAATCAACTAATCACGATCTTCAGTTAAGAATGCAATTAGTTTAAAATCAGCTGTGTTTGCTAGGGATGGGGAAAAAAGTGAGAGAGACCACCCTGGCCCCCGAGGACTGGAGCTGCCAGCCGCTCCAGAAGGGCTGAGAAAAAGGGAAGAGCAGGGCTCTCCAACCCTGTTCCTGGAGAGCTACCCTCCTGTAGGTTCACTCCAACCCTGTTCCTGGAGAGCTACCCTCCTGTAGGTTTTCAATCCAACCCTGTTCCTGGAGAGCTACCCTCTTGTAGGTTCACTCCAACCCTGTTCCTGGAGAGCTACCCTCCTGTAGGTTTTCAATCCAACCCTGTACCAGGAGCGCTACCCTCCTGTAGGTTCACACCAACCCTGTTCCTGGATAGCTACCCTCCTGTAGGTTTTCAATCCAACCCTGTTCCTGGAGAGCTACCCTCCTGTAGGTTCACTCCAACCCTGTTCCTGGAGAGCTACCCTCCTGTAGGTTTTCAATCCAACCCTGTACCAGGAGCGCTACCCTCCTGTAGGTTCACACCAACCCTGTTCCTGGAGAGCTACCCTCCTGTAGGTTTTCAATCCAACCCTGTACCAAGAGCGCTACCCTCCTGTAGGTTCACACCAACCCTGTTCCTAGATAGCTACCCTCCTGTAGGTTCACACCAACCCTGTTCCTGGATAGCTACCCTCCTGTAGGTTCATTCCAACCCTGTTCCTGGAGAGCTTCCCTCCTGTAGGTTCACTCCAACCCTGTTCCTGGATAGCTACCCTCCTGTAGGTTCATTCCAACCCTGTTCCTGGAGAGCTTCCCTCCTGTAGGTTCACTCCAACCCTGTTCCTGGATAGCTACCCTCCTGTAGGTTCACACCAACCCTGTTCCTGGATAGCTACCCTCCTGTAGGTTCACTCCAACCCTAATCTTGCACACCTGATTCTAATAAGCTGGTTGATAAGATGAGTCAGAAGTTACAACTGGGGTTGGTGTGAAAACCTACAGAAGGGTAGCTCTCCTGGAACAGGGTTGGTGTGAAAACCTACAGAAGGGTAGCTCTCCTGGAACAGGGTTGGTGTGAAAACCTACAGAAGAGTAGCTCTCCTGGAACAGGGTTGGTGTGAAAACCTACAGGAGGGTAGCTCTCCTGGAACAGGGTTGGAGTGCCCTGGGATCGAGAAATGGTTTGGGTGTGTGCCACGTACCTTTCCGAAATGACCACGACCAAGGACTGCAACACATTTAAAGTCTCGGAGACTAAACCGAAATTGTTCTTCTTCCCTGGAAATGGAGGTAGATATCATATATTCAATGGAAAAATACAGACAAACTAATGGTGTCCTGTGTGGCTCAGTTGGTAGAGCATGGTGCTTGCAACACCAGGGTTGTGGGTTTGATTCCCACAGAGGACAACTACTGTAAGTCGCTCTGGATAAGAGCATCTGCTAAATGACTAAAATGTAAAACTTTTTTTTTTATTGCTTTCAATAAGAAAATAAATAACCAATCAATTAAGAGGTAAAAACATGCACTTCCTCATGGAAGTTGGGAACAATATACTGCCCCCAATAAATTAATTATAACCAATCAAACACAAACAAACACCTATTAAAAGTACGTCATGAATGCATCAGTTTCTTACAAAAATGTCCTCAAACAGTTAAAACAACATTTGAGTCACAGATATTCACCCTATTTGAGAATCGCTGCTCTTGATCACATAATGAGTCATTATTTAGGATTTGTAAATCAGTGATTCTGCGCAGTTCAACTGCAATGTAGTCGTCAGTGAGCTCTACCTTATCTCCTTCTGTATGGCTGTGAGCTCCAGGCCTGGAGGCTGGATCTCCTGCTCTGCTACCTTGTCTAGTCTGTCTAGGTCTGACGACTTCACAGCTATGCTGTTCCTCTTGTTCAGGAAATCAAACGATGCCAGGGCGTCCTGCAACAGCATAACACACTTTTTAGGAGGATGGGGCAGCGTGGTTGTGTTCAGTGTGGCACACTGTAACAAAATGTTTTGCAACGGAAAAAGTTTGTTCGGATTCAGGTAGTACAGCCCAGTTTCAAAACGTTTTCATTGAGCAAGACCCAGTTTTCCATTGACAGTTTTTTAATGTTTTAATTTGCTTGAGCTGGGATGACCATTCCCACTATCATAACCATTATCATATGTGACTACAGGTGCACTACTTCCTCTATCAGGCATCTCCATGGTAACCCCATATCCGTACCTGTACTTCCTCCTTGTCGGGCAATTTGTTGTCCTGTGCCAGTGGTTCTCTGATGCCAGCGGGTACAGGGTAGTGCTTGGGTCCCGGGGTGGGCTCTTTGTCAAAGTCCAGCTTGGTCACCAACGGTTCACTGATGAGACTGGAAGGAAAGGTGCCACATCTTAATGAGAGAGTCTACAGACTGTATGTGTGAAGATGTTATGAAGGTCTCTGGCATTTGTGATATATATATATATATATACATACATACACACATACATACATATACACACACCTGGTGGGTGTTGGAGATCCTGGCAGACTACTGGTCCCGGTCTCAGCCACCTGTGGGCTGACTGTGGGTAAGGCCCTTCTGACCAGGCGGCCCCAGGTGGCAATGTTTATGTTCATCTGAGGAGCACGCAGGAACGTCTTCCCTGAGGAGGGTCACAGGATAGGTCAGTGACACACTAACCTCCTTAACAGCGGTCACAAAGCCGGGCAGAGAACACTAGTCCTCACAACACCCCTACAGAACCTATGACCGGGGTGACCGTGGAAATCATCACCTCACCATTATTTGATTACCGATATTTAGTGTAAGAGACTGAATTATGCCGTCCAAAAAAGGACAATAAATAGTGTCCTGAAAACCAAAGCAACTATGTGATTTCTCAGACAAATTTAGACGCAATTAATATATATATATTTTTTTTAACTGTTTTTTTCTGTGGACCTCTTGTTGAATATGAAGTAACTTGTATTCTGCTTCTCAGAAAATGACGAGTTACCTTGCTGCTTTGAGAAGATCTTTTTTTGTCTCTGCAGTTTGGGTCGCCGCTCAATGACAGGGGTGAAAAATGTGACCTGAACAAAAATCCATAGTTTGGAGGAGACATACAGGACACCCAAGCAAACAGGTTTCATCATAGGAAGGTATTGATAACTGGGTGGTGTTCATTAGGGCAAACACGGAAAACATTTAAAAACGCTAGCACCCGAAAACTAAAATGAGCGTTTCTTATTGGACAGTTCCAGGTAGTCCCCTTCAGTTAATGAACACAACCCTGGTGTAGTGTCAATGTGGGATACCTCGGCAAACAGGGTTCCCTGAGGCTCCAGGTAGAGACACATGCCGTGACGCTGGTTGTCCAGGAAGTCCTCCAGTCGCAGGAACTTGACAGCACACAGCGAGCGCCAGTCTCTCCAGTACACCGAGATCTCCAGCTCACGAGACTGCAGGTCAAACAATGCACACAAGGTCAAGCGCACAAACACACAAGGCAAAGTCAAGTATTCATAGGGTAACATTAACGTGGTGCACTGTGATTTCATTTGAAACCTTTCTTCAACAATGTGAAATACAAGGAGGAGATTATTTAACTAGCGTCTAGTGAACTGAGGAATCCACTAGTCTTCTCCTCATAACAAATACTGTTGTAGAAAATACCCAAATTAAACTGGCTGCCAGATAATGAGGTTTGCAATATGCTTATAAGTTAACTGTGTGTGTGTCGTACCCTGTCCAGCTCCAGTGTAAACTTCTGATCCCAGGACTGGTTACTGACAGGTCTCCAGTTGGTCTGTCCCACCACTGTATTGTCCAGCTTCAGCACAGCACTGATTTCATCTGGAGAGTAACAAAGATTTAATACCATTTCCTGCCAAAAATGTACATATTATAGTTCATACATGTATTGTTCAAATGACATTACATTTAAACGAACACGATGATCTTCCTTTAGGATACACCTCATATAGAGTGCTGTGGTTTCTGTATATTTATAGTTCTGCTACAACTCATGCTCTCAAGCGGAGGGGATGATGGCAGCCGTAATCAGTCACTCGACAGGTTTCAGGTTTCTCCAATGTGCTTTCGTAAAGTGTGTATATGGCGTTGTCTGAAATGGGCCCTATATAGGGAATAGGGTGCCATTTCAGACAACTATGTATAAATATTGTACATCGTAAATTCCTGGATTTCTGATGGTGACAAAAAAGCTATCAATGGATTAAGTTATCGATGGAGGGCTACTAGGAGAGACTGTTGGTGTTTGGAGACTCACTTGAGAGGTCTTCACTCTTGGAGAGGTTCCGTGCGCTGGCACCTCGGTTGCGATTCCCCCGGCTCATGAAGGAGGAGCGAGTCTCGCTGGGGCTCCAGCCAGGCAGCAGCACAGAACCGACTTTGGAACGACCCGGAACGTTCTCCAGCAGGTCCTGGCAGCCCATGAGCCTGACATCTAACGTGCCTGTGGGAGACCAGATATTTTTTATCATAAAGTGATAGATTTTATGAGCCCAGGCTAAGCACAGCGCTACAGCACTATTGTCATGATATATTGGTAACTGCATACTTTAAAGACCAAAATCCCCAAATGCCAGTACATAAAAGGCTAGAACTTCAGATCTTTGTAAACCAAGTTTTCGCACAAATCTTCCCTTGACAAGATTAACAGGCGCCTATCTCAAGTTAGGATTCAGCTCTACATTCTGAGGTTAACCGCATGCAAATGATGACCACTGCTGTGGGATATAAGCCCTTTACCTGTGAGTGCGGCGGGCTTGGCCACGGTGCTGTATTGGTTCTGGGTGGAGATGATGCTGGAGCGCGGGCTGAGGGCGGGCGAGGACATGAGGGACAGCTCCTCCACGATGTTGGTGCTGCGAGGGTGGTTCTTGGGCAGCTCACTCAGCCTCTGCTCCAGGGAGTACTTGAGCAGGTCCAGCTTTTGACTGGACTCGTTGAATCGGGCCTGGGCCTAACAGCAAGGGGGTCAAAACAGGGGCATCTTCAGTTGGCACTAAATGGGTGAAAACTCAGAATGTACAATTTTGCTTGTTTTTCAATTCAAAATGTGTTTGCTCTCATACGGGTTCTACAGAATGTGGTCCAGGAAAAACAAGTTCACAAACAGTATGGTTATTTTGTATAGAGTTTGTCCAACAGGCATGCCCAAACATTTTGAAAGTGTTTGCTCCCATTTTCGGCTTAAGTTTGTTGAGCAGTGAGTTGACTAAGGGTTTAGGAATAGCTTTCGAAAACATTTGTTTTTTGTCTAGTTGTTTTTGGGGCCATGGTAGGAGTGCTGACCTAGGATCAGTTTAGCCTTTTAGATCATAATTATATAGACTATGGGATCCGATCCTAAATCAGCACTCCTACTCAACTATGGCTGTGGTCTGTACCTCTGAGTGTGCCCTCTTCTCCGTGACTTTGCCAGAGCCCAGGAGCTTCATTACGTTCTTGGCGCCCTCGGCCACGGCTGACTCTATCCTGGCATGGTGACACAGCTCCTCTACCCGCAGGTCCAGCGGGCTGATGATGGGCTTGGCTGGAGGAAGAGGACCTTGTTAGAGAGACTATCAGGGCGTTTGAGGGGATCAGTTTGAGCAAGAGGAGGCGCAGAATCACTCATCTGGATCACACGGTGAGTGAATATTTAGGATGGAAGGTAATCTCTAGATCAGTGATTCCATGTAGTGAATCCACTGTGTGTGTGTGTGCTTGTGTATCCATATGTGTCAAAGAGGATAACACAGGACAGGAAGCCACGGCCAGAATGAGTCACAGGCAGGTGTGTGTGTCTCACCCATGACGTCATTGTTATCGAAGCTCAACTCGCTGGCCTGGCTGCCTTTGAGGATCTGCATCCTGATGAACTCAATCTTTGTCTTGCTGTCCTGGAGCATCTGTTGAGCAGTCGCTAGCAATTTCCGGTCCTGGGCAGAAAATAAAGACAACACTCACACCATCACCAACAGGTACACTGAGGCGTCTATAACAGAAAGTAACTCACTGGACTGTGTGATATTGATCAACATCTGATCTAAACAGCATTTCTTCATAAGTAAAATAACCCAAAACACCTGACACAAATTCCACATCATACTTCAGACAGAATGTGTGTGTGCGTGCGTGGGTTACCCAATCGGAACACGGTCTCGTCAAATCATGACCTTAAGTGGAGCAAAAGTTTTCAATGAACGCATGGAAAAAGTTATTCACCGCAGGCGAAAGTAGAATGTCATTGTGTTATCGGTGACCCTCGAGTTGACGCACACACTGGCCCGTGGAGTAAACTAGTCGGCTCCACCCAGAATTCCTTTGGTGGAAGAGCGCACTATGCTATGCCGTGCCGGCGTAGAGGGCAGGAAAGGCTTCCAGTCTGACAGGCATTTCCTGGCTGACATCATCAGGCCATGCCATTTCCCACAGGATGGTGCCACTTTCTCCAGGCGCTCCAGCAGGGGAGCGCTGACCGGGGGTTGCCAACATTCCACACCTTGATATTATACTGTGCTCACAGAGTCAGCTATGGCGGATTTTTGCAAAGGGCACCTTCGCAAATAGAACGGAGCTAATACTATCTTGCATAAAATGCTGTGGTTAGTAGTTAGCACGGAGGTTGCTATCGTTCCACACTTTAGCGTTAATATCCCTACTGTATTAGTGCCGTATGATTTTAGCTGAAATCATCAGCATTCTACACCTTAGCAACCAGTGCAGAGCTAAATACGGCCTGATAATGCTCTGTTAATATGGCTGGGGTTAGTGAACATGATTCTGCACAGGGAGTACTAGCTAGGTCTGTTAATACCATGTCTGGTGTCACTTCCAGGGACACCATCTTGTAGGTTAGTCCTACTATACACCATATTTATAATGATGCTAACTGAGCTCACCATTTTGAATAATGGATTTTGTGGTCTCTTAAAAAGAAAATACCACTTAAAAAAAACTATAATTTGGTATTTGCTCCATTATTCCACTGTTGATACAGTCCAAAAATGTTTTGCATGTCAGCAATCAAGTTTTCAAAAATATAGAACTTTCAAAACACAGATATGTGTTGCATCATACTGTGATACTTTGGAAAAAACCCTACCTATTTCCAAGAAGGGCCAAGTGAACAAGAGACTGCAAGGAGGGACTACCTGGAATTAACCAATAGGACACGCTCATTTTCGTTTTCTGTAGAGTTAAGTGCCCTAATGAACATGACCCAGAGGTCACAAACTGAAAATGACTGTTTCTGAAGGGGTCAGAGGGCATACCTTGGAAGAGCCGTTGGAGTACATCTGGATCATGTTCTCTGCCCCCTGTTTAACCTTCAGCTCAATGTCGTTCTGCTTCTTCAGAGCGGCCAAGCGGCTGTTGCTGGTGCACATCCTCGCCTCGCTAGCTGGGGTGTCCGGGGTCAAAGGGCACTCTAGAAACCAAGGTAGAAGATCGGAAGGGAAGATATGAAGCTTGGATATTAAAACCCATTAAAGCGCTTACAATACAACAATAAAGTTTGCATGTTCATTAGCTACAACATTCAAAGGCTTGTATGGAAGGTCTTAGAGTTGGCCATAATGCATTTCTTATCTTGTTCAACGCAGCCATATTCACCAGGTTGTTGTTTACCATCTACAACAAAGCAATTTGTGTAAAAACAGAAAGCCTTTTGGCAGGGATGGAATTGAAGGATTTTGGACACTGGCCAGCTGGGGAATCAGACTGAAATCTTTAGTAGCCCGGGTCGAATATCTGTTCCATGCAATATTTCAAAATACTAAATGTCACTATCCCGCGGGCTAGTTGGGCACATTTTCTACCAAGCCCGGTCTGAAAAGTCATTTCCATCCCTGTCTGCTGGTATGAAAACTACTGATGACGGGGAATTCTTGTATGTACACTTAGATTCTTTACTAAAATTCCCTGAAGAGTTGGGATTTCTGTTCCAAACAGCACAGAAGTTAGGGGAACCCTGAAGCCGTCTCTGGAGAAAAACAAGCATAAACTTGCTCAAGACAAGATGTGACGTTACTGTACATGCAAATATATGGTATGACTGACAGGCCCTTGTTGCCAAAAGCCAGGGTTGTGTTCATTAGGAACAAAACAGAAGAATGGACAAACACGGAGGGACTACCTGAAGGTGACCAATAAGAAATGCTCAAGTTCATCTTCTGTTGCAAAGCGATTCGCTAGAGTTTTGCCACCCAGGTACTCCGTGCTCTTGTCCTGCCCCAGGGGCTGTTGGGTCTGGTGCTGTGCACACCTCAAGTACTCTCCTTCCTTCCTTCCCTCCAAAAACAAAAGTGTCCTCTATCATTTCAGTCAAGCTGCGGTGCTGAGGGATGTGCTCACTGGTTTTCATGCCTGGGCAGAACCCCTCCTCTCCGCGGCACCCTTACTCACCGCTGCACCCCTACTCTCCACGGCACCCCTACTCTCCACGGCACCCCCACTCTCCACGGCACCCCCACTCTCCACGGCACCCCCACTCTCCACGGCACCCCCACTCTCCACGGCACCCCTACTCACCGCTGCACCCCGAGTCGAGTGCTGAGCAAATGCTCGCTTCTTCACACACAGGTGGGCAAAAACCTGCCTGACTGACTTCTACTGTCTCTTACCATCATCTTGGTGACAGTTTGAGGTAAACTGTACGGTGTTTGATGGTTAGATTTAATTTCAATTTACAGTTACACAGGAACAGAAATAAATATTCCGCTTCAGCCATTACCACGAGTCTGTCTTCCCCAATTAAAGGTGCTACCAACCTCCTGTGCTCAAATGGCTCCACAGCCGACCAACATATCCCTACCGCTAACTAGCTCTAGGCCTATACCCAGTCAACAGTGCTAACCACAGTTAGTATTCAAATATCACACACACACCGCTTTAGCATGAGAAGCACATCCTGTTAAACATTGGTGTCTCTGGAGACGCCTCAGGAGGTCGCCAATTCATTCTAACAGCGTAATAATTCATTTAATCAGCCAATAACCTGGCAATGCATATGAAGGAGAACGTCAGGTTGCTAGGCAGCACCAGTCATAAAGTCGTCCACTAAATTAGCACTAACGAGAATGACTATGGGTTCGCAAGATTCCTCCGACAATATGTTTGATCTGTGTTCAAGCTCAGACTGAGTGTAAGCAGATGCAAATATAAACGCTGGCTACTCAGCTATGTTGTGTGTGTGCAGACTGTATTGCAGTCCTAACTGACATTCGATTATCTGTGTGTGTGTGCGTATGTATCTGCGTGTGTCTATCCGTGTGTGTGTGTGCCTGTGTCCCAGGGCTTCCCTCCAGAAGAGAGGGGTTTGGTCGGGGTCAGGACCAGTCAAGGACCCCCTCCTCCACACAGTCCACGCTGGGCCATTGAAAATGGTCCCGTGTGGCTCATCTGGTAGAGCATGGTGCTTACAACGGCAGGGTTGTGGGTTCATGTTTCCCACGGCGACCAGTACGAAAAATAACCAACATGTATGCACTCCCTATTGTAACTCCCTCTGGATAAGAGCATCTGCTAAAATTACATCGTCATTTAACAACTGACCTAATACTTTTGTGTTTTGTCATATTGCTGGTTAAGGTTGGGTGTGAAAAAAGGGGAAGGTGATCTGACATCAGTTGTGGAGGACAGAACCACCCCCCCCCCCCCCGTTGCTCTAGAACTTGGCCTGAGGTCAGTTCCCAGTTCCGCGACATACCACTGGCCATGCATCACTGAACAAAACACCTTTCTCGTCAGATAAGGGTTCAATGAGTCAGGATACATTTGTTCCCACTTAAAGATGCATTATAAAAAAGGTTTTGTATAATTTCAGCCAGTAGTTTTGAATGTAGCGCGAAAATTATGCACAATTATGAACAACGTCATCCATTTCTCATGCTATGTTTTATCCTGAAAATGCTCTAATTCGTGCAATATGTTACAAATGTGTAAGTGCTTTAGATCCCGTTCAATATCTTTATGACTACCTTTAAATACAGAAAGGCAGTCCCCATTTCCAATGTCTAAAACTAGGGAGTAAGAAATGCCATAGCAGCAGACAGACAAACCCAGTCCTTCTCTCTCCACCCATTATTAATACGATCAACTATTCCCTGCACATCCACTGAGACATTTACCCATGTTCAGGTAACGTGCTAAAAACCCATTTTTGTTCACATAATTCGCGGAAGCAGGTTTCAACAGCCTCGAAAATAACTAAACGGAGCCCTATTGTAAAACAATAAGGAATATGCCCGTGTCAGCTCCTAGAAGATGAGGCACCACAACAGAGGGCATTCATTGTGTGTGGGTCCTATTTGTGTATTATGTGCTATATCATGTATTGAGTGTCCTTATACCAAGAAATACCACACCTGAAGAGAGCATAGTATTGTATTCCACTAAATTCCGTTTAGCCTATGTGAAACAGGATAGAGGAGAGAAAGCATTCAGTACATACACCTCATATCAAAAGAAAGGCTACATCCCCGGAAGTTTCCAGGCTTTTCAAAAATCCCTGTTGAAGGATTCCTGAAATCTGGAGGGAATAAGCAGCGAGTGAATCCTCCAACTAGGGATTTCTGAAAAACCTGTGGAAAGTTTAAAGAGTTTGGCAACCCTAGTTACTCCCACGCCCCATGAAAAATAGCCATACCCAGCAGGTCATCGGGGTCCTTGACCACAATGTGGGCGTTGAGCTCCTGGAGCTCCTGGTGGAGCTCCTCCACCTTCTTGTTGGACTTCTTCAGCATGTTGTCCACATAGGCCAGGCTCTTCTTGTCCGTGGTGACCTTGCGCAGGTTCTCCGCACCCTCCTTGATCTTCAGCTCTTTGCGGATCTCGCGGCGGATTTGCTCCTTGATCTCATCCAGCTTCTGCTGCACCATGGTGTCCGACAGGTCCAGGTTGTGGCCCAGGCCCAGCCGCTCCGACACCAGCTGGCCCCTGGCGTCACCCTGGAGGACAACAGAGAAAATAGATTGGGGTTAGGATTCATAAGGAAATGTAGGGCTGTCCAACTAAAAACAAAATCTTGGTAGACCAAGAGTAATCTGTTCTTTCGACCAATCGATTGGTTGAAATGTTACGTGTATTTTTCCATATGTAGACATGTGTGTTTTAATCAAATCAATTAAACTCAGCAAAAAAAGAAACATCCTCTCACTGTCAACTGCATTTATTTTCAGCAAACTTAACATTAAATATTTAACATTAATAGTTAACATTAAATATACTTAAATATTTGTGTGATCATAACAAGATTCAACAACAGACATAAACTGAACATGTTCCACAGACATGTGACTAACAGAAATGGAATAATGTGTCCCTGAACAAAGGGGGGTCCAAATCAAAAGGAACAGTCAGTATCTGGTGTGGCCACCAGCTGCATTAAGTACTGCAGTGCATCTCCTCCTCATGGACTGCACCAGATTTGTCAGTTCTTGCTGTGAGATTTTCTTCCACCAAGGCACCTGCAAGTTCCCGGACATTTCTGGAGGGAATGGCCCTAGCCCTCACCCTCCGATCCAACAGGTCCCAGACGTGCTCAATGGGATTGAGATCCGGGCTCTTCACTGGCCATGGCAGAACACTGACATTCCTGTCTTGCAGGAAATCACGCACAGAACGAGCAGTATGGCTGGTGGCATTGTCATGCCGGAGGGTCATGTCAGGATGAGCCTGCAGGAAGGGTACCACATGAGGGAGGAGGATGTCTTCCCTGTAACGCACAGCGTTGAGATTGCCTGCAATGACAACAAGCTCAGTCCGATGAGGTTGTGACACACCGCCCCAGACCATGACGGACCCTCCGCCTCCAAATCGATCCCGCTCCAGAGTACATGCCTTTGTGTAACGCTCATTCCTTCGACGATAAACGCGAATCTGACCATCTCCCCTGATCAGACAAAACTGCGACTCGTCAATGAAGAGCACTTTTTGCCAATCCTGTCTGGTCCAGCGACAGTGGGGTTGTGCCCATAGGCGACATTGTTGCCGGTGATGTCTGGTCCTCTCTCAGCCTATCGCAGACAGTCTGAGCACTGATGGAGGGATTGTGCGTTCCTGGTGTAGCTCGAGCAGTTGTTGTTGCATCCTGTACCTGTCCCGCGGGTGTAATGCTCAGATGTACCGATCCTGTGCAGGTGTTCTACATGTGGTCTGCCACTGTGAGGACGATCAGCTGTCTTTCCTATCTCCCTGTAGCGTCGTCTTAGGCGTCTCACAGTACAGACATTGCAATTTATTGCCCTGGCCACATCTGCAGGTCTCATAAGGCACATTCACGCAGATGAGCAGGGACCCTGGGCATCTTTCTTTTGGTGTTTTTCAGAGTCCATAGAAAGGCCTCTTTAGTGTCCTAAGTTATCAGAACTGTGACCTTAATTGCCTACCGTCTGTAAGCTGTAAGTGTCTTAACGACTGTTCCACAGGTGCATGTTCATCAATTGTTTATGGTTCATTGAACAAGCATGGGAAACAGTGTTTAAACCCTTTACAATGAAGATCTGTGCAGTTATTTAGAATTTTACAAATTATCTTTGAAAGACAGGGACGTGAAAAGGGACGTTTCTTTTTTTGCTGAGTTTATATTCACTGAGCTTGTCTCATTCTTTAAGCACACTGTTTGATTAAATAATTAAGACACACAAATGACTAGAGGGAGTACGACCAGCAATGGATTTGATTGTGCTGGGCTCAAACTTGCGGCGCTGTGTAAAAAAAAAAAAAAGATGGCGAGTGACTGACAAACACCTGTTGTCCCGCTTTCTCCTCCCTGCCGCAGCGACCAGCAGTTATCAAGCTGTACACGTTGCTGAAGCTGCAACATAATTCACTTCTGACTGAAAAGCTCCGTTACCAAAATCACTCATTTTCTTTGGAAAAATATTCCCTATTTCCTAAACCCTTGCTCTCTTTACGTGACATGTATGCATGGCATGCACGTGACCAATAGGGCCTGACCTATAATCGCATCAATAAAATGGTTATAACAAACTCCAAACACCGTAACAGCAAAATGGATGTAGAGGACGTGACAAATAAACTCGAAACGGGGAAATGTTTACTGGTTGCTCATGAGGTAAAGGGGAAGTCAGATTTGTGGAATACATTTGACTAGTTGTGGAAAATACTGGATATGAAGAAAAATAAAAAGGAGCAAGCACTGAGTGCATATTGTGTGTGCCTAACAGGTGCTGTTAGATTACAATAAAAAAATTCTGACCGTTTGGAACAATGTAAACACTAAATGAATTATACGCATACCAGTGGTAATGTTTTTTGTGGTAACGTTTTTTTAAAGCCTTTAGAACAGCAAAGACCATACAGTCGCATTCATTCGTTAACAAAATTTCCGAAATGGAACGGTTTATTTATTGTTTAAGCTAATTATTTAAGAGTCACTTTCTTTTAAAACTAAAATGCTTGACTGCATTTCATATCATGAATGACTCATATGATTGATAGAGTAGCCTATATAAGTATTGAAATATAGGCCTACGTAAGTTACGGTATTAAGACTAAACATGATGCGCTCTTAGGTCTACAGCTGGATGGTGGTTATACAAGGCTGCTATACTAACACTACTAATGATAATGACATCACTTATTATTATTAGTAGTAGTAACAATATGAAAGAGATCAAGAAAAAGGAGCGGTAATAATATATAAAATATATATTTACTTTATTTTTTTTAAATAAATAAATTGGACAATTTTGAAGTGTAAACACTAAATAAATATTACCAGAAAGGCTGTTCTAACAAAGTAAAGATTAAAAACAGACGAATGTGAATTCTTTAAAATATATTTTTTTCCAGGGGGTGGATCAGCTTTAATATTGAGGATAGATTGTTGCTTCCATTAATGTAATTGTCTGCATCATTTCCAACTCCCCATATTTTTGGGGTAAAATAAATAAAATATAGAAATTGTGTATATATGTGTATATATGTGTGTATATATATAATATATATATGAAATTATAAATACACACACACACACACACACACACACACACTGCTCAAAAAATAAAGGGAACACTAAAATAACACATCCTAGATCTGAATTAATGAAATATTCTTATTAAATACTTTTTTCTTTACATAGTTGAATGTGCTGACAACAAAAATCATGCAAAAATGATCAATGGAAATCAAATTGATCAACCCATGGAGGTCTGGATTTGGAGTCACACTCAAAATTAAAGTGGAAAACCACACTACAGGCTGATCCAACTTTGATGTAATGTCCTTAAAACAAGTCAAAATGAGGCTCAGTAGTGTGTGTGGCCTCCACGTGCCTGTATGACCTCCCTACAACGCCTGGGCATGCTCCTGATGAGGTGGCGGATGGTCTCCTGAGGGATCTCCTCCAAGACCTGGACTAAAGCATCCGCCAACTCCTGGACAGTCTGTGGTGCAACGTGGCATTGGTGGATGGAGCGAGACATGATGTCCCAGATGTGCTCAATTGGATTCAGGTCTGGGGAACGGGCGGGCCAGTCCATAACATCAATGCCTTCCTCTTGCAGGAACTGCTGACACACTCCAGCCACATGAGGTCTAGCATTGTCTTGCATTAGGAGGAACCCAGGGCCAACCCCACCAGCATATGGTCTCACAAGGGGTCTGAGGATCTCATCTCGGTACCTAATGGCAGTCAGGCTACTTCTGGCGAGCACATGGAGGGCTGTGCGGCCCCCCAAAGAAATGCCACCCCACACCATGACTGACCCACCGCCAAACCGGTCATGCTGGAGGATGTTGCAGGCAGCAGAACGTTCTCTACGGCGTCTCCAGACTCTGTCACGTGTCACATGTGCTCACTGTGAACCTGCTTTCATCTGTGAAGAGCACAGGGCGCCAGTGGCGAATTTGCCAATCTTGGTGTTCTCTGGCAAATGCCAAACGTCCTGCACGGTGTTGGGCTGTAAGCACAACCCCCACCTGTGGACGTCGGGCCCTCATACCACCCTCATGGAGTCTGTTTCTGACCTTTTGAACAGACACATGCACATTTGTGGCCTGCTGGAGGTCATTTTGCAGGGCTCTGGCAGTGCTCCTCCCGCTCCTCCTTGCACGAAGGCAGACGTAGCAGTCCTGCTGCTGGGTTGTTGCCCTCCTCCACGTCTCCTGATGTACTGGCCTGTCTCCTGGTAGCGCCTCCATGCTCTGGACACTACGCTGACAGACACAGCAAACCTTCTTGCCACAGCTCGCATTGATGTTCCATCCTGGATGAGCTGCACTACCTGAGCCACTTGTGTGGGTTGTAGACTCCGTCTCATGCTACCACTAGAGTGAAAGCACCACCAGCATTCAAAAGTGACCAAAACATCAGCCAGGAAGCATAGGAACTGAGAAGTGGTCTGTGGTACCCACCTGCAGAACCACTCCTTTATTGGGGGTGTCTTGCTAATTGCCTATAATTTCCACCTGTTGTCTATTCCATTTGCGACAACAGCATGTGAAATGTATTGTCAATCAGTGTTGTTTCCTAAGTGGACAGTTTGATTTCACAGAAGTGTGATTGACTTGGAGTTACATTGTGTTGTTTAAGTGTTCCCTTTATTTTTTTGAGCAGTATATATATTTATATTATATACACACACACACACACACACACTTTTTAGAATATACACCTTTATTATTCCCCGCAAACCCTACCTCTCTTCCCCCAATTGGAGTAAAGTAATAAACAATAACACTTAGGCTTCTACCTTCAGTTTATACATACTGTACACATTTTACAGACAATCTATTTTACAATAGTTATATTTTGTTTTTAGTCTTCCCTCTATTTCCCCGCTCCTCCGCTCTCTCCACTGGCTTCCAGTTGAAGCTCGCATCCGCTACAAGACCATGGTGCTTGCCTACGGAGCTGTGAGGGGAACGGCACCTCAGTACCTCCAGGCTCTGATCAGGCCCTACACCCAAACAAGGGCACTGCGTTCATCCACCTCTGGCCTGCTCGCCTCCCTACCACTGAGGAAGTACAGTTCCCGCGCAGCCCAGTCAAAACTGTTCGCTGCTCTGGCCCCCCAATGGTGGAACAAACTCCCTCACGACGCCAGGACAGCGGAGTCAATCACCACCTTCCGGAGACACCTGAAACCCCACCTCTTTCAGGAATACCTAGGATAGGATAAAGTAATCCTTCTCACCCCCCTTAAAAGATTTAGATGCACTATTGTAAAGTGGCTGTTCCACTGGATGTCTTAAGGTGAATGCACCAATTTGTAAGTCGCTCTGGATAAGAGCGTCTGCTAAATGACTTAAATGTAAATGTAAATGTATTTCTGATGTCAATTGGCTGACTTTTCACATCACCCAGTATTGCTATCGGCAGCATTAGTTCTAGGTAAATGTTGCAATTCTTCAGCCATACCTGGACCTGTGTCCAAAAACGAGCTACATATGGACAGTACCAAAATAAATGATCTAACGACTGCCTCCTCGCAGCAAAATCTGCAGAGCTGAGAAGATTGTATTCCCTATATCTGTCTATTGGTTGCAAGAATTTTGTATAATAATTTAAATTGAAAAATGTGAAGTTTTGAATCCGGTGTCATTTTGCGTGTCAATTCATAAACCATGTGCCGTGGAATTGGTACATCGAAAATCTCTTCCCAACTATTTTGCAATCTATATGGCACAGCTGTCAATTTTCTTATCCTTAAATGAAATTGGTATATAGATTTTTATTTTTCACAATTTTCTTTAACCATTTTTTCTCTTTAATGCAGGGCCAACAGACAAGTTCCTTACTTTTGTGGTAATGCTGCAATTAGTTGTAATTTTGGGTAGAGCAGACATTTCCATATGTCTGTGTTAGCTGCATGTGTGACAACTCCACCAGTCCTATTTATGATATCATTTACAAACAGTATATCTTTTTTTTTAAAGTATCGAAAAATCCATTTTTTGTAAAAAATTTTATCGTATATTTGAGTTTAACCACAATATTTGTTGTATTATTTGTTCTGTCTTTTCAGGTGGATTAAACTGAAATTGCAAAAAAAGTGAGTAGCTGTAATTTGAATGAAGGGAAAAGGCCATTCTTGAACATGGGGTGAGACATTCTTCCTAATTTACTAGAGAACCATTTCGGATTTAAGTTGAACTTCGTAAGCATTTCAAGGTCCTGGAGTGGCCTAGCCAGTCTCCAGAACTCAACCCCATAGAAAATCTTTGGAGGGAGTTGAAAGTCCATGTTGCACAGCAACAGCCCCAAAACATCACTGCTCTATAGGAGATCTGCATGAATGGGCCAAAATACCAGCAACAGTGTGAAAACCTTGTGAAGACTTACAGAAAACGTTTGACCTCTCATTGCCAACAAAGGGTATATAACAAAGTATTGAGATAAACTTTTGTTTTTGACCAAATACTTATTTTCCACCATAATTTGCAAATAAATTCATTAAAAAATCCTACAATGTGATTTTCTGGATTTTTTTCCTTCTCATTTTGTCTTTCATAGTTGAAGTGTACCTATGATGAAAATTACAGGCCTCTCTCATCTTTTTAAGTGGGAGAACTTGCACAATTGGTGGCTGACTAAATATTTTTTTGCCCCACTGTATGAAAACCAGGCCTGGTTTCCCCAATATTTCATAGTATTCTATTGTTTCCAGTACTTGTCTTATATTATCTCCAATGTATCGTCCATGTAAAAAAACTTGTCTGACTAGGATGAATAATATCTGACAATACCTTTATAATTCTATGCGCCAAGCTACAATTTTTGCATCACAACGCTAACGTGGAAGAGGCCTCCAATTCTTTACATGAACTGTATCTTTAGATATACACACACCACTTGGATCCTGTTTCAGTAATAATGAAATCAGACCTTGTTGTGTGTCTGATAATCTACCGTTTATATAGGAGTGGTAAAAACATGCAAATAATAGTCCTCCGAGTATTTCAAAAATAGTTTTGTATACTTCCACTGGTATGCCATCCAGCCCTGGAGTTTTCCCATCCTTAAAGGATTTAATTGCACCAAGAAGTTCCTCTGTAATTTGGCCTTCACATGAGTCTTTTTGTACAGATGATAATTTTACTTTATTAATAGGGGGAAAAATCCACACAATTAGCTTTGGTTAGTAGAGATGGAGACTGAAACAAAAACCTTCTTAAAGTACTTTACTTCCTCTTTCAAAATATTGTTCGGTGAATCATGAGTGATCATTTGTAACAAGTTTCAATACATTTTTTTTGTTGCATTTCTATGTTGAAGATTGAAATTTTATTGTGCATTTTTCCCCATATTGTTTACTTGACATGTCGTTGTGTGATGTGTGATAGACACAGAATCAGTAGGGTATTAAACTAACACTCAAACAGGCAACTGAAGCAGGTTCTGTCTTATTTCTGTAGATGCACAGTGGGGAGAACAAGTATTTGATAACCTGCAAAATCGGCAGTGTTTCCTACTTACAAAGCATGTAGAGGTCTGTAATTTTTATCATAGGTACACTTCAACTGTGAGAGACGGAATCTAAAACAAAAATCCAGAAAATCACATTGTATGATTTTTAAGTAATTAAATACATTTTATTGCATGACATAAGTATTTGATACATCAGAAAAGCATAACTTAATATTTGGTACAGAAACCTGTTCGCAATTACAGAGATCACACGTTTCCTGTAGTTCTTGACCAGGTTTGCACACTGCAGCAGGGATTTTAGCCCACTCCTCCATACAGACCTTCTCCAGATCCTTCAGGTTTCGGGGCTGTCGCTGGGCAATACGGACTTTCAGCTCCCTCCAAAGATTTTCTATTGGGTTTAGGTCTGGAGACTGGCTAGGCCACTCCAGGACCTTGAGATGCTTCTTACGGAGCCACTACTTAGTTGCCCTGGCTGTGTTTCTGGTCGTTGTCATGCTGGAAGACCCAGCCACGACCCATCTTCAATGCTCTTACTGAGGGAAGGGGGTTGTTGGCAAAGATCTTGCGATACATGGCCCCATCCATCCTCCCCTCAATACGGTGCAGTCATCCTGTCCCCTTTGCAGAAAAGCATCCCCAAAGAATGATGTTTCCACCTCCATGCTTCATCGTTAGGATGGTGTTCTTGGGGTTGTACTCATCCTTCTTCTTCCTCCAAACACGGCGAGTGGAGTTTAGACCAAAAAGCTTTATTTTTGTCTCATCAGACCACATGACCTCCTCCCATTCCTCCTCTGGATCATCCAGATGGTCATTGGCAAACTTCAGACGGGCCTGGACATGCGCTGGCTTGAGCAGGGGGACCTTGCGTGCGCTGCAGGATTTTAATCCATGATGGCGTAGTGTGTTACCAATGGTTTTCTTTGAGACTGTGGTCCCAGCTCTCTTCAGGTCATTGACCAGGTCCTGCCGTGTAGTTCTGGGCTGATCCCTCACCTTCCTCATGATCATTGATGCCCCACGAGGTGAGATCTTGCATGCAGCCCCAGACAGAGGGTGATTGACCGTCATCTTGAACTTCTTCCATTTTCTAATAATTGCACCAACAGTTGTTGCCTTCTCAACAAGCTGCTTGCCTATTGTCCTGTAGCCCATCCCAGCCTCGTGCAGGTCTACAATTTTATTCCTGATGTCCTTACACAGCTCTCTGGTCTTGGCCATTGTGGAGAGGTTTGAGTCTGTTTGATTGAGTGTGTGGACAGGTGTCTTTTATACAGGTAACGAGTTCAAACAGGTGCAATTAATACAGGTAAGGAGTGGAGAACAGGAGGGCTTCTTAAAGAAAAACTAACAGGTCTGTGAGAGCTGGAATTTTTACTGGTTGGTAGGTGATCAAATACTTATGTCATGCACTAAAATGCAAATTAATTACTTAAAAATCATACAATGTGATTTTCTGGATTTTTGTTTTAGATTCCGTCTCTCACAGTTGAAGTGAACCTATGATAAAAATGACATGCTTTGTAAGTAGGAAAACCTGCAAAATCGGCTGTGTATCAAATACTTGTTCTACCCACTATACATGGATGACTTACAAAAGACAGGCATTTTTAACAGTTCGGCTATTGATTATAGACAATTAAGTTGGGATTTCCTCTCTCCTCACCTTTCTTAGACATTAAGGCAAGCGCTGTTTTCTGATCTCATTCTGCTGCTGCCTCCAATGCATTGTTCTCAACACCAATATGCTGGTTAACTTTGCTATTATGCACATTACATGGTCTAGGAAAAGGCGCACTGATTGTCGACGGTTCTGAAACCAGCCTCTACACTGGATTAGCACACTCAGACATGTGAAAATCTGACATGTGTCTTGTACACATATACAGTACCAGTCAAAAGTTTGGACACACCTACTCATTCAAGGATTTTTCTTTATTTTTACTATATTGTAGAATAATAGTGAAGACATCAAAACTATGAAATAACACATATGGAATCATGTAATAACCAAAAAGGTGTTATAAAATATATTTTGGTTTATTTTTCAAAGTAACCACCCTTTGCCTTGATGACAGCTTTGCACACTCTTGGCATTCTCTCAACCAGCTTCATGAGGAATGCTTTTCCAACAGTCTTGAAGGAGTTCCCACATATGCTAAGCACTTGTTGGCTGCTTTTCCTTCACTCTGCGGTCCAACTCATCCCAAACATCTCAATTGGGTTGAGGTCAAGTGATTGTGGAGGCCAGGTCATCTGATGCAGCACTCCATCTCTCTCCTTTTTTGTCAAATAGCCCTTACACAGCCTGGAGGTGTTTCGGGTCATTGTCCTGTTGAAAAACATGTTTGTCCCACAAAGCACAAACCAGATGGGATGGCGTATCGGTGCAGAATGATGGGATAGCCATGCTTGTTAAGTGCGTCTTTAATTCTAAATAAATCACTGACAGTGTCACCAGCAAAACGCCCCCACACCACCTCCTCGATGCTTCACGGTGGGAACCACACATGCCGGAGATCATCCATTCACCTATCAGGGTCTCACAAAGACACGGCGGTTGGAACCAAAAATCTAAACTTTGGACTCCTCAGACCAAAGGACAGATTTCCACCAGTCAAATGTCAACTGCTTGTGTTTCTTGGCCCAATAATGTCTCATCTTATTATTGGTGTCCATTAGGAGTGGTTCCTTCACAACAATTCGACCATGACGGCCTGTTTCACACAGTTTCCTCTGAACAGTTGATGTCGAGATGGGTCTATTACTTTAACTCTGTAAAGCATTTATTTGGGCTGCAATCTGAGGTGCAGTTAACTCTGATGAACTTGTCCTCTGCAGCAGAAGCAACTCTGGGTCTTCCTTTTGCTGTGGCGGTCCTCGTGAGAGCCAGTTTCATCATAGCACTTGATGGTTTTTGCAACTACACTTGACTGAACTTTTTCCAGATTGACTGATCTTCATGTCTTAAAGTAATAGACTGTCATTTCTCTTTGCTTATTTGAGTTCTTCTTGCCCTAATATGGACTTGGTCAAATCAAAATCAAATCCAATTTTATTGGTCACATACACATGGTTAGAAGATGTTAATGCGAGTGCAGCGAAATGCTTGTGCAGTAATATCTAACAATTCCCCAACAACTACCTAATACACACAAATCTAAAAGGGGTGAATGAGAATATCTACATATAAATATATGGATGAGCGATGGCCGAGCGTCATAGGCAAGGTGCAATAGATGGTATAAAATACAGTCTATACATATGGTATGAGTAATGTAAGATATGTAAACATTATTAAATAGCATTGTTTGAAGTGACATTGTTTAAAGTGACTAGTGATCCATTTATTAAATTAGCCAGTGACTGGGTCTCAATGTAGGCAGCAGCTTCTCTGAGTTAGTGATTGCTGTTTAGCAGTCTGATGGCCTTGAGATAAAAGCTGTTTTTCAGTCTCTCGGTCCCAGCTTTGATGCACCTGTACTGACCTCGCCTTCTGGATGGTAGCGGTGTGAACAGGCAGTGGCTCGGGTGGTTGTTGTCTTTGATGATCGTTTTAGCGTTGCTGGTCATTCACCAAATAGGGCAATTTCTTTTTACCTTTATTTAACTAGGCAAGTCAGTTAAGAACAAATTATTATTTTCAATGATGGCCTAGGAACAGTGGGTTAAATGCCTTCCAGGTGACTACCTCATGAAGTTGCTTGAGAGACTGTCAAGTGTGCAAAGCTGTCATCAAGGCAAAGGGTGGCTACTTTGAAGAATCTCAAAAATAAAAGATTTGGATTTGTTTAAAACTTTTTGGGTTACTACATGATTCCATGTGTTACTTCATAGTTGATGTCTTTATTATTCTACAATGTAGAAAACAGTAAAAAAATATATAAAAAATTTTGACTGGTACACACTGCTCAAAAAAATAAAGGGAACACTTAAACAACACAATGTAACTCCAAGTCATTCACACTTCTGTGAAATCAAACTGTCCAGTTAGGAAGCAACACTGATTGACAATAAATTTCACATGCTGTTGTGCAAATGGAATAGACAACAGGTGTAAATTATAGGCAATTAGCAAGACACCCCCAATAAAGGAGTGGTTCTGCAGGTGGTGACCACAGACCACTTCTCAGTTCCTATGCTTCCTGGCTGATGTTTTGGTCACTTTGAATGCTGGCGGTGCTTTCACTCTAGTGGTAGCATGAGACGGAGTCTACAACCCACACAAGTGGCTCAGGTAGTGCAGCTCATCCAGGATGGCACATCAATGCGAGCTGTGGCAAGAAAGTTTGCTGTGTCTGTCAGCATAGTGTCCAGAGCATGGAGGCACTGCCAGGAGACAGGCCAGTACATCAGGAAATGTGGACGAGGACGTAGGAGGGCAACAACCCAGCAGCAGGACCGCTACCTCCGCCTTTGAGCAGGAGGAGCACTGCCAGAGCCCTGCAAAATGACCTCCAGCAGGCCACAAATGTGCATGTGTCTGCTCAAACGGTCAGAAACAGACTCCATGAGGGTGGTATGAGGGCCCGACGTCCACAGGTGGGGGTTGTGCTTACAGCCCAACATCGTGCAGGACGTTTGGCATTTGCCAGAGAACACCAAGATTGACAAATTCGCCACTGACGCCCTGTGCTCTTCACAGATGAAAGCAGGTTCACACTGAGCACATGTGACAGATGTGACAGAGTCTGGAGACGCCGTGGAGAACGTTCTGCCGCCTGCAACATCCTCCAGCATGACCGGTTTGGCAGTGGGTCAGTCATGGTGTGGGGTGGCATTTCTTTGGGGGGCCGCACAGCCCTCCATGTGCTCGCCAGAGGTAGCCTGACTGCCATTAGGTACCGAGATGAGATCTTCAGACCCCTTGCGAGACCATATGCTGGTGCGGTTGGCCCTGGGTTCCTCCTAGTACAAGACAATGCTATACCTCATGTGGCTGGAGTGTGTCAGCAGTTCCTGCAAGAGGAAGGCATTGATGCTATGGACTGGCCCGCCCGTTTCCCAGACCTGAATCCAATTGAGCACATCTGGGACATCATGTCTCGCTCCATCCACCAACGCCACGTTGCACCACAGACTGTCCAGGAGTTGGCGGATGCTTTAGTCCAGGTCTGGGAGGAGATCCCTCAGGAGACCATCCGCCACCTCATCAGGAGCACGCCCAGGCGCTGTAGGGAGGTCATACAGGCACGTGGAGGCCACACACTGAGCCTCATTTTGACTTGTTTTAAGGACATTACATCAAAGTTGGATCAACCTGTAGTGTGGTTTTCCACTTTAATTTTGAGTGGGACTCCAAATCCAGTCCTCCATGGGTTGATAAATTTGATTTCCATTGATAATTTTTGTGTGATTTTGTTGTCAGCACATTCAACTATGTAAAGAAAAAAGTATTTAATAATAATATTTCATTCATTCAGATCTAGGATGTGTTACTTTAGTGTTCCCTTTATTTTTTTGAGCAGTATATATATACACACACACATATTTTTTAAATTTTATTTTAACTTTATTTAAACTATGCAAGTCAGTTAAGAACAAATTCTTATTTTCAATGACAGCCTAGGAACAGTGGGTTAACTGCCTGTTCAGGGGCAGAACGACAGATTTGTACCTTGTCAGCTCGGGGGTTTGAACTTGCAACCTTCCGGTTACTAGTCCAACGCTCTAACCACTAGGCTACCCTGCCGCCCCACATATATACACATATATACACATATACATATGTTTTTTTACTACAGCTCGACTAAAGAAATCTCATTCGACCAACAGCCTATCAACCAAACAATTAACCAGTCGACTAAATGGAGTCAGGCCTAAGGAAATGTCATGGAGATTGCTATATAAAAGGATCTGGAGGACAAAAGGTTATACCACATTTGGCAAAGCACCAGATAAGGACCCTTTGTATCATGATCATCCTTTATGCAGGCGTTGTTAACAAATGATTGAAGCATCTATAAAGAATTCCGGAATACATTAAAAGGATCTGCCCTTTTTTTTCCAATTTTCTCCTAAAATGACATACACAAATCTAACTGCCTGTAGCTCAGGACCTGAAGCAAGGATATGCATATTCTTGATACCATTTGAAAGGAAACAGTTTGAAGTTTGTGGAAATGTGAAATGAATGTAGGAGTATATAACACATTAGATTTGGTAAAAAATAATGCAAAGAAAATAAAATATTTGTTGTATTTGTACCATCTTTGAAATGCAAGAGAAAGGCCATAATGTATTATTCCTGCACAGGCGCAATTTAGATTTTGTCCACTAGATGGCAGTGTATGTGCAAAGTTTTTAGACTCATCCAATGAATCATCATATTTCTGTTCAAAATGTTATATCAAGACTGCCCAAATGGTTAATTAATAACTTTAAGTTCAAAACTGTGCACTCTCCTCAAACAGCAGCATAGTATTCTTCCACTGTAATATCTACTGTAAATTGGACAGTGCAGTTAAATTAACAAGAATTTAAGCTTTCTGCGAATATCAGATATGTCTATGTCCTGGGAAATGTTCTTGTTACTTACAACCTCATGCTAATCGCATAAGGCTACGTTAGCTCAACCGTCCTGTGGGGGACCCATCCATCCTGTAGAGGTTAATGCTTTATAACGTTTTTATTAAAAAGTTGTAGTTTGTATACAGTGGGACACATTTAATTGTGTCAGCCTGTAGCACCATTTGAGGCGCAACAGGAAGAAATGCCGAGCAGGTAAACACCAAAGCCTGCCAGGCATACAAATAGCAGGTAACAGCAGGTAAAAACACCAAAGCCTGCCAGGTGTACAAATAGGAGGTAACAGCAGGTAAAAACACCAAAGCCTGCCAGGCATACAAATAGCAGGTAACAGCAGGTAAAAACACCAAAGCATGCCAGGCGTACAAATAGCAGGTAAAAACACCAAAGCTTGTCAGGCCTACAAATAGCAGGTAACAGCAGGTAAAAACACCAAAGCATGCCAGGCGTACAAATAGCAGGTAATAGCAGGTAAAAACACCAAAGCTTGTCAGGCCTACAAATATCTCTAAACGATACTTTAAATTATAATTTGATACAAATACTGGCTTATGTCACACTTTTTAGCACACTTTTCTATTCAAAAACTTTAGGGAAAATAGAATGGGCATACAATTGACAATTTCATTCCATTTCACTCGGGATGACCCCATTGTTAGAACTTGTGTATAATATTTATTTCAAATTGTAGCCGAAAATAAAAGTAAGCTCCCCGACATAATGAAACCATTAAAAGCTTAAGGCACTTGAACTGAGTTTAGCCTACTGCTCCATTCATAGACAAGGCACAATGAGCCCACAACACCAGAACATGTTACGCCTAACTACACCCCATGTTGCATTCAGCCCTTGTTGCATTCAGCAAACACTGTACCCTAATCCAAACATGGATGTTTTACAATTGCTACAGTGGCTACTGGCTACACAAATCTATGTTCCTTACCATCACATCATCAATTTCCATCAACCTCGTCTCCATTGTATCTGCTTCAGATGCCCGCCCACGTATGTTTTTAACTTCTGCTTTGTTCTTCCTCTCACAACAAAAACAAAAAGTTCTCCCTTTTTCTAAAAACAGAGTTTGGCCTAAACCGTCTGAGGAAGGGGCAGCCAAATCCTGTTAGCCTCTCGCTCGGTGAGGTCACATGAGACGAGAAAGGGACCTAATCTCACTCCGGGGAGCGAGTGGAGTCTTAAAAATAAACTTTGGTTAAAAAAAAACATTTAAAAAACGCCAGAGTTCCAATGGCCTCCCCTGTGGAGTGACGTGTATGGGAGTAAGAGGAGGATCAGTTGTGTACAGCTACATGTAAATTAATACTTCTAAGGTTGAGATTGGGAGCCTTGGAAATAGTTTGTAACGTAAAAACGTTTCCCAACACTGTATACATATTTTAGTACAGTTAATGAATCAGTATTTGGCCAATGAAATAATCTAATCCACTACTTCGGTAAAGCAAGCGCCACGTTTCAACCAACGGAATAATATACGGCGCTTTGGAGCTGTTGTATTTGAGTCAAAGTTGCCTACGTTTATTTCTCCCTAACTGCTATACTCTTATTGACACCTATGCTTAGTGTGTATTTGAGATTAGACTGCACGGTGGTTCCCTGTTCTGGGTGACTAGTGGCTAAACCTTTACAGAGGAAGTATGTGTTGGCCAATTAGGCCTGCGTCTCAGTCCAGAGGGAGAGAGGCTCCGCCTCCCTGTATGACTCACAGGTAAAATGGACATCACAACTGCTGGAAGAAGTAAAAAGACAGTTCAACCCAATTGGTTTCTGTAGCTGTGTTTGACTACCAGTGTGAATACGATCCAAAGCCATGGACCACCCTTATTTTCAACTCTAAGCAACAACATAGCTATGACAATCTAACTGACTGAGGAGAACATTGAACTTGGACAGGCTTGCATATAAGTTTGAATCAACGCAAATGATAAAAGCTTGTGTCCTTATTCCTTAACTTAGTTTAACCTATTTCTCATGCACCTAAAAGAATCCAACCAAAGTAAATATTAGGGCATGAACTTCCACTTTAAGCAGACTAAATAGCCTTAAGCTCAATCTCCAACAAAGCTCAATTCGAGGGACAATGGAAAAGTCAGACGGGCGAACATTAACTTATGCTAAAAGACTGACTTTAAAAACCTAGACTATTTAGGTTTAAGGTAGAGCGCAATGGTACCTGCTTTTTTTAAAAGCCCAACTTAAACCTAAACAACAATTGAACCTAAAACATCACCAATTCCTACCCCAAACCAGATTTATTACATTTGGTTTGGTAGCTGCATTTATACCAGAAATGGCACATAAGCGTGAACACAATCACCTCCAAGCCAGACAAATGCATTTAAAAGACTGCAACACCTGTAAATTACATCGATGACAGGTATACATCGAACAAAAATATAAAAGCAACATGTAAAGTGTTGTTCCCATGTTTCATGAGCTGAAATAAAAGATCACAGAAATGTTCCACATGCACAAAAGCTTATTTCTCTCAATTTGTGCAGAAATGTGTTTACATCCCTGTTAGTGAGCATGACAAGTGTGGCAAATCAAGAAGCTGATAAAACATTGTGATCACTACACAGGTGTACCTTGTGTTCGGGACAATATAAGGACACTCTAAAATGTGAAGTTTTTCACAACACAATGCCACAGATGTCTCAAATTAAGGGAGTGTGCAGTTGATATGCTGACTGCAGAAATGTCCACCAGAGCTGTTGCCTGAGAATGTAATGTTTATTTCTCTACCATAAGCATTTTAGAGAATTTGGCAGTACATCCAACTGGCCTTACAACAGCAGGCCACATGTAACCATGCAAGCCCAGGAACTCAACATCCGGCTTCTTCACCTGCGGGATTGTCTGAGGTGGCAGGGGGTAGGTGGTAAGCAGTATTCTGTCTAAGAAAAACTCATTCTGATTGACTGAACCTGTCTCCCAAGTGGGTGGGCCTATGCCCTCCCAGGCACATCCATTGCTGCACCCCTGCCCAGTTGTCAAATCCATAGATTAGAGCCGAATGAATTGATTTAAATTGACTGATTTCCTTTTATGAACTGTAACTCATTCAATTCTTTGAAATTGTTGCATGTTGCGTTTGTATTTTTGTTCAGTATAATTACAGCCCTGGTCAGTTCAACTGGACGTGTCACTCTTACATCACAGGCCAAGGGCAGTGATACCTAGGAACAGTATGTTTTGCCTGTTTTTCTTTGCAGAATTACAACACAAGACACAAACTACCGATGACCAAAAGGTTATGGGCAATAACACCACTTCGTCACTCCTATACATGCACTAGTCCTTTGTCTAGTCGTCAACAGCAACATAATCAATTTGACAAATACCAGATATAGTCTTCCACTCACTGTCCAAACAATCTCAGCGATCACCCAACAAACACAAGAGTCTTGTGAAACGATGTCTGCAAAAAGACAAGTCTGAATTCATGAGTGAGGCTGAGTGTGTACAAATAAGGTTCCAGAGAGTGACCTACCTCTAATCTAATCACTGAAACTGCAAACAAAGGCAATATGTTCACAGGTTAGTGTCCTCGAATACAGAAGTTTGAGAGAGAAAAAAAATGTAGCTACATGTTCTGCATGATACAAAGTTATGGTCAGATCACATAATTATGCGTCCACGCTACATTGTTGTTCGATAGCCTTTTTTCTCTCCCCAATATAAAAATGACCAGATTTGACAGCTGACGTCACCCCAGAGTCAGCAGTGACCAAACCTTTTTTCGGAGTCATTTGTTGCGGTTGAGGTTAAGGAAAAAACTTCACATGATGTGAAGTTTCAAAATGTAATATCATTACAGTTGCCATTTTCAAACTCAATCATGTATCAGGGAATACTCAACCTTTTGGAATTGAAAATTATTATACTTGCATGTCTTGGAACATTTTCAACTAACTTAGTACAAGTATTATAGCCTAGTAAAACATGTTTTTCTTTTAATAAACACATTTGGGCTTTAACACGCGCCCACTTGACTGGGTCACTGTTTACAAAGGACCTTAAAATGGAAAATGTTTTTCCATGCGTTCGAAACTAAGCTATTTTTCTTCCAAAACGCTGAACATTTTACTATCAGTCGATATTCAATTGATTTTTGTGTCATTAAAATATACAACCGATTAATTCAGTTCAGCTGGTGGGCGCTCAATTGCAAAATTACACAAAACTTTTGATATTTTGATAATTGTTTTCCAGGCCTCAATCTATAATTCCCAATCCTTCTGAAGAGGGGGACAAAATAGCTAAGAAAAATATTAACCTCAAAATATTTGAATCCACTGCAAATGGTATATAGAATAAAGTTATTTACCAACTTGGAAAGCGCACTTTACAATAACTTTACGCATGTATTGCAACAGTTGTCAACTTTTCATACCTGCACGGAATCGGCGGCCATCTTGGCTTTTGACTTTGAATCAATCTGTACGGAGACAGGGGAGGTGGAACTCCAAAAACAGCCTTGTTTTAAGTTTCCCTCTCGTGCGTCAAAAATAACCTATTCAGTGACCAAACCATAGGTCATATTGGAAATACTTGACTTTCCATGGCTTTCCTTGAGTCCTTGCGTCTTTTCTCGCTGAGGGAAGAAAAGTTGTTCTGTAGTCCACATATATGAAGCAGCAAAATAAATAAATGTCCCACTGCTTTCACTTTGGGAGCGAAAGGCTGTGGTTTGTGTGGAAACACATCAGCGTCCGCCCATAGGAGCTATGCACCAACTCAACCCAGAGCCCATTCTCTCAGCCAGATTCTATTCACACTCTCTCACGTGATCATAAACTTCTCACACGCACGAGCATCGCACTCTCCTGTTAGAAATCATGTTTACACAATATATTAGCGTGTGGTAATTCTAGAAGTGCACTAAAATGATGAAGATTATGAGCTGGATACTACTTGTTCCAGGTTATCCTATAGTTGAAACTTAGTGGTATAAATGATTTAAGTAGAAATACTTTAAAGTACTTCCTTAAGTAGTTTTTTGGTGTATCTGTATTTTACTATTTATATTTTTAACTACTTTTACTTTTACTCCACTACATTCCTAAAGAAAATGATGTACTTTTTACTCCTTACATTTTCCCTGACACCCAAAATTACTTGTTATATTTTGAATGCTTAGCAGGTCAGGGAAATTGTCTAATTCACGCACTTATCATGAGAACATCCCTGGTCATCCCTACTGCCTCTGTCCTGGCACTCACTAAACACAAATTCTTTGTTTCTAAATTATGTCTGACTGTTGAAGTGTGCCCCTGGCTATAAGTAAATTTAAAAAATACAAGGAAATCGTTCGTGCTTGGTTGCTTAATATAAGGAATCTGAGTTGATTTATACTTTTACTTTTATATTTTAGCTATTACATTTACTTTTGAAACTTAAGTATATTTAAAACCAAATACTTTTATTTGGCATGGGTCCCCAGATCCTCAAAAAGTTATTCAGCTGCACCATCGAGAGCATCCTGACCGGTTGCATCACCGCCTGGTCATCCCCGCTATGGCAACTGCTCAGCATCTGACCGTAAGGCGCTACAGAGGGTAGTGCGGCCAAGATTCCTGCCATCCAGGACCTATATAATAGGTGGTGTCAGAGGAAAGCCCATAAAATTGTTAGAGACTCCAGTCAACCAAGTCATAGACTGTTTTCTCTGCTACCGCACGGCAAGCGGTGCCAGAGGACCAAGAATAGGACCAAAAGGCTCCTTAACAGCTTCTACCCCCAAGCCATAAGACTGAACAATTCATCAAATGGCCACCGGACTATTACATTGACCCCCCCCCCCCTCCCCCTCCATTTATTTAGTAAACTGCTGCTACTCGCTGTTTATTATCTATGCATAGTCACGTCACCCCTACCTACATGTACAAATTACCTGAACTAACTTGCACATTGAAAAGTTGAAGTTACATCAGACCTCTCTCAGTCTCATAGATGACACTGTAGACTAGAGCCTTCATTACAGGTCCTGGATCAATTTGGTCATTTCACAAATGACAAGAGAGAGCACACTATTTAATCTCATGAAGCAGGCCCCAGATCAGTCTGGGAAGTTGCACAAAGGGAGAAAGCATAATGGCACTCAACAGGGGTGTTTCCATTCTGCTGATTCTGTTGCAAAACATTTCTTAAACTGAAGCAAGCAGAACAAGACGGGGAGGGGTTTACCTGAATTTGTCCAAGAGAACTCCAAACAGTTGCAAAATGTTCCATGGTGAAACAGAATTGGTGGAATTAATACACCCCAGGGCATTACCTGTTGAGACAGTTATGGGAAAAAAAGACAAATAACTCTTAGAAATAAAGATGTTAACTAGAACCGTAAAAGGTTCCAGGCAGAACCTTTCCACCCTACGAAGAACCATCAAAGAACCTTTTACGAAAGAAAAGGGGGTTCTACAAGAATTCCATCCGGCTTAATTGTGGCTTAGACAGAGGGTAGGGCAACCCTTTTTATTGTGTCACATTGGCAAATCCAGGAATCTGTTGTAGGCGACCTAACGATGGGATTACTGGGAGATTGGTTCAGTAACTGATGACTAGCATAAGATTACCTGAGCCTGGCTGGGTAGAGTTTAGTGGCACGCTCGGCCAGGCTGGGTAGAGTTTAGTGGCACACTGGGCCAGGCTGGGTAGAGTTTAGTGGCACGCTGGGCCAGGCTGGGTAGAGTTTAGTGGAACCTTGGGCCAGGCTGGTTAGAGTTTAGTGGAACCCTGGGCCAGGCTGGGTAGAGTTTAGAGGAACCTTGGGCCAGGCTGGGTAGAGTTTAGTGGAACCCTGGGCCAGGCTGGGTAGAGTTTAGTGGAACCTTGGGCCAGGCTGGGTAGAGTTTAGTGGCACGCTGGGCCAGTCTGGGTAGAGTTTAGTGGAACCCTGGGCCAGGCTGGGTAGAGTTTAGTGGAACCCTGGGCCAGGCTGGGTAGAGTTTAGTGGAACCCTGGGCCAGGCTGGGTAGAGTTTAGTGGAACCCTGGGCCAGGCTGGGTAGAGTTTAGTGGCACGCTGGGCCAGGCTGGGTAGAGTTTAGTGGAACCCTGGCCCAGGCTGGGTAGAGTTTAGTGGCACGCTGGGCCAGGCTGGGTAGAGTTTAGTGGAACCCTGGCCCAGGCTGGGTAGAGTTTAGTGGCACGCTGGGCCAGGCTGGGTAGAGTTTAGTGGAACCCTGGGCCAGGCTGGGTAGAGTTTTGTGGCACGCTGCTTCAACCATAGAAACATGATTAATTATATGGTTTCAACAGTGTGCACCAGCAGCCCTGGGTTGGAGCCATTATTTTTCCTAGTTTGAAAACCCCTGTGTCTCGATTATGGATTTCAACCATGGATTTCATTTGATTTTATTTATTTTTTACGTATTTTGACATATAGATATTTGATCTTCATTGCAACACTATTGACAAATAAAGGTAACCTACTTTAACATAACAACACTGAACAAATATATTTGCAATCATCTATTCAACAAAAATCAACAGAAATGCAATTTCCTTGTGCAGAAAAAAACAAGTACACCCCTAGCATGAAATAGCGTCATGTAGGCATTTCTTGTAACTGTCTATCAGCCTCTTCCATCGACTGGGAGGAATTTTTGGTCACTGTTCCTTACAGAATTGCTTTAACTGTGTGATGTTTGAGGGATTTATTGCATTACAGACCGCTTCTAGTCCCCCCACAGCATTTCAATAGGATTGAGATCTGGGCTTTGATTCGGCCATTCCATAACCCTCCATTTCTTATTTTTGAGCCATTCAATTAAGGATTTGCTGGAGTGTTTTGGATCAATTGTCCTATTGCAAGATACATTTTCGGTTCAGCTTCAGCCTTTTGACAGATGGCCTCACATTCTCCTCAAGTATTCTCTGGTACAATGTGAATTGATGGGTGACTCAATGATGGCAAGTTGGCCAGACCCTGAAGCAGCATAGCAGCCCTAAACCATAATGCCCCCTCCACCATGCTTTATGGTTGGTATAAGGTTCTTCTGTTCAAAGGCAGTGTTTTGTTTTCGCCAAACATGACGCCTGGCATTGCGCCCAAACAACTCCACCATTGACTTGTCTGTCCAGAGCACATTGTTCCAGTAGTCTTGTTCTTCACCCAGGTGCTGTCTGGTAAACTTCAGTCGTCCATTTCTATCATTTTTTTGAAAGCCGAGGCTTCTTCCTTCCTGACCTCCCATGTAGGCCAAGTTTGTGCAGTCTCTTTCTGACAGTTGACTCATGCACTTCGACATTGATTGTTGCAAGATGCCTGTAGATCCCTTGATGTTGCCCTGGGGTTCTTAGAGACTTCTTTGAGCATCTTTTGGTCGGCTCTTGGGCTGAATTTGGTGGGACGGCCTGTCCTGGATAGATTGCCAGTGGTCTGGAATTTTCTCCATTTGTAGATGATCTGTCGGAAGGTGGAATGATTGACTTCAAATTGCTTGGAACAGGCTTTGTAACTCCTCCCAGACTCTAGTCATCAACCATCTTTCTTCAGGGGGGCTTAGGAGAGAGCTCTTTTGATCTTGGCCTATTTATTTATGTATTTAATTAGGCAAGTCTATCACATACCTGTATGGTTAAGACCAACCCAGACCACGTTTCTGCTCTTTATGTACCCTCCAAGTTACTCTGATGGGGTTCTAATCATTTGCACCTGTTTTGGTGCACTGGGTTCTAATTTTAACCATTTGATGGGATGATACATGAAGGGGTGTACTAACTTTTTCCACACACAGAAAATTGGATTTCTGTTTATTTGAATTGCAAAGTGTTATTTGTCACTGTTAAAATGTTCAATTAGGTTAACTCTATTTGTCAATGGTTTGAAATTAACATGAACTATCTATATGTCCAAATATATCAAAGACATACTTTTTTCACAGCACTGTACATACACAATTGCATGCATACCTCATAACACCATTGGCAGTTGCCAGCGATGGTATAGGGAGGGTTGGATCTGGTCTACACTAACAATACAAGTGTTGCAGTGGTGCAGTCATGACCTCAACCTATGGAACAAAGATTTGATTTGAGGCTAAAGCTATTTTGAATAGCTGGGGGGGGTTGGGGAAGCACCTAGCCTGATTCATTTCTTTAAACTTACAGTATCCAAGTGTTAATTTGCTGTTTCCATCACACATACCACATCACCATGGACTGGATAATGTCTCTCGTAGATGTCTTCACTCCAGGCAGAGTGAAGAAACGATAGCGAATGAGCTCCCTCTACAGTATGCAGCAAGAACAGCAGCCTTTAACATTTTCATCGATCAATGTACTAATGAAGAATGACATTAAAAGCACTCAGTCATGGGCATTTCAGTTTTTAAATGTGTGTGTGATATATATATATATATATATATATATATATAAACAATAAAAACATGAGAACGACAGAATAACAAAAACATTGTGTGGTTGACATTCCAGCAGATAAATCTGTAACAGAGAGAGGGAGAGAATGTTTTGGGGTGTCTAGGGAGGAATATACAATATGCCATGTAACAAAAACTACAATACTTTCTGTTTAACAGACCTTAAAAAGGGACGCTTCACTACCTTTGAACCTCAAATATTCATGACCTCTAGCACCCAGTAACAGCGTTCTGTAGTAAAAAAAGAAAGAAAAGAAGATGACTCCTGATGTCACATGGTGAAGTGCCTCTTTAATGACATGAGAACACAAGCAATGTGTCTGACATGATCTCAATGTTTGGTTTTTACTGCCTGCCTACCATGCCAACATTACAACTCACCTCGGGGAGTCGACCTCTCTTTTACAGTCCCCTGTGAACAAAATCCCTTTGCTTTTAGTACTTCTGCTGCCTCAACGTCTGGGATGAGGCCTGATTAGTTGGGAAAGTAACTTCTTCAAATCAAATCAAACCACTGTTGTAGGCTGTTCTAGTGCTCCAGCACTGCAGTCACTGTTGCTGGGCTGTTCTAGTGCTCCAGCACTGCAGTCACTGTTGCTGGGCTGTTCTAGTGCTCCAGCACTGCAGTCACTGTTGCTGGGCTGTTCTAGTGCTCCAGCACTGCAGTCACTGTTGCTGGGCTGTTCTAGTGCTCCAGCACTGCAGTCACTGTTGCTGGGCTGTTCTAGTGCTCCAGCACTGCAGTCACTGTTGCTGGGCTGTTCTAGTGCTCCAGCACTGCAGTCACTGTTGCTGGGCTGTTCTAGTGCTCCGGCACTGCAGTCACTGTTGCTGGGCTGTTCTAGTGCTCCGGCACTGCAGTCACTGTTGCTGGGCTGTTCTAGTGCTCCAGCACTGCAGTCACTGTTGCTGGGCTGTTCTAGTGCTCCAGCACTGCAGTCACTGTTGCTGCTGGCTCCAGCACTGCAGTCACTGTTGCTGGGCTGTTCTAGTGCTCCAGCACTGCAGTCACTGTTGCTGGGCTGTTCTAGTGCTCCAGTACTGCAGTCACTGTTGCTGGGCTGTTCTAATGCTCCAGCACTGCAGTCACTGTTGATGGGCTGAGTCACAGAGATGATCTGATCAGTGTCTGTGTTAGCAGGCCATCAATAGATTCACCGAAATTGGCATTAGCAGTGTCAGCAGTTAGCAGTGCACGCATGGGTTAGGTTAGGTTATAGTCTTACATAATAACCACACATTTAATGAAAATGGGTTGCAAGTTATGATCCTAAGGGGAATAGCAAAATAGCATCTAAATTCAGTCATCAAATATCATGTCAAGAAATTCAGCAAGTTCATGAGTTTAAAGCAGTAAAACAACAGTTTTGGGAGATCTTTGGGTTATGACAGTAAAAGCACAAAAATTAAATGGTCTCTTGCCAATATAGAGAAAATAACAAAAGTCGAGAGAAAAATCTATAAATGTCTCATTAACTAAATGTGTTATACCAGAGCTGAAATAAGGTATTAATAGTAAGTCCTCTTGATATAGAATAACTGTTTGATCCAGATTGAAATTAGTATTATGTACAGCAGCTAAATGGTCGGTTGTCTGTCTTCTTCCACAGTTTAATTAAATCATGTGCAAATACTTCACATTCCTCCTAGCAATATTCCAACCGGGTGAAAGAGTCAGAAAACAACTAAATAAGTATAGTATAGTATCAAACACTGAATAGTAGTACCACAGTCGTGAACAGGGTGCATCCGTCACTCAAGTCTATAGAGGTCACAGGATTTAGATTTTGGAAAAATGTCTGCAGTTCATATAGGTAAACTCCAAGATAACATAGTAGTCAACTTTTAAGTTATTAGTGGGAGGGTTACAACATAAAAAATTACACCCTCTTAACGTATAAAACTGGGTCAACAATGTTCCCATAGACGATGATAGTAAAGTAGAATAAACCACAAAAACGAAACCAAACAGAACACGGCCAATAAAACCCCTCCCCCTGGACGGAAAATATAAATCATGTGATCAGAAGAAAGAGAACATGGGCAGCTGCCAAGTAGACTCGTCTCCTGTCATGTGTCCGTCGGGCATACCACTCCTGTGACCTTTCACCTGGAAGTATAAAGGGAGTCCTGGACCTGGGATGCTGGTGGGAACATGACCTATTGGCATGATCTCGCACCAGGAAGAGGCCACTTCCTAGTTCTGTCGGCTACTATGGAGACGAGGAGGAGGAGTCAGTTAGTTAAGTGGGCGACATTCAGAAACTGCTGACTAACGTCCAACACAGACAGTTCCACAGACCCACTGATTATATTAGTCTTCCTCTTCTCCTCTGTCCAGTGTATGTGACTACGGGATGAAGCCTAGATGAAGGGTCCATCTTCCATGTGCATTAGTTAGTTTGTTTTGGGGTAGATCTTCTCGTAGAAGAAGTTCTGGGCCAGGAGGTAGAGTTCCCCGTCCTTCTCCCGGACGGCGTGAGCCCGGACAAACTGGAACTGCTCCAGGGCAAACTCGTAGAACTCGTTCTCCATCTTCCAGATGGCCGACTGCTGCAGCTTGGCGATGGACTCCTTGGTCGGCGGCTTCTTCTCACTCGTCTTCCTCAGATGGGATTTCTTCCCTGTGGGGGAAGGGGCATATGGCATCACTACCAATCCAGGTGGCCCTTGGATTTTTGTTTAGTTAAAAATGGTATATTAAAAAAAAAGATCTAATGTAATAAATGTAGAGGCACTTGCATATTTATTTTTAGAGCTGTTAAAAAGGTGAGAATTGCTCAGGGGAATAACAAGAGAAAATGTTGTTTTGTTTGCACAGCAAATCACCTCTCATGTGCAAAGGTACAGTTAAGTGCACGTTCAGAAATAGGTACGTAATCATTCCACATACGATTTACAAAGACTCAAAATACATATTAATCTATTTGAGTATGCTGACACTAACTTTTCTTTAAAAAGCTTTAAAAAGACAGAAAACAAAGAAATCAATTTCTGCTTAGTTGACAAAGTAATGAATAAAGTCAATGTCAAAGGTCATGCTCAAACCTTCTCCAACCTATCTCCTGATTCTGCCTCCTCAACCCTCCTCTCCTCCCTTTCTGCATCCCTTGATTCTCTATGTCCCCTATCCTCCAGGCCGGCTCGGTCCTCCCCTCCCGCTCCGTGGCTCGACGACTCATTGCGAGCTCACAGAACAGGGCTCCGGGCAGCCGAGCGGAAATGGAGGAAAACTCGCCTCCCTGCGGACCTGGCATCCTTTCACTCCCTCCTCTCTACATTTTCCTCTTCTGTCTCTGCTGCTAAAGCCACTTTCTACCACTCTAAATTCCAAGCATCTGCCTCTAACCCTAGGAAGCTCTTTGCCACCTTCTCCTCCCTCCTGAATCCTCCTCCCCCCCCCCCTCCTCCCTCTCTGCAGATGACTTCGTCAACCATTTTGAAAAGAAGGTCGACGACATCCGATCCTCGTTTGCTAAGTCAAACGACACCGCTGGTTCTGCTCACACTGCCCTACCCTGTGCTCTGACCTCTTTCTCCCTCTCTCTCCAGATGAAATCTCGCGTCTTGTGACGGCCGGCCGCCCAACAACCTGCCCGCTTGACCCTATTCCCTCCTCTCTTCTCCAGACCATTTCCGGAGACCTTCTCCCTTACCTCACCTCGCTCATCAACTCATCCCTGACCGCTGGCTACGTCCCTTCTGTCTTCAAGAGAGCGAGAGTTGCACCCCTTCTGAAAAAACCTACACTCGATCCCTCAGATGTCAACAACTACAGACCAGTATCCCTTCTTTCTTTTCTCTCCAAAACTCTTGAACGTGCCGTCCTTGGCCAGCTCTCCCGCTATCTCTCTCAGAATGACCTTCTTGATCCAAATCAGTCAGGTTTCAAGACTAGTCATTCAACTGAGACTGCTTTTCTCTGTATCACGGAGGCCGTCCGCACTGCTAAAGCTAACTCTCTCTCCTCTGCTCTCATCCTTCTAGACCTATCGGCTGCCTTCGATACTGTGAACCATCAGATCCTCCTCTCCACCCTCTCCGAGTTGGGCATCTCCGGCGCGGCCCACGCTTGATTGCGTCCTACCTGACAGGTCGCTCCTACCAGGTGGCGTGGCGAGAATCTGTCTCCTCACCACGCGCTCTCACCACTGGCGTCCCCAGGGCTCTGTTCTAGGCCCTCTCCTATTCTCGCTATACACCAAGTCACTTGGCTCTGTCATAACCTCACATGGTCTCTCCTATCATTGCTATGCAGACGACACACAATTAATCTTCTCCTTTCCCCCTTCTGATGACCAGGTGGCGAATCGCATCTCTGCATGTCTGGCAGACATATCAGTGTGGATGACGGATCACCACCTCAAGCTGAACCTCGGCAAGACGGAGCTGCTCTTCCTCCCGGGAAGGACTGCCCATTCCATGATCTCGCCATCACGGTTGACAACTCCATTGTGTCCTCCTCCCAGAGCGCTAAGAACCTTGGCGTGATCCTGGACAACACCCTGTCGTTCTCAACTAACATCAAGGCGGTGGCCCGTTCTTGTAGGTTCATGCTCTACAACATCCGCAGAGTACGACCCTGCCTCACACAGGAAGCAGCGCAGGTCCTAATCCAGGCACTTGTCATCTCCCGTCTGGATTACTGCAACTCGCTGTTGGCTGGGCTCCCTGCCTGTGCCATTAAACCCCTACAACTCATCCAGAACGCCGCAGCCCGTCTGGTGTTCAACCTTCCCAAGTTCTCTCACGTCACCCCGCTCCTCCGCTCTCTCCACTGGCTTCCAGTTGAAGCTCGCATCCGCTACAAGACCATGGTGCTTGCCTACGGAGCTGTGAGGGGAACGGCACCTCAGTACCTCCAGGCTCTGATCAGGCCCTACACCCAAACAAGGGCACTGCGTTCATCCACCTCTGGCCTGCTCGCCTCCCTACCACTGAGGAAGTACAGTTCCCGCGCAGCCCAGTCAAAACTGTTCGCTGCTCTGGCCCCCCAATGGTGGAACAAACTCCCTCACGACGCCAGGACAGCGGAGTCAATCACCACCTTCCGGAGACACCTGAAACCCCACCTCTTTCAGGAATACCTAGGATAGGATAAAGTAATCCTTCTCACCCCCCCCTTAAAATATTTAGATGCACTATTGTAAAGTGGCTGTTCCACTGGATGTCTTAAGGTGAACGCACCAATTTGTAAGTCGCTCTGGATAAGAGCGTCTGCTAAATGACTTAAATGTAATGTAAATATCTCAAGAGGCATGGTGGCGTCTCTGGTACAGTACCTGTTCTGTAGAGCTCTGTGGCACCCCTGAAGAAGCGTGGCAGCGCCGCCTCCAGCATCATAACAAAGTCCTCCAGTTCCTCTGTCACCCCCACCAGCAGGTACTCATTGACCAGGTTATACTTGGCCTGCTCCAGGGCCCAGTGACTGCCCACGTTCCTACAAGAGATGTCAATCAATCATGTTATCAATTAAATGCATTTATAAAGTTATTTTTTCATCACCTGTACATCAGATGTTGTTTAGATCGAGCAAAATAGGCTAGTCTCGCATTCTCAACAGATGAGCTAGAGAGAAGAGAATGATACATATCACAAGAGAGAAAAAGCTAATAAACGCCTCTAGAAAAGAAAGACATGCAATATAGCATGTAAGTTATATTTTAAAGGGGTTCATGTTTGGTGTTCATATACTACTGTTCATATATCAGCCCATTAAGAAGTGTGTAATGGGGTTATAGGTTAAGAATGCATGTTGTGGATGAAATGTAAGGAGGGGTACATACCAGCACTCAGAGTAGTGACCACAGAAGAAGGGGATCTGCAGCCACAGCTTTTCCGGGGCGCAGTCTGAGCCTCCCGCCGACACACACTCATCAAAGGTCTGAAACACATCCATGACAATCAAAGACAGAATTGCCTATGGAAGCTTGTTTTACTGTTCAAATACATTGTATATATAATAATAGTTTGCGGGATTTTTTCTCTCTCCCAGATTGTAGCTTTAGCGTAGGCATAATTTTAACAATATTTTACAGTTTTAATCACTAATACACTAGTTGGTACAAAATAATCAGGAGGATTGCAGACTGACCTTCTTATCCCCCTGTTTCCGGCGCCGCAGGCCGGGCCGGTAGTCGTCCCCAAAACGCAGGAAGTAGTAGTAGGACACCAGGCGCTCGATGGGGTCGCGGATCACATTGATGTAGATGGGCTTCTTCTTTACTCCAAACCTGTGTCAAAACAGAGAGCGAGTGTAAGAATAGATGGTATAATGAAATGCCACCCGCATGTTACGATGCGCCAGCCACACGTTACGATGATGCGCCAGCCACACGTTACGATGCACCACCAGCACGTTACGATGCACCACCAGCACGTTACGATGCGCCAGCCACACGTTACGATGCGCCAGCCACACGTTACGATACGCCAGCCACACGTTACGATACGCCAGCCACACGTTACGATACGCCAGCCACACGTTACGATGCGCCAGCCACACGTTACGATACGCCAGCCACACGTTACGATACGCCAGCCACACGTTACGATGCGCCAGCCACACATTACGATGCGCCAGCCACACGTTACGATGCGCCAGCCACACGTTACGATGCGCCAGCCACACGTTACGATGCGCCAGCCACACGTTACGATGCGCCAGCCACACGTTACGATGCGCCAGCCACACGTTACGATGCGCCAGCCACACATTACGATGCGCCAGCCACACGTTACGATACGCCACCAGCACGTTATGCATATCACAAAGATCATGTGTCATTAAATCGAAGGTGATCTATGAATAAACAAGATGTGAATCTGGGCCCTGTTCAATAGGACCTGGATCAAAAGAGAGAGATAAGAATACAGTACATTTGATTTAACCTAGAGAGATCCTTTAATGACATTATATCAAGATGTGAATCTGGGCCCTGTCCAATAGGGCAGTGTTGCAGATGTGAATCTGGGCCCTGTCCAATAGGACAGTGTTGCAGATGTGAATCTGGGCCCTGTCCAATAGGACAGTGTTGCAGATGTGAATCTGGGCCCTGTCCAATAGGACAGTGTTGCAGATGTGAATCTGGGCCCTGTCCAATAGGACAGTGTTGCAGATGTGAATCTGGGCCCTGTCCAATAGGACAGTGTTGCAGATGTGAATCTGGGCCCTGTCCAATAGGACAGTGTTGCAGATGTAAAGCTTCAACCTGCCATGACAGGTTCATTTTCACATGATTTAAAGACATATCCCTTCTATAGAGAGTTGCATTCTATCTGTTCTGAATGTTGCACTCTAATGTTGTATTAATGTAGTACTCTATAAGACCACAAGGGGGAGACAGCAGCAAAAGTCCATCTGGTAAGATGTGTTCTGCAGTGGAGAGGGGGCACTCACTTTGTAAAGTCCAGGAAAGAAACGTGACCGTGGTAGAACGCCGGCTTCATCTCCCTCCACTCTGTCACGTTTTTCACAAACCGCACCTGAGCAGATAGACAAGACAATTGATACATGATATGTGCCAATGCAATCCCTTCTTCAATATCACCCTCCCACTTTCCCCCCTCCCACTCGCTATCTCTCCCTGTCTCTCCGTCTCTCGCCCTCTTCCACAGAGGTCAAACATTGCCACATTAGTGTGCGATCAGTGACGGCTGGTGTGACATTAAAACTGGCTCATTTTAATGGCTGGAATGGAAGAAACCCATTGTTTGATATCTTTATATTCATTCCATTCCAGCCATTTCAATGAGCCTGTCCTACAATTTCTCCACCCACCAGCCTCCACTGTGTGCAACATTTTCTCTAATCAGCTACGAGTGCCATTGACCATTGAGATTTGCCTCTGGCCTCACCCTCTCACCTGGTCCTGCATGGACATGACCGGGTTGTTCTTGGTGGTGTTGATGTGCAACACGTGGTAGTGGTTCTTGCCACACAGGTCGTAGGCGATGTTGGTGAAGGAGGTACTGGCCGTCTTGGGCACGCGGTTGTAGATAACCACCACGTCCTCGCTGTCGGCCACCGAGGGGGCCTCCCGCTCCCGTAGGCCATCCTGTGTGTGCCGCTGCTCGATCTCACGCACCTCGTGCCTCGCGATGGCCCGCTCTGTACAGAGGAAGAGGAGGAAGAGGAGTTAAAGGGATAGTTCACCCACATGAGGACCTATATTCTGTTAGCAACAGTGTGCTAACAGTGGTCTTACCGCTTCCATTGTCTCAGGCTCAACTACGCCAATACCACACAGTGGCAAATAAACCCGACATATCTTGGGTATATACTGTAAATAGGCCACTTTATATCTATAAAATGGGGTGCACTTGTAACTTAGGCAAACTATCCTTTTACCAGACTTCTGAACATAATATAAAGAACAGAAAAAAATGAACGATCACCAAATTGCCTGAGATTACATTACATTGTATGAATAATACTCCAAAGCTTCTTTATACCTGTCAAACAGAGTGAAGTGACACTGTGTACTGGCCTTTGGGGTGCGCTCGGTGTGGGGTTTGACCATTCATTTAGATCCCTCATGTCTTACTCACTGTTAAACAGAGTGAAGTGACACTGTGTACTGGCCTTTGGGGTGCGCTCGGTGTGGGGTTTGACCATTCATTTAGATCCCTCATGTCTTACTCACTGTTAAACAGAGTGAAGTGACACTGTGTACTGGCCTTTGGGGTGCGCTCGGTGTGGGGTTTGACCATTCATTTAGATCCCTCATGTCTTACTCACTGTTAAACAGAGTGAAGTGACACTGTGTACTGGCCTTTGGGGTGCGCTCGGTGTGGGGTTTGACCATTCATTTAGATCCCTCATGTCTTACTCACTGTTAAACAGATTCACCGGTACTTTTGAATACTTTTTAGCCAGTCGTTTTAAAAGTAGAGCTCACGAGCCAAAAGTGGTCCCCAACCACATCATTGTTCCCTCTCTTGCTATAGTGTCTGCATCTTGCTAGCAGTCACTCAAATGGGTAGGAGCTGAAGCCCATTGTCTAGAGCTCATGGTCAAATTGGTTGCAATCAATTAGCTTAGTTCCTCAGTGTTCAAATAATCTTTCATGAAAATAACATTTCAGGAATGCTAATCTTATGTTTCTAACTACAGAAAATATTTCAGAACAAATCGGAGATGGTGGGTGTCGGACTCCACTTTCTTGTAGTTTTTGGAGGTGGAGTCCTTTGTATCACACCACAGCTTGGAGTCTGTCCCTGTTATATCTCACCTCTGTGTAACTTAACAGATGTGTCTGAGTATGCATGGCCTAAATTACTCTCCTCTTTCTGGGAATGGGAATAGAGAACCATGTCCTCTCTATATATCATTTAAATTTGAGTCATTTAGCAACTTACAGGGGCAATTTGGGTTAAGTGCCTTGCTCAAGGCCACATTGACAGATTTTTCACCTAAACGACTTGGGGATTCGAACCAGCGACTTTTAGGTTACTGGCCCAAAGCTCTTAAACACTAGGCTACCTGCTGACCTTACAGTAGCTGTATCAGATAGAAATGTATGTGACTAACTGTGAATAAACAGACAACGCTGTAGGCCTGAGCCATTTCCGTTTGGCTTTCCTATCCCAGGTCTAAATCAGTCTCAGATTGACTAGTGGTGACATTGGCTCAGATCTGTGCTGGAACAGATCAACACTCCAGCATCGAATACTTATGGGAATGCCATGCCATGCCAGGTCATGCCTAGCCGTGCTGGCAGCTGGTACAGAGAATAAGGTGTCATCTGTGATCACACTACACTCCCAACCCCCAAACCCCCTTTGCCATCCCCACATACACCACACCATACCCCCCCCCCCTTTTTACACCCTCCCAGGCAGCTGCTAATGTCCCACTGATCAAAGCTAGCGCTAACCAACCGTGCTAGCAACTGGTGCTAGCCACGATACTGGGCTGTGACAGGTGGCAGTCTATGGTAAATATGGTCATAAGTAACACCCAGAATGTATAGCTAGGAGAGACATCTATCCACACGTCACCTAAAGCACAAAGCCATAAAAGAGCAGTTATCATTTTCATATCAGTACGAGTGTTGATCTAGGATCGGTTTCACCTTTTAGATCATAATGAATTAGATTTTATGGACAGTTGGAGACCTGTTCCTAGATCAGCACTCCCACTCAGATGCTAAGGCTGCGTTTAGACAGCCAGCCAAATTCAGATTTTTTTTCACCAATTGGTATTTTGATCAAACAGATCAGCTCCGAAAATGATCCCAAAAATTGGGCTGCCAGTCTAAACGCAGCCTTATGTGAAGCCCAGATCTCTAGGCCTAGACCGTAGCGTATTCCCACAGAGCGTCCTAACATTGGAGACAGTAGTCACAGTCTGTAACAACTGAATCAGAATCAGCACTCCCTAGCCCTAAAACATAATGAGCTGAACTTAAACAGGCCCCAAGCCACTAGTTCAGGGCATTGTGTTCAGTGCCAAAAATTAAAAGGGAGGTACAGTTTATTGTAGTCCATTGTGTTGAACAAGCTTAGCTAAAACCCCACTGTGTCCAAGCAGAGGGCGCCACACACACACACACTTAAGCTAATGGTCGAGTCTGAGGTCATTTAATTAGTGGACAAAGACCCGCTCTGTATTGATGAATCACTCTGGCCACACAGTGTGCTTCCATTCAGTCACCATTTCCGTTGGTTCCCCCCTCGCCATTTCCAGCTAATTATGATCTATGGTGGAACTGGCAACACAGTCTTAAACACTACAACAACTAAGCCGATGCTCATTGTTCTGAATACATATTCTAGAACGCCACCCGAGATAGAAATATTTACTAAAACAATTTCACGCTAGATTAGAATTGCCCATTTCCAATCATCATTCGTCTTCGGCGGGAAATCCGTGAATATGACAGTTTGTCGTGTGTTATGGTGTCTCATACGATCTTATGGGATAATAAAAACAGGGGAGAATATGATCCCTTCTCCAGGCAGCTCATACATCCATCATACTCCGCAGCTCTTCATCCCTGAGCGGGTTAGCCTCTCGAGCACAAGCCTAGGCTGAGGGGTAATAGAGAGCCTGAGAGTTAGAAGCCTTGTATGGTTCTGCTTCAGTAGCGCTGGATTGCAAAATCAATGGAGTACGACAGGGAGGAGATCTAGGTTGCTGCTGGAAAAAAATAAAAATATGAAGTGGTATTTTTTATTTATTTAAATACAGTAAGCTTTGATGTGGCCTGTGGCACCTGCAATATTTGTTTACCAGAGTGCAAACACAGCCAGGTGGTAATAGGAGTGTGTGATTAGTAATTTCAAGCATATTGTACAAGAGACCCTTGGGCTAGCCTTTCACAGCTGCAGGAACAGGCGATTCAAAAGAAGCCTGTTCAACTAAATGCTTCATCAACGACTGTACAGAACTACTGTTTCAAACTAATGTATGACAGACACCTTATCACAATCTTGCAGTGTTTGCAAATAAATGACGGAGGCACCATGAGTTACAATTTAATTCCTTAAGTGCCCTTTTTAGGACAGATTACCGTAGCTGGGGGGGGTTCCTGGCTTGGAGACAACTGCTGCATTCATGGCCCATGAAAGCTCTCATTCACGTCTAGCCTGGCGGCTAAGGTGTAGACAGCTGGGAGAGAGACGGCTGGGCCGAGCCCGGTGAAGACACAAGGCAGGAAATGAGAAACGACACTTGGATGGTTAGTACAGTTTAGCTCAAGCAAGTGGAGATATTTCGCTGGCATCAACAGAGGTGCTGTGGAAACTGAATAACTAAGCACTCACATGCTCTATTTCCACATGCCAATATACATCTGTGTGTGGAAGCAGCCCATTTCTAACAGGCAAGGTATCTTGTTAAGTAGCCTATTTTCCTCATGGGAGAAAACACAAGCCTATATGGTCAGTGAAACCAGACCAGACCATCTTGTCAGCAGACAAAACATGCCCTCTGCAGTCAGTTTTTAGGGAGGTTCTTGCTTGTACTGACTAGAACCTTATTACAGCATCAATACGAGTATCACAATAGAGTGCCACTGGTCACGCCCCATGGTAGTGGACCTGACCAATGGCACGGTTTTAGAAGCCGTCTTGGCTGAAGAGACAAAATGTTGGGGTTTTAAAATAAAATTTCCTGCAATTCTACACATTTTGCCATGGCTTTTCCCAGTGGTCACCAACCGGTCGAGATCGACTGGTGCATCTTCTAGGCACTCCTAGTCGATCACCAAAATGTCTGTAGAAAAGCAAACTATAAAGTCTCCTTGATTTTTTATTTGACTTTGCACTTTCGCCCGGAAGGTGCACTTGATTCAGAAGCCCTGCGCCGGGTAGGCAAAGTGTTCCCATTTTTAACCATTTCATTTGTTTGAAGGGACAAACTCCACCTACCCGGCGGACCAGGAGAGCTGTAGTTAAATCAAGTGCGCCTACTGCGCTGGCCAATCGGATGGCTCCAATCACCATGCCTATAGCTTCCAAGAACCCACAGTTGGATACTAGCCTGCACGAGATTTCACAACTTTTAAACTATGACCAGAGAGAAACTGCCAAAGAAAAAAAGCATAGAGCTGCTGTATTTATGAGTGAGTTATTTGTTTTTATTCAGCACTGTCAACACTTTCACAAAGCATAACACTCCCCTCTCACTACCTCTTCTTGCACCGCAGCTGCAAATAATTAGTAGCCAAGTGTATCGATAGGCTTGCGAATTAATTTCAATTTATGCAAAGCTGTGCATCGCAAGTGATACACCAACTGATATATTCTGTTATCAAAGCTCATTGTGAAATATAATATGGTCTTAGCAGAACAATATTAGCAGGCCAAGCACAAAGCCAATATGCTGTGACAAAAAAAAAAGTTTATTCATGTTGCATAGGCTTACATTTTTTAAGTCAGGTTTTTAATTGTTATTAGTATATTTTTTTTATCTGAGTGGTAAATCTCTGCTTGCTTTTTGACTGCGAAAGTGATCTTGACTCAGAAAAGGTTGCCGACCACAGGCTTATGCTATCTGAGTGACTCAAACAGTATAACAAACATCAATGGGGGCCCCATGCCGTGGCATTTTTGGAATTGTAGATTCTCCCGTCTGGTGGTGATTGTTACTTCTCAAGGATGATCTTAATAAAAAAGATATATTGTTCCATTATATTTTCTACATACTTTACATCTGGTTTTTAGTTTTTACCATCCCAAAAATTATTAGGGTTAGTTTATGCTACACTGAACAAAAATATAAAACACAACATGCAACCATTTTTAAAAGAGTTACAGTTCATATAAGGAAATCAGTCAATTAAAATAAATTCATTTGGCCCTAATCTATGGATTTCACATGACTGGGAATACAGATATGAGTCTGTTGGTCACAGAAACCTTAGTAACAAAATGTAGGGGCGTGGATCAGAACACCAGTCAGTATCTGGTGTGACCCCCATTTGTCTCATGCACCTCGACACATCTCCTTCACATAAAATTGATCAGGCTGTTGATTGTGGCCTGTGGAATGTTGTCCCACTCCTCTTCAATGGCTGTGTGAAGTTGCTGGATATTAGCAGGAACTGGAACACGCTGTCTTACACGTCGATCCATTGCATCCCAAACACGGTCAACGGGTCTAGTGAGCATGCAGGCCATGGAAGAACTGGGACATTTTCTGTACAGATCCTTGGGACATTATCATGCTGAAACATGAGGTGATGGCGGCGGATAAATGGCATGACAATGGGCCTCGGGATCTCGTTACGGTATCTCTTTGCATTCAAATTGTCATTGATAAAAAGCAAATGTGTTTGTTGTCCTTAGCTTATGCCTGCCCATTCCATAACCCCACCGCTACCATGGGGCACTCTGTTCACAACGTTGAAATTAGCAACCCGCTCGCCCACACAACGCCATAAACACTGTCTGCCATCTGACCGGTACAGTTGAACCAGGATTTAGATGAGCTTCCCTGAGACGGTTTCTGACAGTTTGTGCAGAAATTCTTCGGTTGTGCAAACCCACAGTTTCATCAGCTGTCAGGGGGGCTGGTCTCAGACGATCCCGCAGGTGAAGAAGCCGGACGTGTCTGTAGTTGTGAGGCCGGTTGGACGTACGGCCAAATTCTCTAAATAACATTGGGAGTCGGCTTATGCTGGAGAAAATAACATTGGAGGTGGCTTATGCTGGAGAAAATAACATTGGAGGTGGCTTATGCTGGAGAAAATAACATTGGAGGTGGCTTATGCTGGAGAAAATAACATTGGAGGTGGCTTATGCTGGAGAAAATAACATTCCATTCTCTGGCAACAGCTCTGGTGGACATTCCTGCAGGCAGCATGCCAACAGCTCTGGTGGACATTCCTGCAGGTAGCATGGCAACAGCTCTGGTGGACATTCCTGCAGGCAGCATGGCAACAGCTCTGGTGGACATTCCTGCAGGCCGCATGGCAACAGCTCTGGTGGACATTCCTGCAGTCATCATGTCAACAGCTCTGGTGGACATTCCTGCAGTCATCATGTCAACAGCTCTGGTGGACATTCCTGCAGGCAGCATGGCAACAGCTCTGGTGGACATTCCTGCAGGCAGCATGGCAACAGCTCTGGTGGACATTCCTGCAGTCATCATGTCAACAGCTCTGGTGGACATTCCTGCAGGCAGCATGGCAACAGCTCTGGTGGACATTCCTGCAGGCAGCATGGCAACAGCTCTGATGGACATTCCTGCAGGCAGCATGGCAACAGCTCTGGTGGACATTCCTGCAGTCATCATGTCAACAGCTCTGGTGGACATTCCTGCAGGCAGCATGCCAACAGCTCTGGTGGACATTCCTGCAGGCAGCATGGCAACAGCTCTGGTGGACATTCCTGCAGTCATCATGTCAACAGCTCTGGTGGACATTCCTGCAGGCAGCATGGCAACAGCTCTGGTGGACATTCCTGCAGTCATCATGTCAACAGCTCTGGTGGACATTCCTGCAGTCATCATGGCAACAGCTCTGGTGGACATTCCTGCAGGCAGCATGGCAACAGCTCTGGTGGACATTCCTGCAGGCAGCATGGCAACAGCTCTGGTGGACATTCCTGCAGGCAGCATGGCAACAGCTCTGGTGGACATTCCTGCAGTCATCATGTCAACAGCTCTGGTGGACATTCCTGCAGGCAGCATGGCAACAGCTCTGGTGGACATTCCTGCAGGCAGCATGGCAACAGCTCTGGTGGACATTCCTGCAGTCATCATGTCAACAGCTCTGGTGGACATTCCTGCAGGCAGCATGGCAACAGCTCTGGTGGACATTCCTGCAGGCAGCATGCCAACAGCTCTGGTGGACATTCCTGCAGGCAGCATGCCAACAGCTCTGGTGGACATTCCTGCAGGCAGCATGCCAACAGCTCTGGTGGACATTCCTGCAGGCAGCATGCCAACAGCTCTGGTGGACATTCCTGCAGTCATCATGTCAACAGCTCTGGTGGACATTCCTGCAGTCATCATGTCAACAGCTCTGGTGGACATTCCTGCAGGCAGCATGGCAACAGCTCTGGTGGACATTCCTGCAGTCATCATGTCAACAGCTCTGGTGGACATTCCTGCAGGCAGCATGGCAACAGCTCTGGTGGACATTCCTGCAGGCAGCATGCCAACAGCTCTGGTGGACATTCCTGCAGGCAGCATGCCAACAGCTCTGGTGGACATTCCTGCAGTCATCATGTCAACAGCTCTGGTGGACATTCCTGCAGTCATCATGTCAACAGCTCTGGTGGACATTCCTGCAGGCAGCATGCCAACAGCTCTGGTGGACATTCCTGCAGGCAGCATGGCAACAGCTCTGGTGGACATTCCTGCAGTCATCATGTCAACAGCTCTGGTGGACATTCCTGCAGGCAGCATGGCAACAGCTCTGGTGGACATTCCTGCAGGCAGCATGGCAACAGCTCTGGTGGACATTCCTGCAGGCAGCATGGCAACAGCTCTGGTGGACATTCCTGCAGGCAGCATGCCAATTGCACTCTCCCTCAAAACTTGAGACACCTGTGGCATTGTGTTGTGTGACAGAACTGCACATTTTAGAGTGGCCTTTTATTGGTGCACCGGTGTAATGATCATGCAGTTTAATCAGCTTCTTGATTTGCTACACCTGTCAGGTGGATGGATTATCTTGACAAAGGAGAAATGCTCACTAACAGGGATGTAAACACATTTGCGCACAAAATTCCAGACATAAGCTTATTGTGCGTATTGAACATTTCTGGGATCTTTTTATTTCAGCTCATGAAACATGGGACCAACACTTTACATGATGCATTTATATATATTTTTCAGAGTGCTTGAATATGGGGGAAACACTGCCAGTCCCTGGTACAGAAAAGGATGAGAAATGCTGGTGTAGTTAGTGTCAATAGTAGGATACATTAAGTATGGTACCAAGCTACTGTATCACTGCAAGCTTAGCATACATTACCGCTAACATAAGGTAATAATCATAGTTTACTTAACCCTGCAATTTTTCTCTGCAATCAAAGTTCATTTTATCTGACAAGGTGAGTTTATACGATAATCGGGAAAAAAAGACAGCTTCAGTTCCGCCCATCAGAAACTGGCAGTTATTTGAGATGATAATTTACACAGATGGCAGGCTTTACGGCCTAATAATTCTATGCCTTGGCAAGGGCTGCTCTGTGGAGTGGACAATTGATTTGTCTGGATCTCTTGGCAGGACTTGTCATTGACTAAGCAGGGTAATTAGCCTACTGCTTGAAATAGGGGGGAAATATCAGGTTCTGTCAATAACACCATCTCTCCAGAATCACAGGAAGAGAGACAGCAGCCATTTCTCCATGTCCACCACCACTTAAGAAATGGTACGGAAAACTGTTCACGTGAGAAACTGTATTACTGTCCAAATGTTTAAAAAATAACATCACAGACATAAACAGCTTACATAACAATGCAGGTGTAGGCTAGTTATTGTACAACACAGAAATGTGATTCTCTTCCCATAAGTGTTAATAATGCATAGGCAGGAGTCCAGGGAAAACTTCACAAATGTTCGGGCAATTCTGAGGGCAGCTATTTATAGGACAGATGAGGAGTGGCTAATAGATTAATAGGACCCAAAGCTCCACAGAGGAAGCCCAACAGAGAACTCCGGTGTCAATTGTGAGATCAGATCCATCATCGGCTGTCATAGCAACCAAGTAGGAGGAAGGAAACGGACACCAAAAATGTTCCTCTATGGTCACAAGCGGTTCTCAATACTACTCCTCAAGAACTATAGCCTGGTTAAACCAGATTGAACAATGGAGAGCGCAGCATTCAGTCTGGTTTAACCAGGCTACATGAACTATGGCAGCAGTTAATGAATTGATTGAGATCATTCATGAACAAGAACATCTCAAGTGTTCCAACTGGCCTTTCTGTGACATACCACTTCTGTGGTGAGAGGCTGTCCCCACTCCCCAGAGTCTCGGCACACTCTGTGCGAGACTGCCAGCACTCACAGTGCAATGCAATGCTGAAGAGAAAGTCTGACAAGGAGAGCGGGCCACAGCAGCAGAGAAACTTTCAGTTCCCCCCAGAGCTGATAGTACAAGATGCACTGTATCACAGCAGATGAAAGCCAAGCCAGGATAGAGTACCACAGTATGAGTCATAATACCCATAAAACATAGCGATCAAACAGGAAATGTTTCCAATCTTTTCCACACTGTACATTTTTCCAATAGGGGATTTTAGAAACACTTAAAATAAGGGCTGTGTTTCAAGTAGGCTTACCCTGGCGTGACATTTTGACAAGGTGACTTTTATCAATATATTTGTCTGTATTTACCCCGCCAAAATTAAATGCTAATTATCTGCTAATGTGGCTATCATGAAGAACTACAAATGCCATGATGATCTGGACGAGGGTAACAGGTTTCTTCTTCCTCCTCTGAGGAGGAGTAGTCGCAAGGATCGGAGGACCAAAATGCAGCGTGGTATGTATCCATAATGTAATTTAATGGAAAATGAATACAAAATTCAAAAGAACAAGAGAATCAAAATGAAATCCGAAACAGTCCCGAATGGTGCAAACACTGAAACTGAAAAAGAATCACCCACAACTCAAAGGTGAAACCAAGCTACCTAAGTATGGTTCTCAATCAGGGACAACGACTGACAGCTGCCTCTGATTGAGAACCATACCAGGCCAAACACAGGAATCCAAATGATAGAAAAAAGAACAGACTGCCCACCCCAACTCATACCCTGACCATACTAAAACAAAGACAAAACAAAGGAACTAAGGTCAGAACGTGACAGTACCCCCCAAAAGGTGCGAACTCCGGCCGCAAAACCTGAACCTATAGGGGAGGGTCTGGGTGGGTGTATGTCCACGGTGGAGGCTCTGGCGCGGGACGTGGACCCCACTCCACCATAGTCTTTGTCCGCCTCTTAACCTAAAGTAACTTCCTCACCATTTTAGATAAGCATGCTCCGTTCAAAAAATGCAGAACCAAGAACAGATACAGCCCTTGGTTCACTCCAGACCTGACTGCCCTCGACCAGCACAAAACATCCTGTGGCGGACTGCATCGAATAGGGATGCCTGTTCAGAGAAGTCAGAACCAATACACGCAGTCCAGGAAAGCTAAGGCCAGCTTCTTCAGGCAGAAGTTTGCATCCTGTAGCTCCAACTCCAAAAAGTTCTGGGACAGAAGTCCATGGAGAACAAGAGTACCTCCTCCCAGCTGCCCACTGCACTGAGGCTAGGTAACACGGTCTCCACCGATAAATCCACATTATCGAAAGCTTCAATAAGCACTTCTCAACGGCTGGCCATGCCTTCCGCCTGGCTACTCCAACCTCGGCCAACAGCTCCGCCCCGCAGCTCCTCGCCCAAGCCTCTCCAGGTTCTCCTTTACCCAAATCCAGATAGCAGATGTTCTGAAAGAGCTGCAAAACCTAGACCCGTACAAATCAGCTGGGCTTGACAAGCTATTTCTGAAACTACAGCAACCCCTATTACCAGCCTGTTCAACCTCTCTTTCATATGTCTGAGATCCCCAAGGATTGAAAGCTTCAAAGGGGGAGACAGACCCAAACTGGGATATCCATCCTGCCCTGCCTATCTAAGGTCTTCGAAAGCCAAGTCAACAAACAGGTCACTGACCAGACCGTACCTTCTCCGCTGTGCAATCTGGTTTCCGAGCCGGTCATGGGACAGACAAGGTACTAAAGACATAACCGCCATCGATAAAAGACAGTACTGTGCAGGACAGGCTTTCGACTCTGTCAATCACCATATTCTTATCGGCAGACTCAATAGACGGTTTCTCGGATGACTGCCTTGCCTGGTTCACCAATTACTTTGCAGACAGAGTTCAGTGTCAAATCGGAGGGCATGCTGTCCGGTCCTCTGGCAGCTCATGGGGGGACAGACGGGCCGACTCTTTTCTCTGATCAATGATGTTGCTCTTGCTGCGGGCATTCCCTGCTACGCAGACGACACCATTCTATATACTTTCGGCCCGGACACTGTGACTCTCCAAACGAGCTTCAATGCCATACAGCAGTGGACAACTGCTCTTAAACGCGAGTAAAACCAAATGCATGCTTTTCAAGACTCTGGCAGCTCAGCATCACCACCCTGGATGGTTCCGACCTTGAATATGTGGACATCTATAAGTACCTAGGTGCAGACTGCAAACTCTCCTTCCAGGAAAATCAAATCAAGAGTCGGGGCAACAAAGCCTCCTTCACTCTGGCAGCTACCCTAGTAAAAGGACAGACGGGATGTCATCTACAAAATGGCTTCCAACACTCTACTCAGGATGCAGATCATAGTGCCATCCGTTTTGAGCACCTTATACCACCCACCACTCTGGCAGCTGGCCCTCAGGATTCGTCGCCAGACCCACTGGCTCCAGGTCATCTACAAGTCCATGCTAGGTAAAGCTCCGCCTTATCTCAGTTCACTGGTCACGATGGCAACACCCATCCAGACGCTCCAGCAGACTCACTGATCATCCCTAAAGCCAACACCTCAGGCCGCCTTTCGTTCCAGTACTCTGCTGCCTGTGACTGGACGAACTGTAAAATCGCTGAGAGTTGAGACTTTATCTCCCTCACCAACTTCATCCGGAGCTAAGATCGCTGCAGAGACATAGTCTATTGTAAATAGCACCATTTTCACCTACCTCATCCCCATACTGTTTTTATACTGTTTTTTTTATTTATTTATTTACTTTTCTGCTCTTTTGCACACCAATATCTCTAGACATGACCATCTGATCATTTATCTAATCTGCAAATTGGCACCTCCTCATGCCTTTTGCACACATTGTATATAGACTGCCCATTTTTTTCTACTGTGTTATTGACTTGTTAATTGCTTACTCCATGTGTAACTCTGTGTTGTCTGTTCACACTGCTATGCTTTATCAGGCAGTTGCAAATGAGAACTTGTTCTCAACTAGCCTACCTGGTTAAATAAAGGTGAAATAAAATTTAAAAAAATAAAAACCTGCCTCCGTGGCCTCTTTAGAGCGACCCTCCCAGGACAGACTGGGGAGACTCTGGTCCAGAATGGACGGGAGACAGACGACAGGGAGACTCTGGAAGCTCCGGAGGAAGGCAGCACCGGAGAGACGGCTCTGGCAGCTCCTGACTGACTGGCGGCTCAGCAGCTCAAGACAGGAGACTCTGGCAGCTCAGGACAGACGGGAGACTCTGGCAGCTCAGGACAGACGGGAGACTCTGGCAGCTCAGGACAGACGGGAGACTCTGGCAGCTCAGGACAGACGGGAGACTCTGGCAGCTCAGGACAGACGGGAGACTCTGGCAGCTCAGGACAGACGGAGACTCTGGCAACTCAGGACAGACGGGAGACTCTGGCAACTCAGGACAGACGGGAGACTCTGGCAGCTCAGGACAGACGGGAGACTCTGGCAGCTCAGGACAGACGGGAGACTCTGGCAACTCAGGACAGACGGGAGACTCTGGCAACTCAGGACAGACGGGAGACTCTGGCAACTCAGGACAGACGGGAGACTCTGGCAACTCAGGACAGACGGGAGACTCTGGCAACTCAGGACAGACGGGAGACTCTGGCAACTCAGGACAGACGGGAGACTCTGGCAGCGCTGAGCAGTCGGGAGCACCTGTAGGGAGGAGACGGAGACAGCCTGGTGTGTGGAGGAGGCACCGGATAGACCAGACTGTGGAGGCGCACTGGAGGTCTCGAGCATCGAGCCTGTACAACCCTACCTGGCTGGATGCTCCCCGTAGCCAGGCCAGTGCGGCGAGGTGGAATAGACCGCACTGGGCTGTGCTGGCGAACCGTGCGCAGGGCTGGTGCCATGTACCCCGGTCCGAGGAGACGCACTGGAGACCAGATGCGCTGAGCCGGCTTCATGGCACCTGGCTCGATGCCCACTCTAGCCCCGGCCGATACGAGGCACTGCTATGTAGCGCACCGGGCTATGCCTGCGCACAGGTGACACCGTGCGCCTCACGGCATAACACGGTGCCTGCCCGGTCCCCCTCTCTCCACGGTAAGCACGGGGAGTTGGCTCAGGTCTCCTACCTGACTTAGCCACACTCCCCGTGTGCCACCCCCCAATACATTTTTGGGGCTGCCTCTCGTCCCAGCCACGCTGCCGTGCTGCCTCCTCATACCACCGCCTCTCGGCTTTCGCTGCCTCCAGCTCTGCCTTGGGGCGGCGATATTCTCCCGGCTGTACCCAGGGTCCCTTGCCATCCAAGATCTCCTCCCAGGTCCAGGAGTCTTGAACCCGCTGCTCCTGGGTAGCACGCTGCTTGGTCCGGTTGTGGTGGGTGATTCTGTCACGATCGTCGTTGGAATGAGGTGAGGACCAAAGTGCAGCGTGGTAAGTGTTCATCATATATTTATTAAACCGAGAACACTAAACAAAATAACAAAGGAGAAACGAAACAGTTCTGAAAGGTGACAAACACATAACAGAAAATAATCACAGACAACTCAAAGGTGAAACCAGGCTACCTAACTATGGTTCTCAATCAGGGACAACGATTGACAGCTGCCCCTGATTGAGAACCATACCAGGCCAAACACAGAAATAGAAAATCATAGACAAACTAACATAGACAACCCACCCTGACCATACTCAACCAAAGACATAAAAGAACTAAGGTCAGAACGTGACAACGAGACTGCCGAATCGAGGCAAAGGTAAGAATCTCTGGATTAACTATCTAATGTTAGCTAAATGTGTAATTAATAAATTGGCTACATTTCTTTAAAATTAGGATTATGTGAACAGTCTTGTGTAAGTTTTAAATGGACACAATACCTATTAGCAAAACTGTCAGCTCGAGATGACGTGCAGGAACTTGCAGGGATTTGTAGTTTTGCATGATGTCTACTTTGACGCAAATTAGCATTTTCGAATCAAAGTAAATAGAGACGAATATATTGATAAAAGTCACCTTTACTGGTTATGACACCTCCACTGTGAGGCTCTATTCAGCTGCTGTATACAAGATGGAAGTTATATGCAGACAAGAGGAGCGGAACAGTTCAGCCAGACTGCCTTATCCCTCTATTCTCTGATGAAATTGGTTTTAAAATGCTGCAGGCATGTTTCTCTCCCCTCCTTTTGTTAAGGCTTATGATGTGAGCAGCCAGGGGTTTTAAATATGCCTGAGTTGAGATGAAAATTAAATCTCACCCCACCCCTCCCCCCCATAGCTTTGAAGAGGAAGATAGCTTTTGGATGCAAGTTGGAAATTGGGAAAGGCCTGTTTGGCCACAGGGGATTATCATCTTGCACTACAGTAGCATCCCAGGCTCCAGATAAAGAGGCTGTTTATGATTATTGATTAGCAAAGGAAGGACTCTGATGAAAAGTAACATGATTATCAGTTATAATGACGCTTGGTATTCTTACAATACGTCTACAGAAGCTCTGTTACAGCTGGGTCTCTCAGAGGGATGTTGATCAGTGTTATAAAAGCGATAAGTCACCCACCTGCTTTCACGCATGCTTAACCACACCGACCGCATCGTTCGTCAAACCCCTTGGAAACCCGACAAGGGAACACTGCGGCGCGAGGAGAGCGGTCTCAATTACACTCCGGGGTGCGAAACAGTTCATAGCACCGTGATTAGCCTGTCAGTCATCCGCAACTGTGCACGGAAATGTAGCACAGAACTTCAAGGGAAAACATTCTTCTATAAAGTGCAAGCCAATGCCCATAAATACACCAATCTGGGCCCTAACTGCTCGAGCTTAGGGCCATTAGTACTGTGCCCACACCAAATCCATTCCTGACACCTGTGTTTCCACAGTAGTATCCAATCCATTAGGCACTCAAATGGCATGTTTCAGAGTGCTGAGACACATAGAGATGTACAGTAACCACTATTTAGTGAATACCAGCAGACTGCCAGTGTATGACTCCATTTAATAACCCTGGGGAGGCTAAAAACAGCTCCATGGTGTCAAAAGGAGTGCTCCGGATAATGGTGAAAAAGAGAGAGCCAGGGAAAGAAAGAGGAGGAGTTGAAAGTGAGGAGGTGGCTGAGGTGTGAACTTGGTGACGCAAGAGTTTGATCAGAGGGAGTCGAGTTGGTGTGATCACTAATGTGATCTTCCTGTCTGGGTTGGCGCCCCTCCTTGGGTTGTGCCGTGGCGGAGATCTTTGTGTACTCGGCCTTGTCTCAGGATGGTAAGTTGGTGGTTGAAGATATCCCTCTAGTGGTGTGGGGACTGTGCTTTGGTAAAGTGGGTGGGGTTATATCCTTCCTGTTTGGCCCTGTCCGGGGGTATCATCAGATGGGGCCACAGTGTCTCCTTACCCCTCCTGTCTCAGCCTCCAGTATTTATGCTGCAGTAGTTTATGTGTCGGGGGGCTAGGGTCAGTTTGTTATATCTGGAGTACTTCTCCTGTCTTATCCGGTGTCCTGTGTGAATTTACGTATGCTCTCTCTAATTCTCTCTTTCTCTCTTGGAGGACCTGAGCCCTAGGACCATGCCTCAGGACTACCTGGCATGATGACTCCTTGCTGTCCCCAGTCCACCTGGCCGTGCTGCTGCTCCAGTTTCAACTGTTCTGCCTGCGGCTATGGAATCCTGACCTGTTCACCGAACGTGCTACCTGTCCCAGAACTATTATTTGACCATGCTGGTCATTTATGAACATTTGAACATCTTGGCCATGTTCTGTTATTATCTCCACCCGGCACAGACCGAAGAGGACTGGCCACCCCTTATAGCCTGGTTCCTCTCTAGGTTTCTTCCTAGGTTTTGGCCTTTCTAGGGAGTTTTTCCTAGCCAACGTGCTTCAACACCTGCATTGCTTGCTGTTTGGGGTTTTAGGCTGTTTTTTGTACAGCACTTTGAGATATCAGCTGATGTACGAAGGGCTATTTAAATAAATTTGATTTGATTTTGATTAACTAGCTTGTCCTGCTTTGCATATAAACTAGTAATATCATCAAACATGTGTAATTAACTAGTGATTATGTTAAGATTTTTTTTTTTTATAAGATAAGTTTAATGCTAGCTAGCAACTTACCATGACTCCTTGCTACACTCGCGTATCAGGTGGTCAGCCTGCCACACAGTCTCCTCGTGGAGTGCAATGTAATTGGCCATGATTGGTGTCCAAAAATGACGATTATGAAAACTTGAAAATCGTTCCTAATTAAAATCGGCCATTCCAATTAAATCGGTCGACCTCCAGTCCAAACATACCAAGAAAGTCATATAGAGGACATGACAAAATGTTTACCCCCGCAAGAGGCTGAAAAGATTTGGCATGGGTCCCCAGATCCTCAAAAGGATTCTACAGCTGCACCATGGAGAGCATCCTGACCGGTTTCATCACCGCCTGGTCATCACCGCTATGGCAACTGCTCGGCATCTGACCGTACGGCGCAACAGAGGGAAGTGCGAACGGCCCAGTACATCACTGCCATCCAGGACCTATATAATAGGCGGTCAGAGGAAAGCCCATAAAATTGTCAGAGACTCCAGTCACCCAAGTTATAGACTGTTCTCTCTGCTACCGCACGGCAAGCAGTACCGGAGGGCCAAGTCTAGGACCAAGAGGCTCCTCAACAGCTTCTACCCCCAAGCCATAAGACTGCTGAACAATTAATAAAATTGCCACGGGACAATTTACATTGACCCCCCTCCCTTTTGTACACTGCTGCTACTCGCTGTTAATTATGTATGCATAGTTACTTCACCCCCACCTACATGTACAAATTACCTCAACTAACCGGTACCCCCGCACACTGACTCGGTACCGGTGGCCCCTGTATACAACCTCATTATTGTTATTGTGTTACTTTTTATTATTACTTTTTATTTGAGTCTACTTGGTAAATATTTTCTTAACTCTTCTTGAACTGCACTGTTGGTTAAGGGCTTGTAAGTAAGCATTTCACGGTGAAGACTACACTTGTTGTATTCGGCGCATGTGACAAAGTTTGATTTGATTAGTGTATCAGGATTTTGACTTTTTATAATGTTCAGATTCATTATTATAATTGAAAGCATTCAAACGTCCAAGATGTGAACTAGGAACTTGACCACATCAGCGATGATATACTGGTCCTCCTAGTGCTGCATTGCTATGGACTTTTCAAAGCCATGCTCAAAGCTACTGTCAATCACATCAAATAGTATAACTCTTTTCAAAGTACTTGATGTCAGTCTGTGGATGGCAAGATCTTTTCATGAGCAAATTCCTGTCCAGGGCACTCAGCAGTAAGGAGGTTGGTGCCCAGTATGGAAATGGAAGATAATTCAAGTCTGACTCTTTATGAAGTTGCAGCGCAGGCAATGAATGAATGTTGAGCAGAAGGCATTCCTACATCATTGTGTCACTCCCTCCAAACACATTCACAATGCATGGACAGTACCCTTTCTCCTTTGCATTAAAAGGCCTCTCTTTCATGAATTATTAAAGCTGTGTAAGAAATAAAAGACAAAACCTCACTTAGGATGTTTCACTCCGGTACAACGCTTGTGGTAACATCGCAGCGAGTGGGAACTTACTTAGCTCATTGCTCCTCATGGAGCGGCAGGTAGCCTGGCTGTTTAGCGTGTTGGGCTAGTAACTCAAAAGGTCGCTGGGTGGAATCCCTGGGCAGACTAGGTGAAAAATCTGATGTGCCCTTGAGCAAGGCACTTAACCCTAATTGCTCCTGTTAGTCGCTCTGGATAAGAATGTCTGCTAAATGACTAAAAATGTAAATGTTGTGGAGACTGGTGTGGTGGTTAAATGTAGATACATAGTTAGTTACATGGGCCATGAGGTGACAGGTTTATAAACAACGCTTCAATTTACACTGCTCTTAGCAAGTACAGCATATACTCCCATCTAGAGTTACAGCCAATGAGGAAAGCACACCGTCAGCCCCACCTCCACGTGCTAATGTTAAACTTGACGTTTCTACAAAATGTACCTAGCTGGCATAAGAGGACGCTACAGGAAATACAGTGCATTCAGAAAGTATTGAGACCCCTTCCCCTTTTCCACAAGTTACATTATTACCTTATTCTGAAATTGATTAAATAAAAAATGTCCCTCAACAATATACTCACACAATACCCCATAGTGACAAAGCAAAAAGAGGTATACAAATTTTTGCAAATGTATAAAAAAAAAAAAAAAACGGATACCTAATTTACATAAGTATTCAGACCCTTTGCTATGAGACTCAACACACACCTGTCCACATAAAATCCCACAGTTGACAGTGCATGTCAGAGTATAAACCAAGTCATGAGGTCGAAGGAATTGTCCCTAGAGCTCAGAGCCAGGATTGTGTCGAGGAACAGATTTGGGGAAGGGTACCAAAACATGTCTGCAGCATTGAAGGTCCCCAAGAACACAGTGGCCTCCATCATTCTTAAATTGAAGAAGTTTGGAACCACCAAGACTCCTTCAAGAGCTGGCTGCCCGGCCAACCTGAGCAATCGGGGAGAAGGGCCTTGGTCAGGGAGGAGCTCCAGAGTTCCTCTGTGGAGATGGGAGAACCTTCCAGAAGGACAGCCATCTCTGCAGCACTCCACCAATCAGGCCTTTATGGTAGAGTGGCCAGACAGAAGCCACTCCTCAGTAAAAGACACATGACAGCCCGCGTGGAGTTTGCCAAAAGGCCCCTAAAGGACTCTCAGACCATGAGAAACAAGATTCTCTGGTCTGATGAAACCAAGTTTGAACTCTTTGGCCTGAATACCAAGCGTCACATCTGGAGGAAACCAGGCACCATCCCTACGGTGAAGCATGGTGGTGGCAGCATCATGTTCTGGGGATGTTTTTCAGAGGCAGGGCCTGGGAGACTAGTCAGGATCGAGGGAAAGATGCCAAAGGTGTTTCAACAAAGTACTGAGTAAAGGGTCCGAATACGTATATAAAATATGATATTTAAATTTTGTAGAAATTTGTAAAAATTCTAAAAACCTGTTTTGCTTTGTCATTATGGAGTATTGTGTGTAGATTGACAAGGATAAAAAACAACAATTTAATCAATTTTAGAATAAGGCTGTAACGTAACAACGTGTGGAAAAAGTCAAGGGGTCTGAATACTTTCCGAATGCACAGTATGTCACCAGATAACACAGATGAAGCTAGCTACAAGACACATGGATCGTTATGGGGTGATTTCAATCCATGCCGAGACTACCAAACCACTCACAATTAGCCTGGAAGCAAATCACAGTGGCTTAGGTGCTGGAGACTTCTAGTAGGAAAAGTGATTCAGCGTCTGAGTGAAGTAACAAGCAGATAAGAAAATAAGTTGGAAATGGGCAATATTGGAGCGTGTAATAAATATACAGCTTGTTTTCTCAATATAGACGGGAGAAATGCATCAGCACCTGGTTGGACAGCAAGTGGTGTCCATCATGTTGCCCTGCCTCAAACCTAGGCAATTTGACTATGCGGGATATAATTGACGGCTCCAGTTTACAGAGACGTTTTTCCTCTCTAGGCATCATTCAGACGCATTGTCAAGTCAATAAAATTCTTTGAGTAGGCTGTAATGGAAAAGACTGCTCCCTTTAGGTCTTGTTTTAGCATCTTGTGTTTTTTCACTCCAAAAGCATTTAGATGTTCCCTGTGTTGTTTCAGCAGTTGATTTTGATGTCTACCCAGAACATTCAGATATCCTCCCAATATTTGTTACGGAACCACCATGATAATTCATTCTGATCACAGTTTGTTGAAATGAGCCGGTTGTTTAGAACACATTCTTTTGGAACTCATGTTTACATGAATAAAGGTTTCTGAGGCACAGCACACTACAGCAAGGACATTTCTCAGAACGATCAATTCCACCATGCAAATGGTTGTTGAAAATAATAATGCATACATAGAATGCACATTGAATGGGCTGAAATAGTGAACTTTTCTAATTCCCACGTAGTGCATGTTTACATGAAATCACCTTGGAATGGCCATCATTCAAATTTTAAGTCTCTCTCCACACAGCTATTGTTGTATCCTTGCATGTTCTGTAAAGAGGTATCTGAAGCTTAATGAAATAGGAGGTAGAGCCCTTCTGCCGTAACCACATGGTCTTTGGTCCAAGCCCGGCTCCAGTTTACTCTCAATTGCTATCTTGGTGGCAGCGGTGGGATAACCATGCAGCCCTGAAAGGCATTATGCAAGGTTTGCTTTTTATTTTAAAGTGTAATGACCTCTGTTTACCAAGAGGTCTGGACCTTCTCCATGGCAAAAAGCTGTACTGCGCCAGCTCTAAAACTGCTGGGTTGATGGTTCAAGCCTAGTTGTTCCCCCCCAATCACTACACTATCAATCATTAACCCACTGGAGGGATAATGGTGCCACAGGTTCTACTTGCTGTTCACACATGATCTGGTCAACCATATGGTAAAAGAGGGCAAACTCATTATACAATAGGTTTGTCAAATCGTTTACTAAACGTGACTGAAAATGTAGTTGATGTTCCCGAGTTGCACGTTGTCCTCAAAATGCCAGTTTGTCACTTCCCAAGGGGAGCGCGAATGATGTCGTCACAAGTCAACCGCAAATTGGCAACCAAGCTGACAAGATGTTCAGCAATGGTTCAACCCCTACTGCATCTCACGGACACATTTACCTACGGCATGATGAATAAGGACAGCTTGACCGCAGTCTTACCTAGCTTTCCCCGAGACTCCTCCAGCTTCTGGATTTGGTTCTCCAAGAAGAACATGGCCACTGCGAATGCCAACAGCGCCAGAAGCTGAAACTTGGGCGGTATCATGATTCTTAGAAGCCCCATCAAACAATCCAGTAAGAACAGGTCATTCCAGGTTTAGAAAATACTACATAAAAAGGTAATGGAATTGTCAATTACAGAGCGAACGAGTGTCTGTTAAAACCCTGGTTGTGCAGTAGGAAACACACTCAGGTCCAAATGATGTTTCATACTATAATATACTCTGCATGCAACCTCAATGCCGTATTCTTGATGTTGAGATGTCCCCCCCCCAAGGGTGTCAACAGAAGCGGGTTTGTGTTTCTCGGTCTCGGCGAGTCTTTCTCTGTAGAGCTGTCCCGTTCAGTTCACTTAACACGCCTACCTTCATCGGAGGACTTATTACTACAAACCCCCTATTGGTGAAACCAACTATCCACGAAACGGAATAGGCTTTTCATTCGTCAACAGTCAAGTCTGTTAAAATACGATTGGACACATTTTAAACTGTTCTTGAATTTGACCACGGGGGGCACTGTCCACATCCGAATGGAATGTAACTGTGAGTGACCGATAAAAGAAGAGAAGTTAAAGGTGCCCTTCTGTTTGCCATCTGAAAATAGGAATACAAATGACAAATTTGTATTAGACAAATAACATAAACATACAAATAATATTTTTGCGAATTTATGATCTCGTTTTTTTGAATATAAAGATAATTACTAAACAACGTGTATATTACAATTTACAGGACATTAGGCATTTGCCAGTAGCTACTACTTCCTACTTTTTAAGGGGTCCTCAGTTTTCTTCCGTAACAAAGCAATCGCCAAAATGTCGGGGGAGGTGTATATTCTGTGGCTTCTTTCTCTCATACAAACGGTAGGTTTATTAACAAAAATAAGTTAAGCCACACGTATGCGTTTGTTGCTTTGTTGCCTATGGCTCAGCTTGTATCGGATTGCAGGTTTTATTTTGCTACACTCGATTTATAACCACTTCTTTGCTGCGACATTCGCAACAAGTATTAAACCGAATGACGTGGCTTAAAACAATTGCAATGGTTTACAAAGTTTAACGTTAGTTAGCCAGCTATCCACCTTTGGTAAAACTGATATTTAATTACATTGTAATAAATCTGAAACTCATACTGTACTTCAAACAAACGGAAACTGCTCGCGTTCACTGAAGTGACAGGTGACAAAGTAAAGAGCCAATCACGACGAGACAGCGGCTGCGATTCTTCAAAACGTTCAAGTCATGGGGAGAACATGTTACCTAGCCCGATTGTTTGAGTATTTGAGTGTATGACGATAAATGAAGTATTAAAAATGGTTACATATCCACCACCCAATGATATATAATCACATCTTGTGTTTATTTGAAACTTATTTAATTGTTTCAACTTACAACTTTCTTTCTAGTCAATGCACAGCTACAGTGAAATCACGTTCTTGCTAATTTAAAAACCAACAATGCAATAATCAATAACAATGTTATACTAGAAAAAATAAATTAAAATGTGAGGAACACTAAGTAAGCATACTATATACAGTTGAAGTCGGAAGTTTACATACTTAGGTTGGCGTTATTAAATCTTGTTTTTCAACCACTCCACAAATTTCTTGTTATAGTTTTGGCAAGTCGGTTAGGACATGTAATTTTCCAACAATTGTTTACAGATTATTTCACTTATAATTCACTATCACAATTCCAGTGGGTCAGAAGTTTAAATACACTATGCCTTTAAACAGCTTGGAACATTCCAGAAAATGATGGCATGGCTTTAGAAGCTTCTGATAGGCTAATTGACATCATTTGAGTCAATTGGAGGTGTACCAGTGGATGTATTTCACCCCCCCCAAACCGCGCTTCTTAACACCCGCCCGCTTAACACAAATGTGTCGGAGGAGACACCGTTCAACTGACGACTGAGGTCAGCCTGCAGGCGCCCAGCCCACCACAAGGAGTCGCTAGAGCACGATGAGCCATGTTAAGCCCCCCCTCCCAATCACGTCCGGTTGTGATACAGCCCGGGATTGAACCCGGGTCTATAGTAATGCCTCTTGTACTGCGATGCAGAGCCTTAGACTGCTGTGCCACTCGGGTGGCCCCTGAAAACATGAAGTGACAACCAATCTAATGTCTCTGCATTCTTTCCTGCTCAGCTTTCGGCCTATGGAGCCGACCTGTCCTCAGAGGCATGCAGGGAGCTGGGCTTCTCCAGCAACCTCCTGTGCAGCTCCTGTGACCTGCTGGGAGAGTTCAGCCTGGGCCAGATCCAGCCTGTCTGTAGACAGTGCTGCCAGCAGGAGGCCCAGATGGAGTCCAGGAAGGTAAGCCGTTTGACCGCATTTAGAGTATCTAAATAACTATAACGGGTGTATCGATTAGAGGTCCACCAATTAGGATTTTAACACCGATACCGATTATTGGACCAAAAAAAGCTGTTTCTGATTAATCGGACAATTTTTTTATATATATATTTGTATTAATGACAATTACAACAATACTGAATAAACACTTTTATTTTAAATTAATATAATACATAAAAATCCATTTAGTCTCAAATAAATAATGAAACATGTTCAATTTGGTTTTATTAATGCAAAAACAAAGTGTTGGAGAAGAATGTAAAAGTGCCATGTATAAAAGCTAATGTTTAAGTTCCTTGCTCAGAACATGAGAACATATGAAAGCTGGTGGTTCCTTTTAACATGAGTCTTCAATGTTCCCAGTTAAGAAATGTTAGGTTGTCGTTATTATAGGACTATTTCTCTCTATACCATTTGTATTTCATATACCTTTGACTATTGGATGTTCTTATAGGCACTATAGTATTGCCAGCCTAATCTCGGGAGTTGATAGGCTTGAAGTCATAAACAGTGCTGTGCTTCAAGCATTGTGAAAAGCTGCTGGCAAACGGAGGAAAGTGCTGTTTGAATGAATGCTTACGAGCCTGTTGCTGCCTACCACCGCTCAGACTGCTCTATCAAATATCAATTCATAGTCTTAATTATAATATAAACACACAGAAATACAAGCCTTAGGTCATTAATATGGTCAAATCCGGAAACTATCATTTCAAAAACAAAACGTTTATTCTTTCAGTGAAATACGGAACCGTTCCCTATTTTATCGAACAGGTGGCATCCATAAGTCTAAATATTGCTGTTACATTGCACAACCTTCAATGTTATGTCATCATTATGTAAAATTCTGCCTAATTAATTACTGTCTTTGTTAGGAAGAAATGGTCTTCACACAGTTCGCCAGGCGACCCAAACTGCTACATATACCCTGACTCTGAAGTGAACAATTTCCCTAGTTAATATTGCTTGCTAACATGAATTTCTTTTAATTAAATATGCAGGTTTAAAAATATATACTTGTGTATTGTTTTTAAGAAAGGCATTGTTTGGCGCAACGACAGTCCTTTTTTCCCGAATGCGCTTGTTAAATCATCACCTGTTTGGCGAAGATGGCTGTGATTCAATGATAAATTAACAGGCACCGCATTGATTATTTGCAATGCAGGACAAGCTAGTTAACTACACACGGTTGATGATATTACTAGTTTAAGTAGTGATTATGTTAAGATTCATAGTTGTTTTTATAAGATAAGTTTAATCCTAGCTAGCAACTTACCTTGGCTCCTTGCTGCACTCATGTAACAGGTGGTCAGCCTGCCACGCAGTTTCCTCGTGGAGTGCAGTGTAATCGACCATAATCGGCATCCCAAAAAAATGCTGATTACCGATTTGTTATGAAAACTTGAAATCTGCCCTAATTTAATCGAATCAATTATCCTCATTGTCTCAGTCCATCCATCTGCACTGATTAGAAGGACTTTCCTGGTGAAAATAATGTGCAGGAAGCTCATCAATAGGCTGACTTTCAGCCGGTCAGTTCTTCTCAGACCAGTGCAGATGAGAGGCGAGGAGAGGATGTAGTGAGCTGTATGAGCAAGGATCGACTCCGTCACACATGCAAGTCATGGGATCAGCTATGTCAGAATATGATTACATGGTACCATGTCATTGACCCTCTGTGGCCAAACAAACAAGAAGTACTCTCATGTTCAGACTTTGCGAGAAGATACTGACCCCACCGTTACGCGGAACGCATTCATGGGTCCAGCGTGAAATACGGGTCGGAAAACGTACCTCGATGCATGTTAGTGCTATAGATGTTATTAGATATTAGTAGTTAGATATGAGTTGTTATTAGATATTTGGTGTTAGTGCTATAGATGTTATTAGTTAAATATTCGTTGTTATTAGATATTGGGTGTAATTGGGTTAGTGGAATAGATGTTATTAGTTGTTAGATATGAGTTATTAGATATTAGTTATTAGATATTGAGTGTTAGCGCTATAGATATGATTAGTTGTTAGATATTAGTGTGTTATTAGGTGTAGATGTTATTAGGTGTAGATGTTATTAGTGTTATTAGGTGTAGATGTTATTAGGTGTAGATGTTATTAGTGTTATTAGGTGTAGATGTTATTAGGTGTAGATTTTATTAGGTGTGGATGTTATTAGGTGTAGATTTTATTAGGTGTGGATGTTATTAGGTGTAGATTTTATTAGGTGTGGATGTTATTAGGTGTAGATGTTATTAGTGTTATTAGGTGTAGATGTTACTAGTGTTATTAGTGTTATTAGGTGTAGATGTTACTAGTGTTATTAGGTGTAGATGTTATTAGTGTTATTAGGTGTAGATGTTATTAGGTGTAGATGTTATTAGGTGTAGATGTTATTAGTGTTATTAGGTGTAGATGTTATTAGTGTTATTAGCAGTCTAAGGCACTGCATCTCATTGCTAGAGGCGTCACTACAGACCCTGGTTTGATCCCGGGCTGTATCACCAGCGTCCGGGATCGGGAGTCCCGTAGGGCGGCGCACAATTGGCCCAGCGTTGTCTGTGTTATGGAAGGGTTTGGCTGGGGTAGGCTGTCATTGTAAAATAAGAATGTGTTCTTAACTGAATTGCGTAGTCACATTTATTTATTTTCCAAGCTACTGTATAGCACACAATATTTTACATAGAGTAGGTTTTTAAAGTCTGCTTCGTGTAAAAAAAAAAGATAGATTTAAATCCATCAAAAACATATTGCGATACTTGTATCGTCCCAGCCCTACTTAACATGTGTTCAACTACTCAAATAGATTCAAAGTTGGCTCAAGTGGTGGAGTACAGAACTGTAATTTCTGCTTGATTAAACTAAGCAGCCACCCGAGCGTTGTGGTATCCTAGCAACACTACCTAGGAGAGTAAGCCTACAGAGGTGTAAGCAGCCCCCCCCCCATGCCACCCGAGTGCTGTGGTATCCTAGCAACACTACCTAGGAGAGTAAGCCTACAGAGAGGTGTAAGCAGCCCCCCCCATGCCACCCGAGCGCTGTGGTATCCTAGCAACACTACCTAGGAGAGTAAGCCTACAGAGAGGCGTAAGCAGCCCCCCCATGCCACCTGAGCGCTGTGGTATCCTAGCAACACTACCTAGGAGAGTAAGCCTACAGAGAGGTGTAAGCAGCCCCCCCCCCCATGCCACCTGAGCGCTGTGGTATCCTAGCAACACTGCCTAGGAGAGTAAGCCTACAGAGAGGTGTAAGCAGCCTCCCCCCCCATGCCACCTGAGCGCTGTGGTATCCTAGCAACACTACCTAGGAGAGTAAGCCTACAGAGAGGTGTAAGCAGCAGCTCATTTCACATCTTGATTATTACCTCCGTCCTGTAATATATCGTAATATGCCACTTAGCATACTCTTTTACCAAAGTGACTTACAGTGAGTGCTTACATGTAGAAGGACCAATGAGCACCAACGTAAGAAGTTCATAGGATCGTGACAAATGACACCCACTGTACTCTACTGTGCTGTGCTTTGATATCCAAACTTGTGAAAGACACTTCTATGATTGGTTCAAATTTGGTCCGGTCTGGACCAACCAAATTAGGTCTCGTTTGGGGGCAGCGCTCATTAAAATAATAACCAGTATGTAGAATAATACCCAAATATGCAAGGCAGGATATTGCGTATGTATGCAATATCCATTAGTGGATGGAAATTACACACACATATAAATGTAATTTCTCAATCTGACTTCAATATTATGTAAATAAATGCAACAGGCCCTGTACGTCTCTGGAGGACTCTAGTGCAGGCAGCGAGCCTCGCATCACCTCTCAGTATGACTATAATGAACATGTCTAACTTGCACCGTTATGCAATTTGAGAGACTAAATACAAATGGCTAATCCTGGCAACCAATGTTCTAGAATGAATTTGAGGCAAGCAGATCAGTGATATCAAGGTGGTACCCAAGAATGTGCTATGTGTATAGTGTTAATAACTACCAATAGGTCTACTCAAGTATAAGTCTATAGTCCAAAGAATTACTCTGTAAAACGAGGAATGCATTTCATGAATTAAACTTAATAGATTAGTCAAAGAATTAACACTCAATCATTCCAGTGATGCATGATATACATGATACATTAGACTAACAGAGTAAATGACTATCACCAATAGGCTAAGACAACGCTGTTTTACACTTTGCTCGTTAAAACAGTAGACAGGAAAACACTCAGATTCTAATCAACTCCATTTTAAATGAGAGGTGTGCACTCCTGTGTCTCTCCCTCTTTGAACTAGATGCTATCCAATGAACAAAATAAGTTTTCCGGTAACAAAAAATCCACAGCACTTAGTTAGGCTTGGGCGCTATACTGTATACTGAGGTATTTGGAAATAGCCACAGGTTTTTCCATACATATTTGTAGGATGTAGGCAGGTAACGTAGCGTTTAAGAGAGTTGGGCCAGTAACCGAAAGGTTGCTGGTTCAACTCCCCAAGCCAACAAGGTGAAAAATCTGTTGTGCCGTTGAGCAAGGCACTTAACCCTAATTGCTCCTGTAAGTCCCTCTAGATAAGAGCATCTGCTAAATGACTCAAAGGAAGAGGGGAAAAAATGTATGTGGTTATTTTTCGGGTAAATAACTGCAGTTAACTTGTGCAATGCGTTAAGAGAGAACCACTTGCGTTCTTCATTTCACCCATCACATTATTTTACATTATGAAGCTCATGGAGTTCTCCAGAACAGTTGAGCCAGTCACATTATTTTACATTATGAAGCTCATGGAGTTCTCCAGAACAGTTGAGCCAGTCACATTATTTTACATTATGAAGCTCATGGAGTTCTCCAGAACAGTTGAGCCAGTCACGTGTTTGTTTGTAAATGGCACAAAGGGAGAAAGCGGGAACAGGTGAGTCCAGCAGTGTATGGACAGTGTTTTTATTTTATATTGAAAGTCAAGCATTTTTTGCTTCAATAGAGGGATCAGGGACGTGCAACTATAGTTTTCCTTCACAGAAAATACATACATACATTAGTGCAACACGTTCAACATAAAATAGCTCAATTTTCATCAGATGACAAAAGTGCAACGCTATTTGGCTGGCAGCAAAAAATATTTCTATTTTAAAATATTTGTAGCCAGATTTATTTCCTAATGTGTAGCTTAAAGTTAATCTTGCATTTTACCTGAGAAAAATAGCTACATATCAGTCAGAGCGCTGTTTGCTGAATGAATACCCGTTCCTGAGTTCTCATTCGACTTTAGAAGGGCAACTGAAGCGTAAAATGTTTCTGGTGCCGAGCAGAAATTACAATAAGAAGCATTTTAGATCCGTTTACAAAACGCAGCAAGATATTTATGCCATTTTATATATATTTTTCCTGGGTGAAAAACTCTGAATTATGTGTTTGCAAGTTAAATTAGGGGTCTGTTATCTAAGTAAGTGGCTCAATTAATAAAGTAAGGGGGCGTCATATTGTGTTAGCTTTCTGCCTGTTTGAGAAGTCATAGGCCTTTGGAGAGTTATTTGTACAGCTGCCACTGCTATCTTCATTTCCTTGTGTTGCTTTCTCCTCTCCGGTCTTGGCCTGTCTGCTCCTCCCCCCTCTTCTCCAAGCAGAGCAGGCACACCAGTTGCCCTAGCGACTCCAGATTCCACACAGACACAGCATGTAGACATGCTGCTGGAGAACCAGTACTGTTCTTCCTTCAGACAAGCATGAGTCAACTTTGTTCATTTGCACAATGTCTCTCGTTCACATTCGCTTGTAAATGTCCAAACTGACCAAAAATAAAGTTCCGTAGCTCCTACCTATATATGTAGGCTCTAACTTAAAGAGTGGGATTGTCTTTCTTTACAATTTGTTTATTTTTGTTTGCTGTCCATTAACATATTTAGCTAGCAGCCTCGTGGAAATTCGCTATTACTTGTGCTAATTTTGTTAGCATTCTGGTAATAGACGCTGAATGGGCTTTTTTGTGTTTTTTGGCACTACGCCGGTAATGGCATGAAGGACAGTATGATATAAAAATCTCGATACCACTCAACCCTACTTACAGTACAATAGAACGTATCTAAAATTCATAGCTCTTTGTGAACTCTTGAAACATGACAATTTCATTCACACAGTAACATTAATTTAGTCGATTTCACGTTTTCATCTGTCTTCACACCTCCAACGGTGTCCGTGCTCCCAGGGTTCTGTGGGAACGCCCCTCCCCGGAGAAAGCCACAGTTAAGGTGTGTTTGACCTTGATAGCCCGCAGATGGTCAGCCATCCAAACAATGTCATAAATTGAGATTGAGTCGTCACACTGGACCTGGCAAGTCGCCAGTCGTGGATATCATATCCATGCATTTCTGTGTAGTACAGATCAGACACATGATGGAATTCTGTTACCGGGTGTAAATCCACTTCACTTTCTGTAGTTCAATAACCAAAATAGATTTGGTCGATGTGTCATGTTATATCGAAATTCTGTTACAAAACTGTACACTTCTTCCAGTAAATGTGTTTTTGTAAAATGTTCAGTGTACATTGTTATGTAGTCCTCGTGCATAGAGTTCTATGGTTTATTAAACTTTGAAATCCAATTGTTTTTGTTTGGCATATATGTTAAGTGAAATATCTGAGAGTCGGTGCAATTCCGTTACCGTGGAATTGCCTTTGTGATCTCTCAAGAGTGCCCCACTCTTACCAACTGTGTCACAAAGGACCACGTGTACTACAAGGCGGCGGCTGCTGCCCCTCTTCTTAACCCTTAGGAGACCTGGGAGAGGGCGCTCGCTAAGCGCAGTCATTTGTCTGACTGTAGAATGTTCTATTTAATTTTTAATTTTAATTTTACCTTTATTTAACCAGGCAAGTCAGTTAAGAACACATTCTTATTTTCAATGACGGCCGGGGAACAGTGGGTTTAACTACCTGTTCAGGGGCAGAACGACAGATTTGTACCTTGTCAGCTCGGGGGTTTGAACTTGCAACCTTCCGGTTACTAGTCCAACGCTAGTCCAACGCTCTAACCACTAGGCTACGCTGCAAAATGAAACATTTGTAAAAATGACTTTTTATAGTTTAATGTGAGTCTCGATGAGCATGGAGGACGTTTTGCCAACCATATCTCTGTGTGTGTCCAGAAATGCTCCTTCAGCTGCACCTCTGGCCCTGCTGCCTCTCTGCAAGCTAATATTACTGTCGCTCAGTGGAGCAAGCCAGCGATGGCCTTTAGGGTTTTGGCCCATTCTAATGAGTTTTTACTCCAAGCGTTTTAGAAAAGCACTGCAACTGGCAACGACATCTTGGTTAGTTCAGAGGATGAAAATAATAGAAATGGCCAAATTATTGTGTGCAAAACTAAAGTTTGCTGTAAGTGTGAGGGATTGATTAACACTTGTAAAAAAGGCCATCATGGTAGGAATCATCGCCACCCCTGTGTTCAAGCCTTTGTCGACGTGCCCCTGTAATCAACAAAACTGTGACTTCCTCCCGTGCAGTATGTGAAAAAAGGATAAAGAAAGCTCGCTTTTGTAATTATATTTGTGTTCCCAGTAACAGCGTGCCTGGGAAATACTGCTGTGACACTCCAATTTCCTGTTAGTTATCGCGTAGAGGTGTGGAGCTTTGATTACCTGTGAGTCACAAAGCTGCCTTCCATCAGAGCATATGCAGGTTCACAGTTTAATGACCCTGAGGAACAGCCTGTCTACCACATTCATGAACCAGACTGTCCAGAATCACATCAATTCACCGCCAGGAGCTTCTCTGTGTGTGGGCGTCAGTGTGTAAAAATGTGTCGTCAGGAAGGAAGTTGGATTTTTCTAAGACTGCATATTTTTGTTGGCCAAAAGTTTGTCAAGATTAACCTCTGCATTGGTGTAGAGCAGTGGTGTACAACTCTCGATGGCCGTAGTCCTGCTGGTTTTCCTTTTGACCTGGCAATTAATTAATCAGTTAAGGTCATTGACTGGCCAGCGTTTGCTGGCCTCCACGCCATAGTCAAGTCTGGTTAAAAATGTAAGGAGAACCAGCATAGCTTGTGGCCCTTGAGACCTGTATTTGTTTTGCTAGTTTTAGTAATGAGCGGATGTTAGGAGCTGTGTGTTAGGCAGTTAGGTGACCTCCAGTAGAACAACGTGGTCATCCTGCGCCACACCCTGACCGTCTGCTTGTACACACTACAGGACTTAATGCAGTACTTTCCCCTCCACAGCTCTACCCTGGGGCCATCCTGGAAGTGTGTGGATGAAAGTTGGGGAGGTTCCCTCAAGTCCAAGGTGAGTTATGTGGTAATGTTTTGTGATCACCAATCTTGCAAAGCTAATTGGTGTCAGTTTGTTCTGAGGGGGCTGTTATTGTTGCCAGCTTGTTGGTGTTGAACAGGGATCATCAACGAGATTCAGCCACGGGCTCATTTTTTTTCTTTTGAGGATGGATGGGGGGCCGGACATAATTATAATTTGTAGTGTGCAAATTTACCACAAGTAGCCCAAACACATAACATTTGACTAAAACATAATCATTTCAAATCTTGCTAACATGTGTATCTCTCTTATTATGCGTGGGAATACTTGAACAGATTTTCCCAATTGAAATCACATGGAGCTGATTTTCCTGGTATAAAAACAACAACAGTTATATCCAACAATAAATTTAAAAATATATATATATAATTTTGCTCTGAAAACTTGGGGGGGCAAATAAATCCAGTTAGGACAGCTGTACTGTTTCCTTCACAACTGTGCTCCCGTTAACTTGATTACCGAAGAATGTTTTCCAATGGTTTCTGTTTACAGCCTTTGTGTAAAAATATGAACTGTCCATCGATTCATTAGACGGATTCATTAGACCTGCGATAATGAGTTAACCTTGTTTTCTGTCCACAGCTTTTGTCAGGTCTGACAAGCCGAAGATGTTCAAGGGTCTTCAAATTAAGGTACAAATGAATTGTAGATAATCTTGCCTGTTGCGATTAGTTAAGTGTCAAATGCTGTAAAGAAGTTGATTCTCTCAGCTTTTTTACAACTTTGGAATTAAAATAACCAAATTGTCTTGGAACATAATCTGCTGTCGGTATGGAAAATCATGAAGCCCACGCACCAACAAAGTTTCACAGTATATAGAGTTTTTATAATCTTATTGGCATTTCAATGGCTGTTGAATTGAAAGGGTTTACTGGCTTGCCCGTAGTCCTGATAGTCCTCTTGCCTGTGTGTTTGGTTTCAGTATGTGAGAGGCGCAGACCCTATACTAAAGCTGCTGGACGATAACGGGAACATCGCTGAAGAACTCAGCATCCTCAAGTGGAACACGGATAGCGTGGAGGAATTCCTGAGCGAGAAGTTGGAAGTATATAATACTGATTCATAGTGCGTCATAACCTTTTTCCCTGCTACAAATCTGTACACCATTTGGATTTGATTTTCTAATTGTATGTTGAAGTACTGAACTGTTAAAAAAAATGTTTTTTTTTACCTGAAAATCAATCTGTAGTTTTTCCTAATTACATTTTGTGCCAGGATGTAAAACTTCTGTTTTGTAGATTTGTGAACATATCAAAATACTTAAACTTACATGCAAAATACCTGCTGTTAACTTTTAAATGATTGGAATGAATTATCCAAAGAGAGTGTAAAGATTTTCAGTGCTTGTTACATTTTATTTTTGAATGTTTTTTTTCCTCCTCCCGTCTGTCAGTTGTCCCTGTGTAGTTCTTTAAATATTGCTAATGGTGTCAGCAGGAGGATCTTAGGGTGGGGGACCTAAGTGTCTCACCTCATGAGAATGTTCTGGGGAGGCACACATTAATGAAGGCCTCACAGTAAACCACAGTTTGGGATGTGAGACCTGATGGCCCTGTGTGTCTCTCTGGGCGTCTTGCTGTGGAGAGGGACTGGATTCCCCAGTGTGTGAATGAGTATGGGGAGGAGGAAAAACGCTGCAATTAATAAAATGTCTTTCACGGTATTTATTTCTAATGGCATCTGTCTTCTTTGTGCGTACCCTTAATTCAATCAACTGTGCTGTGGTGCATACTTCTGAGTACCACTTTCACTAAAAGCAAAAAGAGACCGGTCTACACTAAGTGTACAAAACATTAGAAACACCTTCCTAATATTAAGTTGCACCCTTTTCTTCCCTCAGAAGAGCCTCAATTTTGTCGGGCATGGACTCTACAAGGTGTCGAAAGCGTTCCACAGTGATGCTGGCCCATGTTGACTCCAATACTTCCCTCAGTTGTGTCAAGTTGGCGGATGCCATTTGGGTGGTGGACCATTGTTGATACACACGGGGAACACTTGAGTGTGAAAAACCCAGCAGCGTTGCAGTTATTGACATGCTCAAAGAATTGACAATCCTTCTTTAACCCGTCTCCCCTTCATCTACACTGATTGAAGTGGATTTATCAAGTGACATCAATAAGGGATTCACCTGGTCAGTCTGTCATGGCAGGAGCAGGTGTTAAATGTTTTGTACACTCAGTGTAGGTCCAACATGGAGAGGAGCTTTGATTTGCCAAAAGTTGTAGTGTTCTTGCCATCTAGTGGAATAAAATGTCAGTTTCCAGGTATGTACCACAGAGTTTTCAAATATAGGCTCTGTGTATTGTGTACTCAGACTGAATGTTATGGTAGGACATTTGAGAAATGGAGAGCATTTTGAAAATGTATTTGGTGCATTTCATTGTAGAAATGAAAGCTTTACATTAATGGTTTATTGACAAAATAGCAATAACACATTACCCAAGACCACATGAAACTAAAACAGTTACTGGCAGTATAAAATGGAGCCCAGTATCAACCGCAACAGAATACACATTTTTAAATAACATGCAGTAAAATGTATTGAAACTCTAGGAAGCGTATATGAAAATGAAGCACTATATTCCGAAGCAACATTTAAATACATGCTTCTTAATGTAGAATCAAATTTATTGATGCAGAATATAACAGAAATTATACATATTTTTGGTTGTCTCTCTTCCCATCCTCTGCATGGTGGTCATCATAGATGGGCCTGTTCTGGGCTTGGGAGGCTTTGTAAGCAACTCCTGTGTAGCTGGGGGGGAAAAAATGCAAGAAAATTACAATTTTGCATATTCACTTACATTTACATATGTGTAAAAAAAAAAAAATGCCTTCATCACATTGTTCATTTTTGGGCCTACCTGAATATAGCTAGAAAATTATGTAAAATTGATAACCTACGTTGACTTGTCTGGCTGTAGTCCCCTGAAGGCAACACACTTCAGAATCCCGCCCAATAAGAGCAAAGCTGCACCTATCCAGGCAACAAAGAGGGCGGGGCCAAACGTGTACCTGTCACAGAGAAAAAGCACAGTCAGTAACTGACTCACCTGTCGATAGCGATACCATGACCAAATATGGAAATAGAGATGCATGAAGTTCACTCTTACCTCGGCATCATATTTCCTCCATTCTCTATGCCCTGTCCCATCCCTCCTCCATAATTGGGGTTGTAGGTGGTCATCATGAAACTGGCCACAATTTGGTTAGCATAGATTGAAGCTCCAGCAATAGCACAAATGCCTGACAGAGAGGAAGGAAATTCATTGCTCAGTGGCAATAAGAGATTTTAACAAAAGCAAGCCGCTGAAACTGGAATTGTACGTTTATTTTAACAATTCATTGATTGAGGACTTGGGTGGTTACACATTATCACCAAAGACATACGTTCAGAGAGTGACATGTAGAAATAAGTGATTGAATTGCTGTTCTCCAAGCAACATGCAAATAGGCCGACATTGTAAATAAGAATTTGTTTAACTGACTTGCTTAGTTAAATAAAGGCAACATTTTAAAATGTGTTAATATAAACCTTTTCGTCCCTATACCTGCAATGATGAACATGACCCCCGCTGTAAGGGTCATCTTGGCTTTGGAGGAATCTTCCATGCTGCCCATTTTAAGGCACTTGAGGGAGAACAGGGCTATCATGGCCCCTATTACACCCAGAACAATGCCCACAATCATCAGTGCTCTCACTGCCTGAAAGGTACCTGGAAGACAACACAAATCTTTATATATATTCAAGCCACACATTGTTTTAGTACCCATGAGTTTACAAGTCATATTGCCAGGGATAGAGGCTCCAATGTGATTAACAAGCTTCAATGTATTCTGTTGGTATTTGAAATTTGAATCGGGATTCTTTGTAAAAAAAATTGCCTGTGATAATGGTGTTGACCTAACATGAGTCTGGCTATGGAACCATAATGCACTGGGGCTAAAGTCAATACTGATAGGAGCAGGCCAGGGAAACGGGCGGGAGTTCATTTGGGGAGAGGAGAGGACAAACTTAAAAGCAGAAAGACTCCAAAATGTCCTGTCAAATAAGTTTAAAAAAACGTTTGGCTTCCCTTTTCTTTTTCTTCAGATGTCACTAATGATTGAGCCGATTCTGCAAGTAAATAAGTATATATTTTTTCGTAAACCATAATCCATTGTTGTTATACAGGTCAACCGTTCCATGTTCCATTCCTTGAGAATTAAAATGAGAGGAATCTACTTGATTATTTTGACAATATCAAGGTCAGAAATGTTCAAGTGATGCCCTGTTTCAAGTCCAACCCAGGTGTCAGTGTGAGTTTGGACACAAAAGACCACTAGGCTACTACAGAGTTGAAATAGAACTACAACTCTTGCTCTAGTTTAGTGGTACATTTAAGAACCTTGACACAATTTGGTGGTACAGGTAATTACTTTCGGAGAAAGCACATTGTTGATCAACCTTTTGAGGAACTAATGGCCACACCAATTCTTCTCCAACTCCCCCATACAAGTCAATCTGTAATTTGAACCCTGAACCAATATCTCCGAAACCTTCAATGTAAAGCACTTGGAAAAGAGTTTCATAAATTCCACATTATTTACCTGAGAAGCCCAGGAGGCCGTAGAGGGGCCGGCACTCAGTGAAGCCTGAGGTGCCCACCTCACAGTTCTGCCACAGGCCCTTATAGGTGTACACCGAGGTCACCACGTCCCCCTGGCGATCCTTGACGCTCCAGTTGTTCATCCCCGTGGCGGCGATGATGGCAGCCCCGCCGAGCAGGCCCAGGACGAATCCACCCGTCTGGAGTGCAGTGGCCATACTTTCCGGAGTGTGAAGTGTGAGTGAAATGTGTGTGTGTAGGAAAGGGATGTAGAAGGGTGAGAGAGGGGGAAGGCGGAAGGGCGGTGGTGGAACTAATGTGGAGTAGGGTGGGGTTGCTGAGGTTTCGCCCCGCGTGTGATGTGGCGTGGGCGGTTGACCATGTGCACGTTCACGCTCCTGCTTGGTTTCTCATCAGAGATGTGGGCACAGTGGAGATAGGTGGACCAGGTACCTTTCATCTGAGCCAACCGTTGTTGGGCAGGAGTAAATAAAGAGGTCTGAATCACTTTAGCTAAGACAACCTCATAACAGCACGGCATGGCGAGCATGTGTAATGTCTATATACCCTGACAAATAAAGCTAGTGAGACAGAGATAGATTAAGAGAACACGGGGCAGGCAGACAGACAGACAGACAGACAGACAGACAGACAGGCAGACAGGCAGGCAGACAGGTAGGCAGGTAGGTAGGTAGGTAGGTAGGTAGGTGGATAGATAGACAGGATGGCATATTAAGAGGCACCCACTTCACAGACAGGTGATGGAGATGATTTATAGACGTGATTTTAGGTGAGACTCGAATGATTCAGAGTGAACAGCAACCTGTAATGACATCAGGTAAGTCCCAGAGTGTATAGGCACCCAGACGTTAGTGTTGATGATTTGTTGATGTAACCGCATCAATTCTTTTAATATGATGCTTAGTAAGACTCATTCCTTTTCACACTCAGAACAAGCAGAAACTCATTTTAATCACATGATCATTTTGTCAACAATCCAACTGGGCAGGAGAGGCTTTCCATTCTTCTCTTATCGCAAGCCTCTCTCAAGCACTGGAGAGCACACACACACATACACACACACACAGACATATACACACTGAAAGTTTTTATACTGTGAAACCAAACAGTCTGGATTCCATCAAGCAATACTGGTAGACCATTATGGACCAATAACATTATTGATAAAAAAAATACCATGGTAACACAATCTTGAGAGCTTTTGCTAATCGTCTTTGGTGGGCAGGGAATACATTTTTTATAAGTGGTTTAACAAATAACTTCATTTGCTTCAGAATTTGAATGTAAATGTGGTCCAATAAAAATCATCAACAAACTAAAAGCTAGGTAGAGGTTGACCTCAAACGCTGTTCTAAGATCAGTTAACTCAACCCCAATCCTCCTTAACCATTATGGAGGTAAAATGCGAAACTGAATATAAATCCACTTCAACTAGATTAATTTGAATGCAGATGATCATGTCCATGTCAACAAAACACAGTGGCAGTGGTCATCATGGTATTCATTGATTATATTGTAATAAACTGCTCAATTATGTTGCAGATCCTTGTTTAATGAGTAATCATAGAGACATCGATTGACTGCTTTATTCTTTTGTTTAACATAAAGCATCCATTTTACATCACTAAGAGTCTGTTTCTGTTAGAAATCATCACTGATTCACAGGTTTATCCTGCCCTCCTCTGGCCACTAGTTGAACATGTGAGATGACATTTGCAAAATTATACTTTGATGCAGTCTTATTTATGAGGTAATTTCATAAGACAAAGGTGACTCATTGGGGTCTATCTGACTTAGTACGTTTACTATGTATCTTCGGATAAACTGACTTATTAGTAGCTGGCTTAGGAACAGCTGCCAAGGAATATGGTCTGATCTGTTAAAAACAAACTTTTTTAATTGACAATAGACAAATCCAGATTTTTGAAGGCATATTGACAATTGAGATTTAAAGTTTGGTAACAGCCTTTTTTGAAATGCCAAAATAACCTAAATCATATTTCCCAAAAATATTGCCCTATCATCATAAAGTTAATGAAGTAAACACAACAAAAATACAGAACGAAAAATCCATATAAATAAGGAAAACCAATCAAGAATGAAAATGTAAATTCATTTAGACCTATCTACAGTAAATAAATAGATATATTCAGTTTTACCATAATCAGAATCGGTCCTCGTTGCGCGTGCGTGGTAGATATAGCCCATTGCTCACCTTGATGTGAGACAACAGCAAAACTATTTTGACAGTTATGATGTGAACATTCATGTATTTTATTCACATGCGTTTTTTCTTTATGTGGTCACACACTTGAATGTGGTGAACAGGAGTACGGGTCTATGCCGGCCATACCTGGAAAAAGGATGTATGCAACCTGAGGCTGTAAACCCGTCGCCGACCAGGTGCCACAGTTACAGGGCAAGGCGTACCCCGGGTTCGTGGAGGACGGGTGAGTATGAGTGTGCTGGCTGGGGCATCCCAAACTTCCAAACGCGCCAGTCTGGTATCCCAAAGAGGGCGCATAGGACAAGCCGCTGGCAGCCAGAGCGTGGGGAATTTCTGAGATCCTCTGGACAGCACCGGTACTGAATTGACCTGAGTCAAGGAGCGAGTATGGTGATGATATCGGCGGCAAAAGGGCTCTAGCTTTCTCAGCGGAAGCCAAAATGGACTCCGTGGAAAATCCTTTCAAATGTTCTGCGTCCCCGAGGAAGGGAAAGGGGAAAAGGAACCGGTCCTTCTTTAGCAAGCTCTTGGGTTTGCGCCGAGGTCTGTACTTGTAGTTGGGGTGATCTTTCATGTGTTGCGCGCGCAATCTCTTGGCTTCATCAATGTATGGTCGCTTCTCTGATTCGGAAAGCAACTTCCATTCCGCGCCAAGTCTTTTGCTGATTTCAGAGTTGTGCATTTTGGGATTCTCCAATGACATCTTTCGTCTCTGACCGCGAGACCACACCATGAAAGCGTTCATGGGCCTCTTTATGTGATCCAAAGGTTTTGCCATCTCAATAGCGCACGGTGAAATGCGCATCAACATCAACCAAAGTTATAAAGATCTATAGATTTAGTTGTTGGTATTCAGCTCACCAACTGCTCATGCTCCTTTAGTGTGGAGATGTGGCACAGGAGAGAAAACGTAGCCTATCCAAATTGGGTAGGATAATTAACAGAGTTTAAAGATAAAAGTTCATACAAATGCCTCTGTTAAAAAAACACGACTAAACCCGGTGGCAACTGGTGCTCCAATGCGAGTTGAATCACTTGTGTGTTTCTCCAGAAAAGAAAGCTGCCTGCAATGCAAACTCAAGAATGTGAAGAGGCGCGTGAATGGGAGCCAAACGTAGTCAAGTTCAAAGGTATGGATCGAGCTGTGTAGGTCTGTGCGCAACCTGACAACATCATAGAAGTGTCATACTCAGGCAAGCCAATCGGAGGATAGAAAGCATTGTAATCCCTTTCCTAAAAATGTAACCTATGCAACCGGTAATTTGGGGGAGAGGAAAGCACTCTCTTTTTTTGTAGCCTTTTTTGCGTTCCTTTTGTTTAGAGTTTTTCACCACCAGCAGATAATGTATTCTGAATTTGGAAATGTATCTGGAGTTAATCTCTCGTGGCCATTGTACTGGAGTGGACAAGTATTACCTACTTGTCCATGGTCCTGAAATGCCAATTTGAAGCGAGAGGTGTTATGACATCTCCAACTAAAATGTGTAGCAATTACCATGGACTTCTTCCCTCAAACAGAGACTCTGAAAAGAAACAGGAAACACTTAAAGAAAGTGTAACCTTGTTTATCTAAAAATAAATAACAGTAGGGCCACATTAGTAAAACATTTAATAAAATAAAATATGTGCTGTCAAAAATATATATTTTATTGTCACACACACCAGATAGATGCAGTGAAATATGTTGTTTTACAGTAGTACGTGGCCATATCAACATATTTTTCACCTTGTCAGCTCAGGTATTCAAACCATTGACCTTTCTATTACTGGCCCAGCATGTTTGACTGCTAGGATACTTGCTGTCCTTAGGTGACTGATAGGCCATGCCAAGTCTTTTCAGGTAGCCTATCAAACCTAATCATTACTTAAGCCCACACTTTCCACAGTTCTCAAACTGCCCTTAAAAGTTGACAGGTTCATAGAAATGCTCAACTGCACCCTCAATGACTTAATATGCGTCAGTGTGTCTCACCTGACCCAGCCATCTTTCACACCCCAGTGTAATCAATAATAATCACAAAAATAATTCAATAGTCCTGGATGATTCCATTGATTGTGAGGGGCTGGTAATTACTATCCCTTATCTGATCAAATATATATTTAAGCTATTTTCCTTGATATTGAAATGACATTGATAAGACAGGGCCAAATGTCTGAATGTCCTTGCCAGAATACTTCTATGACAACAAACTGTACAAAGTGTTTTCTTAAATTTGTTCCCTCTTTAGATTGTGTTCCCCATTCAATCTTTAAAGAAACAAAAAGCAATATTTTTTACAAACAAGTGTCATGAGATCATATAGTTTTGTCTTGAAGTTTCCTCCAAAAGCAGGGAAGGGACCTCATCTGAAGCAGGGAAGGGACCTCATCTGAAGCAGGGAAGGGACCTCATCTGAAGCAGGGAAGGGACCTCATCTGAAGTGGGGAGAAGATTTGTACATAACACATTATCATTTTGATTAGGATTAAACATTCTGAAAATCTTGTACCATGAAGGACACCATTTTTGAGGGGGATAAGGAAAATACACCCCTCTTGGGGAGGCCTCAAAAGAAGTGGAAGCCCCTGGGCCATCCTACAAACCCTGAAATGTGCCAAGGGGCTTGAACCAAACAGATTATCACCATGACAGGCAGATTGTGTTTTTTACACTGATAGGCTTGGTACCAGTGGTTCAGAGTTGATAGACTTGGTACCAGTGGTTCAGAGTTGATAGACTTGGTACCAGTGGTTCAGAGTTGGAAGTGGCGGGTATTATTTATTTATTACCTTTATTTTACTAGTCCAACGCTCTAACCACTAGGCTACCCTGCCGCCCCTATAAGCACAGATGACCAGAGTGGGGGCCTTCTTTATTTCAACCCAGCGCCAACTAATCAGAATCAGAAGCACTATTTTCACCAAGTACATGTACACATAGCCTACCCGGAATAGGTGCTGCCAGAGGTAAACAGGATTACCTCAACTCTGTACATCAGAGGCACTGCAGGCCAAAGCCATTTCAAAGGCAGACAAATGGACAGAAGGGAATCCAACGGTGCACGTCGTTACAGCGGCAGAGATTATAAAGATGTTAAACCACCATTGGGGTCCAAACTGGGCCTCGCCGAGGGCTGTGTGGATAAACTGCCTGGCAGCAGGGCTCAGTGGATCAACAGTAACCCAACAGCCATGTTCTCTATCTACTATGGGGGTTTAGTTCAGAGATTCAGACACAGGAGGAGTTGACCATGCAGCGAGGCTGATTGCTTCTACAGTACAGGGTAAACATCCTGTTTGTTTGCTCTAAGAAGATGCCAGTTTGAAGGAATCAGCGAATGGATTAATATAGCAAAGTGTGTAAACAAAAATTACGGTATTTCCCTGGTGAGAGTGTGTAGATAATGACAACACTCCTGTCACTCTTTCCAATAATGCTGTCCTCCTAAATATTTCCTCTGTTTGAGAAAAGCGCTGAGAAGTTTAACTACATGATGGCAATTTTATACGTAGTTTTCTGTACAGTCTGTTTGTGTAAATCAGTGTTGGGTGTGACTATGTTCTGTGAGGACGGCGTTTCCTCTCTACAGTTCGACAAAACCATGGGTAATAAGAAAAACTGCCTGCAGCACAAAATGGCCGTCATAATCCGGTTATCCTCCGAGCTCTAAAGATACTAGTCCTCAGGAGTCTATCTTTTTCTTCTTATGTCAAAACTGTCCTCCATGCACTCAGGTGGATTAAGAAGAAGTCACGCTGGAGAGAGAGATTGACAGGTACAGAAGACCTGGGGGAAGAAAGGAAATGAAAGAGGAGAAGGAAGGAGGAATAGTTGTACCTCAGGGCACTAACTTTCTGTTGGTAACTCCACAGAGTGCAAAAGGTAAATAAGTCCTGCTAATGTTTGTGTTGAATACCTGCAGCTCAATTCTGTTGACATTAGAAAAACAATCAACCGACTTGTATATCTTCGCCACACTGTTCGTCAATGTACTGTCAAGCACATTGACGAATGATAAGGAGTTGTGAAGGTACAGTAGGTGTACCTGAGCTGCAATGCAATCAGTGTGCGGACATTTACTTCTCATTGCTACTTTCTTGTCCAGCTCCTGTGACTCATTTGGATCTCCTTTCTTGACACACGTATGGAAGCGGGTTACCTACCCTAACAGTGCTCGAGCTATGAGCCCAGGCTTTAACAAACCTGCGCGGTATGATCCCCTTTGCTTATCGAGAGTGAAACGATGGATGCCATGTGGCCATTCCTGTCTGACTCAATCCATTAGTTCAGTGTCTGTCTCTATCCCCCTGCATTTTAGAGTTGCCATTTTTCTAACATCGGCAGCAGGCATCCTTCTCTCTCTACGTCAAGTCTGTAGTGCTGGATTAGTCAGGGTCAGGCAGGGAATCAAACACAAAAGGGCTATACCTAAGAGATCGATAAAACCTTGAGAAGAGGAAGATGTCACGGATCCCTCCGGAACTTTCATTACGCACACCTGGCCCCTATTCCCAGTGATTAGTACTTGTATAAGTGTGTCCTTGGTTTAACATTTTCCTGTTGATTATTGTTACAATGTCCGTTGGTGCGTGTGAGTACCTGTGCTGTGTGTTTTGGCTTTCGTGTCATTGTGGATTGCGCAGATGATTTCGGGTCTTTAACCATGTGTTAATCATTGTGCGCGTGTTTTATTTATTCGAAGTACTCCTCGCTCTTTTGTTTTGGGTTTCTACCCTGTGTTTTGTTATGTGTTTGTATGGTCTTTGTCCCCGTGCCTTTACATGGCACGCCGTAATTTGGGCTTAATAAAAAAAAACATGACGTATTCCTGCTCCTGTCTCCCCGAATCATTTATGTAATGATGACAGAAGAAAAGACCTGAAGATAGGGAGGCCATTGTTTTTTCTGACCACGCAGAGGTTTTCCAAGTTTGGTCATGTGTTTGGGAAAAACTGAGTGCCCTCCTGATGTGGGAACCAATGCCAACCTACACAATATTTTAAATTAATTGAATAACCTTATAAAATACATTTATTGTAGTTAATCTATCAAAAGCATACATCAAATGTGGTTATGTTAGTAGAAATGTATGTAGACCTTAATGACATGGACTTTGGGTGAGTTCTGCTTGAAGCATGTGATGTAAGCATAAGTTGTTTGTTCTTTAAAGTTCCTGAATACTTACTTTTGAATACTTTCACATCACAAATTAATATTCCTTGTGATATTATTTTTCAGTTTTTCAATTTCTATTTTTTTTTCTCTCTCTGCATTGTTTGGAAGGGCCCTTCAGTAAACATTTCACTGTTAGTCTACACCTGTTGTTTTCGAAGCATGTGACAATTAAAATTGGATTGGATTTGAAAAACCCAAGGATTTTTTTTTTCAAAATCCCAAACCTATATTGTGACCATGTATGCAGAGGACATTTGGCACTAGCTGAGTGTGAAGAAAGTTCAGCATCAACCTCACTTTAAATTGTGACATTTCAGCTACTCGTACAGTAAATACACAGAAATTCCCAACAATGCAAGACTTCTGGGTATCTTGAGGGGGGGGGGGGGGGACATTTTAAATCCAACAACAGTTTCTGACACTTCCGAGGAGTACATTAGGGAACATTTCAGGGGGAAAATCCCTCAGATTTTCCAGACCCTGGAGGGGATTTCACTAAATCTTGTGCTTATTCTCATGATACTTAGGAAAAGTAAAGCGGTTTTAATAGCTTCCCCCTGACACATTGATGGTGGAATATGCTTGGGGTCTGTGGTCGACAGCTCCAATCCCGCAGGGGGTTGAGAGATCTACTCCTGCATGCTCTCGCAGTCCGCCCGACTAAATTAATACACTTCCACCATCTCAGGATAAACCTGAAGGCCATATTACGGTGGGGCCTATCTGCAAGCTTGAAATAGCACTTAGTCAGCAGTCAATGAGAGACAACCAGGCATTTGTCAGCGACTCAGCGTCATGCAGGCTAAAGATTTTAAAATGTCCTGCAGTAAATTAAGTGCTGCTTGAAAGTGAAAGGGGCCAGCTAAGCAGGATGATGCTTTACTTTACATGGCAGAGTGGTTTAGGGGGTGAAAGTGCTCCTCAGTTGGACTCAGATTTAGAGTCCAGTTCATTTTGTATCCTTCTTGGTGAACATTCGGTAGCGGAACCGTAGATCTGAGCGAACGAAAGAGTCACAACTCTTTAGCATGTTTCATGACCTTCAAACTAGCACAACTGATATCTCACTGGGCACAGACGTCAATTCAACATCTATTCCACGTTGGTTCAATGTAATTGAATTGAAATTACGCGGAAACAACGTTGATTCTACCAGTGTGTGCCCAGTGGGATCAATGTTAAATTAACCTGTAGTTGCTTTTATATTTACCTCAACTTAATTTAACCCTCAAATTTTTTGAAGAAAAGTAAGGAGTGAAAGTGATATCAATCTTTCTCATGAATGGCTATCAGTTTTGTAATAGGGCATCCTTGACCAACTCCATCATTTATGACCTACTGTATTTGAAACAGGGACGTACCGAGGGATAGCCAATAAGGAAAATAATCTCTTACTAGACAAGTGTTTTACATACAGAGTGATTTGCCCACTTTGGTTGGATTAATTACATGCTGAATCGAGATGACAGAGGTTTAGAATAATGCCAGTAACACGAAAAGGGACTCCAACATGCAAGATGATCACTAAGGGATCAACTGTTAGGATGCTCACTGAAGAAAATCATTAATACCTACAGTTATTAGACGCTACGAATAAAGACAAGCTTTTACTGTATGCAAATGAGCTGGTAAAACGTTATCAGCAGCCAGGAGAGCTTAGCAGGGGAGCAGTGTGTTTTCAGCTGATTAAACTCTGCTTAAAGTTACAGGATTTATTTCCAGAGGAGAAGAGTGAGGGGAAAAGATGCAAGAGAAGACAGTGTTTGTTTAAGACAGAATTCCACCGTATTGAAAGAAGGTATTGAAAGCAATATACAAGCAATTCCTTTAATCAGTGTGTTCATGTGTGAGAGAGTTAGAGAGAGAAGGAGAGCACCATTCCCTCTGAAGAAGAAAAGGGAATGAAGAGGAAGATCAATGTTGAGGGTGTGGGGAGATAGGAGGACCCCCAACTGACCTTGTTTGTCTGTTACTTCTAGACAGACATTTATCTACCATCTTCCTCTTCCTTTAGGACACACAGGGGGGAACAGAAACAATCTGCCCTCCAGGTACCAGCCTGAGCCTGGCAGCTTTACCTCTCCTCTCTACCTCTCTCCTCTAAGCAGCCTGGTTACCCCCTTTAGAGGTGAGACTCCTCTTTAAGGAATGGGATTATATAAGTGGCCAGTTACAATCACTGGAATTATTAGCGCTTTTATATTCCGAGTGGAACAGGAATTTGTGTTGCCATGTACTGTATGAGGAGAGCCACTTCAAATACAGGCGAATGAGGCAATATCCATACGGATATTCATAATATGACCCCCTAAAATGACAGTGTGGTGCTTCTAAGAGGCTTATGATATAATGAAAACAGTGTTCCCCCCAGCTATGATATGCTAGCTGTGACAGTAAGGAGAGATTTGTATTTACTGAGATTGCCTGTACTCGTGTTAAGCACCATACTGAGCCAGAAGAGAGGGAGTAGGGAGACCCCATGACAACAGTATGCTTAGATAAACCCCTACGGGGAGAGGACAGGCAGATAGACAGGCATGAAAGTGGAGGTTTTTAAGTCTTTTCGGAATGTTCCTGCTCAACCAATGGGATGGCAGTGAGTGTACTGTAGGTAGGTGGATTTGGTTACAAGGACTGATTATCTGTGGGCACCTCAGAGCTCTTGGGAATCAGGACATGACAGATTAATTGCGCTTGTTTCTGAGGTGGGCTGGGTAGAGCATAGCACAACACAGGCAAAATATATGGGACTGGAGAATCTTGATAATCCTCTTCATCAAACCTCCCTCTGTCTCATCGTTCTTGTCTTACTCGGTTGCATTTCCCACTGATTCCCTTGTAAACACTGAGCAATGTTAAACAACAAGACAGGAGACATGATCAAAAATGCTAAGACACGACTGAAAGTCAATCTGAAAACAAATGCAAGTTGGAGAAGCACACCAAGTCAAATCAATGCACACACTGAGGTTAGTACTGACAATACAATGACATGCAAGGTGTTAAGGACCAGCAGCACCAGGCATTACAGTGTATTGGTTTAACTGCACACAATGGTAGTACTGAAGAAGGCCACAAGAGATCAGTATAACAACAATCAATAATTGGCCTATGCTCCAGCAAGGAGCTTGTAATTTGTTAAAATCAAATTGGAGAAAGTGAGTTTAGACCCATCCCTGTGTTATTTCTGAGACCTAACATGCCAAGAGTGTGCAAAGCTCTCAAGGCAAAGGGTGGCTACTTTGAAGAATCTCAAGTAACCGTCCGAGGGGGCTACCAGCAGACTCTTCAGTCGCGACGTCCCCCTTAATGCCCTTCTGCTAACCTGCTAGCCCTGGCCCGCTAGCTGTCTGAATCACCGTGTCTCCAGCTCGCCTAGCTACCCACTGGTCCCTATAATCACTTGGCTACGCATGCCTCTCCCTAATGTCAATATGCCTGGTCCATTTCTGTTTTGGTTAGTGATTATTGTCTTATTTCACTGTAGAGCCTCCAGCTCTGCTCAATATGCCGTGGCTAACCCTTTTGTTCCACCCCCCACACATGCGGGGACCTCACCTGGTCTAAATGATGTCTCTAGAGACAATGCCTCTCTCATCGTCACTCAATGTCTAAGTTTACCTCCACTGTTTTCACATCCTACCATACCCTTGTCTGTACATTATGCCTTGAATCTATTCTTCCGTGCCCAGAAACATGCTCCTTTTACTCTCTGTTCCGAATGCACTAGACAACCAGTTCTTATAGCTTTTAGCCGTACCCTTATCCTACTCCTTCTCTGTTCCTCTGGTGATGTAGAGGTTAATACAGGCCTTGCAGCGCCATGCTCCACTCCTATTCCCCAGGTGCTCTCATTTGTTGACTTCTGTAACCGTAAAAGCCTTGGTTTCATGCATGTTAACATTAGAAGCCTCCTCCCTAACTTTGTTTTATCCACTGCTTTAGCACACTCTGTCAACCCGGATGTCCTAGCCGTGTCTGAATCCTGGCTTAGGAAGGCCACAAAAAACCCTGAAATTTCCATCCCTAACTATAACATTTTCCGACAAGATAGAACTGCCAAATGGGGTGGAGTTGAAATCTACTGCAGAGATAGCCTGCAGAGTTCTGTCATACTATCCAGGTCTGTGCCCAAACAATTCGAGCTTCTACTTCTAAAAATCCACCTATCCAGAAACAAGTCTCTTACCGTTGCAGCTTGTTATAGACCACCTTCTGCCCCCAGCTGTGTCCTGGACACCATATGTGAATTGACTGCCCCCCATCTCGTACTGTTAGGTGACCTAAACTGGGACATGCTTAACACCCCGACCGTCCTACAATCTAAACTAGATGCCCTCAATCTCACACAAATTATCAATGAACGTACCAGGTATAACCCCAAATCCGTAAACACGGGCACCCTCATAGATATCATCCTGACCAACCTGCCCTCTAAATACACCTCTGCTGTCATCAACCAGCATCTCAGCGATCACTGCCTCATTGCCTGCGTCCGTAATGGGTCTGCACTCAAACGACCACCCCTCATCACTATGCAACTTTTCAGGGAAGTTTGGAACCAATATACACAGGCAGTTAGGAAAGCAAAGGTTAGCTTTTTCAAACAGAAATGATCTCAGCTCACTGTTCACCATAGCAGCACCCACCCGCGGCACGCTCTCCAGCAGGTATATTTCACTGGTCACCCCCAAAGCCAATTCCTCCTTTGGCTGCCTTTCCTTCCAGTTCTCTGCTGTCAATGACTGGAACGAATTGCAAATATCACTGAAGCTGGAGACTCATATCTCCCTCACTAAATTTAAGCATCAGCTGTCAGAGCAGCTCACAGATCATTGCACCTGTACATAGCCCATCTGTAAATAGCCCATCCAACTACCTCATCCCCATATATTTATTTTCTCCTTTGCACCCCAGTACCTCTACTTGCACATTCATCTTCTGCACATCTATCACTCCGGTGTTTAACTGCTCAATTGTAATTACTTCACCACTATGGCCTATTTATTGCCTTTACCTCCCTAATCTTACCTCATTTGAACACACTGTATATAGATGTTTTTCTATTGTGTTATTGACTGTACATTTGTTTATTCCATGTGTAACTCTGTGTTACTGTTTGTGTCGCACTGCTTTGCTTTATCTTGGCCAGGTCACAGTTGTAAATGAGAATGTGTTCTCAACTGGCCAACCTGGTTAAATAAAGGTGAAATAAATATATATATAACATATATATCTTTTTTAATTTAAAAATGTATTACCCCTTTTCAATTCCAACTTTTTTGGTTACTACATGATTCCATATGTGTTATTTCATAGTTTTGATGTCTTCACTATTATTCTACAATGTAGAAAATAGTAAAAATAAAGAAAACCCTGGTATGAGTAGGTGTGTCCAAACTTTTGACTGGTACTGTATGTTAGACGGTCGAAAAGTTTAAATTGCTTTGCTACAACGTACCGGAAGTGTTGAATTAAATGTGAAAACTATCAAAGATAAAAAAAAAAAAAGACATTTATAACTAACCTCCTTCTGTCTGTGATGAAACTCTGGAACTATGGTGACAAAAATACGGGCTCGTCCGGGATTTGAACCCGGGACCTCTCGCACCCAAAGCGAGAATCATACCCCTAGACCAACGAGCCGCTTGAAAAATCTAGAGATATAAAAGTATATGTAACAACACCAGCCATAACGATACGAAATCTTTGTATTCCAGAGTGAATTTATAGCCGTCATTTTTGTGAAAACAGTTATCTGGTTGTTGGCGAGAAATTCACAACTTGCACATGGTTTATGAACTGATACACAAAATAATTACGAATTAAATACGTTGAGTTTTTCAATTAAAAGTATTATAAAAAAGGATTGCAACCAAAATAATGTTATGTATATGGGGGATACAACCATTCCAGCTCTGCAGACTTTGCTGCCAAGAGACTGAATCATTAGCTAGATCACTTGTTTTGGTACTCTCCAAATAGCATTGCTGGGTGACTTGAGTCAATCTAGCCATAGTCAATCTAGCAATAATAAATACTCTCAGTAAAAAATGTTCATCTTTAATTTCCAATCTGTAGAAACTATGAGAATAGAAAGGTTCAGAACATTTGTGAAACATTAAGCACAGTTGAAAAATATATGGCAAATAGAAATCAAAACTGGGTGGTATTCAGAGATAGATGGGAGGGGTTGAGGGTAGCTGAAGGGTGGGACTAAAAACAAATACAAATATATAACTAATGTAAAATATTGCGTTTCCGTAAAATGTATATAGTATGTATAAACTGGAAGTAGAAGCCTAACTATTGTTGTCCATTAGATTACTCCTATTATGGGAGGGGTGGTAGGGTTAAGGGAAAATAATACAGAAGGAAAACATATACAAATATTTATAAATGGGGATTGAAAATTATGCAGACAATTACATTGTTAGAACCCAAAATATGTTTGCAATATTAAAGCTTATCTAGCCCCTAAAAATAAAAAAGATGAGAATCATTCCCCAGTCTCGTGACCAGGGTTCCTCAACTGGCAGCCTGTGGGTCGATTTGGACGAATTTGACCCACGGGTGGTTTTGAGTTTTCTGAGCAAGACATTTTCATTGTGGGACAAAAACGCTGTAAAAACACCAGGAAATAAGCTTCAAATGATTTTAATTTTGGAAATCTCTTCCCAACTATTCCCACGCATAATACGATGTGATCATATACAAATGTAAGCAAGGTTTGAAATGATTATGTTTTAGTCAAATAACATATCTGTTTGGACTTCTTGAGGTCAATTTGCAGTCCACAAATTATTTGTAATTATGTTCCGGTCCCCTGACCACCCACTCAATAAAAAAATAGTCCCGTAACAGAATTTAGTTGATGATCCCTTGTCTCGACCAACAAGACGCTTGATAAAGCCGCAGATGTCGACGTATAAATAACTACATTTACCAACCATGAAGACACAAAATCGTTGCTGTCCAGGATTAATTTGTAGCTGTCGTTTTCTTTTAAACAGTTATCTGTAGCTTTCTTTTAAACAGTTATCTGGTTGTTGGCGGCAAACTCATAACTTGACAATACAAAATGTACCTTTTCATTATGAAGAAAACGCTTTACGGGCTACCATTTCATCCAACTTGCCTTAATTTAGCTAATATTCTTGATAAAAAATGTTTGGTCTTGCACAAATTCTATCGGGAGCAAGCTTGCTATATTATAAGGCTGGTTGAAGATGAAATACATTATCACAATGTTGTTTAAATTATATATCTAGTAGTAGGCCTGTGCAGAAATAAATACAATGCTGTTGTGTTGTTTGGTTCAACGTTCTCTTTGCCGCATGACAAAATGTGTAAAATTTCAGGAAGTTAGCTGCTACCCCCCAACAAAATCATTACAACCACATTTCTGCAGGCCCACCCACCAACGAAATTCTGGCTATGCCATGAGCCCGAGGCCCATCTGGTTTTGACTAGAAAGGCTACTGCTTTTGTAAAAACAATCTGAGCCGGTTAGGAAAATTTACGCAGCAGGTTATGAGAATTAACGTAGCAGGTTAGGATAATTAACGTAGCAGGTTAGGAAAGGGGTTTGGAGGGTTAGCTAAAATGCACAAAAAAACAACAACTTTCTAGCCATGACCGGCCTTCCTGCCAGACTAGCCTGAGCATTCCGTGTCTGAGGCTTTGAGACTATACTGTTCATCATTATCAAATGAATTTAGGCGTACTGTATGAGGATGTGGCACTTCAAGTGGTGGCATGGGTGGTGAAGATAGTGTTTATAACAGCTAGACCTAGTCTGTTGGCTAATTTTGTCCATATGGGACAATAAACGCAGTCCCACACTCAATATTTCTGGCTCAATCGTAGACTACCTTATTCTTACTTTACATTCACAGCCTTGAAAATGCCCCTCCAGTGCAGTCATCCAGGTAACTCGAGCCAACCCAGTGGTTGGATGTCATGGTTGGGTGTCTGCTGCAGACCTTTACAGATTATGGTGAGGCAGATGATTGAGTTTTACATTGTCATATTTTGCACTGGGCTGTTTTATAAAATGCTTTGTTACCCTATTTAAAATTAGTATATTATTTTTTAAATATTATTGTTATTATAAATAGACTTAATATAATCAATTATATTCATAATCATCGTAGCGTACTCTACATATTTATTCAAACTTTAGGTAAATTGCTTTCTATATGATTAAAGTTGAAGGACTTTGGATCAGACTAACCAATACTTTGTAACTTGTGATTTGAAGTATGACAACGACGAAGATGGTGATGAAGAGGAATATTAGTACGAATTGTAAAATTTGGTAGCTAGTAGTATTACATTTGTGTCATAGATTTTATTTATAAAAAGGCCACCGATTAGGTATCAGTCTCTTTGGAAAGGCACTGCATTATTAGAGGACAGTCAACGCCCAATGCATTCTGGTCCCTGTGCAGAAGAAACTGTTCGGTGTCTACAGGAATTTGAGTGTCCATCCAGCCTCCAGAATCACTCGGTTTTCTTTCACTGACAATCGAAAAGGTAAATATTGCATTGTATTTATTAGCAAGTTGTAATATTTCACTGCCTCGTCGAATTAGATACGTCGCTTTAACTTCCTGTCGCATCACAAGTAGCTTGTTAGCTAGCCTTTACTTTAGCAAAGTGGTTGGCTAGCTAAGTTAACGTTAGCTAGCTTTCAATGCTTGCTTTTAGACACCTTGCCGGAGAGTCATTGTGAGCTAGCCACCATTGGAAATCATAATGTATCACAATTGATATAAATTATATCTACACAGCCCGACTTGAAATGCGTGTTCGCTGGTTAGGTATTGTCAGAGCCATATATTGAATAAATACATGGCTCTGTGTATTGCTAGCTCGCTAAGAAGCTAGCTAACTAATTTAAACGTTCAAGGCATCTCAAGCACGATTCAATGTCTGGTTACCCTCGTTTTGTGTTATTTAGCTAAACGGAGACCGCAAGATAGGCATTCTTTGAAGTAACTACAATTTAATTTAGTTGTATTTTCATTCATTGAGACAGCTCTTTCATAACCCAGTCTCAGTAGTTTTGAAAGAAAGATGCCCGGCACTATTTCGAGTCAATTTCTCTGGCCTCTTCAGAGTCTGTCATCTGACTTGTGGTTAAGTCACATTTTCCGCTAACTGTAGGAAGAAATGGCTTGAAGTGTTTTAATTTCACGTCCAGTTGAAAATGTTACTTAGTTATAGAAAAGTCACTAGCTAGATAATTAAAAGTACAACATTGAAAGTTTAATTGGAGGCAAAACCAGCTTAAGCAACAAATGCATTTGTGACGTGAGTGTCAAAAGTTGTACGGGATGGCTGTTTTTTGTTTGTTTGTGGTGAGACATTCTTTTGAAAAGTCATTATGAGCAGAGCGCAGACTTCCTGTCTCTCACAGTCCCCTAAATCATGTAGGCTATGCCGTCCTCCATTTTGTTAGTGTACACAGTTGTCATTCTCTTGAAGTAATAAATAGGCCTATTGATATAGTACTGCATGTTCTACTGAAAACAGAAGTACACTTTATAAACAGAAGAACACTTTATATACAAAAGTATGTGGACACCTGTTCAAACTAGTGGATTTGGCTTTTTCAGACACACGGTTGCTGACAGGTGTATAAAATCGAGCACACGTCCATGCATTCTCCATAGACAAATATTGGCAGCTTACTGAATAGCTCAGTGACTTTCAATGTGGCACTTTCATAGGATGCCACCTTCCTAACAAGTCAGTTTGTACAATTTCTGCCCTGGTCAACTAAGTGCTGTTATTGTGAAGTGAAATCTCTAGGTGCAACAGCTCCTAGAACGGGACCGCTGAAGCGTGTAAGTTTAACCCCAGGCCCCTGTCCCCGCAAAAGGCCTTCATTGTAAATAAGAATTTGTTCTAAACTGGCTTGCCTAGTTAAATCCGTCCTCAGTTGTGACACTCTCTACCAGGTTCCATACTACCTCTGGAAGCTACATCAGCACAATAACTGTTCGTTGGGAGCTCCATGAAATGGATTTCCATGGCTGAGCAGCCGCACACAGCCCTAAGTTCACCATGCGCAATGCCAAGCGTCGGCTGGAATAGTGTAAAGCTCGCTGTCATTGTGCTCTGGAGCAGTGGAAATGCCTTCTCTGTAGTGACTTTACTATCTGGCAGTCCGACAGATGAATCTGGATTTGGCGGTTGCCCGGAGAACGCTACCTACCCCAATGCATAGTTCCAATTGTAAAGTTTGGTGGAGGAATAATGCTCTAGGGCTGTTTTTCATGGTTTGGGCTAGGCCCCTTAGTTCCAGTGAAGCATACAATGACATTCTAGACAATTCTATGCTTTCAACTTTGTGGCAACAGTTTGGGAAGGCCCTTTCCTATTTCAGCATGACCATGCCGTGTACAAAGCGAGGTCCATACAGACATGTTTTGCTGACTGCAGGCCAGTTGAGAACTTGACTGGCCTGCACAGAGCACTGACCTCAACCCCATCAAACACCTTTGGGTTGAATTGGAACGCCCACTGTGAGCGAGGCCTAATCGCCCAACCTCTGTGTCCGACCTCACTTAATGCTCTTGTGGATGAATGGAAGCAAGTCTCTGCAGCAATGTTCCAACATCTAGTGCAAAGCGTTCCAATATAAGTGGAGGCTGTTGTAGCAGCAAAGGGGGGACCAACTCTATATTAATGACCATGATTTTGGAATGAGATGTTTGATGAGCTGGTGTCCACATACTTTTGATCATGTAATGTACCTGACATTTGACATCTGTTTTTATGTTCTCTAGCAGGTTGAAAGAGCGCAAAATGTCTCAGGCGGAAAAAATGAAAGTAAGTTCCCGACCAAGTACAATTAGAGGATGCTTGCATCCCCACAGCTCATTTTAATGTAATACTGTCAGGCAGTTAAATAAAAACATTTTTTTTTTTTTAAGTTCCCTCATAATATTCCAGTAATTGGCCTACACTAACGCGATGGGATATGCTTTGGCAAATTAGGATTTATTAGAATTAAACCATCGGCCCTAAAACCATTTGGGGTCTTAATTGCAGAATGCATGGCCACTCAGGCAGATGCTGCCAGCGTCCAGGCAGCTACTTCCTTCCCCATGACTCACAGTTGTGCCTTGACTTCACTCAGTCCTGCCCCTTGTTCACAGAGGGGGACCACTAGTTATACAAAGCTGTGAACAGTAATGGCTGTATTGCATTTCCAATGTATGAGCTTAGTCTAGCTATATTATAGAAAGCTAGTGTAATAATCCCTTCCTTACATCTGTTCATAAGATGTAAAGATCGGCCTAGGTCTAACTCTAAACCCTTTAGCTAGACTGCACATTCTCCCTGGTTATGTATAGGCCGGTTAAGGCCATAAACAATATGCAATAATGCATTCCAGAGACAGTTCATTTGTGTACAGCTGATTCTTGAGTAGCTGCCTAATTGCTGGTTGTAATGTTTGCTGTGATTTGCACAACCCACAGATATGATTACTATAATATACTGTAGGTCCATCCTAGCCTGAAGACCCGACGTTGAATTGCATTAAATTACATGTCGGGCATCAATGAGCGTCTGGATAAGGAAGGTTTAATCCCAAAAGCTCTAATTTACAAGGCAGAATGTTGAATTCAATGAAATGTTTACTTACTCTACCGGTTGGTCCTTTTGCTGGAAGGAATGTGAGAACCTGTCCATAAGAAAGTGCAATTAAATCAACTTTTCAAAGCGCTGGTAGTGCGTTCAGATTTCTAATCACCTGATGAAACGGGACGCGTGCATACTTGCTGAGCTCGTGCACATGTTTACATGCTTCAAGTGATCGAAGTCTGAACGCAATACCAGCTCATTGAAAAGGTGAGTTACTTACTTTCCTGTGGATATATTGTCTCCAAAAGGACCAACTGCATGGACAACAGGTAAAGTCAAAATATAATTTTAGTCAACATTCTGGCTTGTAGAGTTTGAGGAAATGTTCCAAACAAATGTATGGCATTAATTTCGGACTGCGAATCGGAGGTATACGTCTGTTAGGCAACCTAGGCATGGGCGGTATACCGGGGTATTTAGAAATAGTGACGATGTTTTTTCAATACATTAATTTTGTAGCAATTGAAGTAAATAACCGCAGTCAATGTGTTTAACATTCAAATAGTTTTTTTCTTCAATAGAGTGATCAGGGACGTGCAGCTATAGTTTTCCTTCACAGAAAATACATCCATTAGCGCAACACATTCGGCATAAAATAGCTTAATTGCTGTCATTTGATGAAAAAGTGCGACGCTGCTGGCAGCCGCACAAGTAAATGTGCTTATAATAAAAAAGCAAAAATGATGCATGGCCATCATATTTCTAACGTCTAGGCCTATCATAGGAATAATGTAGCCAGCTACTTTTCCTTATATTTTGCTTAAAGTTAATCTTGTATTTTACTGGAGAAAAATAGTCTTGATACACTGAGAAAAGTATTGGAGAAAAGTAGCTACACATCAGAGCGCTGTCTGCTGATACCCGTTCCTGGGTTCTCATCCGAGTTTAGAAGTGCAACTGAAGCACAAAATGTTTCTGATGCCGAGCAGAAATTACAATAAGAAGCATTTTAGATCCGATATTTCTGATGCTTTTTATTTAAAAAACGATCCTGTGTGAAAAACGAAGAATTGTGTTAATTAACAGACCCCTAGTTTAACTTGCTATCTAAGTAAAATGGCTCAATTAATTAGGTGACGGGGGCGTCATTTTGTGTTAGCTTTCTGCCCGTTTAAGAATGCAACGGTCTTTTGGATTAGTTATTTGTACAGCTGCCACTGCGATCTTGATTTCCTTACGTTTTTTTTCCCCTGTTCTCGGCTTTCTGAACCTCCCACTCTTCTTCTAGCAGGCAGGCCGGTTGCCGTAGTGGCTCCAGACTCTACTACACAGACAGTGTGTGAACGCTTCTGGAGAGCCAGTACTGCATGCGTCGACTTTGTTCAATGTCTCTCGTTCACATTCGCTTGTAAATGTACAAACTCGCCAACAAAAAAACATTCGGTAGCGCCTACCTATATATGTATAACTTTATGAGCCGGATTCCCTGTCATTGTAATTAGCTTATTTTTGTTTGTGCTCGTTAGCCTAGTTTAGCTAGCAGCCTCCATGGAAATTCGCTATTACTTGCGCTAATTTTGTTAGCATTCTGGTAGACGCCCAATTAAATTCTTAGCGTGTTTTGGCGCCCCCTTGTGTACTAAACCGAATTGAGGGCAGGAGGTATGATATGAAAATCTGCCTAACGCCCAACCCTAGCAACGACAACCCATGTCTCTGGAAATGTCAGTAAAAATGATGGTATTCCTGGGTTGAATGACTCGGGTTCTAATGAACATGTGGTGGTCTCATGTTTTACAGCAGGGTCAGTTTACCAATCCAGAGACCCCGGGGTATGTGGGCTTTGCCAACCTGCCCAACCAGGTGCACCGCAAGTCGGTCAAAAAGGGCTTCGAGTTCACCCTCATGGTAGTTGGTGAGTGTCACAATATTTGTAACCTAAATAATGTCTGGTATTTTTGTATGGAGAGGGTTGTAGTTGTTTGTATGAAGTCGCTAGCTATAGTTGCCTTAGTTTGGCCTTAGAGAGAATGGATACTCAGTGGTTTTGTGCAAAGCTCAAAACAACTGGTCTTTGGTTGTTGATGAGTCAGACATTTTCTTGCTTTAGTTCTTTCCTCAGTTCAGTAGAGATTAGGAGCCTTGGCCTTCGAATGGGGAATGTGTGCCTAAATGATCATGTTCACGCAGTTTTGGCATATCATACGTGTTTTAGGAATGGGATTGCAACAGTAATCAATTAACATTTTGGATATACTTTTCCCTTTTCCTCTCCATTTGGAGTGGGTGGATAGCATCTCTCCCTTACGAAACATATGAAAACAAAAGTTTTATTTTATTTTTTTACAGAAAAAAATCTATCTGGGATTAGGCCTAGTTTGTGCTAAGCAGTTAGGTGTCAGTTCATGCTGTTGACAGAATGGAATGTGACTTCTTTGACTGTAAGCCCAGACAGTTAGCTAGTTGACAAACGCATTCATTTCCTCTGCTCATAGCCTCGCATTTTCACATTTCCCACCCTCCCCACATCTGTCAGTAACCACTGTTCCAAATCTCATCGCTTCCTTTAGTGTTTTTATGTGTGTGTCTGAGAGTGTGTGTATGTCTGAGAGTGGGATGATGTCAGAGGTCCTGGTTTAGGTCACAGTTGAGTCCAGTTGCGGACTCAACTATGTAAACGGATGGAGGCAGGGTTTCTCTGGGTCCTCTAGTTTAGCTGTGTGAAATGGTTTTCCTTTCTCTCATCTCCCTATTTGTCTGTGTGGTGTAGGGGAGGAGGAGAGCCCTATTGTACACTTATCCCCTCTGCCTTAAAATAAACCAGACTGGAATGTGGCCCTGTGTGCTGGACAGGCCTCTGCTGCTGGAAAGTGTCTGTCTGTGTCTGTGTGTGACTGTGTTTTAGATAAATCTGGTTTTACTGCCAGCTTAATGCATTTCCCAGGCTATGAGAGGCCTAATGTGTATCATTGGTTAGTGCTTGGCTAATATACAGAGTCCAGGCTGGATGTCTGCCAACTAGCGGGCTATATTGGCTATTTTGTGTATACATTTTTAAAAAACTGCACACATTTTGTAGATTATTGTAGTATTTGTGGTTTGTAGACTAAAGGTAATCAGGTATATTGCCTTTACCTTTATATTTGCTGTTTTGCCATGCAGGCACAATATAATCTATTCTGTTTTTAATTTGGTCCCCTTTTTTTTTTGGAACAGAATGATAGTTTATCTATTGATTCTGTGTGTCGTGTTTAGGTGAGTCTGGTCTGGGGAAGTCCACCCTCATCAACAGCTTGTTCCTCACTGATCTCTACCCAGAGAGAATCATCCCCGGAGCAGCAGGTATGACGTACACACATACCACGGCCACACTCCCAGCTATTACTCCAAAATGTCATTTGTTCCTGCATAACCTAATGGGAATCAATTTTAAAACCAATTATGCCAAATCACCCTTCATTTATTCAGTGGCCTCAAGTGTCTGGAAAGTAAAAGCCTAACCTTTTTTATCTCATTTTAATTGTAATCCACAGAGAAGATTGAACGCACGGTTCAGATCGAAGCATCTACGGTTGAGATCGAGGAGCGAGGGGTGAAGCTCCGCCTCACCGTGGTGGACACGCCCGGATACGGTGACGCCATCAACAGCCAGGACTGGTACGCCGCTATGTTTGTATAGACAGGGGACCTGATCCTGTCCATTCAAATGTAATAACTTTATTTCTCCATGATCTGTTTGTGCATGGACAAATATGTTATTGCTGGAGTACCGTTGATGTATTTTGTAACCATGTCATATGGTTGCCACAAAGTCCTAATTATGGCTCAACCGCTCCTATTTATAGAATTGATTTTTAACCCTAACCGTAAACACACTTCTGACCTTATACCTAACCATAACTTTAAATAAAGATCAAAAATCAAAGGTTTGTTTTCATAAAGTTGTATGATATATTTAGACTTTGTTGCTGTGGTAACAAGTGACGACGATGTCACACAAGGTGTCTAACTACATGGTCCCACCACTGTGCTGCTTCCTCTCTTCTCCCGCAGTTTCAGCACCATCATCGCCTACATTGACGACCAGTTTGAGAGATACCTCCACGACGAGAGCGGTCTGAACCGCCGGCACATCGTGGACAACCGCGTTCACTGCTGCTTCTATTTCATCTCCCCGCTGGGCCATGGGTACACACACACACACTAGGGTTGAATGATAGTATCGGATTTTGAAGCTGATTGACAGCCATTGTTGATGGTGATGTAACCGACAATGCATAGCCTATTTCAACTTGACTGGCACCAGACCGTATAGAGCTGACCGGGCAACCCATAGCAGGGCCATGCTATAGCCTGCGTAACCTTTTTCAGTAAATTTGTTTTAAACAAGTCATAGAATGTAAGATAACACTGTAGACAGGGCTGTGGCGGTCACGAAATTTCGTCAGCTGATGATTGTCACGCAAATAACTGTCGGTCTCAGTAATTGACTGTTAATTAACATAAACACATTTAGCATCTCCTGACTTCCACACAGCCTAAAAGCCATTTTACATAGATTTATTAGACTTTTTAATCTAACCTACACCTTCAAAATAAATAAATGATTTATTTTAGACAGGTCTAAAGAAGCATGATATGGAGAAAATGTCTATTTCAGAAGAAAATAATAGAAAAAATGTATTGTTTTAATATGAAGTAATGTGGCAGGAGAAAAGCAAGTATGCACAAAATCTGAAATAATATTCACATCAAAATGGAGAGAAAATACCAAATTGTGCTTTTAACCTCTCTGGGATATGTGGGACGGTAGCGTCCCACTTGGCCAAAAGCCAGAGCGCCAAATTCAAATAAATTCCTATAAAATCAAACTTTCATGAAATCACACATGTAAGATACCAAATTAAAGCTACATGTGTTGTGAATCCAGCCAACATGTCAGATTTCAAAAAGGCTTTTCTGCGAAAGCAAACGATGCTATTATCTGAGGATAGCACCTCCATAAACAAAAGAGAGAACATTTCAACCCTGCAGGCGCGACACAACGCAGAAATAAAAATATAAATCATGCCTTACCTTTGATGAGCTTCTTCTGTTGGCACTCCAATATGTCCCATAAACATCAATGGTCCTTTTGTTCAATTTAATTCTGTCCATATATATCCAAAATGTCCATTTATTTGGCGCGTTTGATCCAGAAAAACACTGGTTCCAACTTGCGCAACGTGACTACAAAATATCTCTCAAGTTACCTGTAAAGTTTGCCAAAACATTTCAAACTACTTTTGTAATACAACTTTAGGTATTTTTTAAAGTAAATAATCAATAAAATTGAAGACTGGATGATCTGTGTTCAATACAGGAAGAAAACAAACTGAAGCATGCTTTCTGGTCATGCGCCTCTATCAAACAGTACACATAAAGTGACCCTTGTTCAAGATGGCCGTACTTCATTACACAAAGGAATAACCTCAACCAATAAAGACTGTTGACATCCAGTGGAAGCGGTAGGAACGGCAAGTCCCTTAGAAATCTGTATTCCCAATGAAAACACATTGAAAAGAGGGTGATCTAAAAAAAAAAACATAATAAATGTGAATGGTTTGTCCTCTGGGTTTCGCCTGCTACATAAGTTCTGTTATACTCAGACATGATTCAAACAGTTTTTAAAACTTCAGAGTGTCTTCTATCCACATCTAATAATAATATGCATATCTTCTGGGGATGAGTAGCAGGCAGTTGAATTTGGGCATGCTTTTCATCCAAAATTCTAAATGCTGCCCCCTATCCTAGATAAGTTAAAATAATTTGACACCGCTATAAAAAACAATATTGGCTTTGGTTAGATCATCTGATAGGTCATCTGATATTGAGACTGGACATTTTGCGCTGCTTTGGTGAAAAGCTTAGCTCCGTCTAGGGTTGTTGCGGTGACCATATTACCACCGGTCACGAATTATGACGGCTGTTAAGTTCCACATGACCGTTTAGTCACTGTAATTAGGCTTGTCCAAGCTCTGATTTTTCTGCTGGTCATTAATAGCTTACCAAACTTGCTAACTGCCTGGTACTCAGCACTCTATTCTCCCTCTAATCACTCTGACATCAATGCAAATTTATTAGAAAATCTAATCAAACAATTCATGAGAGCTCATGTTGCGCAACATTTCTATAGACTGCAATTGTGTGAGAAAACCGAGTGATGGCCTCTGAAAACGAGGATCCCATCAGCTAGGCCTACTTTTATTGATCAACTTTCCTAATATTTAAGCACATTGCTTCTCTTTACAGCAGGAGTATAACATACCTGGCATGAAAATAAACCACGGGGAAAAACTAATGGATGACATTTTTTCCGGCTGCCCATGTTTCCATACAGGTGCATGATAATGGTCCAGTCTAAATCAAAACAAATATCACACACATTATTTAGTATACAGGTATAGACCAGATTAAATCAAGAGTAGTCTGATGGGTGACAATATTAACTTATCACTTGTGGATGATATATTATCACTTGTGAATGATGCCCAGCATAAGAAACAAAGCCTTTTTTTAATGTAGCCTAGCCTATAGGCATATATGCTTTAAGGTTTGTCTCACAACTAAAGTGGCAAAGTGTATTCTTAATTTTAACCACGTTAATCCGCTTTAAAAGGGGTGTATAGCCTAACTGGCATATACAGTGCATTTGGAAAGTGTTCAGACCACATGACTTTTTCCACATTTTGTTATGTTACAGCCTTGTTCTAAAATTGATTAAATTGTTTTTTCATTATCAATCTACACACAATACCCCATAATGACATGGTAAAAACAAGTTTTTATTCATTTTTTCAAATGTATTAAAAGTAAAGAACTCTCACATTTACAAAAGTATTCAGACCCTTTACACCAGGGGTCCCCAAACTTTTTCCTGTGAGGGCCACATAACTTTTCCCTTCTCTGATGGGGGGCCGGTGTCAGTTTGTAACAGAAAAAGTGTGACGATCGTAGGGGAGCTTAAAAAATTTATTGTTTTCCAGAAAGCCACACATAACCAAATAACCCTTTCCAGGTTCTTTACAGAAAAAAAGTCAGGAAACAAATAATAACACTATTAATGAAATAAATAATAACTAAATAACCCTCTCTGAGTTCTTCACAGAAAAAACAGGAAATAAATAATAACTAAATAACTCTCTCTGGGTTCTTCATAGAAAAAAAAGCCATGGAACATTAACTTTCTGTCGTGCCATGCACAATCTTAACAGATAAAAGTTCAGCTCAGTTGTCAGAGCAGAATCTCTGACACATATGAGCAGTCTCTTAAAGTTCTTGTGTTCCTTCCTTATAATCCTTTTGTAGGTTCCAGTAGGCTTGTAGACACCGCTGTTTGCAGCTCTCTCTCATCAACTTCCCTGTGAAAACCACAAAAGAAGCAGGTTGAGAAACTGAACTAAGTGATACAGCACCTACACAGCACAATACATTTCACTACCAGTATGGTTGTAAAGATGGATTTTATCCCAGTAGATTTTATTATGATTATATTTGTTTATGCTCAGAATGACTCATTCAAGTCAGAAAAGTGAGCTTACCTATGTATGTTCATCAGTGTGAACTGTGGGCCTGCATCTGGCTGGTGAGAAGTTGAATATCAGGTTCCATTCTAGTTACAGCCAGTCTCAAGCACTGATGCAAATGTTCATCTGTCAATCTTGATCTCATCGGGGTTTTCAGCAGTTTCATGCGAGAAAAGGTTTTCTCGCAGATATACGTGCTGCCAAAAACTGTGGACATTTTCATTGCGTGTTTTTTGATGTTTGGATATGTGTCGTTTGGGAGGGCGGCATAGAAGTCAATGAGACTGTTGGGCTTGAATGCGTCTTTCAGAACATCACAGTTCTGTAACTCAGCCAACTCAAACTGATATGAAGGCTGGGCTTCATCAATGTCGGCAACAAAGGGGTTCTGAAAAAGACGGATTTCTTTTGCATGAACATGTAGTTCACTGAATCGCACACCGAACTCCGCCTTCAGCATTTCCAGTGCTTCCACGCACTTTTCAGCTGGGAACGGGACCGCTGGGTATATACATTACTCCCGATTTCTTCAACGCGTCTGGTGATTGTACTCGCCGACAGACTTACGGCATTAAATGCATCTTTCTTCTCGGGACACACCTCCTCCGCGACAGCATCCATACATTTCTTAACAAACTCTCCGTCAGTGAAAGGCTTACCGCTTCTTGCTATCAGTTTAGCAACCCGAAAGCTGGCCCGAACGGATGCCTGGTTCAGCTGAGCTTGGCGTACAAATGTATTCTGCTGAGATAGTAGTCCACTTTTTAGCTTTGAGAGTTTGTCTGCTCGTATTTGGCCTTGCAAGCTATCGTACTTGTCTTTGTGACGGGATTCATAGTGTCGGCGAAGATTGTATTCTTTGAATACCGCCACCGTCTCTTGACAGATGAGACAAACAGCCTTTCCTTTGCATTGAACAAAAAAAAAATTGTTTGTCCACTGCAGGTTAAATACCCTGCATTCTGAATCAATTTTTCTCTTACCTAACCTTTTCGCCATATTCTCTCTTTGACAGGGCCGGGCCTAGGATTTTTTTTCTGGAGGCCAAATAGGAAAAAAATTCGATAGCGTCTCTGGTATTGTTCAGAGGGCCGGGCCAAATGTGCTGACGGGCCGTATCCGGCCCGCGGGCCGTAGTTTGGTGACCACTGCTTTACACAGTACTTTGTTGAAGTGCAATTACAGCCTAGTCTTCTTGGGTATGATGCTACAAGCTTGACACACCTGTATTTGGGGAATTTCTCCCATTTTTCTCTGCAGATCTTCTCAAGCTTTGTCAGGTTTGATGGGGAGTGTCGCTGCACAGCATTTTTTTCAGGTCCTTCCAGACATGTTAGATGGGGTTCAAATCCGGGCTCTGGCTGGGTCAATCGAGGACATTGACTTGTCCCAAAGCCACTCATGCGTTGTCTTAGCTGTGTCCTTAGGGTTGTTGTCCGGTTGGAAGGTGAACCATCGCCCCAGTCTGAGATCCTGAGCGCTCTGGAGCAGGTTTAAATCAAGCATCTCTCTGTACTTTTCTCCGTTCATCTTTCCCTCGAACCTGAGTAGTCTCTGTCTCTGCTGCTGAAAACCATCCGGAGAGCATGATTCTGCCACCACCATGCTTCACCGTAGGGATGGTGCCAGGTTTCCTCCAGACATGACGCTTGTCATTCAGGCCAAAGAGTTCAATCTTGGTTTCATCAGACCAGAGAATTGTCATGATCTGGGTCCTTTAGGTGCCCAAGTGGGCTTATTACTGAGGAGTGGCTTCTGTCAGGCCACTCTACCATAAAGACCTGATTGGGGGAGTGCTGCAGAGTAAGTTGTCCTTCTGGAAGGGTCTCCCATCTCCGCAGAGGAACTCTGGAGCTCTGTGAGATGAACATTTGGTTCTTGGTCACCTCCCTGACCAAGGCCCTTCTTCCCCCGATTGCTGTTTGGCCAGGCAGCCAGCTCTAGGAAGAGTATTGGTGGTTCCAAACATCTTCCATTTAAGAATAATGGAGGCCATTGTGCTCTTGGACCTTCAATGCTGCAGTAATTTTTTGATACCCTTCCCCAGTTCTGTGTTTCGGAGCTCTACAGACAATTCCTTTGACCTCATGGCTTGGTTTATGCTCTGACATACACTGAACTGTGTGACCTTATCTCGACAGGTGTGTGCCTTTCCAAATCAGGTCCAATCAATTGAATTTACCTCGGACTCCAAATCAAATTATAGAAAGAGCTCAAGGATCACCAATGGAAACAATGCACCTGAGCTCAATTTCGAGTCGCCTAGAAAGGGTCTGGAATACTTTTCTAAGTAAGGTATTTCTGTGTATTTTTTTATAAATTAGCAAAAAAAAATCTGAACCTGTTTTTGCTTTGTCGTTATTGGGTATTTTGTGTAGCTTGATGAGGGAAAACATTTAATTGAATCCATTTTATAACAAGGCTGTAATGTAACAATGTGGAAAGTCAAGGGATCTGAATACTTTGCAAATGCACTGTATGTAAGCCTACCTACAATGTATAGAAGCCTAATAATAAGAGGAGGATTAGGCAAAAACATGAATCATTGAATAATTACTCAATTCTGGGGACAGCAGAGTTGCGTGGCTGTAGCCGGGCCCTTGATGATTCACAACCATCACACAGCGCACAGCCACCGAGGCTCATTAACTGTCACTTGCTCGTTGGCACGCACACCTCTTTCGTGCCACCGCTCTAATGGAGGAATAGGCTAAAAAATAAATATTTGGCTCAAATATGTTTTGTCATGAGTCCTCTTGTTCCTTTTAGCTCTTTACATTTTTTTGGGGGGTTGGCCAATAGGGGGCGATAATATCGAATACCAAGATTTTATAGGTGCCAATGCTTTATCACAAAAGGACAAAGGTTGATGTCGCCCAACCCTAAGACACACACACCAATAGTAGTTCCATATCAATGCCAGTCTTTACAATGTAATACTAACATCACATTTTCAACATTTTAGTTTACCTTGACTTTACATGAGCACCCCCCTGTGGAATTCCCGTTCTTACATCCTCCCGCTCTCCCTTCCTCTCAGGCTGAAGCCTCTGGATGTACAGTTCATGAAGGCCATCCACAACAAAGTCAACGTGGTCCCTGTCATCGCTAAGGCTGACACACTCACCTTGCGAGAGAGGGAGAGGCTCAAGCGCAGGGTAGGAAACGCAGTATAGCTCAATGTCAGGGTATAGGACACATTAAAGCTCTTGACTCTCAAAAGTATACGATAGGAGAACAGGTTAAGTGTTGTCAAACAAGGTATGTGGATGTAGCTATCGTACTTAAGACACAACTGCACCATGTGCCTGTATTGTATTAAGTAATCCCTCTGGAACAAAGGTGTGTGTGTGTATATATATATATGTGTGTGTGCGCATCAAAAGTAAATGACTTTTCCATCCTCCATGTTGCTATAGATCCTGGATGAGATTGATGAGCATAGTATCAAGATCTATCACCTCCCTGACGCAGAGTCTGACGAGGACGAAGAATTCAAGGAGCAGACCAGGACTCTCAAAGTAATCGTCTCTTCCACCTCAACTAATTTATCTCCTTACAAAGATTCCTAATGCAAAACTTCTTTCCTTACATTTATTTGATTTTTTTTTCAGATAAAAAAAACAATAATAATATTTTTTAAATCTTAGCTCAGTGTTTTGGTAACACCAAAGGATCCTCATTAGCTGTTGCGAAAGCAGCAGCTACTCTTCCTGGGGTCAACATGAAACATGCCGTCATACAGAACATTAATAGACAAGGACAAAACTACATACATTTTAAAAGGTCTCACGTTGGTTGATTTAGGGTTGTGGGATTGAATGCTGCACGGGCCACATACTGAATAGAACATGGTAGCTATTTGAACCATTAACCTCTGCTCTTTCCTCGTCCTCCTTTCTCCTCCCCTAGGCCAGTATTCCCTTTGCGGTGGTGGGCTCCAACCAGCAGATCGAGGCCAAGGGGAAGAAGGTGCGGGGTCGCCTGTACCCCTGGGGCGTGGTGGAAGTGGAGAACCCCGAGCACAACGACTTCCTCAAGCTGCGCACCATGCTGATGTGAGTGGGTGGGAGATAGGGGTACTGCACTGGGCCTTGTCTGAGGAGCTGCTTTGCGGTCTTTGTATATCAGACATGAATAGCAGCATTGAATAACAGCTTGAGAATCCTGATTTGAAATAGGTGGCGATTTTGATTTAGTGTTCATGGTTGATTTAGTTTATACTCTATCGATGAATGCTTGTCTTTTACTAAGCTGTGTCAGTTGTAAAAACAGAGTGGCTGTGGTTCTGGATTTTCTGAAACCCGATTTGCCGTAGCTTAAGATGCAGAGATTTCTGCACGTGAAAAATCTGTATTCGCAGCCACTGCCATAAGTGTGTGATTTATCAATCCGTTACTTATCAGGCATAAGTAGTGGCTGTCCTGTCTCGCATACTGCTTTGCGATTCCATTATGAGGTAAGCCTTCTGTGATCGACTAACTTGAGTTAAGTTGTTGGTTTAGTGCTTCATTGATTGATTGATGCCTATCCATCCGCAGCACCCACATGCAGGATCTGCAGGAGGTGACCCAGGACCTGCACTACGAGAACTTCCGCTCGGAGCGCCTCAAACGGGGCGGCAGGTTGTCCTCCCATGGTTACGTTATGTCTCCTGCGTACGTACCTGTCTGCTTGCCTTTCTACCCCCCCCCAACCTCCCAACCTCCCCATACATAGTAATATAATATACAACCAAGGACTTAATGCCACATATAACGGCTGATGTTGACACAATTTAACACAAGACTCAGTTGACTGACTTGGAATTGAATGACTTACCTGATTATAAAGACAATGAATGGGTAACTAATCCAGTGTCTCAGACAGTGGCACTTGTCTGGGGCAAACTTCTGTCAATAAGTAGTTAGGTGATCATTCGCATTTAAATGTGTTTAACTGTTGTAAAATATTTTTTTTAACAGGATGTATAATTTTGGATGTACATTCTACAACAATTGGACCTTGGTAGTGGGTTATGGTTGAATATCCTAGTGGACTATGGATTTTTAACCAGTACATAGTCTGTTATAGGTTGTATGGGTATCATATAACTCGTAAGAGTTTGGACCCTTTGGATTTTTTTGAGACCTTCCCCTATAGCCAATCCAGGAGAAGGGAGTGATTTTACTGCCTTCCCATTGGCTTGTCATCAGCCCAATGATGCTCTGGTCTGTCCAATCCCATGAGTGAACTGTTGGAGGTACCCCCCCGACCCTCTTCTTGCTTCTGCAGCTTGCCCCCTTTCACTTTAGCAGCCAGCTGTCCACTGCTCTACCTTAACCTCCTGCCCCTCTTTCTACGTGTTGCTTTCGTCTGCTTAAATGCTAGAAACCACACACACCCCAGATTTGGGCTTTTACTAAACTGCCTTTCAGAGACCTCCTATGCACGGTGGGGTTTTCCGTCCTCTACCTTTTCTGCTCATTCTATGAATGACAATGGGAGTATTGAAAAGTGTATTTTCTTCTGATTGCACAAACTATGTAAAAACAGACTTGCAAGAACTTGAAATGTACGAGGTTTCCAGTATCAGTCTTTGGATATTTACGGTAAGTCTCCCCAATGATTGGGACTTCAGCCTAAAGAGCCAAACTCACCAAACCTGTGTCTATGTTCCAGGCAGGGGCAGGGCCAGGGGCCTGAGCCGGAGGAAATGGACAAGGACATGATCCTGCAGGAGAAGGAGGCTGAGGTAAATAGATAACCATTCATTCATCACTCCCACTACCGTTCTACTATGTCTGTCTCTCTCTGCCTGTTCAAATATCACCTTTATGAGAGTATCACACAATCTTGAATGGCCCCTCACATTACATCCTACACCCTCACTTTTATTTGAAGGACTGTGATATGTTTATTTCATGTGAATAAGGTAGTTGTTTTGGGGGGGGATTTTAGTCACTCTTCTATGTGTTGGTCATAATGCTGTTTTGTGTTCTGTGCAGCTGAGGAGGATGCAGGAGATGATTACCAAGATGCAGGCTCAGATGCAAATCAAGCCTGACGGCGCGGGAGATGTCCAGCATGTGTGAAATACACCACGGTAACAAGTCCATTTGACACTCCGCACAACCAAGCTGTGCTGTGAAGACTGAAATGTACCCTGGCATATTGTGGACCTGTATATCTAAATTGCCACGGTTGTGGGTTCAATACCTGTATAAAATACACAGTACAAATGTTTAAACTCTCTGCATTGTAAGTCTCTTTGGATAAAAGTGTCTGCTAAGGGGTAAATATTATTTTTATGACCTATTCAGAGATACTCAAGCAGATTTGTTGATCCATTGAGTGTTCATATACATCCAAAGTTAGGAAATACAAGTCAGAATTTAATGGTATTGTCTTTCCTTGCAGGTTTTCAAGCTGTTATTTGAGCTTGACCAGACATGGATGGAAGGTTTGCGGAAGAGAAGGGTGTGAAAATGAGAACGTTAACTGGTCTTTGTCTCGTACTGCTTGCCACTTTTTAGTTTATTTTGCTCCTACTTGGAATTATTTTGAGTTTTTTTTTAATTTTTTTATTTTTATATAAGCAGTATTATGTTTTATATTTACACTTTCTTTAATATTCCATATGGCTTATTATTAATTTCTTCCATACTATTGGACCATGCCAGTTAGTCACCTAATGGAGAATAACCCTCCTTTAACCTGGAGTAAATGCTCTTATTATAGTGGCCATTGTTACATTTTTTTTTTTTTATGTTGAGAAAGCCGAAAGCTGCTGCTTTTCAAGGCTGTCCACTTGGGCCCCATCTAAAACCACACACAAAATGATCAATCATGTTGCCAACTGTGGATCCAAGTTCCAAGTGGGAAAGGACAACTTAGTTAGCAACTTTCTTCTGTCTTTCATGGAGCCATACAGCTAAAACCATAATGTTTTTTTCTTTAATGGTTGTCATGCCATTGTTGGAGAATTCTTTAAAAATATTTCTTAAAGATCTAGTCTTTCGAAAAGCAGCTAAATTATTTTCTTAATCCATGGATTCATTGACAGGGTTCTTTCTCCCACTCCCCTGCATGCAACGCTTAACCCTGTCTGTTGTGTTCAAACGACTGGTTATGACTGAAATGCATGACACTGTGACCTTCCCAGTCATCCTGTAGCCCTGAACCAATGAAGGAGACATACCTTGGTGGGTTTTTACTGTATGTGCCTCTATAAATCCTGGGCCTGTAAAGTGTGAGTAGGAGAGCAGATCTAGAATCAGTCTAGTCTTTTAGATCGTTATGAATATGGTCATATAGATTGACGGACCTACCTTACAATAAAAGATTGCATTGTAACTGCAGTCGACTGTGGTATTTTGGACACGGTAATTGCAGAATAACTGCAGTTACATTGCAATATTACTGCAGTAAGAAAGTGTTATTTTGGATACAGCAAACCTCAGTTCTACTTCAATGTTTTTTCGTAAGGGCTGATCCTAGATCAGCACTCCTGCTCTGAGACGCTCTGAATATGGGCCCAGGCTCCCTATGCCCCCAGGTTTTAACATATTGTAAAGTGGTTTGATATTTGAGGTGAAAGTCCTGGCCAACTAAAAGTAAATTGAATTACTGTGATGTTCGGACCAGGCTCATGTATTGCAGGTGACATTGCTTTTCTTCGTGTGTGTCTCCCATGATATTGATGATTGTGGAATAAAGTGTATCCAGTCTGTGAGAGGTCATGCTGTAAAGGCACACTGTACTTCGTGCTATATGATATCCATATCTTATGTTCTTTATGGCTGTGTGTCAATGGGTTAAGACTGACATTTGGATGCTAGACAGGACCAGTTAGTTGCTATGGCTATCGTCATGGTGATCTGGTTTGTTTGTCACCAGCTTTGCCCATATCTCCCTCAAGCCAGAGTTCTTAACATTCCAGTTTATGCTGTTTTTATCTAATCACTGTCAAATAAAACCCTTGACGTATACCATCTTGTATTAATGTTTTTATTAGAGCTAGATTCTAGTTTGCGTCATTTGTCATTCTGGGGCTTGTATATGGCCAATATACAACAGCTAAAGGCAGCCCTTGTGGTAAATATACCACACCTCAAGCCTAGTGGCTTGTCTAGCCACGGGATAAATCCTTATCTAATCTTCTATCCAGATTTTCTTTTTACAGATTAACATATCTTCAGTCTGGTAATATTCTCCCGGTGGCTTCTGACTCAAGATACAGTAAGATATTGCCAGTTCACCTCAGGTTGATTTGACCGTGTCACTCTTCGACCACAGACTGAAGGAGAACATGCTGACTAAACTCACTTCTACGGCTCCACCCCTTCCACCTTCCTCGACTACATCATTGTCACAACCTCACGTCTGTCTCCTTGCCTCTGGCAGGCAGGTTCTTTGGCTGGCTGTCTTGTCTGTCTGCCTGAGTCACTACACCTTCCTTGACTAAGTACATGTATGCCAGTAACCTTAGCCTCAAATCTACTACACAAATTATTCGTATGCTCACCTGACATTCGTATGTTCCTCCTACCGCTTTCTGCTAGCTTTTGGCCGTCACTGATCCATTCAACTGACTTCTTTCCTCTTTTAAAAATGTTACTTGCCCACCAATTTGGATTGCATGAAATTGGGGAGGAAAAAAATACAAACACATTCATTTGCCCATCCATTTAGATTCATGAGTTCAGTGATCCTGTTCAGTTTGAAATACAACGTTCATCAATAGAGAACATGTATAAGAGCTCCTCACACTAATCCAAATGTATATATTATTTAAAGCTTAGTAGTTGGTATGCTGGCCAAAACAATACTAACCACAAGTTTGTTTCTAAAAAATGAATCCTTTCTCCCTTGATTGAGAATTACTGAGCTGAATGTTAAGGCAACAGATGACTGGAAGTGAAGGCAATATTTCATAGCACGTTCACCCATCAACTCTTTGTATATCAGTGGTTGACTTGACGTAGAAAGTAAAGGAAGCATTTTAAATGATTTAGAACTAAGCCTACACTATTCCCCCCCCCCCCCCCCCCCTTGTTTGTCTTTGTCTCCATGCTACAGCTACACGATTGAGAACGTGGTGCTGTTGATCACCGGTGTCCTGAAGCAGAGCTGGTGCCACCCACTGGGAATGTTTGATCAGATTGGCATGGCCCGCACCCCAACAGAGTTCTACTATGCCATCCTGGTGGACACGTCTGGGTCATCACTAGATGACAATAAGCATCTTCTGTAGGCATCAGCAGGCATTTGATGGGGGATGACAGTGACATATCTGATTTTACAGAATTTTAATGGAAATATCTAGGGCAAGCAGTATTTTTTTTCTCAAACATTTTGCCAAATGAGCTACTTTGACTATGGTCCTTTCACATCAGAGAATGTTCAAAAACCTGCCATTAATACTGTAACCCAGTGTACGTGTTTGTACAACCTAGTCAGAGGGGGTGGGGTTGAAAAAAAAGTATAAACTCCTAACACTAGCCTAGCTCCCATAGTGAAACGCTTGTAAAATGGTGATCGCTCTCAAGGAGTCTTCATACCTATGACCACCTGGCAACAGCGGAGCAGTGGGCCTGGCTCAGACTAAGGTCACCCGAGGCCCTGCCGCTCACTGCCAGTGTGAGGAACGCTGAGGAGCTTAAAAATGAACCAGACAGGTGGAAACATTGGAACTTGCCACCGATCAAACTGGGATGGTGGTTTTTATATTGAACAGAATGTTCAGAGAACTTGCTTCAGACCCAGATTGAATATGTATATCAAACACTTGCAATACTTGTGTGCTTGATCAAGCACAATGGAATAGTGCCAAAGGTGCACACCTGAATTATTTAAAATGTGTATTTTACCCAGGTGTTATTTGTTGAACTACATTGAATAGAAAACCTACAACACCCATGCATGTGATGCAACAGACAAGCTCACAAACCCATATACGTTTCCATAGACTTTATTTTAGGATTGTTTCTCTCTTGATCTAACAGGTATACACAGCACTCTTAATGTCATGGCTTTCTTTTTTATTAAATACTCTCCGTTCTATAAAGAAAAACTGTAAAAATATGTAATCATAACTAATTAAAAGTTCTCTGGGAGATTGGTCAGGTGGACTAGGGGGCAGAGGAGGGGTTTTTGTGGTCCATGGGGAGGGGGGGATGTTGGACGGTCTGAGGGGGAATAGAAGTAGACGGAAGGGGATTTGGAGTAGCAGCCAGCAGGGGTTCACCGCGAGGAGGGGGTGGTGTTACCATTGAGAGAGAACCTGATGAATAGAAGAGGGTAGATTTAAATGAGTGACTAGGTGACACAAGTGATAAGACTCCAATGAAATCGCACTCATCTGTGTCCTTATAGACATACCTCACCTTTTATTCTTTGTCCTTTCAGATCAGTGGGGTTAGTCACAAAGGACAAGAGATGAGAAAAGGATGTCACTGAAGTGTATTGGCATTGTGTGTGTGTGTGTGCTTGAAGCCAGACTCACCTGCAGACCCTCTCCATCATGTGTGTGACGAGACGGTCTGAAATGCCGGGACAGGACTCCTCGGCCAGGTTAAAGGCATTCTCCAGCTCTTCGATGGCCCCGACGCCACCTCCAGCAGCCCTCCGCTTCTCCTTTAACTGGACAGGACAAACAGGGATTAGTTCGATTTCAGCATAGATATAAATTTAATAGAAAAGGAAAATTGTATTGTCCACACAATGTGAACATTCTAATGAGTAGCTTCTGTAACTTGTTACCTCTTTGAAAATGGGAGTGACCAATGCCGACAGACACTGTGACTTGGGTTGGCGTTTCACTGAATCTGCAGACTAAAAAAAAGACAAATGACTTCAGTGTCCCAGCCCAAACCGTTTGTGTGTTTAAATGTGCACCAACATGATCTCACCTCTGTATCGGAGTGTGTGTATCCCTTCTGTAGTTTGTTCATGGAGCTGGGTCGGACTGTGGGGAAGGTCCACATCGGACTCTGGTTGTCGTCACCATCAGCATCCCTGTAAGAAGAAGAGAAGGAGACAGGTCTGTTTGAAATGTTTAATTCAGTACCATGTAAAATAGAGAACTGCATGTTATATATCTACAGCCAGTCAGAAATATTCAATATGTTGGTTAGGTTGTCTGTGTGTGTGTTTCAAAACTGCTTCATCCATTGTGCACTGTATATGTCTGCGCTTGTGGGTGTGTTAAGGGCCTCACATATCTGAGTCGTCTGAGCTGGACTCCTCCCCGTGGCCCTCGGACCTCCAGCGACGGTAGCGGTCGATGAGTTCCGACAGGTAGGCTGTCTTCTTGGTGTAGCGTGTAATGAACTTGTGCTTCACCAGCTCCTTGGCTGTTGGCCTCTATGGAGGGAAAGAGCGTAGTACAAAGACACGCATTCATTCCCATACTAAATATGACTGCTTTGAGCGCTTTAAAAATGAAGTTGGTATTTTTATGATACAACTCTAAATATAGGTGCACCAGCAGCACCATAGAGGTATTGTAAGTTTATTTCTATAAATAAAACAAACAGCGTAAGTACCCATGTTCTCTTTTATGGAAGGATGCCTACAAAGTCATGCTCATGATAGGTTGTCTACTGCTAGTCCCCTCAATCAGGTAGACTTCTCAGAGCCAGTTTCCCAGAACCCAGATTAAGCCTAGCACTCAACAGAAAATCATTGTCAAAGGAGTAATTAATTGACTCACAAAGCGCGGGTCTTTATTGAGGCAGGCCTCCACAAACTCTTTGAAGGGCTTGCTGTAGGATCCCTCCAGGGTGGGAGGGGTGTTCTTCGGAATGAGGAAGAGGACCCTCATGGGGTGCAGGTCTGAGTTGGGGGGCTCCCCTTTGGCCAGCTCAATGGCCGTGATGCCCAGGGACCAGATATCCGCCTAGGAGGAAGCCAGCCAAGTATACACAGATAAAAACACATGTGCTCACACACAGACACACTTGATATTTATGTGTACAGAATTCATAAGGGATGTGCTGAACATGTTTAAAGAGGCTGACATCAAAAACAAATAAGCAGCAGCAGGATTAATGTAAATTCCACCTCAATTCAGTCAATTAAGGAAGTGAAATGATCTTCCAATTCAAAAATAGAAAAATGTTAATTGACAATAAGAGGCTCTTCTCAGATTGGAGTTTCATTGAATATCCTGAACTAACAGAAATAAACCCTTCTGACAACCAACCCTACAGACTAGGACATATTTGAGCCAACTGCCAACTCCGTGGGGGCTGCTGACCTTAAAGTCGTACGCCGACTGTTTGATGACCTCGGGCGCCATCCAGAAGGGAGTGCCCACGAATGTGTTCCTCTTGATCTGGGTGTCGGTCAGCTGGCCCGCCACGCCAAAATCTGCCAGCTTCACGTCGCCTTGCTCTGACAGCAGCACATTGGCAGCTGCCACAGAGAGAGGGAGAAGGGGAGGGAGACCGCAAGGTTGGTGGTCAATATATAATAATAATAATAATAAATGCCTCTTAGAAGAAGCTTTTATCCAAAGTGACTTACAGTGAGAACTTACATTCAATAGATATCATCACAACACTTACATCATTCAAAAAGAAGATTGCAATTAATGTTCTCTGTGTTGATCTATTGGCCTACAGCTATTGCTTTGTAGAAATCAGTTTGTATGGATGATTCTCCTGCAAAATCTCCAGCCCCTGATGAATCAGAACATCTACTGTTTAAACACTGTAACGACATGTAATAACAAGATTGAACAATATACATGTTGTATATCAGTAACGTTAGATCACAACACTACCCAGTTAGCTAAAGAGCACCATTAATTAACAGTTAGCTAGTCGTTTCAGCAGCCCCAATCTAATAGTTTGTTGTACTTGCCCACAACACCCTTTATTTGTATTAGTAGTACCTATATCAGCCAATCACAGTTCGTCATTCCCGGTGAACCTGACTGATCTTCAGAGTTAGATCGAAGTCAGAAGCTCCTTGGACTGTGCCTCAACTTTATTGAATTTAACCTGCAGTTAGTGCATGCATCTAATTGTAAGTACTGTGACATGTCATTGCTTGCTAAGGCAGTTCAGTTATTTACCATGTTTATGGTAACATGTTTTCCTTTTCCATGTGCTTCATGCAATTGCTAGCTAGCTAAGCCAAGAGGTCAGCCAGTCATCTTAACATTAGCTTGTTAGTCTTGGTATAGCACATAAGTAACGCTATATCGTTTTAGGCATATTATTTTACTCATGTTGTCAGGTTAAAGTTATAGCCGTGTTTGTGGACATTTAGATTATTTTATGTAGCCTCATGTAATTATATCATGTAGCTACAATATGTAGGTACTGTATGTAGCCAAATGTTGTATATAGCCTAAAAGCCTGTCCCTTTCCACATGAAGCAGTTGGCCACTATTTCACGTTGGTTCTGGTCTCATGCAAGACCTTAGATACATTCCAGTCACGTTTACTTACCAGTAAATGGGTCTTTATTCTGTAAGTGTATTTGGCATTGCCCCTTGCATTATACCATGGCAGAGCAGTACCTTGTCATAATATATTCTGTATACCCCCACAGTCTACTCTATGGTATGTCATGTAAGCCAATACTAATGCTTATTTCTTTCCTTTCTATTCCTTCATCAGTGGTGGCTGGTGGCACTTTAAATGGGGAGGATGGACTCATAGTAATGGCTGGAACAGAATGAATGGAATGGTCTCAAAGACATCAAAGACCTGGTTTCCATGTGTTTGATACCATTCCATTAACGCCATTCCATTCATTATGAGCCGTCCTCCCCTCACCAGCATTTAATGGCTTCAATAAAAACCACTTTTACACACACTTACACAGTAGGCAGTCAAAACAAGGAGTGTGGTTAAACCCAGCATCTGTAATAAACCTGTTCTGAAGACATCTTGGACTGGACAGATCTGTGTCAGCTGAACCGCATATGCACTGGCACATATAGTTTTCTACTAAGGCCCAGTTCTACATGGTCTACCCAGATCAGTCTTTAGTATTTTTTTCAACTATTAAAGACATGCTCAGGTACTTTGCATTTTTTGTTTGGCTGGATGTGTGAACGTGTAGATCATACCTGCATAATATACACTACATAACCAGAAATATGTGGACACCTGTTTGTCAAACTTCTCATTCCATTTCATTAACATGCGCCCAACCAAGATTAGTCCGTCAGACTGCCAGATGGTGAAGTGCAATTCATCACTCCATTACACCAGTCTAGCCGACGCTTGGCATTGCGCAAGGTGATCTTAGGCTTGTGCGGATGCTCGGCCATGTAAACCCATTTCATGAAGCTCCCGACGAACAATTATTGTGCTGAAGTTGCTTCCAGAGGCAGTTTGTTACTCTGTAGTGAGTGTTGCAACCGAGGATAGACAATTTGTATGCGCTACGTGCTTCAGTGGCCCCGTTACGTGAGCTTGTGTGGCCTACCACTTTGCGGCCGAGCTGTTGTTGCTCCTAGACGTTTCCACTTCACAATAACAGCACCTAGAGTTGAAAATGTTTTGACTGACTGACTTGTTGGAAAGGTGGCATCCTATGACTGCCACTGAAAGTCACTAAGCTCTTCAGTAAGGCCAATTCTACTGCTAATGTTTGTCTATGGACATTGCATTGCTGTGTGCTCGATTTTATACACCGGTCAGCAACGGATGTGGTTGAAATAGCCAAATCCACTAATTTTAAGGGGTGTCCACATACCATGTAGTGTATGAGGAGAGTTACTGTCTTACCTCAATTAGCCACAAAATCCCAAGTTTGAAAGCGACTGTTTTCTGGAAGTTGTGCTGCGCAATTTTCCCTACATTCACCCCCACGTGAGCCAGCCCCCTAGCAATTTGAGTTTCAGCCAATGAGCTTCAGCCCCTTGCCATTTGAGTGACAGCTAGCACAATGCAAACACAGTAGAGAGAGCAATGACGTGGTGCACATTTGTGACGTAGTACGCAATCTTTGGGGATCACTTTTGGCTCGCGGGCGCTACTTTCAGAACTACTGGCTAAAATAGTACCGGAAAATCTCTTTAACAAAACTATAATGGGAGATTGGAATGAGAATTATTGTTACTGGCAGACCCATTTCTTGTGCACTTTACATAAACTCAACTGCAAGACTGAATATTTATCACTCTCAGAACCTAATGAATTCTTTGTGCTTTCGGAGTAGCAGGTTTATGAGTATCACATGCAGAATATTGCTTAGCCTATTACCATTTCATTGTTGCTGGTCATTTGAAGAAATGTCCAAAACTGTTCTACTTATTGTATATACTGTATAGGCCTACTGTATGTATGTGTGTTTATTTTCAGTCATCGGCCCATATCCATTTTTATCAAAACACTACTACAATATGGAAACTGAAGTGAACTGGCAGATAAAATGATCCCACATGATAAAGTATGTACCAGTATATCAAGTTATTGGATTTTGTCTACATATACACTGTGGCCAGTTTATTAGGTACACCACCCCGTTCATGAAAATGGATCGTTCCTACAGATAGTGAGTCACGTGGCCATGGTTTGCTATATAAACAGGCAGATGGGCATCGAGGCATTCAGTTACTGTTTGATTGAACGTTAGAGGGCAAAACGAGTGATCTAAGTGACTTTGAGCGTGGTATGATCATCAGTACCAGGCGGTTCCAGTATCTCAGAACCGGCCTCCTGGGGTTAACACGCACAACAGTGTCTAGGGTTTACAGAGAATGGTGAAACAAACAAAAAACACCCAGTCAGCGGCAGTCCTGTGGGTGATGAGAGGCCAAAGAAGAATGGCAAGAATCGTGCAACCTAACAGGCGGACCACAAACAGGCAAATAACGGTGCAGTACAACAGTGGTGTGCAGAACAGCATCTCAGAATGCACAACTCGTCGGTCCTTGTCATGGATGGGCTATTGCAGCAGACGACCACACCGGGTTCCACTCCTATCAGTTAAAAACAAGAAGAAGCGGCTCAAGTGGATGTGTGATCACCAACACTGGGCAATTGAGGAGTGGAAAAACATTGCCTGGTCCAACGAATCCTGGTTCCTGTTGCGTCATGCTGATGGCAGAGTCAGGATTTAGCGTAAGCAGCTTGAGTCCATGGCCCATCCTGCCTGGTGTCATGCTGATGGCAGAGTCAGGATTTAGCGTAAGCAGCTTGAGTCCATGGCCCATTCTGCCTGGTGTCAACATTACAGACTGGTGGCAGTGGTGTAAAGGTGTGGGGAATGTTTTCCTGTCACACTTTAGGCCCCTTGATACCACACGTTGTAGAATCTATGACCCCAAGAAGTCAGGATGTTTTGGAGGCAAAGGGGTTTCCCACCCGGTACTAAATGGGTGTATCTAGTAAACTGGCACTTGAGTGTAACATATCGGAGTGGCTGCGGAAACTACTTTTTTACCCTGATTGAAGGTCCGAACTTTTGCTCGTGTGCATTTCACGTTCTGCGCATGTGTTTCTTTACCTCTACTTTCCGCACACATTTGGTCTCTCCCTTCACATTTTTCTGTTAATCGCAAATTATAATTCTTCAAGTTTTACCGGTGAAACGTCCATCCGCTACTAACCAGTTGATCTCAATCAGTTTAATGGGGATACTTAGATCTTCTTGAGTAACACAGTGTTGTTTCAAAGTAGCCTAAAGTGTTGTTTTGAATTATGTACAGTGAGCGAATTTCAAAGCAGATGGTGTAGCATTATGCCTCGTGGCGCGCTGTTCAGTTTTGGCCACGAGAGAAAGATGTGGTGGTGTTTTTGTCTTACAGTAATGTAAGAAGAATTAGGTTGTGTTATGTATAATACTATCATTATGTGATCTTGCAGACATTGATTCAGCTTTCGCCAGAGTAGCCTGGATCCCTATACCAGTCTGCTGTTCCCACATGCTCCAAGAGGGCCACCATTGTTCCTGTTCCCAAGAAAGCTAAGGTAACTGAGCTAAACGACTACCGCCCCGTAGCACTCACTTCCGTCATCATGAAGTGCTTTGAGAGACCAGTCAAGGACCATATCACCTCCACCCTAGACCCACTCCAATTTGCTTACCGCCCAAATAGGTCCACAGACGATGCAATCTCAACCACACTGCACACTGCCCTAACCCACCTGGACAAGAGGTATACCTATGTGAGAATGCTGTTCATCGACTACAGCTCGGCATTCAACACCATAGTACCCTCCAAGCTCGTCATCAAGCTCGAGACCCTGGGTCTCGACCCCGCCCTGTGCGACTGGGTACTGGACTTCCTGACGGGCCGCCCCCAGGTGGTGAGGGTAGGCAACAACATCTCCTCCCCGCTGATCCTCAACACGGGGGCCCCACAAGGGTGCGTTCTGAGCCCTCTCCTGTACTCCCTGTTCACCCACGACTGCGTGGCCACGCACGCCTCCAACTCAATCATCAAGTTTGCGGACGACACAACAGTGGTAGGCTTGATTACCAACAACGACGAGACGGCCTACAGGGAGGAGGTGAGGGCCCTCGGAGTGTGGTGTCAGGAAAATAACCTCACACTCAACGTCAACAAAACTAAGGAGATGATTGTGAACTTCAGGAAACAGCAGAGGGAACACCCCCCTATCCACATCGATGGAACAGTAGTGGAGAGGGTAGCAAGTTTTAAGTTCCTCGGCATACACATCACAGACAAACTGAATTGGTCCACTCACACTGACAGCGTCGTGAAGAAGCCGCAGCAGCGCCTCTTCAACCTCAGGAGGCTGAAGAAATTCGGCTTGTCACCAAAAGCACTCACAAACTTCTACAGATGCACAATCGAGAGCATCCTGGCGGGCTGTATCACCACCTGGTACGGCAACTGCTCCGCCTCAACCGTAAGGCTCTCCAGAGGGTAGTGAGGTCTGCACAACGCATCACCGGGGCAAACTACCTGCCCTCCAGGACACCTACACCACCCGATGTTACAGGAAGGCCATAAAGATCATCAAGGACATCAACCACCCGAACCACTGCCTGTTCACCCCGCTATCATCCAGAAGGCGAGGTCAGTACAGGTGCATCAAAGCTGGGACCGAGAGACTGAAAAACAGCTTCTATCTCAAGGCCATCAGACTGTTAAACAGCCACCACTAACATTGAGTGGCTGTTGCCAACACACTGTCATTGACACTGACCCAACTCCAGCCACTTTAATAATGGGAATTGATGGGAAATGATGTAAATATATCACTAGCCACTTTAAACAATGCTACCTTATATAATGTTACTTACCCTACATTATTCATCTCATATGCATACGTATATACTGTACTCTACATCATCGACTGCATCCTTATGTAATACATGTATCACTAGCCACTTTAACTATGCCACTTTGTTTACATACTCATCTCATATGTATATACTGTACTCGATACCATCTACTGTATGCTGCTCTGTACCATCACTCATTCATATATCCTTATGTACATATTCTTTATCCCCTTACACTGTGTATAAGAGAGTAGTTTTGGAATTGTTAGTTAGATTACTTGTTGGTTATCACTGCATTGTCGGAACTAGAATCACAAGCATTTCGCTACACTCGCATTAACATCTGCTAACCATGTGTATGTGACAAATAAAATTTGATTTGATTTGAGTGTATTCATTAGTCGTATTCTGTTGCAAAACATATTGCAATGGAAACTGCTTACCGTTTACTCTAGGAAGCAAACAGAGCAAACAAAACGGGGAGGGATCTACATGAATTTGTCCAATAGAAACTCTTGTTTTCGTTGTAAAATGTTTTCTGTTTGGAGTAAATGGTTTCCGTTACAAAACGTTTCGCAACGTCAGCGTTTTTCAATAGAATCTGACTAATGAATACACCCCTGTTCTCTACAAGTAGAGCAGAGACTGTGCGTCAAGTAGATAAAACACGTGCAGACACTGAGACCTTTAGTTCGGGGGAACGAAAAGTCGGTTCCGCAGCAGCTGCTATTTACTTTTTGAAAATATGTTTACACCCGGTTTTGAACCGGGGACCTTTTGCGTGTTAGGCGAACGTGATAACCACGACACTACGTAAACCGCCAGGAGAGTGCAGGCTCAGGGTATCATTTCGATGGTTGGGGGATTCTGTTATTGAGTGCTGTCCTGTTGCATAGACAGATTGATAGAGGACCAAAGAGAGCAGCCTGAACCTTTGATATCTCTGTGGATCTTCCTCTCAGAGTGCAGGTACTCCAGTCCCTTCAGTATTTCCCTCAGTATGGTGGCGATATAGGTCTCTTCTAGAGGCCCAGGACGTAGCTGAAGAGAGAGAAATAATGGGGGAGGGACAGAGAGAGAGAGAGAAAGGGAGAGTTTCTTGCTGAGAGCCTATTTAGATTATTGCTAAATATGTGTGCTGTGTACATCCTCCAACTCATGCATTTGTATTGTAAGTTAGAATTTATTAATCAGACATCTAAGTCAGCATTTATGAATCAAACAATTGGCATTGATTCAATTAAATACAATTGTACTTATCCCCTCAGGGGCCATTAGGAAAGGCATTGTCTTACCAGGTCCAGAGCTGATCCCCCACCCAAATACTCCATGATGATCCACAGCTTAGTGCCCTGGAGAAACAGAGACCGAGACGTTTTCAATGCTAAGGCTTGCTGTGAGATTTGACCTGAACATAGGCAGAAGTCTCAGAGTGTGTGAGTTTGTGTGCGTGTGTATATATTGGTGTATATTATTGTATGTATGTCTGTGTGTGTGTCTCTCTTTCAGTCTCTGTCTATCTATGCATTTAGCTTTACCTTCAGGTAGGAGCCATAGTACTTGGTGACAAAGGGGCTGTCACACTGACTCAGTACAGTGATCTCCTGCTGTATGTCTTCGATCTCGTCCTCGGCTTCCTCCAGGTCAATGATCTTGATGGCCACTACCTCTTTGGTGCGGTTGTTGATGCCCTTGTAGACCTCTCCAAAGGAGCCCTTCCCAATGCGCTCCTGCTTGGTGAAGTATTCCTCAGGATCCAGCCTGGAATTCTGCTCCACAGGAAAGCAGTGACAACATAGAAGGACTTAGTAAGCTTTTTTAAAATTATTATTTTATGGGGCAGATCAGCTTTAATATTGCAGAGAGATTGTAGCTTCCATCAATGTAATTGTCTGCATCACTTCCAATCCCCCATATACTTGTATGCAAATATATATATATAAACTTAGCAAAAAAAGAAATGTCCCTTTTTCAGGACCCTGTCTTTCAAAGATAATTCATAAAAATCCAAATAACTTCACAGATCTTCATTGTAAAGGGGTTAAACAATATTTCCCATGCTTGTCCAATGAACCATAAACTATTAATAAACATGCACCTGTGGAACGGTCGTTAAGACACTAACAGCTTACAGACGGTAGGCAATTAAGGTCAGTTATGAAAACTTATGACACTAAAGAAGCCTTTCTACTGATTCTGAAAAACACCAAAAGAAAGATGCCCAGGGTCCCTGCTCATCTGCGTGAACGTGCCTTAGGCATGCTGCAAGGAGGCATGAGGACTACAGATGTGGCCAGGGAAATAAATTGCAATGTCCGTACTGTGAGACGCCAAAGACAGAGCTACAGGGAGACAGGACGGACAGATGATCTTCCTCGCAGTGGCAGACCACGTGTAACAACACCTGCAGGACAGGTACAGGATGGCAACAACTGCCAGAGTTACACCAGGAACGCACAATCCCTCCATCAGTGCTCAGACTGTCTGCAATAGGCTGAGAGAGGCTGGACTGAGGGTTTGTAAGCCTGTTGTAAAGGCAGGTCCTCACCAGACATCACCGGCAACAACGTCGCCTATGGGCACAAACCCATCGTCGCTGGACCAGACAGGACTGTCAAAAAGTGCTCTTCACTGACGAGTCGCGGTTTTGTCTCACCAGGGGTGATGGTCGGATTCGCGTTTATCGTCGAAGGAATGAGCGTCACACCGAGGCCTGTACTCTGGAGAGGGATCGATTTGGAGGTGGAGGGTCCGTCATGGTCTGGGGCGGTGTGTCACAGCATCATCGGACTGAGCTTGTTGTCATTGCAGGCAATCTCAATGCTGTGCGTTACAGGGAAGACATCCTCCTCCCTCATGTGGTACCCTTCTTGCAGGCTCATCCTGACATGACCCTCCAGCATGACAATGCCACCAGCCATACTGCTCGTCCTGTGCGTGATTTCCTGCAAGACAGGAATGTCAGTGTTCTGCCATGGCCAGCGAAGAGCCCGGATCTCAATCCCATTGAGCACTTCTGGGACCTGTTGGATCGAAGGGTGAGGTTAGGGCCATTCCCCCCAGAAATGTCCGGGAACTGCAGGTGCCTTGGTGGAAGAGTGGGGTACCATCTCACAGCAAGAACTGGCAAATCTGGTGCAGTTCATGGAGGGGAGATGCACTGCAGTACTTAATGCAGCTGGTGGCCACACCAGATACTGACTGTTACTTTGGATTTTCACTCCCCCCCCTTTGTTCAGGGACATATTATTATATTTCTATTAGCCACATGTCTGTGGAACTTGTTCAGTTTATGTCTCAGTTGTTGAATTTTGTTATGTTCATACAAATATTTACACATGTTAAATTTGCTGAAAATAAACGCAGTTGACAGTGAGAGGACGTTTCTTTTTTTGCTGAGTGTATATACACATACATACAGTGGGGAGAACAAGTATTTGATACACTGCCGATTTTGCAGGTTTTCCTACTTACAAAGCATGTAGAGGTCTGTAATTTTTGTCATATGTACACTTCAACTGTGAGAGACAGAATCTAAAACAAAAATCCAGAAAATCACATTGTATGATTTTTAAGTAATTAATTTGCATTTTATTGCATGACATAAGTATTTGATCACCTACCAACCAGTAAAAATTCCAGCCCTCACAGACCTGTTAGTTTTTCTTTAAGAAGCCCTCCTGTTCTCCACTCATTACCTGTATTAACTGCACCTGTTTGAACTCGTTACCTGTATAAAAGACACCTGTCCACACACTCAATCGAACAGACTCCAACCTCTCCACAATGGCCAAGACCAGAGAGCTGTGTAAGGACATCAGGGATAAAATTGTAGACCTGCACAAGGCTGGGATGGGCTACAGGACAATAGGCAAGCAGCTTGTTGAGAAGGCAACAACTGTTGGTGCAATTATTAGAAAATGGAAGAAGTTCAAGATGACGGTCAATCACCCTCTGTCTGGGGCTCCATGCAAGATCTCACCTTGTGGGGCATCAATGATCATGAGGAAGGTGAGGGATCAGCCCAGAACTACACGGCAGGACCTGGTCAATGACCTGAAGAGAGCTGGGACCACAGTCTCAAAGAAAACCATTAGTAACACACTACGCCATCATGGATTTAAAATCCTGCAGCGCACGCAAGGTCCCCCTGCTCAAGCCAGCGCATGTCCAGGCCCGTCTGAAGTTTGCCTATGACCATCTGGATGATCCAGAGGAGGAATGGGAGAAGGTCATGTGGTCTGATGAGACAAAAATTTAGCTTTTTGGTCTAAACTCCACTTGCATGTTTGGAGGAAGAAGAAGGATGAGTACAACCCCAAGAACACCATGCCAACAGTGAAGCATGGAGGTGGAAACAATTCTTTGGGGATGCTTTTCTGCAAAGGGGACAGGATGACTGCACCGTATTGAGGGGAGGATGGATGGGGCCATGTATCGCGAGATCTTGGCCAACAACCTCCTTCCCTCAGTAAGAGCATTGAAGATGGGTCGTGGCTGGGTCTTCCAGCATGACAACAACCTGAAACACACAGCCAAGGCAACTAAGTAGTGGCTCCGTAAGAAGCATCTCAAGGTCCTGGAGTGGCCTAGCCAGTCTCCAGACCTGAACCCAATAGAAAATCTTTGGAGGGAGCTGAAAGTCCGTATTGCCCAGCAACAGCCCCGAAACCTGAAGGATCTGGAGGAGCGGGCCAAAATCCCTGCTGCAGTGTGTGCAAACCTGGTCAAGAACTACAGGAAACGTATGATCTCTGTAATTGCAAACAAAGGTTTCTGTACCAAATATTAAGTTATGCTTTTCTGATGTATCAAATAAATATGTTATGCAATAAAATGCAAATTAATTACCTAAAAATCATACAATGTGATTTTCTGGATTTTTGTTTTAGACTCCGTCTCTCACAGTTGAAGTGTACCAATGATAAAAATTACAGACCTCTACATGCTTTGTAAGTAGGAAACACTGCCGATTTTGCAGGTTATCAAATACTTGTTCTCCCCACTGTACATGCATACACAGTACCAGTCAAAAGTTTGGACAAATGGTGGCTACTTTGAAGAATATAAAATATATTTAGATTTAACACTTTTTTGGTTACTACATGATTCCATATGTGTTATTTCATAGTTTGTCTTCACTATTATTCTACAATGTAAAAAAAAAATATATTTGGGAGATGATTTCCATTTCAATAACTGAAAGTTGAGGTTGTAATCTGAATAAAAGGAAAAAGGCCATTTATCATCGAGTGAGACATTCTTATTAATTTACTAGAGAACCCGTTTGGATTTAAGTATAACTTTTGTTTCGCTGAAGCCTTTGGTGAGAGGTGTAATTAATGATATAATCATTTCTGCTCTCCGAATTCATATTCATTATATAAATAGGCCCTTTTAATTTTGTCTGGTTCCCATTCCAAATAAAATGGAATATTCCCAATGTGCTCCTGCTTGGTGAAGTATTCCTCAGGATCCAGCCTGGAATTCTGCTCCACAGGAAAGCAGTGACAACATAGGACTTAGTAAAAGGCACAAATACAGGCTTTATTAGCTCGTAAACTGGATCTGTCAAGACATTTGGCCATTCTGGTTTTGGATGATCTATTTGGAAGAGGTTATTACAGTTTAGAAAGGTCATTTGATCATATGTTGTCCAAATAGGCTACAATATAAATCGTGCAAATAACCGACAATGTTATTGGTTAGCTGGTTTACTTGATGGGGATTAGGAGGATGTGTGTTGTTGACAGAGACAAGATTAAACATTGGAGGCTGAATGGATTTCGGATGGGTGTGTACATCTCCGCTATCTTCGAAATCTCCAGTCGTCTGTGTCAGTGTGTAATGATTTAGTTAGGCGCCCCCACCCACCCACCTAAACCCGCCCATCTATTAATCGAATGCCTCGCAGTCATCGGGGTTCGCCTTGGCTAAACGGGGTGACAGTCCCTACAGATTAGGCTACCTACCTGGTTCTGCATGTCGCGTAGGTGCGCCATCCGCTCGGCAGGTTTGACAGGAAAAGGGCAGCCGCAGCCCTTTCTGCCTGAAAGACGGAGTTGTCAAAATTCCTCTATCTTATTTTCCCTCCTCTCGAACCCCTTCCGTTAGCAGGCTAGCTAACCAAATAGCTAAACACCCAAGCTATCGTGCTGTCACTCCGCAGTGTTTTCGGCCTCGAATCCCCCGACGGCGGGCTTTACAGCCCGGCCAAAATGCAAAGCTATGTATCGTGTAACTCCATGTATACGAGTGGCATTGAACAGGAACAAAATGTTTCCGTATATTAATATTTAATTCATATCAAAGAACACTCAGCCTGTTCTTTATTTGTGGCTTGAGGAGGACAAAATAATGGGTTGAACAGCGCATGCGCACTTGCGTCTTTCAAGGAGTGCAGGGTTGTGGGAGTTGTATTTCAACGCGCAGTCGCGTCAGACACAAAGTACATTTTATCCACAGTTCATCGTATCATACACATACACTGTTGCCATTTATCTCCAATTGTAGCAGATTGTTACATAAACAACTATATCATGCAACGCAGTAAATATGTAACTCCAAGGGGGTTTTGTTTCAAACTGAATAATTCTGTATATCCCAAAGGGGAATTATTATTAAATGGTTATTACGTAATGTGATTGAAGAAATGTCCAAGTCCATTCTATTTATTTAGTCAATGTATTTGTTCTGAGACCTAGGGTGCTGTCAAATTTTGGAAAAAGTGTTTCCGCCCGGTCTCGAACCGGGGACCTTTCGCGTGTTAGGCGAACGTGATAACCACTACACTACGGAAACAGGTACGAAATGCATTCCCTAAATGAAGTTAAAACGATAGTTAACCCAGATTTACAAAATTACTGGATTCCTTACACTGTAGTGTTGGCAGTCAATGGACATGCTATGACAACAATCCATGCTTTGGAAATATGTTCCAAGTATTCCCACGCATAATTAAAACGATAGTTAACCCAGATTTACAAAATTACTGGATTCCTTACACTGTAGTGTTGGCAGTCAATGGACATGCTATGACAACAATCCATGCTTTGGAAATATGTTCCAAGTATTCCCACGCATAATAAAGATATATGTGATGATATACAAATGTAAGCAAGGTTTGAAATGATTGTGTTTTGGTCAAATATTATATCTGTTTGGCCTTTGTGTGGTCAATTTGCAGTCTACAAATGATTTGTAATTATGTTTTGGTCCCCTAACAATCCGCCCAAGGAAAAAATCGGCCCGCGACTAAATTTAGTTGATGATCCGTGGCCTATAGTATACATAAATAAAACCGTCTTGGACATTTCTTCAAATAACCAGTGGAAATGCCATGGTAATCAGTGGTGTAAAGTACTTAAGTACAATTACCTTAAAGTACTACTTAAGTAGTTTTTGGGGGGTATCTGTACTTGACTATTTATATTTTTGGCTACTTTTACTTTTACTTCACTACATTCCTTAAGAAAATGATGTGCTTTTTACTCCATTCATTTTACCTGACACCCAAAGTACTCGTTACATTTTGAATGCTTAGCAGGACAGGAAATGGTCCAATTCACGCACTTATCAAGAAAACACACGGTCATCCCTACTGCCTTTGATCTGGCACTCACTTAACACAAATGCATCTTTAGTAAATTATGTTGGCGTGTGTCCCTGGCTAACCATACATTTCTAAAACAAGACAATGGTGCCATCTGCTTTGCTTAAAAGAAGGAATTTGAAAGTATTTATACTTCTACTTTTGATACTTAAGTATATTTTAGCAATTACATTTACTTTTGATACTTAAGTGTATTTAGAACCAAATACTTTTAGACTTTTACTCAAGTGTTATTTTCCTGGGTGACTTTGACTTTTAACTTTCTATTAATAAGGTATCTATACTTATACTCAAGTATAATAGTTGGGTACTTTTTCCACCATTGAAGGAAATAGAACAAGCAACCTCCGTTCATTAGAGTCTAAGCGCAACGAAGCCTTACCTAAGTTTCCGTAGTGTAGTGGTTATCACGTTCGCCTCACACGCGAAAGGTCCCCGGTTCGAAACCGGGCGGAAACACATTTTAACAAAATAGATTTGGACAATAACTGAATATAGACAACACATCCATAGGGCTACATAGATAGAACCGCCTTGAACATTTCTTTAAATAAAAAACAGCAGCAATGATAAGTGCATAGACTACGTCGTCCCCACAGTGACTATATGAAGGTATCCATGCTGGGTTATCGTAAAACGTAAATCTGGACTACAGTATATACATGAATGGAACTGTTTTATACAGTTCTTCAAATAACCAGTGGAAATGCAACGGTGATAAGACAAAGCAATTTCTGACTCTATTACATTCTGAGCGCGACGAACCCTTCACCCAGTCAAAATGACACCCAGATGATATTTTTAAAGGTTTCCGTAGTGTAGTGGTTATCACGTTCGCCTCACACGCGAAAGGTCCCCGGTTCGAGACCGGGCGGAAACACATTTTAACAAAATTGACAGAGCCGATAACTGAAAATAAACGAACAAATTGATAGGACTACAATATAGGCTACATAAATAGAACAGGCTTGAACATTTCTTTAAATAAAAAACAGCAGCAATGCAATGATAATACGGAAGTGTTTCCGGTGAAACAGAGGCTAATTTACCAGATTTGTCACAGGCTTCATCAATAAGTGCATAGACTACGGCGTCCCCACAGTGACTATATGAAGGTATGCATGCTGGGTTAAAGGCTAGAGCTACCGATTACAAGGAACGGGACACGGACATGGACCCATATAAATAAGCCCGCTACGACTTCCAATGAGACATCGAATATGCAAAATGACAATATAGGTGTGCTGCCATCCTGTTAGAAGGTAACAGATTATTTTATTACAATGGTTAAATTGGATTTTCATTGTGTTCAATGGTGTTATTTGCCCCCTAGTGGCGCTTTCTGGTACTTAGAAAGACAAAGCAAACGGGAAGTTCAGAATTTGTGTTGCACGCATAGAAGCAGCTACAAACAACGCTACGGTGCAGGTCTTTCAATGTAGTTATTTCTTGTCACGCTTCAGCCTTGGAAAAATATTTGTTTGTAAGTTCGATTCAAGCATTTAGCTAATGATGATAATCTTGTTATTGATAGAGTTTCTTACATATCAATGTTGGTTGCATTTACTCACAAATTGCAATGCCTTTTGTGTATGTCGTTAGCTGTATTACTTTGCTCATGCGTCATGCAAACGAATTGTAAAATATACAATAATGTAGTTTTGTTACTGTTTCTAGTGTAATATGCTTTGTTATTATACATAGATGGTTATACATTATTAGAGTAATGAAAGGAGCAATTACCATATGGTTAACAATTAGCTATATGGTTTGGCATCATGCCAGATGCATGGTACCTTAGCGCGTGATTTGTATTTATGCAACTTCAAATGTTTAATGTACAGCTACTGTATGTCGGTGTGAATTGAACACTAAAGTATATTATTTTCTGTATTTTGCAGTTTCACAACATAAACGTTTTCAATATATTCATTCAAGAAAAGTCACGCCTTGGGAGTTTTTTATTGAAGACTTAGTTGTTAGCTATCTGTCTAGTTTTGCATGGGAACGCAACTCAAGGGCAGAATAATAGGAGAAAGCCTATTATACTGGCTCCGACGCTCGTTGTATATGGCAGGGTTTGCAGATGATAACAGACTACAAAGGAAAATCCAACTGTGAGATGCCCAGTGATGCAGAACTCCCAAAGGCCTAAATGCCTTTGCTGTTGTTCCGGATGACTGCAGTCAATTTGCAGTCTACTAATTGATTCTATACTGAGCAAAAGTATAAACAAACATGTAAAGTGTTGGTCCAATTTTTCATGAGCTGAAATAAAAGATCCCATTTTCCAAACACAACAAAAGCTTATTTATTTTCAGTTTGGTGCACAAATTTGTTAACATCCCTGATAGTGAGAATTTCTCCTTTGCCAAGATAATCCATCCACCTAACAGGTGTGGCATATCAAAAAGCTGATTAAACAGCATGATCATTACACAAGTGCACCTTGTGCTGGAGACAATAAAAGGCCACACTAAAATGTGCAGTTTTGTCACACAACACAATGCCACAGATGTCTCAAGTTTTGAAGGAGCGTGCAATTGACATGTTGATTGCAGGAATGTGTACCAGAGCTGTCGCCAAATAAATGTACGTTAATTTCTCTACCATGAACTGCATTCAACATCATTTTTATAGAGTTTGGCAGTACGTCCAACCGGCCATGCCATCAAGTCAGCACGGGACCTCCACATCCGGATCGTCTGAGACCAGACACCCCGACAGCTTATGAAACTGAAGAGTATTTCGGTTTGTAGTAAAGCCCTTTTGGGGGGGGGGGGGGGGAATAAAAAATATATATGTATATATTTTGCTCAGAAAACTTAAGGGGGCCAAATAAAATCACCTGTGGCCAAATTCTGGCCTACACTATACATAAATAGAACAGTCCTGGACATTTATTTATAAAAAAAACACTGCATCAATGTTAAGGTAATAGACAAAGCAATTTCTGAGACAATTAGGCTCTGTGAGTGACTAATCCACCACCCAAGCAAACTGACACCAAAGTACCACCACAGTTCACATAGTGTAGTTTGCCTTACGTGGGAAAGGTCCCCGGTTTGAGACCGGGCGGAAACACATTTTGACAAAGTAGGCCAATGACTGAAAATAAACAAAGAAATACATACACATACAGTACCAGTCAAAAGTTTGGACACCTAATAATTCAAGGGTTTTTCTTTTATTCTTTACATTGTAGAATAATAGTGAAGAGTATGAAGTAACACATATGGAATCATATATATTTATATTCTTCAAAGCAGCCACCCTTTGCCTTGATGACAGCTTTGCACACTCTTGGCATTCTCTCAACTAGCTTCACCTGGAATGCTTTTCCAACAGTCTTGAAGGAGTTCCCACATATGCTGAGCACTTGTCGGCTGCTTTCCCTTCCCTCTGCGGTCCAACTCATCCCAAACCATCTCAATTGGGTTGAGGTCGGGTTATTGTGGAGGCCAGGTCATCTGATGCAGCACTCCATCACTCTCCTTCTTGGAGAGCCCTTACACATCCTGGAGGTGTGTTGGGTCATTGTCCTGGAGGTGTGTTGGGTCATTGTCCCATTAAGTGCAAACCAGATAGGATGGCGTATCGCTTTAGAATGCTGCGGTAGCCATGCTGGTTAAGTGTGCCTTTGTAACGGATGTGAAATAGCTAGCTAGTTAGCGGTGGTGCACGCTAAATAGTGTTTCAATCGGTGACGTCACTTGCTCTGAGACCTTGAAGTAGTGGTTCCCCTTGCTCTGCAAGGGCCGCGGCTTTTGTGGAGCAATGGGTAACGATTTTTCGTGGGTGACTGTTGTTGATGTGTGCAGAGGGTCCCTGGTTTGCGCCCAGGTATGGGCGAGGGGACGGTCTAAAGTTATACTGTTACATTGATGCTGTTGACCCGGATCACTGGTTGCTGCGGAAAAGGAGGAGGTCAAAAGGGGGGTGAGTGTAAAGGGGGGTGAGGGTCCCTGGTTCGCGCCCGGGTATGGGCAAGGGGACGGTTTAAAGTTATACTGTTACACCTTGAATTCTAAATAAATCAGCAACTGTGTCACCAGCAAAGAATCCCCACACCATCACACCTCCTCCTCCATGGTTCATGGTTGGAACCACACATGCAGAGATCATCTGTTCACCTACTCCACATCTCACAATGACATTGCGGTTGGAACCAAAAATCGCAAATTTGGACTCATCGGACCAAAGGTCAGACTTCCACCGGTCTAATGGTGTACATTAGGAGTGGTTTCTTGGCAGCAATTCGACCATGACGGCCTGATTCACGCATTCTTCTCTGAACAGTTGATGTTGAGATGTGTCTGTTACTTGAACTCTGTGAAGAATTTATTTGGCTTGCAATTTCTGAGGCTGGTAACTCTAATGAACTTATCCTCTGCAACTTAGGTAATCGCTCCTCTTTCACCCCAGCTGCAAAATTAACCCTGATTCAGATGACCATCCTACCCATGCTAGATTATGATGATGATTATGATTGAGATGTAATTTATAGATCGGCAGGTAAGGGTACTCTCGAGCGGCTAGATGATCTTTACCATTCGGCCATCAGATTTGCCACCAATGCTCCTTATAGGACACATCATTGCACTCTATACTCCTCTGTAAACTGGTCATCTCTGTATACCATCGCAAGACCTACTGGTTGATGATTATTTATAAAACCCTCTTGGCCTCACTCCCCCCTATCTGAGATATCTACTGCAGCTTGTTTCAGCTAGTGACTGGAATGAGCTGCAACAAACTGGACAGTTATATCTCAATCTCTTTATTGAAAGACTCAATCATGGACACTCTTACTGACAGATGTGGCTGCTTTGCGTGATGTATTGTTGTCGCTACCTTCTTGCCCGTTGTGCCCAATAATGTTTGTACCATGTTTTGTGCTGCTACCATGTTGTGCTGCTGCCACGTCGTTGTCATGTTGTGTTGCTACTATGCTGTGTTGTTATGTGTTGCTGTCATGCTATGTTGTTGTCTTAGGTCTCTCTTTTCTTCGGACGGAAGGCGCACTAGGCATCGCTCCACACTGATCTAGTGTGAACCCGTTAGAACTTAAAATGGCAGGCTCTGGTGTCTTCACCCGTAGGATCAAAATGAAAGAGAAAATCATACTTGCTTGCTCTAATTTTGTAGAACCTTGTCTGCTCTCCTTTTTGTTTTGTCAACTTTTCGGCATGTTCTTTGTGAAGTAGGCTATGGGAGTTTTGTACATTTTTCCACCTTGGCTTAGTGTTAGCGCTCTAGCTGACGGACATCTGGAATCTACTGTATCTATTTGGGATTTCCCTGACTCTCCCATCAGCTGGTGAAGTGCCCGCCTCCTCTGCCTTTGGTAGCTAACTCAGCCTGCATGCTTTTAAAATATTTACTATTGGATGGGTCCCAGCCATCAATCTGTAAGTCTCTGCTAATTTTTTGCTTTGATCTGTGGTTATGTTTTAGTTGTGTTGTGCTAATTGTGTTAGCTAGCTGGTCTCCAATAGTTGGGCTCTATCTTTTTGACCATAATCATGGTGGTTGGCTAGGCTGGCAAGGCTAATAGCTGGCTGGCTAGCTTGCTGGCTAAGACAACTGCATAAAGCTAAAATTTGTTGATAGCTGGTTCGATGAGGTTATGTATTTCCAAACATTTGGTTTACTTTATTATAGCTGTAAGCTAGCTGTTGATAGCAAAACCGGTAGTGCTAACATAATGTTAGCAGGCTAGTTAGCTAGCACCTTTGCAAGTTATTTTGTAACAATACATTCATAAAAAATTGCTTGTAAGTTGGCTGAAAATTTGATTGAAACCAGTAGTCATGAGTGCAAACAATTTGGTTTAATTTGAAGTTATACATTTGAAATAATTTCTGTTGGAGTTTACATTATAGGGAATAGGCTGGCTAGCCAGGTCCTCCATAATACATCACCCCACAGAATGTTTTTTTGTTGCCGACATGACTTCAGCATTCTTTGCCATCCTGATCGGTTTGATGTAATAACTCGAAAAATAGAAAAGTTAGGTGTCACTTTGCATTGTCATATTCAAATCGAAGCACATTTCTATTTGATAGGGCACCAGACTATTTGATTGGATAAAAAAATATAAAAATGTATTGTTACTTTATGGTAAGCCATAGAAGTACAGCCCTCCTGGAGCAAATTAGGGTAAAGTGCCTTGCTCAAGGGCACATCGACAGGTTTTTCACCTTGTCAGCTCGGATATTCAAACCAGTGACCTTTTGGTTACTGGCCCAATGCTCTAACCACTAGGCTACCTGCTGGTTACTAGTCCAATGCTCTAACCACTAGGCTACCTGCTGGTTACTGGCCCAATGCTCTAACCACTAGGCTACCTGCTGGTTACTAGTCCAATGCTCTAACCACTAGGCTACCTCCTGGTTACTGGCCCAATGCTCTAACCACTAGGCTACCTGCTGGTTACTGGCCCAATGCTCTAACCACTAGGCTACCTGCTGGTTACTGGCCCAATGCTCTAACCACTAGGCTACCTGCTGGTTACTAGTCCAACGCTCTAACCACTAGGCTACCTGCTGGTTACTAGTCCAATGCTCTAACCACTAGGCTACCTGCTGGTTACTAGTCCAATGCTCTAAACACTAGGCTACCTGCTGGTTACTGGCCCAATGCTCTAACCACTAGGCTACCTGCTGGTTACTGGCCCAATGCTCTAACCACTAGGCTACCTGCTGGTTACTGGCCCAAAGCTCTAACCACTAGGCTACCTGCTGGTTACTGGCCCAATGCTCTAACCACTAGGCTACCTGCTGGTTACTGGCCCAATGCTCTAACCACTAGGCTACCTGCTGGTTACTGGTCCAATGCTCTAACCACTAGGCTACCTGTTGGTTACTGGCCCAATGCTCTAACCACTAGGCTACCTGCTGGTTACTGGCCCAATGCTCTAACCACTAGGCTACCTGCTGGTTACTGGCCCAATGCTCTAACCACTAGGCTACCTGCTGGTTACTGGCCCAATGCTCTAACCACTAGGCTACCTGCTGGTTACTGGCCCAATGCTCTAACCACTAGGCTACCTGCTGGTTACTGGCCCAATGCTCTAACCACTAGGCTACCTGCTGGTTACTAGTCCAACGCTCTAACCACTAGGCTACCTGCTGGTTACTGGCCCAATGCTCTAACCACTAGGCTACCTGCTGGTTACTGGCCCAATGCTCTAACCACTAGGCTACCTGCTGGTTACTGGCCCAATGCTCTAACCACTAGGCTACCTGCTGGTTACTGGCCCAATGCTCTAACCACTAGGCTACCTGCTGGTTACTGGCCCAATGCTCTAACCACTAGGCTACCTGCTGGTTACTAGTCCAACGCTCTAACCACTAGGCTACCTGCTGGTTACTGGCCCAACGCTCTAACCACTAGGCTACCTGCTGGTTACTGGCCCAATGCTCTAACCACTAGGCTACCTGCTGGTTACTGGCCCAATGCTCTAACCACTAGGCTACCTGCTGGTTACTAGTCCAACGCTCTAACCACTAGGCTACCTGCTGATTACTGGCCCAATGCTCTAACCACTAGGCTACCTGCTGGTTACTGGCCCAATGCTCTAACCACTAGGCTACCTGCTGGTTACTGGCCCAATGCTCTAACCACTAGGCTACCTTTTGGTTACTGGCCCAATGCTCTAACCACTAGGCAACCTGCTGGTTACTAGTCCAACGCTCTAACCACTAGGCTACCTGCTGGTTACTGGCCCAACGCTCTAACCACTAGGCTACCTGCTGGTTACTGGCCCAATGCTCTAACCACTAGGCTACCTGCTGGTTACTAGTCCAATGCTCTAACCACTAGGCTACCTGCTGGTTACTGGTCCAACGCTCTAACCACTAGGCTACCTGCTGGTTACTGGCCCAATGCTCTAACCACTAGGCTACCTGCTGGTTACTGGCCCAATGCTCTAACCACTAGGCTACCTGCTGGTTACTGGCCCAATGCTCTAACCACTAGGCTACCTGCTGGTTACTGGCCCAATGCTCTAACCACTAGGCTACCTGCTGGTTACTGGCCCAATGCTCTAACCACTAGGCTACCTGCTGGTTACTGGCCCAATGCTCTAACCACTAGGCTACCTGCTGGTTACTGGCCCAATGCTCTAACCACTAGGCTACCTGCTGGTTACTGGCCCAATGCTCTAACCACTAGGCTACCTGCTGGTTACTAGTCCAATGCTCTAACCACTAGGCTACCTGCTGGTTACTGGCCCAATGCTCTAACCACTAGGCTACCTGCTGGTTACTGGCCCAATGCTCTAACCACTAGGCTACCTGCTGGTTACTGGCCCAATGCTCTAACCACTAGGCTACCTGCTGGTTACTGGCCCAATGCTCTAACCACTAGGCTACCTGCTACCCAGACATGTGCATGATGTAAAAAGGGTCTGTCTCATAACATTGTCATAAATAGCCTATAGTCTTCAGTCTGTAGGCTACATAAAAACCACACAGGCTACTACTCTTTCTACTATAGACTACATAATTTATGTTAGATGACTTTAGTGTTGGTGGAGTGCTGCAGCGCTGCGAGACTAGACTCTTATGATGAACTTCACCAACAGAGTGGAGCAGAGACCCGGCTTTGTGGAATCTAGCTCTGACTACGTCGATTTTCCCAATGGCAATAAAATAAAATGTCATTATGAAACACCTACCATGTACCTATGGAAAAAAAAATGTTTGTCCTCTGTTGTTGCGTGCCTTTTGTTTGCTGAAATGCATACTTTTCAATATACGTTAATCAAATACAACCACTGACTTTTTGCTCGTTTCTGTTTCATGAAGATGGCAACCAGTGGAGGCTGCTGAGGGAAGGACGGCTCATAATAATGGCTGGAACGGAGCAAATGGAATGGCATCAAATGTATTTGATACCATTCCACTGATTCCGTTTCAGCCATTACCACGAGCCTGTCCTCCCCAATTAAGCAGCCACCAACCTCCTGTGATGGCAACTCAGCGCGAATGTGCATGTGTCAATTTAATTCCCGATGACGTTTGTAAATGAAACCTAGGCTATAAACTAATTGTAATATGTACAAAAAAGTATATTTCTACAACAAAAAAATATCTCTCATAGTTATTTATAGGTATCTCTGGACAGAAAATGTGCCAAGTCAATAAAGTTATGTGCCAAATTTAGTGTTTACTGGCACCTGCTTCTGCTGGGTGAAATTTGAAATAATTTCCACACTGCGACGTAGGGCTACATGATATTGGCAAATCATCCAGGCTTTACATTTAACCAAATGTTTCAATTGCGATTTAGATCATAACCCTTGGGTAAGCTGTTGGAAACATGGACAAATAATGATTCTTTTAAATCCGTAGTTATATTAATAGTGGGAACTTTGAATACAGTGTTTGACATGACAACGAATGAAAACGCCAGAGAGGAAATATTGTGACAGGGTAGGAACCAAAGTGTCAATCAGTGTTTCTTTTTGGGAAGAATTATGTGAGGTGTTATGTCTTGTTGGAGGACGGATCTTGGTCAGTTTAACTAGGAAAATGCCACCCGTGTCAAGCTACACTATAAAAGTTTGTGGACACCCCTTCACATTAGTGGATTTGGTTAGTTCAGCCACACCTGTTGCGGACAGGTGTATAAAATTGAGCACACGTCCATGCAATCGCAGAATACAAACATTAGGAGAAGAATGGCCTTACTGAAGAGCTCAGTGACTTTCAACGTGGCACCGTCATAGAACGGTAGAATTCCAACAAGTCAGTTCGTAAAATTTCTGCCCTGCTAGAGCTGCCGCTGTCAACTGTAAGTGCTGTTATTGTGAAGTGGACACTTCTAGACACAACAATGGCTCAGCCGGGAAGTGGTAGGCCACACAGAACAGGACTACCGATTGCTGAAGCGCGTAACGCATGAAAAACATCTGTCCTCGGATGCAACACTACGCATCTAGGCATAGTCACTTTAATAACTCTACCTACATGTACATATTACCTCAACTAACCGGTGCCCCCGTTTATTGACTCTGTACCTGTACCCCCCTGTATATAGTCTCGCTATTGTTATTTTACTGCTGCTCTTTAATTACTTGTTACTTTTATTTCTTATTCTTATCCGTATTTTTTTTTAACTGCATTGTTATTTAGATGCTCAAAAGTAAGCATTTCACTGTAAGATCTACACATGTTGTATTCAGTGTGGTGTGGTGTGAAGCTCGCTGCCATTGGACTCAGCGGAAATTACTTGTCTGGAGTGATGAATCACAGTTCACTATCTGGCAACACTAATCTGTGTTTGGCGGATGTCAGGAGAACGCTAACTGCCCGAATACATAATGCCAACTCTAAAATGTGGTGGAGGAGGAATAATGGTCGGCGGCTGTTTTTCATGGTTCAGGCTAGGCCCCTTAGTTTCAGTAAAGGGAAACCTTAACGCTACAGAATAGAATGGCATTTGAGATGATTCTGTCCTTCTAACTTTGGGAGAAAAGTTTGGGGAAGGCCCATTCCTGTTTCAGCATGACTATGCCACCCGTGCATAAAGCGAGGTCCATACAGAAATGGTTTGTCGAGATCGGTGTGGAAGAACTTAACTGGCCTGCACAGAACCCTGACCTCAACTCCTACGGACACCTTTGGGATGAATTGGAACGCCGACTGTGAGCCAAGCCTAATCGCCAAACATCAGTGCCTGACCTCACTAATGCTCTTGTGGCTGCGCCAATGTTCCAACATCTAGTGGAAAGGAGCTGATCATCTATTTACATTGATAGAAGTGGTTTGGACTCATGTTTGATTTGTTTTAAGTACTGTATGTGACTGGCCCCTGTGTGTTAGGCAAACACAATAACTTCTACACTACAGAAACTGAAAGAGAGGAGGGGTAGAAGTAGTTATCCCAAATGAAATCCCTACCCTGATATAAATCAATTGCTGCATCTACATCTGGTTTATTAGTGTAGCCTACATTTGGGGTTTAGAGAGCAGGTAATTTGCTCATAAAGAGGTGGATTTTATTTCTAAGCATTCTAACCCCTGTATGTGTATTAGGATTTATTACGGATCCCCATTAGTTCCTGCCAAGGTAGGAGCTACTCTTCCTGGGGTCCAGCAAAATGAAGGCATTTATAAACAATTACAAGCATTAATTTACACTACTCTACTACCACATATCTACAACACAAATTCCAAGTGATTTGAAGGTGCTCCACTCTTGGCGTCTCTGTCGTTTTGGTCAATTTAAATATAGAGATAATAAGGCTTAACAGTGGGAACGGTGCCACGGGTGCTCAATATCCTTAAATGTTTTATAGCTACTAGGCGTATGATAATAATTGTATTGAGTTTCAGCCAGGTTTAGCCTATTTATTGTATGTAGCCTAGTTTTTCCCTTAATTTAAATAAAAATGTGAATGAAATTCCTTGAGATAAGCAAGAAATATGATACAATGAATGTTCATGCCTATTAGGTTAAAGAAGACAACAACACATTTAGGATGTAAAGTTTATGAACCGCCAACGATCGTTGAGCACTGCGCCCGGTGAAGAGGGTGGGGCACTCTTTGGCTGCGCTTCCCGTCATCTCAACCCAAATCATTTGCTATAGAAGGAAAGCGAAGAGTGGACCTACCGTTTTCTGTGAATTTGGTCTGCACACGAAGTACTGTCTAGTAGCTACATTTGTTAATATGGCTTGTTTTCTGTATTTATTGTAAAAGGTCGCGCGCGCAAGAAAAGGAATTTCATCAACGATTTTTGCGTTGAGATTGCGTTGTTTGTTAAAATTGTGACCGTATGCAGACAGGATTTGTAATTTGAGCACTGTATTCGAGAGTACTTTTCCGAAGGGATATATATGTTTTACTTTGGCACCCAAGCAATGATTTGAATCCAATCAAAATGGCATCGGTAAGATCACTGTGATGCGTGTCTTTCAGCAGGTGTCGGGTGGAATTTCTATATCAATTTAGGACGATACTCTTAATACCTATAGGTTACTAGGTTTGATCGAGGATTAATAATGAGTAATTAATACGAAAGTAGTATTTTACTAGTTTCTCAGCCTATATAAATTGGTCCATATCTAGTAAAATGAACGAGGGGAAATTCACTAGGCTATTCTAGCTTGACATATCTTTCGTACATATATATGGATATTAAATAATTGTAGACCTATGATAATTGTCGGTCTTGGCTATGCCTCTATGGCAAATTTGTGAATCATACAACCTACTTGGAGTTACATAACAAAGTGGTTTATTAAATTTAAGATTTTGAATGCATTTTGACCATTCTTATTTGTATTTAATTAAAAAAATATATTTTGTTAACATGTAAAATGTTTGCGATAGGCCTAACTTTTTTAAATTGATTTTTAACAGATTTAAAGATTATCTTCATTTTGGGAGCTGCTGCTGAGCAGAACCACTCAGGCACTGATACACTGAAGTGGCCAGGTTTTTCCTAATCAGAATCCTGCTTGGGAGATGGAGGTGATTCGTCGCTCTTCTGTGTTTGCAGCGGGGGTGATGGAGGCCTTTGATCATTCCCCGTCAGACAAAGAACTGGTGTCCAAGTCCAAGGCACTGTGTAGGGACTACATACACTCTAGGCTCAACCTCTATGGGCTAGGCTCGTCCAAAACTCAGGTGGACTCAACGCTCTGTGATGTGGCTGCTGTGCTTCTCTGTCTCGGTAAGAACCTGCTGCAAACCGTTACATGTGAAACTTCACATAAAAAACAGCCGAATTTCTCTTGAGAATCCCTATGTTCCACTGAATAGATATGGTACACACTGTACTGGATTTGTCCACCACGTGTATATCAGTGGCTTGCCTTGAGATTAAGGACTGACGCAGACTGACTTGCATGACCCAGAATGCTATTAAACCCGTCTGTCTGGCAGTCCGAGGTGAGGGCAATCAAGCTACTGAATGGTTCAGTTTGGTATGCTAATTGAGACAGGTGAGATGACACTTACATACCCCAAAGGCCCCTCTTGTTCATCATCTATATTTACTAAACGGGTTGCGCAGGACCTGTCTGGACACACTGGTGGGCTATGGCTGATTTGTTCAGCTTGGGTTGGTTTGTGGCCAAGACAATAGATTTGTTTACTTTGTTGATCACAATACATCTCTAAAAGCTTGGTCACAGAGCCAAAAAGTTTGGGGAAAAACTGATTTTGGATAACAGACTGGTCATAGAAACTAATGCCCCTGTGGTTCAATGACCGCCCCTTATTAGACAGTGAAACAATCTGCAGTTGCTGCATCCATTTTGGATGTATAAATTAATGATATGTATCCATTGATTCTTGAAGAATATAACTTTTAAATAAAGGCCTCATGAGCTTTATAAAGGTTTTTTTCTCTCCAATGTTTGTAAACAAAGTAGATGTTAAAACACTATATAGCCTCAACATGATTTAAACTATATGTTTGATATCATGGCTGGTCAGTCCTTGCATCCATAGCTCTGTCTAAGAATTTAAGCGATTACATTTCTCCAGCCCTATCCCTCAGCTTTTTACCGAAACAGGCGGGGAGGCACTTTATTGTTTCAATTACGGATTGCCACTTTGTCATTAATTGGGTTGATAGACCAGTCATGCTTTCTCAGTGCTATCCTGTTCCTAAATGTTCAGCTTTGTGGTCGCCCCTGGTTTTCCTAGGTGATGAGCTGGAGTGCATGCGGCCCAGTGTCTACCGGAACGTGGCGAGACAGCTCAACATCTCAGTAGCCATGGAGACCATGGTTTCTGATGCCTTCGTTGCCGTGGCAACAGAGATATTCGCAGCAGGTGAACAACTTCAAAGGGTTGGGGGTTGATGTTGCACAAGCTGACCAGTCAGGGCTGATTTTTGGCAACACACAAGAACATCAGGTGTCTGGAACAACTGTCCTATTCCATCACTGGTACATGCAGTCTCTGCTGTGTAAAAGCATCACACAGTAGCCTACATCTTTATTTTCTTTACATCATGTTTTTCTGTCTATTGGACAGAGGCAAGTTGAAATTTTGACAAAAACATGCATTTATCTTTTATCTAACAGCTCACATTCCGTCACTAGTACACACAGTTTCTGCTATGGATCATGTCACTAAAGAGCGAAAAGGTAATTCAATGCCATACATGAATTACTGCTACAGTACAGCATGGGTCCCCTGGACTGCATTAATAATATGTCGCTCAAACTTGGCTCTGTGTCTAGAAAGATAAAAATAGCCTACATTCGAAAGCATTTTTCGGGCAGGCATTTAGGCAGAACTGTGACTGTTTTGACGTCACCAGAGGCATTTTGGAACACCGTGGGATTCCTCCAGACAGAAAAACAAACCTTTGACCAAGACAACGTTGGTCTTTTGGGATGTGGTGCTAAACGGCAGTATATTTATTAGTCTAAAAAAAGATGAGCAAGATTCCTTACATGTAATGATTGCAAAAGAGATGAATGAGTAATGATTTAATTGTCAATCAAATGCTGCACTCAGAATAATGGATTGTAATGGATCAAAATCCCAACTCTGATCATGAACTGTAATTTAAAAAACTATTGAAATTAAGTGTTTCAACTTCCAACCATAGACCATTATGACATCATTGGATTACAATCGATAAGGAAGTGCTTTGGCTAGACGTTCCGTGTAACCTCGCCTCTCGTCTTTTACTCATTGCCAAGTGCACAAACTAATCTTGCTTCCTCAATGTCCCCGATTTCTCTCCCTTCCCTTCTACCCCTTCTTCCTCCATCTTCTCCTTATCCCCAGACAATCTATTCTTGGCTGGGTCATCTCACGTCAGGGTCAGATCTCTGTAGGGAGTTAGACGACGTGAGTAACTCCCTGTCCCAGAGGGAGTTAGCTTGTTTAAGCCTTCCCTGAGGTCCATAGATCCCTAGAACCAGGTCATAGGTCAGTCAGTGAAGGCAAACAAAAAAGGCTTAAATGAGGCATGTGCCATTAGGCTTCTTGTTGTATCACAGTCATATGAATAACTCCTGTTAGTTTACTTCCTGTGAGCAACAGGTGTGCAATTCTTTGTTTATTTTTTAAATGTTTTTAAGCTCTTGTCGAAAATAGTAGAAAAATGAATGTAAATAATGATTATGAAAAATGGCGTTAGATACCCCAGCGGTTAAGAGCATTGGGCCAGTAACAAAAAAGTTGCTGGTTCGAATCCCTGAGCTGATTAAGTGAAAAATGTGTCTATGGCTTTGAGCAAGGCACTTAACCCTAATCTCTCCTGTAAGTCTCTCTGGATAAGAGCGTCTCCTAAATGACTATAAGGCAAAGAAAGAAGCAGTACTGCAGTGTGACTTCATCTATAAATATGGGCCAATGGCTCTTCTCTAAACGCTGATGAAGGATGCCACCGAAACGCGTTTGTTCTGACCTCTGATGCAAAAAATATATACATCAAAGCAGACTATTTCAGTGAGTGCAGGTTTTTCCGTTCTTCAAGCATCAGTCATGACAAGGCTGACAGCCAAACGGCTTTACTAGGAAACTAATGACCATTTCTTTGATGTAGAGCTTTGATGGGACCACAACCGTCTTGCTCTTCCTCTCTGGATAATGGACATACTGTACAGTTGACTTCTGAAGTATGCAGTGTCTTGGGACTATCTCTGCACTAGACTGCAGCATGTAGAAGTAGAGCAATTAAAAATAATGTACAATGGGGTCCCAAATTGACACCCATAATAAAAATGTGCAAACATTTTCAATACTTCAAACCACAGGTTTTCAAGTCCGGAGAGTGTAGACTGAGATGTCAAAGCAAAATGTTGATTTTCGTTGCCAATTAACCATGTCTTTGTAGGTTTTGACACGTTCCTGGGGTTATTGTCTGGAAGAGTTTCAGCCGCCTGGTAGAGGCAACCAGGTTTTTGGCTAAAATGTCCTGGTACTGGGTAAAGTTCATGACGCCTTTGACCTTAACAAGGGCCCCAGGACCAATGGAAGCAAAATAGCCCCATACCATCAAAGATCCACCACCCTATTTTACAGTAGGTATGGGGTTATTTTCTGCTCATGTATTCTTATTGCGACGCCAAACCCACACCTGCTGTGCACAGCCAAAGAGTATTTTCTTGACATCCAACAAATATGAATGCCTGTTTGCTAAATGGCATTGGCACATGGATTTGAACTGGAGCTTTTGGTCACGGCAGGAAAATAGAGCTCTTATGGTCATCGGCATTGTGAACTTTACCCAGTAACAGGAGGCTGAAACTTGGCTTTACACATCAAAATATGCAAATAAATGGTTTATTGGCCACAAAATCAACATTTTGCAATGGTCATCTCAGTCTCCGGACTTGAAATCCATTGAAAACCTGCGATTTGAATGGAAGAAGGCCCACCATAAGCTCAGATGAAGGAAATCAAGGATCTGGAAGGATGGTCTTAAGATCCATCCCAGTGTTCTACAACTCATAAAACATTTTAGAAAAAGGCTCAGTGCAGTTAAGGCATTGAAAACGAGTGTCGATGTTTACCCCTACTTTTTGTTGTTGTTGATTGTATAGCAATAGATCTTTCTCTGAGCAACTGTATTACTATAAAATATAAATACCATTCATTTTTTGAGCATCTAATATAGCTCAGCATTTGACTTATTTAATTGGGTCATTTTTGCTAATCTTTATCAATAGTGTCAATTTCGGACCCCAGTGTATTTGAATTGGGACCGGTGAACTGCAACGCACACTTATCAGCATTCTAACTGCCTCAACTGTTTTGAAATGAGCTATGTTCTTTTCATGAATGTTGCAGTATTGCAATAAATAGTATGAAGCATCGTGATCAACTAACCACAATCAGCCAACTGATCCGTGATTCTCGCTCTCTCGTCCATAGGTATCACATGGGGGAAGGTGGTATCTATGTATGCCGTGGCTGGGGCTCTGGCGGTGGACTGCGTGCGACAGAACCAGCCAGCTACGGTCCAAACCATAGTGGACAGCCTGGGCCAGTTTGTCCGCAAGAACCTGGCCTCTTGGCTGAAGAAACGCGGAGGATGGGTGAGTGGCTGGACTGTTGTTGTTGACCAAGGGACAGTTTTGTTTCGTAACAACCACATCGTTGTGGTTCTTCGAACACACCGACAGCGTCATTGCTCAAAATAGTATGCAGCTTCATCTGGATATGTAAAGTTTAACATTCACCTTCGCCGTCTACGCATACATTTGTTCGACAAATCCTATGTATGCACCACACCGAACGCGCTGCCTCTGCAACGCAATCTCAGCGTTTCATTGGAAATTAAAAGGTAATTTTGGTGTACCAAAATGCAATGACGCTGTCGGTGTATTCGAAGCAGGATGCTTATTGAAGCGCAGCAGACCTTCCCCTCAATGTAGTTTTTTTTAATGATGCAGTTTAGCCTATGCTGCCCTCTAGCGGTTCAGTGGAAATGTACGGGCAACATTACCAGAGATTTTGGCTTCTCAATGGTCTTTTCTTGATTCCTTACATCGCCCTCCTTCAAATATCTTAGATCTACGGTTATTTTCCTGACCTTCAATGCATGTTGAGAAGGTGGTAAGGATGGAGGATGCAAAGAATGTCCTGACAGTTTCTCTTAGGTCACGTTGGAAATGCCTGTCTTTTTCCAGACGGACATTAAGAGGTGTGTGGTGAAGTTAGATGCCGTTCCTCAGACCCATTGGCTGTCTCCCATTGCCCAATCCTGCAAGCACTTTCTATCAACACTGTACATCTACATTATGAAGGAGCCATGAGACTTGGAAGAATTCATGTTGAAAGAACACGCGCTTGAAGTCCTGACATTTTCTGGAAGATTGATTGGCTGTCTAAACAGTGACTTTCCTTCTTGCCAAGTACAAGTCACAGTATCACATTTGTACAATCAAACAATGACTGCTCTTCTTCCAAAGAGTAGTGAGTCAATTTAATGTGGGTAGTTCCACCAATTAGGTGCCCTAATTTTAACTGTCATTAGAGCAGATGATCAACTTAAGAAAATTCCACCCAAAGTCTTGGTATTTGTTTCATTTAGACCATTGTTGAGTCCCTAAATGTTTTGCATGTCAACAATAAAGTTTGATGTATAACTTTCCAAATACACAAATGTAGCCCGTATGATGCATCAGACTAGAAGTCAAAATGCTGAATTTGTCATTTTCCATGTGGTCTATATTAAAGGGCACTTAATTTAACAGGCTTTTAAAATTTAATTTGTGCACAATTACTTAATATCAAAGGGACGCAAAGGAACTTACTTTGGAATGACCCATTCGCTTAAGATCAACTTTTGCTCAATGTACTTGTACAGAACCATGTATCTTTCAGTGTCGTAATGCATTTTCCACTGTGTTGGAGTGAGTACTGTGGTAGGTGCTCATACCGCTGAAGTGAGATCCAGTCTGATACCTACAGCATATCACCTCTGGGACTTTACACTGAAGAAATTGACAATAAATCCAATTATTGTTTTGCTGCACCACTGTAGAGGACATGAATTGTATGATGAGCTATTACTGTTGTGGGATGCAACAGTCTAGCCAGGCTTTGCACAATTTACACTGCTGCATTTGTTAGGAACAGAACGGGGAGGGGGTTAACCTTACATTTGTCCAATAAGAAACTTGTTTGTTGCTACGGTGTGCCCTAATGAATACTCTCCTGTTGATTACAGGACAGAATGATGCCCATGGGGGATATTTTAGAATGTTGGATCTTTTTAAATCTTAATGTATTTTATTCAGATACTGTAGTGATGATTGAATCTTAAAGTATCTTTCCTGTGGTCCAGTTTACTTATTGTGCTGTATATACTTTCATATGCAAAATAAACTTTTAAACACAATCGTGATAAGCGCTGTAAACAGGAGTGAAATCACCAATTAGATTATTTGTTTTTATTCCACTTATCCATTGGGTTCAATACAGCCTCTGAGAAGGACACCTTGATTATAGTAACATTAAATTAAGGGCTGAACACACTTAAACATCACTTGTTACACAAGCAGCTGTCTTGGCACAATGACCACATCTAGAATCGGTTTATCCTCCCCAAACCCCAATGGGAGAAAACACAACACTAACCTAGAGCAGCATTAATTAAGGGTCAGGAAATCAAATTAACAAAGTCTAGTGCTTGTTATTACTCCGTCACCTCCTGGTGGTCAAGAGGAGCGGCGGTAGGTGATGTGCAAATGCTGCATAAGTGGCCCACCCTCCATCGCCATGGAGACAGTCTGCTCAAGCTTCCCATCCGGTCTCAGCTGGAACACTCTGGAAATCTGAGGGAGAGAACAGGAATCCATCAAATCCTAATTACTGTGGTTTAACCAGAGTAGTGCACTTGACACCAGAGAGTATCCAATTGGAAGAGAGCTTGTTAAATTCTGTAACACTATTGGATCTGTCAATTTTTGTAAAACTTGACGTAACACATGTCAAGATCCAAAATAACCAGAAAGTTGTAAGCAACTTGGCACAAGGTAGCTTCTAAGCCCAAGTCCTAAGCGCCTCGGTATTTACAGATCAGGAAATAGCAAAGCGGTAAGTTGTTTTTGGACAAACCATTGAATATCTATTAGGGAAATAGGCCAAATTCTGTTGGATCGAAAAGAGTATCAACAGACTGGAAAGTGGCAGTCTCACCTGCTGTACATGGGGTTCTTTAGCGAAGGAGGTTCTGGCCAGGGCATGGGTGTGTAGAGTTAACTGCTGTCCAGTCAGGTCTCCTTCCTCAATCTCCACCAGGCCTGTAAAGAACCAGATTTATAGGAGGTTCGATCTCTCATGGACAGATCAATGCAAACAACTGATACTGTCAAATCTGTTGAACTAATGGGACGATGAGCAGCAGTTCTGGTGTTTTGTCACTGGTTATTTGGACAAAAAAAAAAAAGTGTTGGCATCTTTCGACATTTGGAGGGGACATTTGGCCATAACTTGCAAAGAGAGAGGGTGGAACTCGTTCTGTTTCTGCTCCAGTTCTAGTAGCTTTTCATCTCTTCTCTCAATACGTATGGAACCAGAACTTAAATCGAGCCGCTGACTAATTACGTGAGACTTCAGATTTGGGTTATCTGAGATTAGAGGTTCAGACCTGGTTTAATAGCGTAGTTGAACGGAGATGAAAGGTTGCAGATTCATGTCCCACTTGGGAAAGCTCTAAATGATCTGAAGGGTAAGTTCAGGCTAGGTCTAAGCATTGAACCGTCTCGTACCTGAGTTCTGTGCTATAATGAAGGCTACTCTGTTGCCGCCTGGTTGTATTCTGATGAAGCCACACTCCCTGTGCATAGGTTTCTTATTCTCAGCATGGAATGCATTAAACCTGCAGAACAGGGGAAATAAATGTACACGTGATTATTATAACACTGTACGTTCATCCTAGCCCGGAAACTCAATGTCGAATTTCATGTGGGGCATAAATTAGCATTTGGATCAGAAATTCTCGACCTCTACGAGCCAGAATGTTGAATAAAATTATATTTGGAACGTACTTTACCGGTTGTCCGTGTGGTTGGTCCTTTTGCAGGTAGGAATGAGAGACAATACATCCACAGGAAAGTTGAAGTAATTATACTTTTCAAAGCGCTGGAAGTGCGGAGGTTTCTATCAAAGATACTGGCCAAACTTGTGCACGTTTACATGGTTCTGCGCAAGCAAATATCAAAGGTGGCATTCAACAAACAGTACAAGAACATTAGCCAGCAGGAATCCTCTCATCCGGAAGCATATTGTCACTGGAGATTTTAACTAGGGAGGAACCGATGACATTTTTGGCCAAAACCAATATTTTGCTTGTAAAAAAAAACAATACCGATAACCAATATAACATTTTAGTGGCCTTAAGCATTCTAGTACAGTTAGTTTGTTGGCCTTTACGCATGTCCCTATTACCAGTAAAACAATCAAAACCAATTTCTTAATTTGTTCAGTCTCAATCAGGATTTCATCATACATGTCAAGCAGTGACGTTTCAGCTCTGTCCATGGCCTCTTCCTCCGTACACACTCAGTGTCCTTTTACATCTTGTCCAGCTGTAACATTAAACCCTGCTTGTTTGCGTCGAAGTACCTAGCATGGTGGCGACAGTAAAGGAGGTTCTGAGAGAATGCCACCGAATTGCTTATTCACAGAGTACTTGTAGAGTACTTTTGCAAGTTAACCCCATGGTCTGTGTCGGCAGTTTTGTTGAGCAGGTGTTTCAATGCCATGAAAGAGGGTATCACGTCTGCTGCAGACGCAGTTGATGAACGCATTTCTCGAGTCAGTTGTTCGAATGGAGCTAGGAGTGTGTTCAAGTTTCAAACAGGATCTCAAATGCCATTTAAAATGGCAGCAGCGGTATGAGAACCAGCACATTGAGCAACGCAATGCGGTTTTCCTCAGTATGAAATCCTCGTCGACCCACTGTGCTGTCAGACTCAGCATGCTCATGGAGCTGATATCGCTGGTCCAAATGTGAAGCTAATAGCAGTGACGACCATAGCAAGTAGCTCCTGGATATGGGTTTCAACAATACTGTGCAACTCCGGTAGGGTAACATCTGAAAAATAGCGTCTACTTGGTAGTGTGTACCGGGGCTCGAGGTGCTCGACCAGTCGGCGAAAGCCAACATCATCCACAACAGAGAACGGTTGATTGTCAAGTGCAATGATTTCGATTATCTTGGCGTCGATTGATTTCGCCTTTGAGTTGTCTTGCTGAACTGTTCACTCTTTCAAATGACTGCTCGACTTGAACTTGTTGAAAGTGTGCGCTTAGTATTTTTCTGCTTTTGTTCTGTGTAGCGCAGTATTTTTCATGCAGTCATTACATCTACGTTATATAGGTATGCACGTCAGCTTTGACATCAGTATTAAGCTAGAAATCAGGCCGATGTTGACATTTCTCTAATATCGTCAGATTCCAATATGCTTACCGATATCATGCATCCCTAATTTTAACCAAAATCTTCCAAAGTATCACCAACATGTATCCTAACCCATGATGCTTGACACCAAGCTCAAAGTCCTGGGTCTGGACAACACCCTCTGCAACTGGATCCTGGACTACCTGATGGGCAAACCACAGGCTGAGGTTGACAACACCACCACACTACTCTTAACACAGGTGTGTCCTCAGTACTCTGCTGTACTCCCGGTTCACCCACGACTGACTTTGCGCGACACCAACTCTGACGACACCACTGTTGTAGGCCTGATTATCAACAATGAGTCAGCCTATAGGGAGGTGGGAACTGAACTGGCATTGAGGTACCAGGACAACAACCTCTCCCTCAATATCAGCAGAACAAAGAAGTTGACTGTTGACTTCAGAAAGCAAAGGGAACATGCCCGGATCCACATCAACAGGACTGCATTAGTAAGCATTTTCCACTGAGGACTTGACTTGGACCAACAACACCACCAGTCGAGGGTGCAACAGCGCTGCTACTTCCTAAGGTGGCTGAAATAATTTGACATGCCATCCCCCAGTCCTCTCCCAATACTACCGCTACACCATCAAGAGCATCCTGACCGGTTGCATCATGGCCTGGTACAGGAATTGCTCTGTCCACAACCGCAAGGCCCTCCAGCAGGGGGTGAAGTGCGTCACTGGGCCAGTGTTCCCATCCATCCAGGACATCTACTTGAAACAGTGCACGAGGAAGTCTCGCACATCATCAAGGACCCCACACACACCAGCTGTTCACTTCCTTACAGTCAGGCAGACGGTATCGGAGCATGAGGTCTGATAGAAACTGTCTCTGAGCCTGTTGGTATCTACAAACTGTCAGACTGCTGAACACTTGGTCAGTCCAGTTCACCTGCTGAGTCTCTGCACACATGCACTATACACTTGCCCCCCAATTCCTGCCTTCCCCAAAACATGTTTAAATAATGGACTATAAAATTGTTCCTGTATTTTTTTATTTATTTATTTATTCTATTCAGCCATTGTTAATATTCTTATCTATTGTTATTTCTTATTGTTGCATTGTCAAGAAGGAACCTGCAAGTAAGCATTTCCTTGGGCGATGTTTACCATGTAGAGAGCTTGGGACTAAGGTTCTATCTGCATTTTTGTCCAAATGTTATTGACAGCCTAGTTAAAATGTTCTCTACCAATATAGTACTCAATACCCATTCATGTTTGATAAATTCAAGATAAAAATAGCTGACACTTCAGAAATTTAAAGCAAATGATCTCAGAATCATCTTTTTTTGCATAAAAGTTTATGTAATTCTACTTTCCTGTGGATATGTCTCACACACCAACCTGCAAAAGGACCAACCACACGGACAACAGGTAAAGTCAATCCAAATATAACTTTATTCATCATTCTGGCTTGTAAAGGTGGTGAGGAGAAACTTCCCTGACCCAAACACTCATTTATGCCAGACGTTGAATCCAAAACAATTAGTCATTTAGCTGACGCTAAAGCAACTTATGTCAAATGTATGCACGCATGACTATGTATGGTCATTACTGGCGCACTACTATACCAACTGAGCTAGAAAGGACATGATTTTAAAACATCATAGCAGGCTAAGCACAACCTTGACAGACTCTCCTTGTGTAGTGTGATTTTTGTTAGGCCTGCTGTACACTAGTCAGCTGTAAGTCCAACTCACATGAAGTTGATGACTGGTTGGCCCACATGGGAGAAGTGGAGTCTCTCATTGTAGCGGAAAGGCGGTATGGAGGAGAATGAGCCCTCTCCTGGCTCATCGGACTCCCAGACCCCGAGAAGCCAGTCCAATGCCAGCAGCGCAGGGTTCAGCTCAGCTATGGGAGAACACAAGGGCTTCATATAGGGGACAGTCATTTGCGTAGGCCTAGAAAGACAACCACGGTGCGTATCCAATGTCGACGTAGCCTATGAGCACACAACAAAAACTCAGTCGCTTGCCACTTCAGCTCCACTATACATACGGGTTGCGTTGCTTTACTATTAAATGTTGCTAGTGGTTGTACTAAATGATCCTACAATTACACAAGTTGTTTTTGTTTACATTGTTATAGTAGCTTATTGACGTCATAAATCTTAGTAAAATAACCAGTGGTGTATAGTCGAGGTCATATGCAACCAAAATATACTTTATTTAAATATACAAAATAGAACACATGCGTGCCAGCCAGCAAGAATTGAACCTTGGCGATTCTTGAGCATTCACTCAGTCAGATGTTTCACCGGAAGTACAAATGTGAAGCATCTGCTTGGCGTTGCCACTCACTACCAGGAAGGCTATTTTCTTGCCTGATGAACCCCCCCCAGGAATGATTAGACTCTAGTCACAAGGATGTGGTTATTTCAGCAATAATAGTTCAGAGCCTCCTACTGTTCTCGCTACCCATCCCATCGTGCTTTCCTATATATATATAAAAAAAAATTAAATTACACTGTCTTAGTTTAAGAACCTTAATAGAAAAATAATAATACATTTAAAAATGTACTCTGGGCCATCAACAGGACACCCCCAGCACCTCCACACTCCCCATCCAGCACCTCCACACCCCCAGCACCTCCACACTCCCCATCAACAGGACACCCCCAGCACCTCCACACTCCCCATCAACAGGACACCCCCAGCACCTCCACACTCCACCGTCCCCATCAACAGGACACCCCAGCACCTCCACAGTCCCCATCAACAGGACACCCCCAGCACCTCCACACTCCCCATCAACAGGACACCCCCAGCACCTCCACACTCCCCATCAACAGGACACCCCCAGCACCTCCACACTCCCCATCAACAGGACACCCCAGCACCTCCACACTCCCCCCATCAACAGGACACCCCCAGCACCTCCACACTCCCCATCAACAGGACACCCCCAGCACCTCCACACCTCCCCTCCCCATCAACAGGACACCCCCAGCACCTCCACACTCCCCATCAACAGGACACCCCAGCACCTCCACACTCCCCATCAACAGGACACCCCCAGCACCTCCACGTCCCCTCCCCATCAACAGGACACCCCCAGCACCTCCACAGTCCCCATCAACAGGACACCCCCAGCACCATCAACAGGACACCCCCCACCGTCCCCATCAACAGGACACCCCCAGCACCATCAACAGGACACCCCCAGCACCTCCACCGTCCCCATCAACAGGACACCCCAGCACCTCCACCGTCCCCATCAACAGGACAACCCCAGCACCTCCACCGTCCCCATCAACAGGACACCCCATCAACAGCACCTCCACAGTCCCCATCAACAGGACACCCCCAGCACCGTCCCCACCGTCCCCATCAACAGGACACCCCCAGCACCAGGCCACCGTCCCCATCAACAGGACACCCCCAGCACCTCCCAGTCCCCATCAACAGGACACCCCCAGCACCTCCACAGTCCCCATCAACAGGACACCCCCAGCACCTCCACAGTCCCCATCAACAGGACACCCCAGCACCTCCACAGTCCCCATCAACAGGACACCCCAGCACCTCCACAGTCCCCATCAACAGGACACCCCCAGCACCTCCACAGTCCCCATCAACAGGACACCCCCAGCACCTCCACCGTCCCCATCAACACCTCAATAGGACACTCCCAGCACCTCCACAGTCCCCATCAACAGGACACCCCCAGCACCTCCACCGTCCCCATCAACAGGACACCCCCAGCACCTCCACAGTCCCCATCAACAGGACACCCCCAGCACCTCCACCGTCCCCATCAACAGGACACCCCCAGCACCTCCACCATCCCCATCAACACCTCAATAGGACACTCCCAGCACCTCCACCATCCCCTCAATAGGTCACTCCCAGCACCTCCACTATTCCAATCAACCCTCAATAGAACACCCCCAGCACCTCCACCATCAACACCTCAATAGGACACCCACAGGCAAGAAAATAGCCTTGCCGAAATCCCCCGTTCTAATTTCCTTAATTTTGTGGGTAGAGTCAAAAATTGTGGCAAACAGAGTCAAATTCTTTCTATAGAACAAAACCGAAATTAATCATTAAAGTGTGTTATATTAAAACCGAGGGAGTAAAATGCAGGCAACCAAGACACATTTTAGAACGACTAGTCAAATAAGACACGGAGAGACTACGAATTTTGGCAAAGACATTTATTTATAGACTAATACACTTGAAACAAATAGCCAAACCGAAGACAGAGTCTTCGATCAAATGATCAAAGGACATTTAAAAAATGAAACGCAGCCTAACGTGGTCAGAAACCTCAACTAACAAGCAAGTCGCAAAAATGAAGAATTGAGTGGCAGGGGGAGCTTTCCGGTACAACACCCGCAGTGGGAGAAGATGGCGTTAGATGGATGTTTAATTCTCATCGATTAAACATTTGACCTCAATACATTTTATGTTTCCAAAACTACAGTATAATATGTTATGAACAGAGTGAACTACGTTTTGTAGACTTTACCCTTTGCCAAAGTTTTAATTTGGCGTTCTTCAGAAGTAATGCAAGGGCGAATTGATTTATTGCACAGCACACGTCAGTGTAGAGGTACCCTATTGGAAATAAGCAAATGTGGACCTATGCTAGAACGAGCCAATAGGATCTCACTAGGTTGTGCTTGGCTCGCCTACCTACTTGCATTTTATTTATTTAACTAGGCAAGTCAGTTAAGAACAAATTCTTATTTACAATGACGGCCTACCGGGGAATAGTGGGTTAACTGCCTTGTTCAGGGGCAGAACGACAGATTTTTATCTTGTCAACTCGGGGATTCTAACCACATCTGTTCTGCCAACACAGTACAATGTGTAGTTCTCACTCACCAATCCAAGGTTACGCGTACTACACGTACTATATGAATGGTGTGATAAAATTGACCTTTTACAGTGGGGTGATTGTAGTCTAATCGGGTGGATTAATTTGCTACCATTGGAAATGACTGGCCGTGGTCCATCTTGGGTTAGTTATAAAATAACTTCGGTTTAGCCCGAGAAAACAATCTCAGGACAGGATATAGCTGGGCGCACTTGCTACTAGGCTAATTCAGGACACTTTCATGCCTTGCTGTAAGGAGCTGGCGGCAACACGTTTGATTAAACAAGTCAGAGACAAACAAATGCATCAAATGACATTTAAAGAGAGCGAATAGATATACAATCCCTAAATCAACTAACTGGCAATAGTAAAACAAAAGTTTGAAACGATTGAGTCAACCTTAATCTAGAAAATGAATAGTGAAGTCGCCCGATGGTTGAAGTGTAGAAGGGCCACAAGGAAATGTATTAAATGTGTTTCTTGGGCCGCTATCGATGTCATGAATCTAACCTTATAGCCAACCTACATAAAGCGCAATGTCGCAAGTGTTATTTGTAAAAACTAAATAAAGTAAAGCTAGATCTATCGAGTAACATTGTATCGAGTTGGTATGCTGTTGACATTGAATATACATGTATAGAGAGTAGGCTAAGTAAGCAGTTCAAGGATAAAATGTTTCACCGTTGGAATTAGATTGTAAAAAAAAAAAAAAATGCTTACCTGACTGGTGAAAAGGGCACGCCATTACAAGGTTGTCTTATGCAAAGTATGTCATTACGTTAGAAAATACCAATCTTTAGCGAAGCAGTGAAATGGTGCATATAATACTGCGACAATATTATTCTCAGGCTGTCATATTACTGACGCTCCCCTTTTTCACAGATGAATCTTCTTCTGTGGGGTTTATCGGCGGTTGGCATCCAACGTTATGGTGCATTACCGCAACCTACTGTACTGGAGTGTGGGCTAGAGACAGGGAGAAACGAAATCCTGCCAGCCCCGTTGCTCTTAAAAAATAGAACATATTTGAGGCTATATCTAATGACGTTCTACTCAATATACAATTAAACTCATTTCCTGTATCCCATTCTCCCTCATACCAGATCTCAGCCTCTCCCTTTCCCTCTGATACTGCCCACACTGTAGCATTACATGCTCCACTGTCTCTGTTTCCTGGCAATAATCACACTTTCCTGTTGGATCCTTTCCTATCACATTTAAGGACTTATTCAACTGGCTGTGTCCCAACCTTAATCTTGTAAAAATAGCCTCCTCTCTTCTGTCCCTTCCTGCCGTCCTCCCCTCCCTGACTTTCCTCTGTACTTGAAATAAACTCAGCAAAAAAAAAAACATCTTGTCACTGTCAACTGCGTTTATTTTCAGCAAACTTAACATGTGAAAATATTTGTATGAACATAACAAGATTCAACCTCTGAGACATAAACTGAACATTTCCACAGACATGTGACTAACAGAAATCGAATATTGTGTCCCTGAACAAAGGGGATGGGGGTCAAAATCAAAAGTAACAGTCAGTATCTGGTGTGGCCACAAGCTGCATTAAGTACTGCAGTACATCTCCTCCTCATGGACTGCACCAGATTTGCCAGTTCTTGCTGTGAGATGTTACCCCACTCTTCCACCAAGGCACCTGCAAGTTCCCGGACATTTTCTTGGGGAATGGCCCTAGCCCTCACCCTCTGATCCAATAGGTCCCAGACGTGCTCAATGGGATTGAGATCTGGGCCTTTCACTGGACATGGCAGAACACTGACATTCTTGTCATGCTGGAGGGTCATATCAGGATGAGCCTGCAGGAAGGGTACCGCATGAGGGAGGAGGATGTCTTCCCTGTAACGTACAGCGTTGAGATTGCCTGCAATGACAACAAGCTCAGTCCGATAATGCTGTGACACACCGCCCCAGACCATGACGGACCCTCCACCTCCAAATTGATCCCGCTCCAGAGTACAGGCCTCGGTGTAATGCTCATTCCTTTGACGATAAACGCAAATCCGACCATCACCCCTGGTGAGACAAAACCGCGACTCGTCAGTGAAGAACACTTTTTGCCAGTCCTGTCTGGTCCAGCGACAGTGGGTTTGTGCCCATAGGAGACGTTGTTGCCAGTGATGTCTGGTGAGGACCTGCCTTAAAACAGGTACAAGCCGTCAGTCCAGCCTCTCTCAGCCTATTGAAGAAAATTGTACTTCATAACAAAAGTACGCATATTTCCCCTGTTTTTCCATCTTCTCAACATAAAAACAGTTAAAGAGGAAAACGAATCTTATGCTGCCTGAATGGATAACGTTTTAGGTACAACCGGTCCATGAGGGATACAAATGTTTCGCATACAATGCGTTTGAACGGTAAGCTGAAATGACTAAATATTGCCATCTGCCGGCCTTTGGGTTAAACCTTATTAGTGTTGAACAGGTAGAAAAGATGAAATCACCCATTAGTTCTCAAAAAGAAAGGAGGACCAAGGCACTCTTCATATAATTAATTAAAATGCCTTTATTTGTATGGCATGTTCAATGGAAACAAAGTTTAAAAACTCTGAAGCATTTCGGCTGCTCGGCCTTTGTCAGGGAGTAAGTACAAAGTTATGATACTACAGTCGTGGCCAAAAGTTTTGAGAATGACACAAATATTCATTTTCACAAAGTTTGCTGCTTCAGTATCTTTAGATATTTTTGTCAGATGTTACTATGGAATATTGAAGTATAATTACAAGCATTTCATAACGTGTCAAAGGCTTTTATTGGCAATTACATGAAGTTGATGCAAAGAGTCAATATTTGTAGTGTTGACCCTTCTTTTTCAAGTCCTCTGCAATCCGCCCTGGCATGCTGTCAATTAACCATATCCTAACTGATGGCAGCCCAGTCTTACATAATAAATGCTTGGAGATTGTCAGAATTTGTGAGTTTTTGTTTGTTCACCCGCCTCTTGAGGATTGACCACAAGTTCTCAATGGGATTAAGGTCTGGGGAGTTTCCTGCCCATGGACCCAAAACATTGATGTTTTGTGCCTTATGGCAAGGTGCCCCATCATGCTGGAAAAGGCATTGTTCGTCACCAAACTGTTCCTGGATGGTTGGAAGAAGATGCTCTCGGAGGATGTGTTGGTACCATTCTTTATTCATGCCTGTGTTCTTAGGCAAAATTGTGAGTGAGCCCACTCCCTTGGCTGAGAAGCAAACCCACACATGACGCTCACCTTGTCTTCTCCGGACAAGCTTTTTTCCAGATGCCCCAAACAATGGGAAAGGGGATTCATCAGAGAAAATGACTTTACCCCAGTCCTTAGCAGTCCAATCCCTGTACCTTTTGCAGAATATCAGTCTGTCCCTGACGTTTTTCCTGGAGAGAAGTGGCTTCTTTGCTGCCCTTCTTGACACCAGGCCATCCTCCAAAAGTCTTTGACTCACTGTGCGTGCAGATGCACTCCCACCTGCCTGCTGCCATTCCTGAGCAAGCTCTCTACTGGTGATGCCCCGACCCCGCAGCTGAATCAACTTTAGGAGACAGTCCTGGCACTTGCTGGACTTTCTTGGGCGCCCTGAAGCCTTCTTCACAACAATTGAACCGCTCTCCTTGAAGCTCTTGATGATCCGATAAACTATTGATTTAAGTGCAATCTTACTGGCAGTAATATCCTTGCCTGTGAAGCCCTTTTTGTGCAAAGCAATGATGATAGCACGTGTTTCCTTGCAGGTAACCATGGTTGACAGAGGAAGAACAATGATTCCAAGCACCACCCTCCGTTTGAAGCTTCCAGTCTGTTATTCAAACTCAATCAGCATGACAGAGTGATCTCCAGCCTTATCCTCGTCAACACTCACACCTGTGTTAATGAGAGAATCACTGACATGATGTCAACTGGTCCTTTTGCGGCAGGGCTAAAATGCAGTGGAAATGGTTTTTTGAGATTCAGTTCATTCACATGGCAAAAAGGGACTTTGCTATTAATTGCAATTCATCTGATCCCTCTTCATAACATTCTGGAGTATATGCAAATTGCCATCATACAAACTGAGGCAGCAGACTTTGTGAAAATTCATATTTGTGTCATTCTCAAAACTTTTGGCCACGACTGTACAATGTCCTCTTTTGAACAGCTTTTTCCAATCAACCCTGATTTGAAGAGGGAGTGGTTACATAATTAATTGGACAACACCTAGTAAGCAAAACTATACACATTAAAAAGTGAAATACTGTAGATATGTTATCAAAAATGCAACTCTTAGCTAGAAGCATCATAACCCCTAGAAAGATAGTTCTAACCTTGAATATGACTGGGCAAAGTGGTAAGAATAGGAGAGCCATCTATTTGATAGTACTGTACTCTCGATCACAGCAAACCACAACAGTCTAAACATAGCTGAGGGCAATAGAGCAATATGTCCACTAGATGTCAGCAAAGGGAACTATCACGACCTGACAGGAAAGGTGAGAAATCCATATCTTCATTTCAACCAGGGTACTTAGTGGCCTGTAGTTTGTAAATACATATCTTCATTTCAACCAGGGTACTTAGTGGCCTGTAGTTTGTAAATCCATATCTTCATTTCAACCAGGGTGCTTAGTGGCCTGTAGTTTGTAAATACATATCTTCATTTCAACCAGGGTACTTAGTGGCCTGTAGTTTGTAAATACATATCTTCATTTCAACCAGGGTGCTTAGTGGCCTGTAGTTTGTAAATACATATCTTCATTTAAACCAGAATACTTAGTGGCCTGTAGTTTGTAACGTTCCCTTTGGTTTAGCTATGTAAGATGGTCCCCTTTTCTAATTGAGGCCGGAACATGATCAATACCCACAGCTTGTAGGGAGGCAGGGTTGCCATGGTGTAAGGACTTGTAGTGCCCTCCATAGGTACCCTGACACCTCCTTGTGGTGACTCCAAGGCTCCTCCAGCCTCTAGAGGGAGACAAAGACTGTCACTAGTCACTTTAACAATGTTTACATACAGTGGGGCAAAAAAGTATTTAGTCAGCCACCAATTGTGCAAGTTATCCCACTTAAAAAGATGAGAGGCGCCTGTAATTTTCATCATAGGTACACTTCAACTATGACAGACAAAATGAGTAAACAAATTCCAGTAAATCACATTGTAGGATTTATTTATGAATTTATTTGCAAATTATGGTGGAAAATAAGTATTTGGTCACCTACAAACAAGCAAGATTTCTGGCTCTCACAGACCTGTACCTTGTTCTTTAAGAGGCTCCTCTGTCCTCCACTCGTTACCTGTATTAATGGCACCTGTTTGAACTTGTTATCAGTATAAAAGACACCTGTCCACAACCTCAAACAGTCACACTCCAAACTCTACTATGGCCAAGACCAAAGAGCTGTCAAAGGACACCAGAAACAAAATTGTAGACCTGCACCAGACTGAGAAGACTGAATCTGCAATAGGTAAGCAGCTTGGTTTGAAGAAATCAACTGTGGGAGCAATTATTAGGAAATGGAAGACATACAAGACCACTGATAATCTCCCTCGATCTGGGGCTCCACGCAAGATCTCACCCCGTGGGGTCAAAATGATCACAAGAACCACACGGGGGGACCTAGTGAATGACCTGCAGAGAGCTGGGACCAAAGTAACAAGGCCTACCATCAGTAACACACTACGCCGCCAGGGACTCAAATCCTGCAGTGCCAGACGTGTCCCCCTGCTTAAGCCAGTACATGTCCAGGCCCGTCTGAAGTTTGCTAGAGAGCATTTGGATGATCCAGAAGAAGATTGGAAGAATGTCATATGGTCAGATGAAACCAAAATATAACTTTTTGGTAAAAACTCAACTCGTTGTGTTTGGAGGACAAAGAAAGAACACCATACCTACTGTGAAGCATGGGGGTGGAAACATCATGCTTTGGGGCTGTTTTTCTGCAAAGGGACCAGGACGACTGATCCGTGTAAAGGAAAGAATGAATGGGGCCATGTATTGTGATATTTTGAGTGAAAACCTCCTTCCATCAGCAAGGGCATTGAAGATGAAACGTGGCTGGGTCTTTCAGCATGACAATGATCCCAAACACACCGCCCGAGCAACGACGGAGTGGCTTCGTAAGAAGCATTTCAAGGTCCTGGAGTGGCCTAGCCAGTCTCCAGATCTCAACCCCATAGAAAATCTTTGGAGGGAGTTGAAAGTCCGTGTTGCCCAGCAACAGCCCCAAAACATCACTGCTCTAGAGGAGATCTGCATGGAGGAATGGGCCAAAATACAAGCAACAGTGTGTGAAAACCTTGTGAAGACTTACAGAAAACGTTTGACCTCTATCATTGCCAACAAAGGGTATATAACAAAGTATTGAGATAAACTTTTGTTATTGACAAAATACTTATTTTCCACCATAATTTGCAAATAAATTCATTAAAAATTCTACAATGTGATTTTCTGGATTTTTTTTCTAATTTTGTCTGTCATAGTTGAAGTGCACATATGATGAAACTTACAGCCCTCTCTCATCTTTTTAAGTGGGAGAACTTGCACAATTGGTGGCTGACTAAATACTTTTTTGCCCCACTGTATCTTACATACTCATCTCATATGTGTGTACTGTATTTTATACCGTCTATTGCATCTTGCCTATGCCGCTCGGCCATCGCTCATCTATATATTTATATGTAAATATTCTTATTCCATCCCTTTAGATTTGTGTGTATTTTTTATTTTATATTTATTATACTCATTTCACCTTTTATTTAACCAGGTAGGCTAGTTGAGAACAAGTTCTCATTTACAACTGCGACCTGGCCAATATAAAGCAAAGCAGTTCGACACATATAACAACACAGAGTTACACATGGAATAAACAGACATAAATAGGCCATGGTGGTGAAGTAATTACAATATAGCAAGTAAACACTGGAATGGTAGATGTGCAGAAGATGAATGTGCAAGTAGAGATACTGGGGTGCAAAGAAGATAGATAAATAAATATAGTATGGGGATAAGGTAGTTGGATGGCCTATTTATAGATGGGCTATGTACAGGTGCAGTGATCTGTGACCTGCTCTGACAGCTGGTGCTTAAAGCTAGTGAGGGAGATATGTGTCTCCAGCTTCAGTGATTTTTGCAGTTTGTTCCAGTCATTGGCAGCAAAGAACTGGAAGGTAAGGCAGCCAAAGGAGCAACAGGCTTTGGGGGTGACCAGTGAGATATACCTGCTGGAGCGCGTGCTATGGGTGGGTGCTGCTATGGTGACCAGTGAGCTGAGATAAGGCGGGGCTTTACCCAGCAAAGACTTGTAGATGACCTGGAGCCAGTGGGTTTGGCGACGAGTATGAAGCGAGGGCCAGCCAACAAGACCGTACAGATCGCAGTGGTGGGTAGTATATGGGGCTTTGGTGACAAAACAGATGGCACTGTTATAGACTGCATCCAATTTGTTGAGTAGAGTGTTGGAGGCTATTTCGTAAATGACATCGCCGAAGTCGAGGACCGGTAGGATGGTCAGTTTTACGAAGGTCTGTTTGGCAGCATGAGTGAAGGATGCTTTGTTGCGAAAATAAGAAGCCGATTCTAGATTTCATTTTGGATTGGAGATGTTTAATGTGAGTCTGGAAGGAGAGTTTTCAGTCTAACCAGACACCTAGGTATTTGTAGTTGTCCACATATTCTAAGTCAGAACCGTCCAGAGTAGTGACGCTGGAAAGGTGGGCAGGTGCGGGCTGCGATCGGTTGAAGAGCATGCATTTAGTCTTACTTGAATTTAAGAGCAGTTGGAGGCCACGGAAGGAGAGTTGTATGGCATTGAAGCTCGTCTGGAAGTTAGTTAACACAGTGTCCAAAGAAGGGCCAGAAGTATACAGAATGGTGCCGTCTGCGTAGAGGTGGATCATAGAATCACAAGCAGCAAGAGCGACATCATTGATGTATACAGAGAAGAGAGTCGGCCCGAGAATTGAACCCTGTGGCACCCCCATAGAGACTGCCAGAGGTCCGGACAACAGGCCCTCCGATTTGACACACTGAACTCTATCAGAGAAGTAGGTGAAACAGGCGAGGCAATCATTTGAGAAACCAAGGCTGTTGAGTCTGCCGATAAGAATGTGGTGATTGACAGAGTCGAAAGCCTTGGCCAGGTCGATGAATACGGCTGCACAGTATTTATTGTCTCTTATCGATGGCCTTGAGCGTGGCTGAGGTGCACCCATGACCAGCTCTGAAATACAGATTGCATAGCGGAGAAGGTACAGTGGGATTCGAAATTGTCAATAATCTGTTTGTTAACTTGGCTTTCGAAGACCTTAGAAAGGCATAGTAGGATAGATATAGGTCTGTATCATTTTGGGTCTAGAGTGTCTCCCCCTTTGAAGAGGGGGATGACCGCGGCTGCTTTCCAATCTTTGGGAATCTCAGACAATACGAAATTGGGTGTATTGGGTAGTTGTTGTGGAATTACTTGTTAGATATTACTGCACCGTCGGAACTAGAAGCACAAGCATTTCGCTACACTACACTGGCTGTATGGGGTATCAAGAGGGAGCATAAAAGTCCATATTTCTCAAATTTCAAACATTCACTTTGTCTCAATTCAATAATTATCCCTCTCTTTCTTCTGTAACTCATACAACACACACGCATGCACACAAATACACACAGAGTCCTTACCATGCTCTTTCATTGAAAGAGATGGGTGCTGTGCCAGGGGGTACATTCAAGGCCTTTTGAGAGCCAGTGTACAGAATGTCAATATCTACAAAGACAATAAAATTATGATAACATGTTACACGAATACAGACATACTGACAATGAAACAAGAGTCTGACATGTTCTAATATCTCATAGACAGACTACGTGAACATTAATGGTACCAAGCATCTGACCAAATTACGGCATATTTTAGTTCCGGGTTAACCAAGATTCAAAGTTTTCTTACTCTGCTGGTACATGAAAATAGGCGTTTCCCCAAGAGATGCAACTGTATCTACAAGAAACAGGGTATTGTGTCTGAGGACGGAGGAATTTAGGGCTTGAATTTGAAGTTGCAGCCATCACAAGTGTAAATTGAGATAAATACATCGGAGATATACTGTAGTACAGTTGAAGTCGGAAGTTTACATACACCTTAGCCAAATATATTTAAACTCAGTTTTCACAATTCCTGACATTTTATCCTAGTAATATCCCTGTTTTAGGTCAGTTAGGATCACCACTTTATTTTAAGAATGTGAAATGTCAGAATAATAGCAGAGAGAATTTATTTCAGCTTTTATTTCTTTCATCACATTCCCAATGGGTCAGAAGTTTACATACACTCAATTAGTATTTGGTAGCATTACCTTTAAATGGTTTAACTTGAGTCAAACGTTCTGAGTAGCCTTCCACAAGCTTCCCACAATAAGTTGGGTGAATTTTGAACCATTCCTCCTGACAGATGTAACTGTCAGGTGTAACTGAGTCAGGTTTCCTGCTCGCTTCCTCCTTGCTCGCACAAGCTTTTTCAGTTCTGCCCACAAATTCTCTATAGGAATGAGGTCAGGGCTTTGTCATGGCCACTCCAACACCTTGACATTGTTGTCCTTAAGCCATTATGCCACAACTTTGGAAGTATGCTTGGGGTCAATATATCCACATCATTTTCCTTCCTCATGATGGCGTCTATTTTGTGAAGTGCACCAGTCCCTCCTGCAGCAAAGCACCCCAACAACATGATGCTGCCACCCCCGTGCTACACGGTTGGGATGGTGTTCTTCAGCTTGCAAGCCTCCCCCTTTTTCCTCCAAACATAATGATGGTCATTATGGCCAAACAGTTCTATTTTTGTTTCATCAGACCAGAGGACATTTCTCCAAAAAGTACGATCTTTGTCCCCATGTGCAGTTTTAAACTGTAGTCTGGCTTTTTTATGGCGGTTTTGGAGCAGTGGCTTCTTCCTTGCTGAGCGGCCTTTCAGGTTATGTCGATATAGGACTCATTTTACTGTGGATATAGATACTTTTGTACCTGTTTCCTCCAGCATCTTCACAAGGTCCTTTGCTGTTGTTCTGGGATTGATTTGCACTTTTCGCACCAAAGTACGTTCATCTCTAGGAGACAGAACCCATCTCCTTACTGAGCGGTATGACGGATGCGTGGTCCCATGGTGTTTATTATTGTTTGTACAGATGAACGTGGTACCTTCAGATGTTTGGAAATTGCTCCCAAGGATTAACCAGACTTGAGGTCTAAAGAAAAATTGGAGGTCTTGGCTGATTTCTTTTGATTTTCCCATGATGCCATGCAAAGAGGCACTGAGTTTGAAGGTAGGCCTTGAAATACATCCACAGGTACACCTCCAACTGACTCAAATGATGTCAATTAGCGTATCAGAAGCTTCTAAAGCCATGACATAATTTTCTGGAATTTTCCAAGCTGTTTAAAGGCACAGTCAATTTAGTGTATGTAAACTTCTGACCCACTGGAATTGTGATAGTGAATTATAAGTGAAATAATCTGTCTGTAAACAATTGTTGGAAAAATGTAAATGGTGTCATGCACAAAGTAACCAATAGTTAGTTAACAATAAATTTGTGGAGTGGTTGAAAATGACTTTTAATGACTCAAATGTAAACTTCTGACTTCAACTCTATTTTTTAATCGTTTTGCGATGGAGCGGTGTCTCACTTGTGTAAGAGGTCTCCAATGCCATTGGCGGGGTTGGCGAGCCCGGCGGAGGATTCTCCATGTGTGAGGAGGAACAGAACGGGCTTGTGTTTGGCCAGGGCCTATAGATGGGATAGGCTGGCAGATAATAAACAACATATTTTTGTGCACTAAATGCCATCCATAGTTAAGATTCCTCCATAGTTAGATTCCTCGCAATGTTAATGTGTGATGTAACATCTTCTGAATCTGCTGACACGTGTCCAGATAATGTGACAGAGTAACAACTGTTTGTCTAAATAATGTCTTTCCTTATCCGATGAACAGAAGAGCAACAGAGGTGTTGTAACGTTCGTCGTCCTCGTCTGAGGAGTATGAAGGATCGGAGGACCAATGCGCAGCATGGTACGTGTTCATGATGATATTTATTAAACTCAGAACACTAAAACAAAAATAACAAAGAGAATGAAACGAAACAGTCCTGTACGGTGACAAACACTAAACAGAACACAGGTGGGAAAAGGCTACCTAAGTATGATTCTCAATCAGAGACAACGAACGACACCTGTACCATAGGAAGGTGTTCCTAATGTTTGGTACACTCAGTGTATGTTGGCTTTATGTAATAGTGACCGCTGTCCAGCAGATGGGGTCCAAACAATGAGTTTATATGACCTTCCTCAGCTCCCTCTATGACCAGGCTCTGACAGGGTATGTGATCAAGGTTTGATCCTGTTCATTCAAATGGATTACTTTGTGAAATGATTTGATGAAAGAGTTTACGTGGAATATCTTGGAAAATATATCTTGGAGGGAGGAAAATCCCATTCAATTATAATATGTTTCCTTCACATAGATCATTCATGAAAATGTAAAATACAATAAAATACATGCTTACTTCTATGAAGATGTATTAACATATTTCTGCTCTCTACTCTGTAATAGCGTTACAGTCCAGTATAATAACATAGATGTGTTGCGGTCACTAGACAAAGAAACCACATTTATGAGAAACAATAGCCTATATTGTTAACTATTGCCCACACAGCTAAATACTTGAACTTGAACAACAAAGACTTCATTCATTGGACAGCCAGTGGATACATTTCTGTTGTAGTACTGTAGGTATAGAATTACAACCTTACTATCTACTGTTTAGCTCAGTGAGAAACCAATGAGATCTGCACCACCTCAAATTATCTGTGCTTTGTATAATGGGGGCTTCCCATTGGTACCTGCATGCCTCCGCCCTCAACCTGGTCTTCTCCTCCTACCCCTCCCATTCCTTTCCCTACTCCCTCCCTCCCTCACCCCCCCTCCCCTTCTCTGCGCTGCTTCACTGTTCTCTACCTGCTCCACTCCGATGATGCTGATGATGATGTCATCATTGACATCATCATCAGCACCATTTTTTTTGGACCTACCGTATAGGACGTTCTCTCTCTCTCTCTCTGAGCTCTCCTCCTGCATTAATCCAGTCTAGCCCCCTTCTCTCGCTCCTCCCCGTTCACTCCCCTACCCTTGGCTGGCAGACCGACTGACGCACCACTGTGTACCAGGCCCTGTTGTTAGAACCCACCCAGCCATAGCCCTGACTGGGGTGGTCTAGCTCTCTCCGTTTCTCTCTATTGCTCGAAGCGGATACTCCCTGCATGGATACACTGAGGGAGGCTGTTAGCTGATATTAACGGAAGGAAAAATATCAAGGAGGAACCCACTGCGGTTGTTGAATTCGAGGTGGTTTGGTAAGACAATTTGAGGTTTTGTTCTTTTCTGATGATATGTTGTTTCTGATCACGGTCTTGGGTTGACGCAGTGGGGAACCAACGGTGTTGTTGTTCCTCATGGTTGTCTATTTGGATTGGCCATTTTGAGGCTCTTCTTCCTTATCTTGGGGCAGTAAACAAGGATCTTAAAAGGGCACTGCGACATGCATGTTTATGCATGAAGTCTGGATTATTTGGATAATGTCAACTAAATGTGTTGTTATTTTGAGGAACATTGGCATCCACATGATTAGACATTGTGAAACAATTGTTTTTAAATGTATAGAATCATCTTGTCAATAGCTTCTTTAATTTGATCAGATCCACAGTCCAAAATAAACAACTAAATCTGATAATCATGAATTTGTTAATGTGTTGCAGGGATTAATTTATGTCTGGAGGAATTCAATGACATTGATTTCTACAGTGGGCGAATAGCCTAGCAGTAAATTGAGTGATGGGCCTATATTAAATTGCTTCGACTGTGCGTTTGCTTTGAGGTGCGGCAGCGCTAGATGGTGGAGATAACAATATTTACATTATGAATGTTGGGTCATTTCGAGTGTAAACAAAAAACCACGAACTAGGTTGCTGCATACTAACATTTGTCACTTTAATATCCATGTCAATGATGTAATTTCTGTATTTATTACATTCTTTTTGCGGGCTGTAGGTTTTATGATGCTCTGTCTGACAGTGTGCACATAAAATGATATGACTGAGATTTTTAGCTGCTGCGTCGAGTGGATATTGCTGTCTGTAGAATCAACGAATTCATGAAACGTAACAAGCCAACCCATTTTGTAATGGGTGGTACATTTTTTGGTCAATATAGGACAACAGACCCAGGCCCCAGTTAGGCTACATATTATTACCCATAGGCTATTCAGGCAGGTGCAGTAAAGTCGGCATTGTCAGCTGCAGCGTTGTAGACGCGCCCATTGTAAGTATGTCCGTCGAGGATGGAGAAAAATAAGGAATGATGTCCGCTACGATGAAAGCAGCCATTTTAATTTTAGATAGCCTAGATTAGAATGTTTACCCCAGCATGTACTAGTTTATAGTCGACTAAAATGACGCAATTTATTGAGAATATTTTAATTTTAGGTTTTGAATTATCCCGACTAAAGAAAAAAAAGTAAGAAGGAGGCCCTACATTGTGATGATGGCATGATGTATCGTAGGCAAATCAACTATACCGATACATTGATTCATGAAGTGCAGGTGATGATGTGGGTCATCCGAATTCATTGAGGAGGTGGCGAATGACGCAGCATGTAGGGCTGCCTAGTCTACGTTTGTGGTTGTCAAAAATAGATTTAGGAGAACGTCATTCTGTGTGCAATAAGTAGACAATGACAACATGTCATATGTTTCTTGTCATGTGATTCTTCCAGAATAAGAAACACTGTATGTCATCTAGCAGTCAATTCATAAGGGAAATATATGTGCCTAGACTACAACCATACAGTGCTACTAAAAACAAGGTGACTGGCTGGCATTTAGTCAGGATCATTATAAGATGCCAGGTCCTCATGAAGTCTTTCAATTCACTATAACTGCATCATAATGCAACCATGCAGGTTATGTAAAGTTGTTACCTGTTTTTCTGTTAGATGATGGCATTACAAAGTAGTTGAAGCTCTGAATGAAGATCTGATTTTATCTCACCATGACATCCCTCTCCACAGGTGTCAGGTGTCTACCTGGCGACAAGCCCCTCCCCTCCTGACTGAACTCCTCTATAAATACGTCGCCCCCCACTGACAGGAAGCATGGCGGGGGCTTCAGTGAAAGTGGCAGTCCGGGTCCGCCCCTTCAACTCTCGAGAGATCGGGAAGGAGAGCAAGTGCATCATCCAGATGACAGGGAACACCACAAGTGAGCATTGGATATTTGGTGTTTTAAGACATTTCTAGTATTGTAAGAAAATGCAAAAGGCACTTGCATGTCTGAGTTATCTTTGTTGCAGTTGCATGGTAGTAATTGAATAACATGATGAAAAAATGTTTTTTTTTGTTGCAAATGTATATTTAAAAAAAAAAACGGATATGACATTTACATAAGTATTCAGACCCTTTACTCAGTACTTTGTTGAAGCACCTTTGGCAGCGATTACAGCTTTGAGTCTTCTTGGGTATGACGCTACAAGCTTGGCACACCTTTATTTGGGGAGTTTCTCCCATTCTTCTCTCCAGATCCTCTCAAGCTCTGTCAGGTTGGATGGGGAGTGTCGCTGCATAGCTATTTTCAGGTCTCTCCAGAGATGTTTGATCGGGTTCAGGTCTGTGCTCTAGTTGGGCCACTCAAGGACATTCAGAGACTTGTCCCGAAGCCACTCCTGCGTTGTCTTGGCTGTGTGCTTAGGTTTGTTGTTCTGTTGGAAGGTGAACCTACGCCCAATCTGGTCCTGAGGCCCTGAGCGCTCTGGAGCAGGTTTTCATCAAGGATCTCTCTACACTTTGCTCCGTTCAACTTTCCCTCGGTCCTGACTAATCTCCCAGTCCCTGCCGCTGAAAAACATCCCCACAGCATGATGCTGCCACCACCATGCTTCACCATAGGGATGTTATTGGCCAGGTGATGAGCAGTGCCTGGTTTCCCCCAGACGTGAATCTTGACATTCAGGCTTGGTTTCACCAGACCAGATAATCTTGTTTCTCATGGTGTGAGAGTCCTTTAGGTGCCTTTTGGCAAACTCCAAGCGGGCTGTCATGGGCCTTTTACTGAGGAGTGGCTTCCGTCTGGCCACTCTACCATAAATGCTCTGTCAGAGTGACCATCGGGTTCTTGGTCGCCTCCCTGACCAAGGCCCTTCTCCCCCGATTGCTCAATTTGGCTGGGCGGCCAGCTCTAGGAAGAGTCTTGGTGGTTCCAATCTTCTTAATTTAAGAATGATGGAGGTCACTGTGTTCTTGCTGCAGAAATGTATTGGTACCCTTCCCCAGATCTGTGCCTTGACACAATCCTGTCTCTGAGCTCTATGGACAATTCCTTTGACCTCATGGTTTGGTTTTTGCTCTGACATGCACTGTCACCTGTAGACCCTTATATAGACAGGTGTGTGCCTTTCCAAATCATGTCCAATCAATTGAATGTACCACAGGTGTAGAAACATCTCAAGGATGATAATTGGAAACAGGATGCACCTGAGCTCAATTTTGAGTCTCATAGCAAAGGGTCTGAATACTTATGTAAATCAGTTTGACATTTTTTATGTTTAAAACATTTGCAAACATTTCTAAAAACCTGTTTTCGAGGGCCTCCTGAGTAGTGCAGCGGTCTAAGGCCCCTCATCGCAGTGCTAGGGGCGTTACTACAGACCGGGTTCATTCCCGGGCTGTGCTAGAAACGGCCATGGCTGGGAGTCCCATAGGACTGCGACAATTGGTCCAGCGTCGTCCGGGTTAGGGAGGGTTTTGCCGGTGGGTCTTTACTTGGCGGGTCATGTTTCGGAGGACGCATTACTCCACCTTCGCCTCTCCCGATCTCGTTGAGGAGTTGCAGCGATGAGACAAGATTGAAAACTGGGGAGAAAAAGGGGTGTAAAATACCCCCCCCCCCACAAAAAAAAAAAAATATATATATATATGTAAACAAACTGTTTTTGCTTTGTCATTGTGGGGTATTGTGTGTAGATTGATGAGAAAATTATTTAATTTAATCCATTTTAGAATAAGACTGTAATGTAACAAAATGTGGAAAAGGTCAAAGGGTCTGAATACTTTCCAAATGCACTGTATACAGATGTATGTGAATACCCCTTCAAATGAGTGGATTCGGCTATTTCAGCCCCACCCATTGCTGACAGGTGTATAAAATCGAGCATATTGCCATGCAATCTCCATAGACAAACATTAGCAGTAGAATGGCCTTACTGAATAGCTCAGTGACTTTCAACATGGCACCGTCATAGAATGCCATCTTTCCAACAAGTCAGTTTGTCAAATTTCTGCCCTGCTAGAATTGCCCCGGTCAACTGTAAGTGGTGTTATTGTGAAGTGGAAACTTCTAAAAGCAACAACAGCTCAGCTGCACACAAGCCTAAGATCACCATGTGCAATGCCAAGCGTCAGCTGGAGTTGTCTAAAGCTCGCCGCTATTGAACTCTGGAGCAGTGGAAACGCATTGTCTGGAGTGATGAATCACGCTTCACCGTTTAGCGGATGTCAGGAGAACGTTACCTGCCCCAATGCATAGTGTCAACTGTAAAGTTTGGTGGAGGAGAAATAATGGTCTGGGGCTGTGTTTCCTGGTTCGGGCTAGGCCCCTTAATTCCAGTGAAGGGAAATCTTAACGCTACAGCATACAATGACATTCTGGATGATTCTGTGAATCCAACAGTTTGGGGAAAGCCCTTTCCTGTTTCTGCATGACAATTCCCCCGTGCAAAAAGCGAGGTCCATACAGAAATGTTTTTTTGAGTTCGGTGTGGACGAACATGACTGGCCTGCACAGAGCCCTGACCTCAACCCCATTGAACACTTTAGGGATGAATTGGAATCCCGACTGACTGCGAGCCAGGCCTAATCGTCGAATATCAGTGCCTGACCTCACTAATGCTTTTGTGGTTGAATGGAAGCATGACCCCGCAGCAATGTTCCAACATCTAGTGGAAAGCCTTCCCAGATGAGTGGAGGCTGTTATAGCAGCAAAGGGGGGGGGGCCAACTCCATATTAATGCCCATGATTCTAGAATGAGATGTTCGACAAGCAGGTGTCCACACACTTTTGGTAATGTAGTGTATGTCAAATCTAAAATATTTTAGTTGGGGGTCAACTGATGAAGGCAGTGATTGGCTAAGTACTGGTAGGGGAAATGCTGGTTTTATGCCTAGTGTGCCATTGTTATAGTAGGCAATGTAGCCAATGTTCTATAGTGATCTCTGGAATATGTATTGATGAATCCTATCAAGTTTCAGGCAAGACCTAAGTGCAGACTGTGTTGAAGTAACAATGTTTATTACAACAACAGGTCAAGACAGGCAGGCGTCGATAATCCAGAGTAGTGGGGCCAAGGTACAGGATGGCAGGCAGGCCCAGGGTCAGGTCAGGCAGAGGTCGGTACTCCAGAGTAGGGGCAAAGGTACAGGACGGCAGGCAGGCCCAGGGTCAGGTCAGGCAGAGGTCGGTAATCCAGAGTAGGGGCAAAGGCACAGGACGGCAGGCAGGCCCAGGGTCAGGTTAGGCAGAGGTCGGTAATCCAGAGTAGGGGCAAAGGCACAGGACGGCAGGCAGGCTCAGGGTCAGGTCAGGCAGAGGTCGGTAATCCAGAGTAGTGGGGCCAAAGGCACAGGACGGCAGGCAGGCCCAGGGTCAGGTTAGGCAGAGGTCGGTACTCCAGAGTAGGGGCAAAGGCACAGGACGGCAGGCAGGCCCAGGGTCAGGTCAGGCAGAGGTCGGTAATCCAGAGTAGGGGCAAAGGCACAGGACGGCAGGCAGGCTCAGAGTCAGAGTCAGGACAGGCAAGGGTCACAACCAGGAGGGCGAGACTAAGAGAGCCTGGGGAAAAGCAGGAGCTGAGACAAACCACTGGTTGACTTGAACAAACAAGACAAACTGGCAACAGATGAACAGAACACAGGTATAAATACCCAGGGGATAATGGGGAAGATGGGTGACACCTGGAGGGGGGTGGAGACAAGCACAAAGACAGGTGAAACAGATCAGGGCGTGACAAATCCTTGAAAGGCCTTCCATTGTGATATACATCATTTTCCAGTCTGATAACTCCATGCAAATATGTTCTTGACAATAATAAATACAGTTTGATGAAATATTTACTATTATGGTCTGATTTAGATTGGGCCTTCAGGAGATGATCTCACATTGTTGTTGTCTGATGAAAAATCTTGTAACTCCTTTTTTTGCCATTACATTTGAAATGTTTTAAACTTGTTGAGAGCAGTAATTCCCCCAATGTACTCTGAACATTTCATGACTCTCGGACCAAGGACCAAGATGGTAGCCTTGTGGTTAGAGCGTTGGGCTAGTAACCGAAAGTTTGCTAAATCAAATCCCCAAGTTGACAAGTTAAAAATTTGTCGTTCTGTCCCTGATCAAGGCAGTTAACCCACTGTTCTTAAGCTGTCGTTGTAAATAAGAATTAGTTCTTAACTGACTTGCCTAGATAAATAAATAATCATTCTGAAGTTTCATATTTTTATGCTCATTCATGGGAAAATGTGGTCAAGAAAAGCTTCTGTTTTGGAGAGAAGAGATTTTCATCCGACATTGACGATATGAAATTGTATATGGTTTTAAAATACATGTAAAATACACGTTTGAAAGCAATGCGACGGTGGGCAGTGGGGCATGTAACACATCTCCATAGGAAGTGAAACAAAGGGTCCAGTCAGAACCGAGTGTGTCTGTGTGTGTGGACCTCTAGAGCGTCTTATCCCTCGAGCCAGAGGGTCCAATAGGCCTCGTTGTTTCTGTCTGAGCTGAGACACTGAGTCAGCTGATGTGTGTGTGGGTGTGTCTTGTTCCTCTACTTTGTGCCTGTCGGCGGGTCTGTTTATGACCTCATTCCCACAATCTTTGGCATGGTACTGTCGCGTCTTTACTATCATTAACTGAAGACTGATAGTTTTTATCAAAGATTCTCTGTAATTAGTTACTATGCGATCAACTGATTAATCACGTAACTAATTAACTATGAAATCGGGGCACCAAGGGAAAATAGGGGGGTGGGCTTGCTATACCCAAAAAGGCCAATGTCATGACAGTACAGATTAGGTTAGATCTCTGGAAATCTCTGAAATTGCTTTGGTGAAGGTAATACATTATACTGTTTACCATGTAAACATCAGCTATCATCATCCTCTTCCCGGTTGCTTCCACTCTACGGTTATTTCAAGGAACTTTAGACTATTAGGATGGGAATGCTTGCAGAAATCTCATCTGTCTTGTATCACTGAGGGATTGAAACCACATTTCCATCTACAGTTTCTATGTGATTAAAGTAATTTGTTATGAACCAAAAAAAATCACAACAGCTGTGATGGAAACAGGAAGTTTCAGGGCAATTATATAAATGCTGACAGATAATTTGTTGATTCGATATGGTGGGATCTTTTTGTGTCTGTAAAATGAATTTAGTTGATAATGGCAGTCGACACGCCTTTATGAGCAAATATTGACATAATAACCATCATATAGGAAGTAAAGTTGGAGTTACGCGATGATATGGTGTGTGGTCCTCCCACTACAACTCAGGAAACCATGCAGTTTATTAGCCTACAGATGAAATAAGTTATGATGAACTTCACAAGGTGGGGAAGTGCAGAGTGATCTTGATGCTCCTTTCCAATAAATATTGAGGGTCTGATTTTTGGTGACATGATGATTGATGCTTGACTGCGTTTGACAAATAAACATATTCTCACTCTTATCCATAATAATCTCATCATGTAGACTAGACTTCCCGCACAGCCTACCTGTGAGCTGTTGGCTAGAGTGCACGTGCACGTGCAAAGACCAGAGTAGACACATTTGCTATTTAATTTCAACAGTTTTTGTGACAAAACTATTGGTAGAGCTGAATTGAGATGGAAACACATTGACCTTTAGATTTTTATTCTGTACATGAAAACATAAGTGAAAAAGTACATTTTGTGTGCGGATTTCTGTGCGTTTTCTATGCGGATTTTAGAATATTTGGATGGAAACATAGCTACTGACGCATTCTTCTGTTCAACTGAAACATTGTTTTACGACTTTCAACTCCTTCTCTGCTGTAACTGCCTACTTCCTTTCTGTGACTGCCTACATCCTTCCTGTGACTGCCTACATCCTTCCTGTGACTGCCTACATCCTTCCTGTGACTGCCTACATCCTTCCTGTGACTGCCTACATCCTTCCTGTAACTGCCTACATCCTTCCTGTGACTGCCTACTTCCTTTCTGTGACTGCCTACATCCTTCCTGTGACTGCCTACATCCTTCCTGTGACTGCCTACATCCTTCCTGTGATTGCCTACATCCTTTCTGTGACTGCCTACATCCTTCCTGTGACTGCCTACATCCTTCCTGTGATTGCCTACATCCTTTCTGTGACTGCCTACTTCCTTCCTGTGACTGCCTACTTCCTTTCTGTGACTGCCTACATCCCTCATGTGACTGCCTACTTCCTTCCTGTGACTGCTTACTTCCTTCCTGTGACTGCCTACTTCCTTTCTGTGACTGCCTACATCCCTCATGTGACTGCCTACATCCTTCCTGTGACTGCTTACATCCTTTCTGTGACTGCCTACATCCTTTCTGTGACTGCCTACTTCCTTCATGTGACTGCCTACATCCTTCCTGTGACTGCCTACATCCTTCCTGTGACTGCCTACATCCTTCCTGTGACTGCCTACATCCTTCCTGTGACTGCCTACATCCTTCCTGTAACTGCCTACATCCTTCCTGTGACTGCCTACTTCCTTTCTGTGACTGCCTACATCCTTCCTGTGACTGCCTACATCCTTCCTGTGACTGCCTACATCCTTCCTGTGATTGCCTACATCCTTTCTGTGACTGCCTACATCCTTCCTGTGACTGCCTACATCCTTCCTGTGATTGCCTACATCCTTTCTGTGACTGCCTACTTCCTTCCTGTGACTGCCTACTTCCTTTCTGTGACTGCCTACATCCCTCATGTGACTGCCTACTTCCTTCCTGTGACTGCTTACTTCCTTCCTGTGACTGCCTACTTCCTTTCTGTGACTGCCTACATCCCTCATGTGACTGCCTACATCCTTCCTGTGACTGCTTACATCCTTTCTGTGACTGCCTACATCCTTTCTGTGACTGCCTACTTCCTTCATGTGACTGCCTACATCCTTCCTGTGACTGCCTACATCCTTCCTGTGACTGCCTACATCCTTCCTGTGACTGCCTACATCCTTCCTGTGACTGCCTACATCCTTTCTGTGACTGCCTACTTCCTTCATGTGACTGCCTACATCCTTCCTCTGACTGCCTACATCCTTCCTGTGACTGCCTACATCCTTCCTGTGACTGCCTACATCCTTCCTGTGACTGCCTACATCCTTCCTGTGACTGCCTACATCCTTCCTGTGACTGCTTACATCCTTCCTGTGACTGCCTACTTCCTTCATGTGACTGCCTACTTCCTTCATGTGACTGCCTACTTCCTTCATGTGACTGCCTACATCCTTCCTGTGACTGCCTACATCCTTCCTGTGACTGCCTACATCCTTCCTGTGACTGCCTACATATCTCTATCAATACCTAATGTTGATAGAGCAGCATCATCAGTGGTGTCTGACCAATCATGATGTCACTTATCCCATAGACTGGGGAATGTACTCTAGCCGCGTTCACGTGCTAGCAAGTTGAAAATGTCAGTTTCCTAGTTCTGACTAGCACATGCACGCGAGTACATTCCCCAGTCTATGACATAAGTGACATCATGATTGGTCAGACACCACTGATGATGCGGCTGTATCAGATTAACCTCATCGCTGCATTACCTCTAAGGGCCACAGACACCAGCTGCTGCCAGGTGCTTTCTCTGCTTCTGTGCCTTGGCCATTAAAGCTTTCACAGAGACGGACTTGCTCAGTTTTCCACAAACGCCTGGCCTAGTTTCAGATTCCACCAGCTCCACAATTCTTTCTGAAATGATGACAATGCATTTTCCACAAATTGTACCTTCTGTATGTAGTCAGCCAAATATATTATATATCTGGTCTGCCATATACAGTGTATCACAATAGTTTACTTGGTGTAGATTTCTGGGTTTGGTTTGGATACTTCTAACCTTTGTTTCCTTCCTGTCTGTCCTTTCAGCGATCCTAAACCCCAAACAGCCGAAGGAGAACAAGAGCTTCAACTTCGACTACTCCTACTGGTCACATACCACGGTGAGTTTTGCCACACAAGTCCCACACTAGAGACTTGAATGTCATGAGGTCAGAATTTACTCTGTAATTGCTTAATAAATAAACCTCAATCCCTTTCGCTCTCCTCTCTCACTCTCTCTCTTCTTGCGCTCTTGCTCAATCTCTCTCTCTCTCTCTCTCTCTCTCTCTCTCCTCTCTTGCTCTCTGTCTCTCTGTTTCTCTCTCCTCTCTCCTCTCTTGCTCTCTCTCTCTCTCTGTTTCTCTCTCCTCTCTTGCTCTCTTTCTGTTTCTCTCTCCTCTTGCTCTCTCTCTCTCTCTCTGTTTCTCTAACCTCTCTTGCTCTCTCTGTTTCTCTTTCCTCTCTTGCTCTCTCTCTCTCTCTCTCTGTTTCTCTCTCCTCTCTTGCTCTCTCTCTCTCTCTCTCTGTTTCTCTCTCCTCTCTTGCTCTCTTTCTGTTTCTCTCTCCTCTCTTGCTCTCTCTCTCTCTCTGTTTCTCTCTCCTCTCTTGCTCTCTCTCTCTCTGTTTCTCTCTCCTCTCTCGCTCTCTCTCTCTCTCTCTTGCTCTCTCTCTCTGTCTCTCTGTTTCTCTCTCCTCTCTTTCTCTCTCTGTCTCTCTGTTTCTCTCTCCTCTCTTGCTCTCTCTCTCTCTGTTTCTCTCTCCTCTCTCGCTCTCTCTCTGTTTCTCTCTCCTCTCTCTCTCTGTCTCTCTGTTTCTCTAACCTCTCTTGCTCTCTCTCTCTCTGTTTTTCTCTCCTCTCTCTCTCTCTCTCTCTCTCTCTCTCTTGCTCTCTCTCTCTCTCTCTCTCTCTCTGTTTCTCTCTCCTCTCTCTCTCTCTCTCTCTCTCTCTCTCTCTCTCTCTCTCCTCTCTCTCTCTCTCTCTCTCTCCTCTCTCTCTAACCTCTCTTGCTCTCTCTCTCCTCTCTCTCTAACCTCTCTTGCTCTCTCTCTCTCTCTCTCTCTCTCTCTCTCCTCTCTCTCTCTCCTCTCTTTCTAATCTCTCTTGCTCTCTCTCTCTCTCTGTTTCTCTCTCCTCTCTCTCCTCTCTCTCTCTCTCTCTCTCTCTCTCTCTCTCTCTCTCTAACCTCTCTTGCCCTCTCTTGCCCTCTCTCTCTCTCTCTCTTCAGCCGGACGACATCAACTATCATTCACAGAAGCAGGTGTACAAAGACATTGGAGAGGAGATGTTGCTGCATGCCTTTGAGGGCTACAACGTGTGTATCTTTGCATATGGCCAGACTGGATCTGGGAAGAGCTACACCATGATGGGCAAGCAGGACCAGAAGGACCAGCAAGGCATTATCCCTCTGGTAGGATGGATAGATAAATGGATGGATGACAAAATGTAGTAAAGACATCATAATCTATATACATAATCACATACATGTCAAATACTGAAACTATGAAAACACATTTAGGTTTATGCCAAAAAAATGCCTCTTATTCATAATACATACTGATTGCTGTGTTCAATGACCCAAGCCCAGCTCAGTTAATCCCTACCATTGTGTCGCTGAGTTGTCATAATGCTTCAGCAAATGTACATTATCCCTTGTGTGTTGGTAGACACAATGTAAGTAACCTAATTTATGTCGCTCTTAACCTGAATGTCTCTGCTCATCCTACAGATATTGTATGCAGTAATCATGTGCCTATGAACCAGAGTTAAACTGTTAGCACTGAGCTGGTGTGCCCTAGTAGGAAGTCCACTGTGTGCAGCACACTCTGCACTAACATAAATAATATGAGCATGTCTACTTCTGCTAAGCATCCCAGTAAAGCAATGAAAACAATCAAGTATCACAGAAAAGTGCAAAATAAATTGCCCATGTGAACATATGTAGCTTAAGAAACAAGGTTCATGAAATACATTTTTTTATTAGTAACAGATGACATTCATATTCTGACAATCTCTGAAACTCACTTAGATAATACCTTTGATGATACAGTGGTAGCAACACATGGTTATAACATCTACAGAAAAGACAGAAATGCCAATGGTGGAGGTGTGGCGGTTTATATTCATGATCTACAGGGTCATCTGTCTCACCTGAATCCCATTCTTGTGGGAAGCTGCTATAGACCACCAAGCGCTAATAGTCCATATCTGGATAACATGTGAAATGATTGATAATGTATGTGATATCGATAGAGAGGTATAATTTCTGGGTGATTTAAATATTGACTGGCTTTCATTAGGTTGCCCACTCAAGAGAAAACTGTAACTAGTAACTGCAACCTCGTTCAGGTTATCGATCAACCTACCAGTGTAGTTACAAACAGCACAGGAATGGAATCATCAACATGTATTGATCACATCTTTACTGATGCTGCAGAAATTTGCTTTAAAGCAGTATCCAAATCCATCGGATGTAGTGATCACAATATAGTAATGGCGCAAGAGGGGATGGCTGCCGTTTTACAGGCTCCTAACCAACTGCTATTCTGTTTGCTTTTTCGCATTGTTTGTAACTTATTTTGAACATAAAGTTGACGCTATGGTCTCTTATGACTGAAAAGAGCTTCTGGACATCAGAACAGCGATTACTCACCTTGAACTGGGCAAATGAGTCCGACGTAAATGATATACTCCTCTCCGGAGACCCGGCCCAAATCCCTGTCATTTGCGGGAAGAAAAGGCGGAGATACAGAGGGAGAAGGTTGGGATGCCTTGTTAGGATTCATAGGCGAGTGAGAAAATCACCACTACCATTGGTTCTATTGGCCAATGTGCAATCACTGGAAAACAAACTGGATGAACGGCCGAGACTATCCTACCAATGGGACATTAAAAAATGTAATATCTTATGTTTCACCGAGTCGTGGCTGAACGACGACACGGATAATATAGAGTTGGCCGGGTTTTCCGTGCATCGGCAGGACAGAGCAGCTATGTGTGGTAAGACGAGGGGCAGGGGTGTGTGTCTATTTGTCAATAACAGCTGATGCACAATGTTTAATATTAAAGAAGTCTCAAGGTATTGCTCACCTGAGGTAGAGTACCTCATGATGAGCTGTAGATCACACTACCAAGAGAGTTCTCATCTATATTGTTCATAGCCGTCTATTTACCACCACAAACCGATGCGGGCACTAAGGCCGCACTTAACGAGCTGTTTAAGGCCATAAGCAAAAGAAAATGCCCATCCAGAAGCGGCGCTCCTAGTGACCAGGGACTTTAATGCAGGCAAACTAAAATCAATTTGACATAATTTCTACCAGCATGTCGCATGTGCAACCAGAGGAAAAAACTCTAGACCACCTTCACTCCACACACAGAGACGCATACAAAGCTCTCCCTCACCCTCCATTTGTCAAATCTGACCATAATTCTATCCTCCTGAAGCAAAAACTAAAGCAGGAAGTAGCAGTGATTCTCTCAATACGGAAGTGGTCAGATGACACGGATGCTACGCTACAGAACTGTTTTGCTAGCACAGACTGGAATATGTTCTGTGATTCATCCAATGGCATTGAGGAGTATAACCCCTCAGTCACTGGCTTCATCATTAAGTGCATTGACGACGTCGTCCCTACAGTGACTGTACATACATATCCCAATCAGAAGCCATGGATTACAGGCAACATCCACACTGAGATAAAGTCTAGAGCTGCGGCTTTCAAGGAGTGGGACACTAATCCGGACGTTTATAAGAAATCCCGCTTTGCCCTTAGACGAACCATCAAACAGGCAAAGTGTCAATACAGGACTAAGATTGAATCCTACTACACCGGCACTGACGTCAGATGTGGCAGGGCAGGGCTTGCAAACTATTACGGACTACAAAGGGAAACACAGCCACGAGCTGCCAGTGACACGAGCCTACCAGATGAGCTAAATGCCTTTAATGCTCGCTTCAAAGCAAGCAAAACTGAAGCATGCATGAGAGCACCAGCTGTTCCGAAAGACTGTGTGATCACGCTCTCCGTAGCCGATGTGAGCAAGACCTTTAAACAGGTCAACATTCACAAGGCCACGGGGTCAGGCGGATTACCAGGGCGTGTACTCAGAGCATGAGCAGACCAACTGGCAAGTGTCTTCACTGACATTTTCAACCTCTCCCTGACCGAGTATGTAATTCCCAAGTTTCAAGCAGACCATCATAGTTTCAGTGCCCAAGAATGTGAAGGTAACTTGCCAAAATGACTACCTCCTGATAGCACTCACATCGGTAGCCATGAAGTGCTTTGAAAGGCTGGTCATGGCTCACACCAACACCATCAATGCAGAAACCCTAGACCCTCTCCAATTCGCATACCACCCCAACTCCACACTGCCCTTTCCCACCTGGACAAAAATAACAGCTATGTGAGAATGCTGTTCATTGACTACAGCTCAGCATTCAACACCATAGTGCCCTCAAAGCTCATCGCTAAGCTAAGGACTCTGGAACTAAACACCTCCCTCTGCAACTGGATCCTAGACTTCCTCATGGGCCGCTCCCAGGTGGTAAGGGTAGGCAACAACACATCTGCCACGCTGATCCTCAACACAGGGGCACCTCAGGGGTGTGTGCTTACTGCCCTCCCGTACTCCCTGTTCACCCACGACTTCGTGGCCAAGCACGACTCCAACAGCATCATTATGTTTGCTGATGACACAACAGTGGTATTTTTTTATTTATCCGTTATTTTACCAGGTAAGTTGACTGAGAACACGTTCTCATTTGCAGCAACGACCTGGGGAATAGTTACAGGGGAGAGGAGGGGGATGAATGAGCCAATTGTAAACTGGGGATTATTAGGTGACCGTGATGGTTTGAGGGCCAGATTGGGAATTTAGCCAGGAAGGCTTGATCACCAACAACGATGAGACAGCCTATAGGGAGGAGGTCAGAGACCTGGCAGTGTGTTTCCAGGACAACCTCTCCCTCAATGTGAGCAAGACAAAGGAGATGATCGTGGACTACAGGAAAAGGAGAGCCGAACAGGCCCCCATTAACATCGACAGGGCTGTAGTGGAGCGTGTCGAGAGTTTCACATTATTTGGTGTCCACATCACCGACAAACTATCATGGTCCAAACACACCAAGACAGTTGTGAAGAGGGCACGACAACACCCTTTCCCCCTCAGGAGACTGAAAAGATTTGGCATAGGTCCTCAGATCCTCAAAATGTTATATTGCTGCACCATCGAGAGCATCCTTACCGGTTGCATTACCGCCTGGTATGGCAGCTGCTCGGCATCTGACCGTAAGGCGCTACAGAGGGAAGTGCGTACGACCCAATACATCACTGGGACCAAGCTTCCTGCTGCTACTCAGTGTTTATTATCTATGCATAGTCACTTTACCCCAACCTACACTTTACCCCAAACTACCTCGACTAACCTGTACCCCCGCACATTGACTCGGTACCGGTACCCCCTGTATATAGCCTCGTTATTGTTATGTAATTTAATTGTGTTACTTTTTATTTGTTACTTTAGTTTATTTACTAAATATTTTCTTAACTATATTTCTGTCACGTTCTGACCTTAGTTCTTTTGTTATGTCTTTGATTAGTATGGTCAGGGCGTGAGTTGGGTGGGTTGTCTATGTTCCTTTTTCTATGATTTGGGATTTCTGTGTTTGGCCTGGTATGGTTCTCAATCAGAGGCAGCTGTCAATCGTTGTCCCTGATTGAGAATCATATTTAGGTAGCCTGGTTGTCCCTGATTGAGAACCATACTTAGGTAGCCTGGTTGTCCCTGATTGAGAATCATATTTAGGTAGCCTGGTTGTCCCTGATTGAGAACCATACTTAGGTAGCCTGGTTGTCCCTGATTGAGAACCATACTTAGGTAGCCTGGTTGTCCCTGATTGAGAACCATACTTAGGTAGCCTGGTTGTCCCTGATTGAGAACCATACTTAGGTAGCCTGGTTGTCCCTGATTGAGAACCATACTTAGGTAGCCTGGTTGTCCCTGATTGAGAATCATATTTAGGTAGCCTGGTTGTCCCTGATTGAGAACCATACTTAGGTAGCCTGGTTGTCCCTGATTGAGAACCATACTTAGGTAGCCTGGTTGTCCCTGATTGAGAACCATACTTAGGTAGCCTGGTTGTCCCTGATTGAGAACCATACTTAGGTAGCCTGGTTGTTCCTGATTGAGAACCATACTTAGGTAGCCTGGTTTCACCTTTGAGTTGTCGGTGATTATTTTCTGTGTCAGTGTTTGTTCCACACGTTTGTTTCGGTTTTTGTTTCTTCACTTCGTTATTTTGTATTTTGGTGTTCAGGCAAATAAACATAATGAACACGTACCACGCTGCGCATTGGTCCGATCTCTCCTACTCCTCCTCAGACGAAGAGGAGGAAAGCCGTTACAATTTCTTGATCTGCATTGTTGGTTAAGGGCTTGTAAGTAAGCATTTCACTGTAAGGTCTACACCTGTTGTATACGGAGCTCGTGACAAATACAATTTGTTTTTTAGTAACCATATCAAGGAAAACCAAAGTTCCAAAGGCTGGCCCTAACATAGTGTATAAGAGGTCATACAATAAGGGTGGTATTGATTCCTATGTTGTTGATTTAAAGAACATTTGTTGGTCTGTGGTGTGCAATGAGGAGCAACCATACGCTGCACTTGACACATTTATGAAATTGCTTATTCCAGTTACTAATAAGCATGCACCCATTAAAAAATATATTGTTGTCTATCAACAATGACAAGCCACTGAGGTCTGATTTAATGGAAAATTACTGAGGATAATAGTGGACAATATTGCCACTCCTATTTGCCATATTTTCAATCTAAGCCTACTAGAACAGGGGTGTCAAACATACGGCCCGCGGGCCGGAACCGGCCCCCAAGGAGGTTCGATCAGGCCCGCAGGATAATTTGAAAGTGGAAAAAATGCATAAAAGACATGGAATTAATATTTTTAATTCGCTGCAATTCATGGATTATCCGCTAAGGGGCGCACTCTTTCCATCAGAGTAGAAGACAAGCCGCATCACTGAGACAGACTGAAAACAGCAGACGGTATCAATGCGCCATCTGCTGCTTGTTACGACGTTGTTAATACCTTGGTCTCTACCTCTCCGCTACACCCTCATTAGCCAAAATGTCGTTATCCAAACGGAGAAAAGTAGATAAGGAGTGTAGAATTTTCAAAGAAAAATGGACCACGTCCTATTTATTTACAGAGATGCACGGAAAACCTTCGTGCTTGGTGTGTTTGCAACAAGTTTCGGTATTGAAGGAATATAATATTCGACGCCACTACGAGACTCATCACAGCGAAAAATATGACGGCTTGCAAGGACAACTGAGAAGAGATAAGATTAACGAATTGCTGGCGGGTCTGAGGAAACAGCAGTCAACTTTCATCCAGAGCCGAGAAGTCAGTGAAGCAGCGGTAAAGCCAGCTACCTAATTGCTAGCGAAATAGCATTAGCATCGAAGCCGTATTCCGACGGTGACTTTGTTAAAGATGCATGATGAAGGCGGCTGAACTTGTATGTCCCGAGAAGCGACAAGCTTTTGCCAATATTAGCCTGACGAGGAATACTATAGCAGAGAGGATTTCGGAACTATCGGCAGATTTAGACAGTCAATTGAAACAGAGAGTCAAGTCATTTATTGCATTTTCCGTGGCAATTGACGAGAGCACTGACATCACAGACGTGGCCCAACTGGCCATATTTATTCGAGGAGTTGATGAGACATTGACTGTTACTGAAGAGTTTCTTGAGTTGGTGCCAATGATGGACACCACAACAGCCGAGGACATTTTCGGCTCTGTCGTTGCTGCATTGGACAGAGTTGGAGTGGACTGGTCCCGCGCTGTCAGCCTGGCTACAGACGGCGCGCCATCCATGGTCGGAAAGAAAGCAGGTGTCGCGACAAAGTTCAAAGACAAAGTACAAGCCCTTAATGGAGGAGATCGTTTCTGGACATTTCACTGTATTTTGCACCAGGAGGCATTGTGTTGCAAGTCGCTGAAAATGGACCACGTCATGGAGGTGGTTGTTCGCACTGTAAATTTAATCCGGTCCAGAGGTCTGAACCATCGTCAGTTTGACAAACTTCTCAGCGACAGCAACATTACCCACAGCCTGCCATACCACACTGAAGTGAGATGGTTAAGCCGAGGCGCTGTGCTGAGGCATTTCTTTGATCTACGAGAGGAAATCGGACAGTTCATGGAGAAAAAAGGAAAACCGGTGTTGGATTTACAATCTCAGGAATGGCTACGGGACCTTGCATTCTTGGTTGATATTACTGAACACTTGAACAATCTGAACAAAATGTTGCAAGGCCGCAAAAAAGTTGTCACACAGTTTTCTGACAACATACATGCATTTAAGTTGAAGCTGACTTTGTGGGAGATGCAACTGGCAAATGGCAACCCTGCTCATTTCCCCTGTCTGAGAGATGTGTGTGTGACCAGACCTGATGCGGACATGAAACGGTACAAAGACAAAATTGCAGGACTACTGCGGGAGTTTGAGAAACGTTTTCAGGTATTTGGTGAACTTGAGACAGAATTTTCAGTTTTTCGCTCACCTTTCACAGTTAAAGCTTCTGATCTGCCGGTCGAAATTCAGCTAGAGATAATTGATTTGCAGTGTGATGCAGATTTGAAGGGCAAATTTGCCTCTGTAGGTCTGGACAGATTTTATCAGTATCTACTACCAGGGTACCCCAAATTAACAGCCCTGGCTGCTAAAATTTTGTGCATGTTTGGGACAACCTACCTTTGTGAACAAATTTTCTCAGTGATGAATATCAATAAAACAAAAATGCGTTCAAGGCTCACAAACAAGCACTTAAATGACATTCTGAAAGTGACAGCTAGTCAGGACATGACACCTGGTGTTGATGCACTTGTACAGGCCAAAAGATGCCAAGTTTCAGGAACAAATACAAGTCCAGACTAGACTAACACCTTTAAAATGCTGCCTTAGATACTGTTTGCATTGAAAGAATACAGCTCTGTGAAGATGAATCCTTACTGTGGTGATTTAAAAAATGTGCACTTTAATGTTAGTCAGCAGCTTCAAAACAAAAGTTGTGTGATGGAATTCTACTGTTCATACAACTCCATAAATTTTCAATTTCGTGGAGCAGTGTAGCAGAGTATGGTATAATTTTAATGGTCCGGCCCACTTGACATCTCCCTAGGCCGTATGTGGCCCACGATGCGAAATGAGTTTGACACCCCTGTACTAGAAAGTGTGTTCCGTATGGTTGCTCCTACAAATCATTCACTAAAGTCTAAACCGCAACTAAATCTTGTAATAAATCATGTGCAATTTGAGCAAGTTGAGGTGACTAAACTGCTTGGAGTAACCCTGGATTATAAACTGTCATGGTCAAAACATGTTGATACAACAGTAGCTAAGATGGGGAGAAGTCTGTCCATAATTAAGTGCTGCTCTGCCTTTTTAACAACACTATCAACAAGGCAGGTCCTACAGGCCCTGGTTTTGTCACACCTTGACTACTGTTCAATCATGTGGTCAGGTGCCACAAAGAGGGACCTTGGAAAATGACAATTGGCTCAGAACAGGGCAGCACGGCTGTCCCTTAAATGTACACGGAGAGCTGACATTAATCATTTGCATGTCAGTCTCTCATGGCTCAAAGTGGAGGAGAGATTGACTTCATCACTACTTGTGTTGACATTCTGAATGCACCGAGGTGTCTGTTTAAACTACTAGCACACAGCTCAGACACCTGATCAAACACCACAATACATGCCAACAGAAGTCTCTTCACAGTCCCCAAGTCTAGAACAGACTATGGGAGGCGCACAGTACTACATAGAGCCATGACTACATGGAACTCTATTCCACAGTACTACATAGAGCCATGGCTACATGGAACTCTATTCCACAGTACTACATAGAGCCATGGCTACATGGAACTCTATTCCACAGTACTACATAGAGCCATGGCTACATGGAACTCTATTCCACAGTACTACATAGAGCCATGGCTACATGGAACTCTATTCCACAGTACTACATAGAGCCATGGCTACATGGAACTCTATTCCACAGTACTACATAGAGCTATGGCTACATGGAACTCTATTCCACAGTACTACATAGAGCTATGGCTACATGGAACTCTATTCCACAGTACTGCATAGAGCCATGGCTACATGGAACTCTATTCCACAGTACTACATAGAGCTATGGATACATGTAACTCTATTCCACAGTACTGCATAGAGCCATGGCTACATGGAACTCTATTCCACAGTACTGCATAGAGCCATGGCTACATGGAACTCTATTCCACAGTACTACATAGAGCCATGGCTACATGGAACTCTATTCCACAGTACTACATAGAGTTATGGCTACATGGAACTCTATTCCACAGTACTACATAGAGCCATGGCTACATGGAACTGTATTCCACAGTACTACATAGAGCCATGACTACATGGAACTCTATTCCACAGTACTGCATAGAGCCATGGCTACATGGAACTCTATTCCACAGTACTACATAGAGCCATGGCTACATGGAACTCTATTCCACAGTACTACATAGAGCCATGGCTACATGGAACTCTATTCCACAGTACTACATAGAGCCATGGCTACATGGAACTCTATTCCACAGTACTACATAGAGCCATGGCTACATGGAACTCTATTCCACAGTACTACATAGAGCCATGGCTACATGGAACTCTATTCCACAGTACTACATAGAGCCATGACTACATGGAACTCTATTCCACAGTACTACATAGAGCCATGGCTACATGGAACTCTATTCCACAGTACTACATAGAGCCATGGCTACATGGAACTCTATTCCACAGTACTACATAGAGCCATGGCTACATGGAACTCTATTCCACAGTACTACATAGAGCCATGGCTACATGGAACTCTATTCCACAGTACTACATAGAGCCATGGCTACATGGAACTCTATTCCACAGTACTACATAGAGCCATGGCTACATGGAACTCTATTCCACAGTACTACATAGAGCCATGGCTACATGGAACTCTATTCCACAGTACTACATAGAGCCATGGCTACATGGAACTCTATTCCACAGTACTACATAGAGCCATGGCTACATGGAACTCTATTCCACAGTACTACATAGAGCCATGGCTACATGGAACTCTATTCCACAGTACTACATAGAGCCATGGCTACATGGAACTCTATTCCACAGTACTACATAGAGCCATGGCTACATGGAACTCTATTCCACAGTACTACATAGAGCCATGGCTACATGGAACTCTATTCCACAGTACTACATAGAGCCATGGCTACATGGAACTCTATTCCACAGTACTACATAGAGCCATGGCTACATGGAACTCTATTCCACAGTACTACATAGAGCCATGGCTACATGGAACTCTATTCCACAGTACTACATAGAGCCATGGCTACATGGAACTCTATTCCACAGTACTGCATAGAGCCATGGCTACATGGAACTCTATTCCACAGTACTGCATAGAGCCATGGCTACATGGAACTCTATTCCACAGTACTACATAGAGCCATGGCTACATGGAACTCTATTCCACAGTACTACATAGAGCCATGGCTACATGGAACTCTATTCCACAGTACTACATAGAGCCATGGCTACATGGAACTCTATTCCACAGTACTACATAGAGCCATGGCTACATGGAACTCTATTCCACAGTACTACATAGAGCCATGGCTACATGGAACTCTATTCCACAGTACTACATAGAGCCATGGCTACATGGAACTCTATTCCACAGTACTACATAGAGCCATGGCTACATGGAACTCTATTCCACAGTACTACATAGAGCCATGGCTACATGGAACTCTATTCCACAGTACTACATAGAGCCATGGCTACATGGAACTCTATTCCACAGTACTACATAGAGCCATGGCTACATGGAACTCTATTCCACAGTACTACATAGAGCCATGGCTACATGGAACTCTATTCCACAGTACTACATAGAGCCATGGCTACATGGAACTCTATTCCACAGTACTACATAGAGCCATGGCTACATGGAACTCTATTCCACAGTACTACATAGAGCCATGGCTACATGGAACTCTATTCCACAGTACTACATAGAGCCATGGCTACATGGAACTCTATTCCACAGTACTACATAGAGCCATGGCTACATGGAACTCTATTCCACAGTACTACATAGAGCCATGGCTACATGGAACTCTATTCCACAGTACTACATAGAGCCATGGCTACATGGAACTCTATTCCACAGTACTACATAGAGCCATGGCTACATGGAACTCTATTCCACAGTACTGCATAGAGCCATGGCTACATGGAACTCTATTCCACAGTACTACATAGAGCCATGGCTACATGGAACTCTATTCCACAGTACTGCATAGAGCCATGGCTACATGGAACTCTATTCCACAGTACTACATAGAGCCATGGCTACATGGAACTCTATTCCACAGTACTGCATAGAGCCATGGCTACATGGAACTCTATTCCACAGTACTGCATAGAGCCATGGCTACATGGAACTCTATTCCACATCAGATTTAAAAAAACAGATAAAAATACACCTTATGGAACAGCGGGGACCTTGAAGAGACACAAACGCACAGACACACACACAGACACACACACATACACATGAGAAGAGACTCACTCTACACATACACGTGAATTTTGTAGATATGTAATAGATTAGTGGCCTGAGGGAACACACTTAATGGGTTGTGAAAGTGTTATAACATATATACCATTTTAAATATTACATGACATTATAACTGCCTTAATGTTCCTGGACCCCAGGAAGAGTGCAGCAGCTAATGGGAATCCTTAATAAATACAAACAACAACAATAATAATAACAACAAATAACCCTCCATGCTTTCTTCTCTGCTAGCTGTGTGAGGACCTCTTCACCAAGATCAGTGACAGCAATACCGACAACAGCTTGTCCTACTCGGTAGAGGTGAGTGCTCCCGACCCTCTACTGTTTTTAGAGTAAGCTTGAATACAAGAGATGCCTACTCCATAGTAGGTTAGGGATTTTAAAGTGTTAACGTTTTGGCGTTATAATAAGGTTGGTAGCAACATGGAAAATCGTTGTGGAAATCTGTTTCAGCTCAAGTCGACTACAAAATCCACAATGCATTGCCACAATGCATTGCTCCTTTCTATAATATATCTAGCAACGGCACCATGCAATGCATCCTGGACTAAAGAGGCAGACAAATTGGAAAAATGTGCTAGACCCTCCATTAAATTGACCATGTCTCGGGGTAGGAATAAGATAGATGCAAAACATGCAAAACAAAATGCAAACATAAGATCAATGGCTCATTCGAGAGACGCCATCCTCCCGAGTTATGACATCGGCCAGGATTGAAATCTGATGTATGATAGAGGTTTTCGCCATCTTAAAGTCGTATTCCTATTAACTTCCAGAATAGCGAGAGTGACTTTATCACGGTGCTTCATCATACCGGCCTGCTTTCTGCCTGTTTTGAACACCAATAAATCAGATACACATGAAAACATGAAATGACCCTGGGAATTGTAAGAACATCACTCAGAGATGCACAAATACGATATAACACTCAAATTGAGGGAAACTTTACTTTAACTCCAGGGGGATATGAATAGCTCTGTTAAATCTATATCGAATCCACCATAACTAATTGTATCCTAACGTGGTTGACAGTCATGAAATGGCAAATCCACATTAGGGATCAGACAAGTGATATGTAAAAACAATGGGAGGACACAGTATTGTCATAATGCAAACATAACATAAGAGTTCTGATAAGAGTGTCTTTTGTATCCCAAGTTCTCAATAGATGTTTGATTGGCACTTAGTTAGTTTGGTTGGCACTTAGTTAGTTTGGTTGGCACTTAGTTGGTTTGATTGGCACCTAGTTGGTTTGATTGGCACCTAGTTGGTTTGATTGGCACCTAGTTGGTTTGATTGGCACCTAGTTGGTTTGATTGGCACTTCTATAGAGTATTGACGACCTCCACAGGTGAGCTACATGGAGATCTACTGTGAGCGTGTGCGTGACCTGCTGAACCCAAAGAACAAAGGGAACCTGCGTGTGAGAGAGCACCCCCTGATGGGGCCCTACGTGGAGGACCTGTCGAAACTAGCCGTCACCTCCTACAACGACATCCAGGACCTGATGGAGTCTGGCAACAAGGCCAGGTAAATGAGACTTTCAGTGGATGGATGATGGATGGATGGATGATAGATGGATGGGTTGGAAGGGTGGATGGTGGATGAAAGAGGGAGGGATGGATGGATGATAGGTGGGTGGGTTGGAATGGTGGATGAAAGAGGGAGGGATGGATGGATGGATGGATGGATGATAGACAGGTGGGTTGGAATGGTGGATGAAAGAGGGAGGGATGGATGGATGATAGATGGGTGGGTTGGAAGGGTGGATGGTGGATGAAAGAGGGAGGGATGGATGGATGATGGATGGATGGATGGATGGATAGGTGGGTGGGTTGGAAGGGTGGATGGTGGATGAAAGAGGGAGGGATGGATGGATGATGGATGGATGGATGGATGATAGATGGATGAGTTAGAAGGGTGGATGGTGGATGAAAGAGGGATGGATGGATGGATGGATGATAGATGGATGATAGATGGATGGGTGGGCGGGTGGGTGGGTTGAAAGGGTGGATGGTGGATGAAAGAGGGAGGGATGGATGGATGTCATAAGGTTAAATTCTCTCTTCCTTCAGGACGGTGGCAGCCACCAACATGAACGAGACCAGCAGCCGCTCTCACGCTGTCTTCAACATCATCTTCACTCAGAAGAAACACGACATGGATTCAGAGAACACGTCTGAGAAGGTACGGTACAGGCTTACAACAACTTAATGACCAGGTTCAACCTCCTGTTCAAGCTTCTGCAATGGTTTGAGGCCAAAGAGTTAATAACTCTGACCAATATGTATGGTTTACACTTTTCTAGTTGAGATCTATTGCCATGTTATCTGGCCATCCACAGGGTTATCATTGTATGATAACACTACTCAGTGCTCATTACAGATAAGCCCTCAAAGAGCGTTTATTGGGGCTGCCGCTGTGTATTTGGAATCTGGACATTTTCCCTTTACAATACAGAGTACGGAAGCAGATTCATGCCAAAATAAATGATGACACCAGAGTGGTTTCTTGTTGCAGGTGAGCAAGATCAGCCTGGTGGATCTGGCTGGGAGTGAGAGAGCCGACTCTACAGGAGCCAAAGGAACCAGGCTGAAGGTGAGAGGGTCTTTTTTGGGTCTACTTTATGGGCTGAATTTGATCCCCCAGTGATGTTGATGTATGAATTCCTCAAAGTTTTGAGTTGACATTTCTAGTTGACACGTCTATGCATTTTACAAAGCATCTAGGCTCTGTGTCTTGAGATTGTGGAGATTGTAGTTTTTGCGTCCCAAGCAATGCTTCTCGATTGATTAACTTCGCCCCATCTGTTCCTTTTCAGGAAGGAGCAAATATCAACAAATCTCTAACCACACTGGGAAAAGTCATCTCTGCTTTAGCTGAAGTGGTTAGAGTCCTTACTCTTCTGTACACAACTCGTTGTCTGTATGGTCATTTAAGCAACTTGGTAAGACTGTCTATTAATTCAATACTGTCAACTTCTTATCTTTCTAGGACTCCGCACCAAATAAGGTACACCATTTCAATTACTTATTCAATTTCTGTCATGAGAAAATATTTGGGGAAATGGTATTAAGAGATGGATGATTAACAAACGTTTCTTCTTATATGTATTCCTACATTTGTCAACATATAAATGCACTTCTATTGAAGCAGTATTCTAATTGGGAAGATTATCTGTTAACAGAACAAGAAGAAGAAGAAGGTGGAGAGCCATATCCCATACAGAGACTCAGTGCTGACCTGGCTACTGAGAGAGAACCTGGGTACGTGCTTTCCACCTAGTAGCCCAGGTCCTGCCGACTACGATAATTGTAGCGTCCTCATCACTGTTTACTCTTTTGTTTAAATCCTCTGCAGATACCCTTTAAATAATCCTTCCTCCTCTCGTCCTCATCCACAATTCATCTGTTTTCCCCTTTCTTTCTGTCCATTAGGAGGTAACTCTCGCACCGCCATGGTGGCAGCCCTCAGCCCTGCTGATATCAACTATGACGAGACCCTGAGCACCCTCAGGTAAGAACCCAGCTCTGAGGTAACATTCTCCTGTTAAAAACATAGTAGTCATTGGATGACCCTATAGTACTTCACTGTCATCATTTGTGAAGTGTAATGACAATGCATTATGAGACTAAACCAGAAAGTAAACTAGGAGCTTCAAGTAATGATGCCTTGAAGGCTCCCATGTTTTCACTGTCAATGTAATTATGAACAAAGTAGAATTGAGATTTTGGGGTGAATGTCCCCTTTAATGGTTTTCATTCTCTCAGGTATGCAGACCGCGCTAAGCAGATCCGCTGTAACGCTGTTATCAACGAGGACCCCAACAACCGTCTGGTGCGTGAGTTGAAGGAGGAGGTGTGTCGCCTCAAGGACCTCCTCTTTGCTCAGGGTCTGGGAGATATCATAGACAGTGAGTACACACACACACACACACACACACACACACACACACACACACACACACACACACACACACACACACACACACACACACACAGGATGAGTGTCTCACACACACTCTTCTCTCTCCCCTCTCCTCTCAGCATATCGATGTCCTGGTCCTGTGATAGCTGGTTTGAAAAGTGTGTATATTCTGGCAACCTCAGGCTTTTGCAGCTAACTTGACAATAAAGCTCAAACTCTTATGACACTAAAGTCCTTATACCCCAGAGCTATGACAGGACTCCGAACCAAAACTCATCTAAAACCTATAGAAAGGTTTTACATGAGACCAGCAGACCCTGTAGACAAGACACTGCTCTCATAGTACTTTCCATGTTCTAATTTCCCTCGTTTATCTGCACTGATCTGCAAACATGGGATAGGTGAACGCAAGATGGTGGACTTCTTTTAGGGAACAGACTTGTCCACCTGTCCAGTCCTTTCAGATCAGTGTAGATCAAGAAGAGGAGACGAGGGGAGGAAGCCATTTTAGACTGTTGGGATGCATGCAGCCTTGGTTACACCGGTTCTCTGGGTGTGTAGCTAGCTGATTGGATGCTCTGCTTCTGAAGAGGAGCTTTGATATGCCAGGTTCTTAATGTGGGCTCTGGTTGGGTCTCTAGAGCTCAGCTGCCTTCTAATTCACACAGCTTGCCCGGCATAATTGTCCCTTGCGGATGAATAACGTTTTTTGGAATTGCATTGAATTTAATTCAATAATGCTTTCACAGCCTTTCAGCCTGGAGATTATACTGCAAGTAAGAACTAAAAGACATTTATTCTAGGCTGCCCTATATATTGGCTGGTCTTCATATAACATTGCTTGTTTTTAGCTTGGTATTTAATGTATTTTGCATATGAATGTCAGAGAAATGCATTGGCTCTAACTTATGCTTAACATATTCCGTCAGTTTAAGTTGCTCTTTTCTCGCTCTCTCTGCAGTGGCTTTGGTAAGCACCTGTCTGCTTCTACAATCCATCTTTTGAGCTCTCTTCTTCTTTTTGTTGCTCTTCCCTTTCCTCCATATGTCCATCTCTCTGTTTTTCTCTCCACCCCGATGTCTCCTCTTCCTCACCTTCCTGCTGTCTGCTCCCTCTCTCTCCCTCTCTCCCCCACACACTCCCGCTCTTCTTCTGGCAGACTTGTGTGATTACAACAACTTTGTCAATAAACGCCAGGCTGTCAATCAAATGGGTGATCTATCCACAGTGACCAATGCCATGACTGGGATGAGCCCCTCCCCCTCACTCTCTGCTCTGTCCAGCCGCGCGGGCTCCATGGCAAACCTGCACGACCGCATCTTCAGCCCCGCCTCCGAGGAGGCCATAGAGAGACTCAAGGTAGGTAGGAGGGAGGTAGGGTGAAATGAGAGGTAGTGGGGGAGTGAGTAAGTGACTGTGTGAGCTAAAGGGATTGAAGGAGAAAGAGACAGGGTGGGAAAGGGAGAGAGAGGAGGAGAGGAAGGCGGTGGAGAGATAGAGATAGAGAGGAGAAGAAGAAAATTAGAGAGAGACGGCAAGGGTGAGGGAGGCTAACCACAATGCTTAGTAATACCATGTGTGTACCATACCAATGTAGACATTTGTCATTCTTTCCACCCTAGGAAACAGAGAAAATCATTGCAGAGCTCAATGAAACATGGGAGGAGAAGCTGCGACGTACTGAAGATATCCGGATGCAGAGGTGTGTTAGACGGATCAAATCAAATGTATTTATATAGCCCTTCGTACATCAGCTGATATCTCAAAGTGCTGTACAGAAACCCAGCCTAAAACCCCAAACAGCAAGCAATGCAGGTGTAGAAGCACGGTGGCTAGGAAAAACTCCCTAGAAAGGCCAAAACCTAGGAAGAAACCTAGAGTCCCTCTGTCTTAAATAACCGTTATAACTAACCCAAACCCCAATCCCCCAAAAACATGGCTCTCTGTTATCTGTAGGGAAGCCCTACTGGCTGAGATGGGTGTGGCCATGAGAGAAGATGGAGGCACCGTGGGCGTGTTCTCCCCCAAGAAGGTCAGAACCTCAAAAATACAGTACACCCCTATCACAACTGTAATGATATCCATTACAGTACCCATAATGCTCTGTACATAATCATGTTTTCCCCCCATCATGCTACAACAACCCCTGTCAACAACATTTAGACACAAGTCCTAATGTTCATGTCTTTCTTCCAGACCCCTCACCTGGTGAACCTAAACGAGGACCCACTGATGTCTGAGTGCTTACTCTACTACATCAAAGATGGGACCACCAAGTAAGAACCCCTTCTTTCTTTCACCTGCAGGAAATGTGCACTTTTCATTGAGAACTATTTTGGACTGAGGTGGCCAACAGTCCTGTAGTACAGTATATATGGATTCGGAGTAGAGGGGTCAGCTGTTTAAGTTTACTACCTGGAATATCAAAGGTGATGAGTGGTCCTGTGAAGTGGACGAGGATATTTTATCATCTTCCGAATGTGAAGACTGAAATAGCTTTCTTACAAGAAATACATCTGCGTACAGCAAATCACTCTGGACTCCATGTCCTCTGTATCTTTCCCTCAGGGTGGGTCGTGAGGACGCCAGAAGTCGCCAGGACATCGTGCTCAGCGGCCATTTTATCCAGGACGAGCACTGCACCTTCAGCAGCACCACAGGCCCCGGGGGAGAAGGTGAGACTGAATTGACCAACTGTGGACGAACCATGCTAGTTCTATTAGTTATATTTCTATGGGAGCAATAACTGGCAGATTATGCCTGAGTGCACCAGAGGTTATAGAGACTCTGTAGAGACTGGGACTAGTGAGACTGGTGTTATAGACTATAGAGTAAAATGACTGGGCTATAGACTATAGATTAGGAAAACTGTGTTATAGACTATAGATTAGGATGACTGGGTTATAGACTATATATTAAGATGACTGGCTAATAGACAATTAGGATGACTGATGTTATAGACTATATATTAGGATGACTGGTGTTATAGACTATAGATTAGGATGACTGGGTTATAGACTATAGATTAGGATGACGGTTATAGACTATAGATTAGGATGACTGGTGTTATAGACTATAGATTAGGATGACTGGGTTATAGACTATAGATTAGGATGACTGGTGTTATAGACTATAGATTAGGAAAACTGGGTTATAGACTATAGATTAGGATGACTGGTGTTATAGACTATAGATTAGGATGACTGGTGTTATAGACTATAGATTAGGATGACTGGGTTATAGACTATAGATTAAAACAACTGGGTTATAGACTATAGATGAGGAAAACTGGGTTATAGACTATAGATTAGGATGACTGGTGTTATAGACTATAGATTAGGATGACTGGGTTATAGACCATATATTAAGATGACTGGCTAATAGACTATTAATTAGGATGACTGATGTTATAGACTATAGATTAGGATGACTGGTGTTATAGACTATAGATTAGGATGACTGGGTTATAAACTATAGATTAGGAAAACTGGGTTATAGACTATAGAGTAGGAAAACTGGGTTATAGACTATAGATTAGGATGACTGGGTTATAGACTATAGATTAGGATGACTGGGTTATAGACTATAGATTAGGAAAACTGGGTTATAGACTATAGATTAGGAAAACTGGGTTATAGACTATAGATTAGGAAAACTGGGTTATAGACTATATATTAAGATGACTGGGTTATAGACTATAGATTAAGATGACTGGGTTATAGACTATAGATTAGGATGACTGGGTTATAGACTATAGATTAGGATGACTGGGTTATAGACTATAGATTAGGAAAACTGTGTTATAGACTATATATTAAGATGACTGGCTAATAGACTATTAATTAGGATGACTGATGTTATAGACTATAGATTAGGATGACTGGTGTTATAGACTATAGATTAGGATGACTGGGTTATAGACTATAGATTAGGATGACTGGTGTTATAGACTATAGATTAGGATGACTGGGTTATAGACTATAGATTAGGAAAACTGGGTTATAGACTATAGAGTAGGAAAACTGGGTTATAGACTATAGATTAGGATGACTGGGTTATAGACTATAGATTAGGAAAACTGGGTTATAGACTATAGATTAGGAAAACTGGGTTATAGACTATAGATTAGGAAAACTGGGTTATAGACTATAGATTAGGAAAACTGGGTTATAGACTATATATTAAGATGACTGGGTTATAGACTATAGATTAGGATGACTGGGTTATAGACTATAGATTAGGATGACTGGGTTATAGACTATAGATTAGGAAAACTGGGTTATAGACTATAGATTAGGATGACTGGTGTTATAGACTACAGGAAGACTGGTGTTATAGATGAGGATGAATGGCTAATAGACTAGACGTTACGTCCGTCGTTAGATTAATGAGAACAAAGCGCAGCGTGGAAAGTGTTCATGATTTTTAATACTGAACTCCGACAAAACAACAAAATACAAAACTGAACGTAAAGTTCTGCAGGGCTAGACAGCAACTATGCAAGAACAAGATCCCACAACTAAAGGGGGAAAAAAGGCTGCCTAAGTATGATCCCCAATCAGAGACAACGATAGACAGCTGCCTCTGATTGGGAACCTTACCCGACCAGCAAAGAAATAGAAAAACTAGAATGCCCACCCAAATCACACCCGACCTAACCAAATAGAGAAACAAAAAGGCTCTCTAAGGTCAGGGCGTGACACTAGATTAGGATGACTGGGTTATAGACTATAGAGATGTGGACTAGTGAGGTTCTATACTATAGAGATGTGGACTAGTGAGGTTTTAGACTATAGAGACGTGGACTAGTGAGATTCTAGACTATAGAGATGTTGACTAGTGAGGTTCTAGACTATAGAGACGTGGACTAGTGAGGTTCTAGACTATAGAGACGTGGACTAGTGAGGTTTTAGACTATAGAGACGTGGACCAGTGAGGTTCTAGACTATAGAGACGTGGACTAGTGAGGTTCTAGACTATAGAGACGTGGACTAGTGAGGTTTTAGACTATAGAGACGTGGACCAGTGAGGTTCTAGACTATAGAGACGTGGACTAGTGAGGTTCTAGACTATAGAGACGTGGACTAATGAGGTTTTAGACAATAGAGACGTGGACTATCTGAGGTTCTATACTATAGAGACGTGGACTACTGAGGTTCTAGACTATAGAGATGTGGACTAGTGAGGTTATAGTAGTGTAATCACAGCAGACAGTAGAATGGGTAGAGTCTAGTGAGTGTGTGGGTAGAGTCTAGTGAGTGTGTGGGTAGAGTCTAGTGAGTGTGTGGGTAGAGTCTAGTGAGTGTGTGGGTAGAGTCTAGTGAGTGTGTGGGTAGAGTCTAGTGAGTGTGTGGGTAGAGTCTAGTGAGTGTGTGGGTAGAGTCCAGTGAGTGTGTGGGTAGTGTCTAGTGAGTGTGTGGGTAGTGTCTAGTGAGTGTGTGGGTAGAGTCTAGTGAGTGTGTGGGTAGAGTAGTGAGTGTGTGGGTAGAGTCTAGTGAGTGTGTGGGTAGAGTCTAGTGAGTGTGTGGGTAGTGTCCAGTGGGTAGTGTGCAGAGAACCAGTGCAAGAGAATCAGTAGAATGGTCAAATGTTCACCATCCCCGGTGGTTCTTGTCTGTTGATGATGATGACACAGGGAACGTCTTCCTGGAGCCCTGCGAGGGGGCGGAGATCTATGTCAACGGGAAACTGGTGACCACGCCTACTCTGCTTCGCTCAGGTAAGTCTTGAACCCCTCAGCGTCTTCCACTGAGCGTGGGAAACATATATACCACACACGTAAAACATACTGAAAAACTCTGTAATGATTTTATTTTAAAATGTTTTATTTGTTTTGGCATGAATCAGCTTCCATATACAACATCTACAAATAAACTAAGAATCATCACAGGTGATTCACACTCCAGGGTTAGAAAAACATCAATAGGTAAAAATGTATGAAACAACTGATGCATGATGCGGTTGACCTCAGATTGACCTTTGACTCCTGACCCCAGGGAACCGCATTATCATGGGGAAGAGCCATGTGTTCCGCTTCAATGACCCGGAGCAGGCGCGGCAGGAGCGGGAGAGGACGCCCTTCGCTGAGACCCCCGTGGAGCCCGTGGACTGGGCCTTCGCCCAGAGAGAGCTGCTGGAGAAACAGGGCATCGACATGAAGCAGGAGATGGAGTCAAGGTACAATAATCAATGGGCTACCTTTGGCAAAGCACCAACTGTAATGAACTATCATCCTTTTATATAGCTTAAAACTGATTTGTGATCGTTTTGTTTGCAGGCTTCAAGAGTTAGAAGATCAGTACCGCAGAGAACGAGAGGAGGCCAGTAACCTTCTGGAACAACAGAGACTGGTAAGACAGGCCACTAAGAGATTTTTTGAAATACGTATGAGATATATGCGCTATATTCTGTCATGTGATTTGATGTGTTTGTACCATGGTCTCTCCTAGGACTATGAGAGTAAACTGGAGGCCCTGCAGAAACAGGTGGACAGAAACTCCCGTTGCCTGGAGCCCCCAGAGGAAGAGGAGGAGCCTGAGGAGGAAGGTGAGACAGTGATTGACAGTTATCCACCTGAAATAAGATGCCTGTTGCTGAGGCCAGACAATGGAATATTTTTAGAATGATGGAATGTTTGAAGTTTTTCCCATAGTTCCATGGACCACGTGTGAGACGGAGCTTGCACTGTGGGCTTTCCGTAAGTGGCGTTTCTACCAGTTTACCTCCCTCAGGGACCTGCTGTGGGGAAACGCCATCTTCCTCAAGGAAGCCAACGCCATCAGTGTGGAGCTCAAGAAGAAGGTAGGTACACTGTCATTATATTTTGGGGCGGCAGGTAGCCTAGTGGTTAGAGCGTTGGACTAGTAACCGAAAGGTTGCAAGATCAAATCCCCGAGCTCAAATCCCCGAGCCCCTGAACAAGGCAGTTACTAGGCCGTCATTGAAAATAACAATTTGTTCTTAACTGACTTGCCTAGTTAAATAAAGGTAAAATAAAATATACAGTGAGCTCCAAAATGATTGGGACAGTGACACATTTGTTGTTGTTTTGTCTCTGTATTCCAGCACTTTGGAATTATACAACAACCATGTGGTTGAACTTTAATTTGAGGGTATTTTGTATTCATATCAGGTGAACCGTTTAGAAATTACAGAGCTTTTTGTACATAGTCCACCCATTTTAGGAGACCAAAAGTATTGGAACAAATTCACATATATTTGTATTAAAGTTGTCAAAAGTTGAGTATTTGGTCCCATATTCCTAGCAAGCAAGACTACATAAAGCTTGTGACTCTACACACTTGTTAGATGTATTCGCTGTTTTTTTGGTTGTGTTTCAGATTATTTTGTGCCCAATAGAAATGAATGGTAAATAATTATATTCCTATTTACTAGAAAAGTGACTCCATAATGACACAATACATTATTTACCATTAATTTTTATTGGGCACAAAGTATAATTTCCAATCCAAAGTGCTGGAGTACAGAGCCAAAACAACAACAAACGCGTCACTGTCCCAATACCTTTTGGAGCTCACTGTACATTATATCTATAAAGTAGAACAAAGATTCAAAGGTGAAACTGTCAGCTATCTGTAAAATGAAACTGTGTTGTTAATCAGTTCAGTCAATCTACTAAATGAGTGTGCACAGAATCAGACGGGTACTGTTCTTAGTATGAAAAGCAAAACAAATGTGTGCACTCACTGCTGCAAACCGCTCTCGATAAGAGCATCTGCTAAATGACTCAAATGTAAAAATGTTAACTGTCTTAGGAAACTGTAAATCCATTCAACGTGTCAGCAAAGACTGGTAATTGCAAAAAAAAAAAAACTTGCATAGTCATTGAACCTTTCCAATTGTCAATTGGTTCGATGAGTCAGTGAAATGAGATTTGACATCAACATTCTAAAACAAAACTATTTTGTTGCTAATGTGCTAAAAATGTTAAAATGATCCACTCTCTCCTTTGCAGGTCCAGTTCCAGTTTGTGCTGCTGACCGACACTCTGTACTCCCCACTGCCCCCGGACCTGCTGCCCCCCAGCGTGACCAAGGAGAGGGAGAGACAGCCCTTCCCTCGCACCATCGTAGCAGTGGACATCCAGGACCAGAAGAACGGGGCCACACACTACTGGACCCTGGAGAAACTCAGGTATGTGTGGGGGGATGGTGGGAGTTTATTTTGTACATAGCTCTGGTATGTAGGACTATATGGGTTCACGTTACCCAGCGTCTACTTTACTGTGTCTGTTGGTGTGATGTAATCTGAGCTGACTGTGTGTTGACTGTTCTGCCCCTGTAGGCAGAGGCTGGACCTGATGAGGGAGATGTATGACCGTGCGGCGGAGGTGCCCAGCAGCACTGTGGAGGACTGTGACCAGGCCCTGACCGGGGGAGACCCCTTCTATGACCGCTTCCCATGGTTCCGTCTGGTGGGCAGGTCAGTCATGGACCCAGGCCCTGTTCTTTTCAAATGTAGCCGTCTTTCCCTTACTTCCTTGAGGTAATCACTAAGCAGCCAGTGTTTTTATTATGAGAGCAAAAGGATGGAAACAGATCCAATAAGATACAGAGGGGAAGATACACGTGAAAAATATTTGAACAGGGCCCGGGCTAGTAGACTTGCCCCACTAGAGACCACCTCAAGATTCTATGACGCTCTGAAATGATTTCCCTGTGTCTGTTCCTGCTCCCCCTCTCCTTCTCTGTCCCCGTCCGCAGGGCCTTTGTGTACCTGAGTAACCTGCTGTACCCCGTGCCCCTGGTGCACCGTGTGGCCATCGTCAGTGAGAAGGGAGAGGTGAAGGGCTTCCTCAGGGTGGCAGTGCAGGCCATCTCAGGTACAGAGAGTTGACTCTTGTGAAACTGAGAGACTGAGACAGAGTGATACAACAGCTATTACAGTTTGTTTATGGATGCTTCTAGTATTTGTTGAGTGTTTGGAGTCGTAACCAACCAGCTGTCTTCTCTCCCCAGCTGATGAAGAAGCCCCTGACTACGGCTCTGGTGTCAGACAGTCAGGAACTGCCAAGATCTCCTTTGAGGACCAACAGTTTGAGAAGGTAGAATCAGTAAGAGATGATATAAAAACTGGAGATCTTGCCAAGCCACTGTCTGCATGCTGTATCTAAAACAATGCAGTATCATTATCTAAAAGGGTTATAATATATATCATATCAAGTGTTTGTCTGGTCAGTTCCAGACAGAGTCGTGTTCTGGCAGCATGTCTCACTCTAACACCTCCCAAGAGGAGCTCCGCTTTGTTGAGGGGGAGGGACAGACCTCTGACATAGGAGCTGACCCTGACGAGGTCAACAACAACACCTGTGCTGGTGAGGGCATCTTAGTCATCATCTTCATCATCATCACACCTGATTTCTCTTTAATATAATGTGTTATGGATGTTCTGTTGGTATTGCAAGTGTGGTCTCAACGTTAGGCCCCCCCTTTCTACTATAAATAGATATTCAGTGGTGTACAATGGCAGCGCCCACACTACAAATCATTGAGGATGACAAACAAAGTCAATGACTTAATCCCATTGTGGTCCTCAGATATTATCCGCACAAATAAGTTTAGAGAAGACATATTTATGTAAGCCTATCTAGGGTGTAATGCATCGGATAATTGTTTATTCAATGTGTCGATGTGTTTCGTATCGCTTCCTATCCAAATAAACCATAATATGTCAATGAAATGTTAACTGAAAGGTCAACATGTCCTCACTATGACCCCAGACTTGTCCCCCGTCACAGCCACTCCGGAGGCCCCTCAGAGCCCGTTGAAGGGGGTTCTGGGTCTGGAACTACCCCTGGAGCTAAACCAGGAGAAGGCCCTGTCCCACCTCCGCATCGGATCCACTTTCACCTTCAGGGTCACCGTGCTGCAAGCCTCCAGCATCTCTGCCGAATATGCCGATATCTTCTGCCAGTTCAAGTTAGTGCCTCTCCCATCCAACTTCTTGATGCATTTTAGACTTTATTTGACCAGGAAGTGTCTTGAGGTTTAGGTTCAATGTTTTTGAGAGAGACTTGACAAGATGTCAGTGAGGAAAAGCATTTTGAATGATGATGATGATGATGTTGCATATGGGAGCATTTGTTTCTAAAATCTCTTCTTAGGAACAACTACAAGTGTCTATGGTTTAACTCAGGCAGTCCTCGCATTCTAACTGTCTCATAGCTATGCTATGACAATGCCGTGCCATTCAGGGCCTGTCACTTCTCTCTATCTAGAAACAACCCATCCTCTCTTGATTTAAACAAACTTAAATCTTATGGTTAGTATTATTTCTAAAGGTTAGTGTTATTCCTAAGGGTTAGTGTTATTCCTAAGGATTAGTGTTATTACTAAGGGTTAGTGTTATTCCTAAGGGTTGGTGTTATTCCTAAGGGTTGGTGTTATTCCTAAGGGTTGGTGTTATTCCTAAGGGTTGGTGTTATTCCTAAGGGTTGGTGTTATTCCTAAGGGTTGGTGTTATTCCTAAGGGTTGGTGTTATTCCTAAGGGTTGGTGTTATTCCTAAGGGTTAGTGTTATTCCTAAGGGTTGGTGTTATTCCTAAGGGTTGGTGTTATTCCTAAGGGTTGGTGTTATTCCTAAGGGTTGGTGTTATTCCTAAGGGTTGGTGTTATTCCTAAGGGTTAGTGTTATTCCTAAGGGTTAGTGTTATTCCTAAAGCTTGGTGTTATTCCTAAGGGTTGGTGTTATTCCTAAGGGTTGGTGTTATTCCTAAGGGTTGGTGTTATTCCTAAGGGTTGGTGTTATTCCTAAGGGTTAGTGTTATTCCTAAGGGTTGGTGTTATTCCTAAGGGTTGGTGTTATTCCTAAGGGTTGGTGTTATTCCTAAGGGTTGGTGTTATTCCTAAGGGTTGGTGTTATTCCTAAGGGTTGGTGTTATTCCTAAGGGTTGGTGTTATTCCTAAGGGTTGGTGTTATTCTGTTATTCCTAAGGGTTGGTGTTATTCTGTTATTCCTAAGGGTTGGTGTTATTCTGTTATTCCTAAGGGTTGGTGTTATTCCTAAGGGTTGGTGTTATTCTGTTATTCCTAAGGGTTGGTGTTATTCTGTTATTCCTAAGGGTTGGTGTTATTCCTATGGCAGATTCGTCCGACGGTGAAAGACAAGTTTCCATCAAATGTGCTCATAATCAATGCAGGATATTGAGAGTAGTAAATATTATACGCTGAGTGTAAAAATATCAAGAACACTTTCCCTTTAGTCCTCAGAACAGCCTACATTTGTCACGGCATGGACTCTCCAAGGTGTCAAAAGCGTTGCACAGGGATGCTGGCCCATGTTGACTCTCCAAGGTGTCAAAAGCGTTGCACAGGGATGCTGGCCCATGTTGACTCTCCAAGGTATCAAAAGCGTTGCACAGGGATGCTGGCCCATGTTGACTCTCCAAGGTGTCAAAAGCGTTGCACAGGGATACTGGCCCATGTTGGCTCTCCAAGGTGTCAAAAGCGTTGCACAGGGATGCTGGCCCATGTTGACTCTCCAAGGTGTCAAAAGCGTTGCACAGGGATACTGGCCCATGTTGGCTCTCCAAGGTATCAAAAGCGTTGCACAGGGATACTGGCCCATGTTGGCTCTCCAAGGTGTCAAAAGCGTTGCACAGGGATGCTGGCCCATGTTGACTCTCCAAGGTGTCAAAAGCGTTGCACAGGGATACTGGCCCATGTTGACTCTCCAAGGTGTCAAAAGCGTTGCACAGGGATGCTGGCCCAGGTTGACTCCAATGGCTGGATGCCCTTTGGGTGGTGGACCATTCTTGATATGGAAAACTGTTGAGTGTGAAAAACCCAGCAGTGTTGTAGTTCTTGACACAAACTGGTGGGCCTGGCACCTACAACCATACCCCATTCAAAGGCACTTAAATATTTTGTCTTGTCCGTTCACCCACTGAATGTCTCATTTGCCTCAAGGCTTAAAAATCCTTCTTTAACGTGTCTCCTCCCCTTCATCTGCACTGATTGAAGTGGATTTAACAAGTGACATCAATAAGGGCTCATAGCTTTCACCTGGTCAGTCTATGTCATGGAAAGATGTTTTGTACACTCAGTGTATTTAGTAATGTTACAGTGCAGTAGTTTAATGTATATTGTTTTGTATACACTCAATGTACATGATTAATGAATATTTAATATTGATTGAATGTGTTTTTCTACTTCCAGCTTCATCCACCGACATGACGAGGCTTTTTCCACTGAGCCACTGAAGAACACAGGCAGAGGACCTCCTCTGGGATTCTACCATGTACAAAATGTAAGCACTGACCAGAAACAATATGTTCTTTTTCATTACAACTAATAGGTCTCATTTCTATGATATTACCATTATTTAATCAATTTATTTTGTATTTCCTTGTATCATCCATTGTTACAGGCCTTATTGAGTGATGGCTAACCTCACTTTTGATTTGTCTATTAGATCACGGTAGAGGTCACCAAGTCGTTTGTGGAGTACATCAAGACCCAGCCCATCGTCTTCGAGGTGTTTGGTCACTACCAGAAACAGCCGTTCCCACCTCTCTGCAAAGACCTCATCAGGTGATAAAACTCTACTTGTTCTCTTCTTCTTCAATTGATCCCGTTTCACTGTCTTGCTAAAATAGTCAATTTTAAAAGTTCACACTTTTTTTACAGTCCCCTTCGACCTTCTAGGAGGCAATTCCCGAGGGTCATGCCCTTGTCTAAACCAGGTGAGGGTTCAAACATGGTATTGTGTCCTTCTCTTTATCTTAGCAAAGTGTTTGTCACAGTGCCATAACATTAACCAGGCCAGATTCATTCCTTCTCTTTCACAGTGCCGGCCACCAAGCTAAACACCTTGACACGCTCCATGGCAGGCCCATGTCACTCCAAATATGACCTCATGGCCTTCTTTGAGATCTGTGAGCTGGAGGCCAATGGAGAGTGAGCAACCTTAACATCTATTTCCTTACTTCCCCGTTCGTATCAAGGAATCAAATGGACACAACAATCATCATCTACTCATATAGTTTGTACATTTGTTCTGTGTTTGTCCTCAGCTATATCCCTTCAGTGGTGGACCACAGAGGTGGCATGCCTTGCCATGGAACCTTCCTCCTTCACCAGGTAAAGAATTGCAACATTTTCAGAGGGGAGTTGATTTGAATCTATTTCTCAGTTATTTAAAGCCCAGTGTTGACTTACATTTACATTTACATTTAAGTCATTTAGCAGACGCTCTTATCCAGAGCGACTTACAAATTGGTGCATTCACCTTATGACTTCCTGTGTGGTGACCTGTCCACAGGGCATCCAGAGGAGGATCACAGTTACCATAGCACACGAGACAGGAAATGACGTAGAGTGGAAGGAGGTCAAGGAGCTGGTGGTGGGTGAGTACGGCTGGAAGAATGCTTTATTAGGAGACAACAGAGCGTTATGACAATAAAGATCCACTAGCTCCATCTTTACAGTACATCAATCGATCAATCAAATGTATTTGTAGAGGCCTTTTTACATCAACAGATGTCACAAAGTACTATATAGAAACCCAACCTAAAACCCCAAACATCAAAGAATGCAGATGTAGAAGCACTGTGGCTAGGAAAAACTCCCTAGGAACCTAGGAACCAGGCTCTGAGGGTTAGCCAGTCCTCTTCTGGCTGTGTCGGGTGGATCATAAACATCCATCTCTTGACTTTTGACCTTTGACCTCTCTCAGGGCGTATCCGGAATACTCCGGAGGCTGACGAGACCATAATTGACCCAAACATCCTCTCCCTCAACATCTTGTCTGCAGGCTACGTCTGGCCCTCGTATGACGACAAGTACGTATGCTTTCCCCTTTCTCAGCTTTTTACTGGACATACTGGGCATACTGTGCATACTGGACATACTGTGCATGCTGTGCATACTGTACATACGGGATATACTGGGCATACATACTGTGCATACTGGACATGCTGTGCATACTGGACATAATGGACATACTGTGCATACTGGACATAATGTGCATGCTGTGCATACTGTACATACTGGATATACTGGACATAATGGACATACTGTGCATACTGTACATACTGTAGTTATGAATCAATGGCTTTAGCTTGTTTCTCTCTTTCACAACAACACCGAATATGATTTTCCATAATGTTCTGCTGCAGTATGTCTATGTTTCTCTTATTTGTTGTTGTATATTAACACTGTATATTTTGGTCACTTTGCTGCTGTGAAATCCTCAGCTGCTTGTTTAACCCGCTCGCCCTCTTCTCTTTTCTTTGTGCTTCGCTGTATTGCAGTGTTTCCCTGGGAGTTGACCATAGGTATAACACACAACCTTTCTCCTTCTCTCCTCTCTTTATACAACCTTTCTCCTTCTCTCCTCTCTTTATACAACCTTTCTCCTTCTCTCCTCTCTTTATACAACCTTTCTGCTTCTCTCCTCTCTTTATACAACCTTTCTGCTTCTCTCTTGTCTTTATACAACCTTTCTCCTTCTCTCCTCTCTTTATACAACCTTTCTGCTTCTCTCCTCTCTTTATACAACCTTTCTGCTTCTCTCTTCTCTTTATATAACATTTCTGCTTCTCTCCTCTCTTTATACAACCTTTCTGCTTCTCTCCTCTCTTTATACAACCTTTCTGCTTCTCTCTTGTCCTTATACAACCTTTCTGCTTCTCTCCTCTCTTTATACAACCTTTCTGCTTCTCTCCTCTCTTTATACAACCTTTCTGCTTCTCTCCTCTCTTTACACAACCTTTCTGCTTCTCTCTTCTCCTTATACAACCTTTCTGCTTCTCTCCTCTCTTTATACAACCTTTCTCCTTCTCTCCTCTCTTTATACAACCTTTCTGCTTCTCTCCTCTCTTTATACAACCTTTCTGCCTCTCTCCTCTCTTTATACAACCTTTCTGCTTCTCTCCTCTCCTTATACAACCTTTCTCCTTCTCTCCTCTCTTTATACAACCTTTCTGCTTCTCTCCTCTCTTTATACAACCTTTCTGCTTATCTCCTCTCTTTATACAACCTTTCTGCTTCTCTCCTCTCTTTATACAACCTTTCTGCTTCTCCTCTCTTTATACAACCTTTCTCCTTCTCTCTCTTTATACAACCTTTCTGCTTCTCTCTTGTCCTTATACAACCTTTCTGCTTCTTATTGTCCTTATACAACCTTTCTCCTTCTCTCTCTCTTTATACAACCTTTCTGCTTCTCTCTCTTTATACAACCTTTCTCCTTCTCTCTCTTTATACAACCTTTCTGCTTCTCTCCTCTCTTTATACAACCTTTCTGCTTCTCTCCTCTCTTTATACAACCTTTCTGCTTCTCTCCTCTCTTTATACAACCTTTCTGCTTCTCTCCTCTCTTTATACAACCTTTCTGCTTCTCTCCTCTCTTTATACAACCTTCTCTCTGCTTCTCTCCTCTCTTTATACAACCTTTCTGCTTCTCTCCTCTCTTCTTATACAACCTTTCTGCTTCTCTCCTCTCTTTATACAACCTTTCTGCTTCTCTCCTCTCTTTATACAACCTTTCTGCTTCTCTCCTCTCTTTATACAACCTTTCTGCTTTTCTTTCTCTTCTCTCTTTATACAACCTTTCTGCTTCTTTATACAACCTTTCTGCTCTCTTTATACAACCTTTCTGCTTCTCTCTCTCTTTATACAACCTTTCTGCTTTCTCCTCTCTTTATACAACCTTTCTGCTTCTCTCCTCTCTTTATACAACCTTTCTGCTTCTCTCTCTCTTTATACAACCTTTCTGCTTCTCTTCTCTCTTTATACAACCTTTCTGCTTCTCTCCTCTCTTTATACAACCTTTCTGCTTCTCTCCTCTCTTTATACAACCTTTCTGCTTCTCTCCTCTCTTTATACAACCTTTCTGCTTCTCTCCTCTCTTTATACAACCTTTCTGCTTCTCTCCTCTCTTTATACAACCTTTCTGCTTCTCTCCTCTCTTTATACAACCTTTCTGCTTCTCCTCTCTTTATACAACCTTTCTGCTTCTCCTCTCCTTATACAACCTTTCTCCTTCTCTCTCTTTATACAACCTTTCTGCTTCTCTCCTCTCTTTATACAACCTTTCTCCTTCTCTCTCTTTATACAACCTTTCTGCTTCTCTCCTCTCTTTATACAACCTTTCTGCTTCTCTCCTCTCTTTATACAACCTTTCTGCTTCTCTCCTCTCTTTATACAACCTTTCTGCTTCTCTCTTCTCCTTATACAACCTTTCTGCTTTCTCTTCTCCTCTCTTTATACAACCTTTCTGCTTCTCTCTCTCTTTATACAACCTTTCTGCTTTCTCTACAACCTCTCTCTTATACAACCTTTCTGCTTCTCTCCTCTCTTTATACAACCTTTCTGCTTCTCTCCTCTCTTTATACAACCTTTCTGCTTCTCTCCTCTCTTTATACAACCTTTCTGCTTCTCTCCTCTCTTTATACAACCTTTCTGCTTCTCTCCTCTCTTTATACAACCTTTCTGCTTCTCTCCTCTCTTTATACAACCTTTCTCCTTCTCTCCTCTCTTTATACAACCTTTCTTTATACAACCTTTTCTTCTCCTCTCTTTATACAACCTTTCTCCTTCTCTCTCTTTATACAACCTTTCTGCTTCTCTCCTCTCTTTATACAACCTTTCTGCTTCTCTCTCTCTCTTTATACAACCTTTCTGCTTCTCTCCTCTCTTTATACAACCTTTCTGCTTCTCTCCTCTCTTTATACAACCTTTCTCCTTCTCTCTCTCTTTATACAACCTTTCTGCTTCTCTCCTCTCTTTATACAACCTTTCTTCTTCTCTTTATACAACCTTTCTCTCTTATACAACCTTTCTATACAACCTTTCTGCTTCTCTCTCTTTATACAACCTTTCTGCTTCTCCTCTCTTTATACAAACTTCTCTCCTTCTTTATACAACCTTTCTGCTTCTCTCCTCTCTTTATACAACCTTTCTGCTTCTCTCCTCTCTTTATACAACCTTTCTGCTTCTCTCCTCTCTTTATACAACCTTTCTGCTTCTCTCTCTCTTTATACAACCTTTCTGCTTCTCTCCTCTCTTTATACAACCTTTCTGCTTCTCTCCTCTCTTTATACAACCTTTCTGCTTCTCTCCTCTCTTTATACAACCTTTCTGCTTCTCTCTCCTTATACAACCTTTCTGCTTCTCTCCTCTCCTTTATACAACCTTTCTGCTTCTCTCCTCTCTTTATACAACCTTTCTGCTTCTCTCCTCTCTTTATACAACCTTTCTGCTTCTCTCCTCTCTTTATACAACCTTTCTGCTTCTCTCCTCTCTTTATACAACCTTTCTGCTTCTCTCTCCTCTCCTTATACAACCTTTCTGCTTCTCTCCTCTCTTTATACAACCTTTCTGCTTCTCTCCTCTCTTTATACAACCTTTCTGCTTCTCTCCTCTCTTTATACAACCTTTCTGCTTCTCTCCTCTCTTTATACAACCTTTCTGCTTTCTCTCTCTTTATACTCTTTATACAACCTTTCAACCTTCTCTTCTCTCTCTTTATACAACCTTTCTGCTTCTCTTCTCTCTCTTTATACAACCTTTCTGCTTCTCTCTCTCTTTATACAACCTTTCTGCTTCTCTCCTCTCTTTATACAACCTTTCTGCTTCTCTCCTCTCTTTATACAACCTTTCTGCTCTCTCTCTTTATACAACCTTTCTGCTTCTCTCTCTCTTTATACAACCTTTCTGCTTCTCTCCTCTCTTTATACAACCTTTCTCTTCTCTCTCTCCTTATACAACCTTTCTGCTTCTCTCTCTCTTTATACAACCTTTCTGCTTCTCTCCTCTCTTTATACAACCTTTCTGCTTCTCTCTCTCTTTATACAACCTTTCTGCTTCTCTCCTCTCTTTATACAACCTTTCTCTTTATACAACCTTTCTCTTCTCTCTTTATACAACCTTTCTGCTTCTCTCCTCTCTTTATACAACCTTTCTGCTTCTCTCCTCTCTTTATACAACCTTTCTGCTTCTCTCCTCTCTTTATACAACCTTTCTGCTTCTCTTTTCTCTCCTCTCTTTATACAACCTTTCTGCTTCTCTCCTCTCTTTATACAACCTTTCTGCTTCTCTCCTCTCTTTATACAACCTTTCTGCTTTCTCCTCTCTTTATACAACCTTTCTGCTTCTCTCCTCTCTTTATACAACCTTTCTGCTTCTCTCCTCTCTTTATACAACCTTTTTCTGCTTCTCTACAACCTCTCTTTATACAACCTTTCTGCTTCTCTCCTCTCTTTATACAACCTTTCTGCTACAACCTTTCTCCTCTCTTTATACAACCTTTCTGCTTCTCTCCTCTCTTTATACAACCTTTCTGCTTCTCTCTCTCTTTATACAACCTTTCTGCTTCTCTCCTCTCTTTATACAACCTTTCTGCTTCTCTCTTCTCTCCTTATACAACCTTTCTCTCTTTATACAACCTTTCTGCTTCTCTCCTCTCTTTATACAACCTTTCTGCTTCTCTCCTCTCTTTATACAACCTTTCTGCTTCTCTCCTCTCTTTATACAACCTTTCTGCTTCTCTCTCTCTTTATACAACCTTTCTGCTTCTCTCCTCTCTTTATACAACCTTTCTCTTCTTCTCTCTCTTTATACAACCTTTCTGCTTCTCTCTCTCTTTATACAACCTTTCTGCTTCTCTCTCTCTTTATACAACCTTTCTGCTTCTCTCCTCTCTTTATACAACCTTTCTGCTTCTCTCTTCTCCTTATACAACCTTTTCTCTCTCTTTATACAACCTTTCTCTCTCTCCTCTCTTTATACAACCTTTCTGCTTCTCTCCTTCTTTATACAACCTTTCTCTTCTCTCTTTATACAACCTTTCTGCTTCTTCTCTCTCTTTATACAACCTTTCTGCTTCTCTCCTCTCTTTATACAACCTTTCTGCTTCTCTCCTCTCTTTATACAACCTTTCTGCTTCTCTCCTCTCTTTATACAACCTTTCTGCTTCTCTCCTCTCTTTATACAACCTTTCTGCTTCTCTTTCTCTTTATACAACCTTTCTGCTTCTCTCCTCTCTTTATACAACCTTTCTGCTTCTCTCTCTCTTTATACAACCTTTCTGCTTCTCTCCTCTCTTTATACAACCTTTCTGCTTCTCTCCTCTCCTTATACAACCTTTCTCCTTCTCTCTCTTTATACAACCTTTCTGCTTCTCTCCTCTCTTTATACAACCTTTCTGCTTCTCTCCTCTCTTTATACAACCCTTTCTGCTTCTCTCCTCTCTTTATACAACCTTTCTGCTTCTCTCCTCTCTTTATACAACCTTTCTGCTTCTCTCCTCTCTTTATACAACCTTTCTGCTTCTCTCCTCTCTCTTTATACAACCTTTCTGCTTCTCTCTCTTTATACAACCTTTCTCCTTCTCCTCTCTTTATACAACCTTTCTGCTTCTCTCCTCTCTTTATACAACCTTTCTGCTTCTCTCTCTCTTTATACAACCTTTCTGCTTCTCTCTCTCTTTATACAACCTTTCTGCTCTTTATACAACCTTTCTCCTCTCTTTATACAACCTTTCTGCTTCTCTCCTCTCTTTATACAACCTTTCTGCTTCTCTCCTCTCTTTATACAACCTTTCTGCTTCTCTCCTCTCTTTATACAACCTTTCTGCTTCTCTCCTCTCTTTATACAACCTTTCTGCTTCTCTCCTCTCTTTATACAACCTTTCTGCTTCTCTCTCTTTATACAACCTTTCTGCTTCTCTCCTCTCTTTATACAACCTTTCTGCTTCTCTCCTCTCTTTATACAACCTTTCTGCTTTTCTTTCTCCTCTCTCTTTATACAACCTTTCTGCTTCTCTCCTCTCTTTATACAACCTTTCTGCTTCTCTCCTCTCCTTATACAACCTTTCTGCTTCTCTCCTCTCTTTATACAACCTTTCTGCTTCTCTCCTCTCTTTATACAACCTTTCTGCTTCTCTCCTCTCTTTATACAACCTTTCTGCTTCTCTCCTCTCTTTATACAACCTTTCTGCTTCTCTCTCTCTCTTTATACAACCTTTCTGCTTCTCTCCTCTCTTTATACAACCTTTCTGCTTCTCTCTCTCTTTATACAACCTTTCTGCTTCTCTCCTCTCTTTATACAACCTTTCTGCTTCTCTCCTCTCTTTATACAACTTTCTTTCTGCTTTTCTCTCTCTTTATACAACCTTTCTGCTTCTCTCCTCTCTTTATCTTTCTGCTTCTCTCTTTATACAACCTTTCTGCTTCTCTCCTCTCTTTATACAACCTTTCTGCTTCTCTCCTCTCTTTATACAACCTTTCTGCTTCTCTCCTCTCTTTATACAACCTTTCTGCTTCTCTCCTCTCTTTATACAACCTTTCTGCTTCTCTCCTTATACAACCTTTCTCCTTCTCTCCTCTTTATACAACCTTTCTGCTTCTTCTCTCCTCTCTTTATACAACCTTTACAACCTTTCTGCTTCTCTCCTCTCTTTATACAACCTTTCTGCTTATCTCCTCTCCTTATACAACCTTTCTGCTTCTCTCCTCTCCTTATACAACCTTTCTCCTTCTCTCTCTCTCTTTATACAACCTTTCTGCTTCTCTCCTCTCTTTATACAACCTTTCTCCTTCTCTCTCTTTATACAACCTTTCTGCTTCTCTCCTCTCTTTATACAACCTTTCTGCTTCTCTCTTGTCCTTATACAACCTTTCTGCTTCTCTCCTCTCTTTATACAACCTTTCTGCTTCTCTCTTCTCCTTATACAACCTTTCTGCTTCTCTCTTCTCCTTTACAACCTTTCTGCTTCTCTCCTCTCTTTATACAACCTTTATACAACCTTTCTGCTTCTCTCTCTTTATACAACCTTTCTGCTTCTCTCCTCTCTTTATACAACCTTTCTGCTTCTCTCCTCTCTTTATACAACCTTTCTGCTTCTCTCCTCTCTTTATACAACCTTTCTGCTTCTCTCCTCTCTTTATACAACCTTTCTGCTTCTCTCTCTCTCTTTATACAACCTTTCTGCTTCTCTCTCTTTATACAACCTTTCTGCTTCTCTCCTCTCCTTATACAACCTTTCTCCTTCTCTCTCTTTATACAACCTTTCTGCTTCTCTCCTCTCTTTATGCAACCTTTCTGCTTCTCTCCTCTCTTTATACAACCTTTCTGCTTCTCTTCTCTCTTTATACAACCTTTCTGCTTCTCTCCTCTCTTTATACAACCTTTCTGCTTCTCTCCTCTCTTTATACAACCTTTCTGCTTCTCTCCTCTCTTTATACAACCTTTCTGCTTCTCTCTCTTTATACAACCTTTCTGCTTCTCTCCTCTTTATACAACCTTTCCTTTCTTTATACAACTTTCTTCTCTCCTCTCTTTATACAACCTTTCTGCTTCTCTCCTCTCTTTATACAACCTTTCTGCTTCTCTCCTCTCTTTATACAACCTTTCTGCTTCTCTCCTCTCTTTATACAACCTTTCTCTCTTTCTCTCCTCTCTTTATACAACCTTTCTGCTTCTCTCCTCTCTTTATACAACCTTTCTGCTTCTCTCCTCTCTTTATACAACCTTTCTGCTCCTCTCTTTATACAACCTTTCTGCTTCTCAATCTTTATACAACCTTTCTGCTTCTCTCCTCTCTTTATACAACCTTTCTGCTTCTCTCCTCTCTTTATACAACCTTTCTGCTTTTCTCCTCTCTTTATACAACCTTTCTGCTTCTCTCCTCTCTTTATACAACCTTTCTGCTTCTCTCCTCTCTTTATACAACCTTTCTGCTTCTCTCCTCTCCTTATACAACCTTTCTCCTTCTCTCCTCTGTTTATACAACCTTTCTGCTTCTCTCCTCTCTTTATACAACCTTTCTGCTTCTCTCCTCTCTTTATACAACCTTTCTCCTTCTCTCTTGTCTTTATACAACCTTTCTGCTTCTCTCCTCTCTTTATACAACCTTTCTGCTTCTCAACTCTTTGTTTCTTTGCTTTTTGTTGTTTTATTTCTAACTTTTTTCTGCAGTTGTTTTTAACCTGACATGTTCATTTGACATGACGCTTAGCAGTGAATTCAAAGCTGTTGTTTCTGTCCATGTATAGAGTTTGTTTCAGTACCCCTTGTCTTTGAGGGGCTTGCACAACTGAATACCCTTTCCTCTTGATACTGCCTGATCTATGCCGATGAAGGAAAGTCATACTACGTGTTTCCAGTCACTCATCATTGACAAATTGAAAACAACGTCTATACACCAGTGGAGGCTGCTGAGGGGAGGACGGCTCATAATAATGTCTGGAATGGAGCGAATGGAATGGCATCAAATGCACGGAAGCCATTTGTTTGATGTTGTTGATACCTTTCCACTAATTCCGCTCTGGCCATTACCACGTGCCTGTCCTCCCCAATTAAAGTACCACCAGCCTCCTGTGCTAGACACAAAAAAACACAAACTTTTCCCCTTGTGTTTACCTACAGGACGTTTTACCGGTTTGAGGCAGCATGGGACAGCTCCATGCACAACTCCCTCCTTCTGAACCGCGTCACTCCCTATGGAGAGAAGATCTACATCACCCTCTCAGCCTACCTAGAGGTAAACATTTCCTTCGCTGCAACCCAGAAACATCACCCATGTTGGCTCTCTATATTGATGGGGGGAAGTGGTGAGTTAGCCTGTACACTACAATGTAAAGTGATGTGAGTTTAATGCTGGTTCTGGTCCATTCCTTTCAGATGGAGAACTGCACCCAGCCGACGGTGATCACCAAAGACTTCTGTATGGTGTTCTACTCCCGTGACGCCAAGCTCCCTGCCTCTCGCTCCATTAGAAACCTTTTCAGCACCGGCTGCCTAAGGCCCTCAGAGAGGTAGCTAGGCCCATATTATTCTAGGTTATATATCTCTATGTGGGTAGGCCCCACCTCAAGCCCTCTCTGTGGAATCTGACAGTACTAACTCTGTCCTCTCTTCTCTTCCTCAGTAACCGTGTCACTGGAGTGTATGAAGTCAGTCTCTGCCATGTCGCTGATGCCGGAAGTCCAGGTAGAGTAAAGGAATGGCAGAATGCTTGATTATAAACACAATTATAAACTGGGTGGTTCGAGCACTGAATGCTGATTGGCTCACAGCCGTGGTATATCAGACCGTATACCACAGGTATGACAAAACATGTATTTTTTACTGCTCTAATTATGTTGGTAACCAGTTTATAATAGCAATAAGGCACCTCGGAGATTTGTGGTATTATGACCAATATACCATGGCTACGGGTTGTATCCATGCACTCCGCGTTGCGTCGTTCCCAGGAACAGCCCTTAGCCGTGGTATATTGGCCATATACCACACCCCCTAGTGCCTTATTGCTTAATTCTACACAAGTATCTGGGCTGCATTTCATCCAACTTGTGTGTGCAACTGTCAATTTAACAGTTCACTCTGTCTGGAGATAAATCTGGATTGAGCTGCAACCCACATCCCCAGTGTGTTCTGGCAGTATATAGACAGTATATCTGTATATAGGCAGTATATAGACAGTATATAGACAGTATATCTGTATATAGGCAGTATATAGACAGTATATCCGTATATAGGCAGTATTTTAGACAGTATATAGACAGTATATCTGTATATAGGCAGTATATCCGTATATAGGCAGTATTTTAGACAGTATATAGACAGTATATCTGTATATAGGCAGTATATAGGCAGTATATATAGACAGTATATAGGCAGTATACAGACAGTATATAGGCAGTATATATACAGTGTATAGGCAGTATATATAGGCAGTACACAGACAGTATATAGGCAGTATATATACAGTATATAGGCAGTATATAGGCAGTATATAGGCAGTATATAGACAGTATATAGGCAGTATATAGACAGTATATAGGCAGTCTATATAGGCAGTATATAGGCAGTATATAGACAGTATATAGGCAGTATACAAACAGTATATAGGCAGTATACATACAGTATATAGGCAGTATATATAGGCAGTATATATACAGTATATAGACAGTATATAGGCAGTATATATACAGTATATAGGCAGTATATATAGGCAGTATATAGACAGTATATAGACAGTATATAGACAGTATATATACAGTATATAGGCAGTATATATAGGCAGTAATCAGACAGTATACAGGCAGTATATAGACAGTATATAGACAGTATGTAGACAGTATATAGACAGTATATAGGCAGTCTATATAGGCAGTATATAGACAGTATATAGGCAGTATATATAGGCAGTATACATACAGTATATAGGCAGTATACATACAGTATATAGGCAGTATATAGGCAGTATATATACAGTATATAGGCAGTCTATATAGGCAGTATACAGACAGTATATAGACAGTATATAGGCAGTATACAGACAGTATATAGGCAGTATATAGGCAGTATATATACAGTATATAGGCAGTATATAGACAGTATATAGGCAGTATACAGACAGTATATAGACAGTATATAGGCAGTATATATAGGCAGTATACAGACAGTATATAGGCAGTATACATACAGTATATAGGCAGTATATATAGGCAGTAATCAGACAGTATACAGGCAGTATATAGACAGTATATAGACAGTATGTAGACAGTATATAGGCAGTATATAGACAGTATATAGGCAGTATATATAGGCAGTATACAGACAGTATATAGGCAGTATACATACAGTATATAGGCAGTATATATAGGCAGTATATAGGCAGTATACATTTTTTTTAAATTTTTTAAAATTTATTTTATTTAACCAGGTAGGCAAGTTGAGAACAAGTTCTCATTTACAATTGCGACCTGGCCAAGATAAAGCAAAGCAGTTTGACAGATACAACGACACAGAGTTACACATGGAGTAAAACAAACATACAGTCAATAATACAGTATAAACAAGTCTGTATACAACGTGAGCAAATGAGGAGAGAAGGGAGGTAAAGGCAAAAAAGGCCATGGTGGCAAAGTAAATACAATATAGCAAGTAAAACACTGGAATGGTAGTTTTGCAATGGAAGAATGTGCAAAGTAGAAATAAAAATAATGGGGTGCAAAGGAGCAAAATAAATAAATAAATTAAATACAGTTGGGAAAGAGGTAGTTGTTTGGGCTAAATTATAGGTGGGCTATGCACAGGTGCAGTAATCTGTAAGATGCTCTGACAGTTGGTGCTTAAAGCTAGTGAGGGAGATAAGTGTTTCCAGTTTCAGAGATTTTTGTAGTTCGTTCCAGTCATTGGCAGCAGAGAACTGGAAGGAGAGGCGGCCAAAGAAAGAATTGGTTTTGGGGGTGACTAGAGAGATATACCTGCTGGAGCGTGTGCTACAGGTGGGAGATGCTATGGTGACCAGCGAGCTGAGATAAGGGGGGACTTTACCTAGCAGGGTCTTGTAGATGACATGGAGCCAGTGGGTTTGGCGACGAGTATGAAGCGAGGGCCAGCCAACGAGAGCGTACAGGTCGCAATGGTGGGTAGTATATGGGGCTTTGGTGACAAAACATAGACAGTATATATACAGTATATAGGCAGTATATATAGGCAGTATACAGACAGTATATAGGCAGTATACAGACAGTATATAGACAGTATATAGACAGTATATATACAGTATATAGGCAGTATATATAGGCAGTAATCAGACAGTATATAGGCAGTATACAGACAGACAGTATATATACAGTATATAGGCAGTATATACAGGCAGTATACAGACAGTATATAGGCAGTATATATACAGTATATAGGCAGTATATATAGGCAGTATATATAGGCAGTATATATAGAGTATATAGACAGTATATATAGGCAGTATATATACAGTATATAGACAGTGTATAGGCAGTATATATAGGCAGTATACAGACAGTATATAGGCAGTATATAGGCAGTATATATAGGCAGTATATATAGAGTATATATAGGCAGTATATAAATATAGTTCTGTTTTTATATTTGACATGGCTGTCTTTTACAATTTTTTACCCTCAGGCATGCAGCGGCGGCGCAGGCGCGTCTTGGACACCTCAGTGGCGTACGTCCGTGGAGAGGAGAACCTGGCTGGGTGGAGGCCCCGTAGCGACAGCCTCATCCTGGACCACCAGTGGGAGCTGGAGAAACTCAGCCTGCTGCAGGAGGTGAGGCCTTGGATTGGTAGGGTCTGTAGGGTGGGTGGGCCGGAATTCAGAGGGTTGGAGTCAAGTGTGATAGTTAGTCAATGAATTAATGAAATAAACAAACAATACTTTGAAATGTAGTTTGAATAACAAGTAATCAATTATGTTTCCATTCATAAACAGTAGCTGTTTTCAAAATAGTATTGTGTGGGGGTACTACTCACCAATGAGTCACTCACCTGGATAATGGACAGTGGCCATTTTGTGCCAGAGACTCAGCAGTTTCTCTGTGTGTGTCACTACAGGTAGAGAAGACCAGGCACTACCTGCTGCTGCGGGAGAAACTAGAGGCCACCCTGGCCGCGGGGCAGGACGCGCTCTGCAAGAGTGGCGACATCAGCGACTTTGCTAAGAGCCCCATCCTCAGCTACAGCCCCGGGGGCAGTCCCGCCCTGGAAAGCCCCAGCCAGAGGCAAAGGGAGCTGGCTGCCAAGGTGACTACAAGTCCCTGGCTTCTATTAGGAACCAGGCCTACCTTTGGAGCTCCTAATACAACGCTTGCTTGCCAGAACACTTTCTGGTTCTCTCTCTTTTTTGGACTTTTAATGGTTGTGATTATTAGTAATAATAATACATTTTTCTGCTCCTCCTCTCCTCTTCTCCTCCTCTCCTCCTCCTGCGGTCTCAGTGTCTGCGGTTGCTCATGCACACCTTCAACAGGGAGTACAGCCAGGTGAGCAGCAGTGCCAGTGAGAGCAAGGTGAGCCCCAGCCCCCAGGCCTGTTAACCCCCTCTATAACCCACTTACAGAACCCAGCCCCCAGGCCTGTTAACCCCCTCTATAACCCACTTACAGAACCCAGCCCCCAGGCCTGTTAACCTCCTCTATAACCCACTTACAGAAACCAGCCCCCAGGCCTGTTAACCCCCTCTATAACCCACTTACAGAAACCAGCCCCCAGGCCTGTTAACCCCCTCTATAACCCACTTACAGAACCCAGCCCCCAGGCCTGTTAACCCCCTCTATAACCCACTTACAGAACCCAGCCCCCAGGCCTGTTAACCCCCTCTATAACCCACTTACAGAACCCAGCCCCCAGGCCCTTTAACCCCCTCTATAACCCACTTACAGAACCCAGCCCCCAGGCCTGTTAAACCCCTCTATAACCCACTTACAGAACCCAGCCCCCAGGCCTGTTAACCCCCTCTATAACCCACTTACAAAACCCAGCCCCCAGGCCTGTTAACCCACTCTATAACCCACTTACAGAACCCAGCCCCCAGGCCTGTTAACCCACTTTATAACCAACTTACAGTACACCGTGCATGATACTTTTACCCAGCCAGCCCCTAACCCAAAGCACTTTGTATACCATCAAATGTGCCCCCTATAGATTCCAGCCGATTCTCACTGATCCCACCCAAGACATCTGTCATCTACATCCTTTCTCTCCTGACCCCCTGTCTAGTTAACACACACAGCCTTTCTGATCATTTGCTTATTTGTTAAACAAAGAACTAAACTCTAACAAAAAACTGAATTCTAACAAGGAAATACATTCGAATTAAGAACTTAACATTAAAACAAAATAACTACCTTATTCACTTCTCTTAATGAATGAATGAATATTCAGTTGCTCATCATCACTCGTCAACCCCATCCCCCTGAGGTCCCATCTTTTCCATTTACTTCTGTTCTATGGAATCCTTCACCCAACCTACAAATGTTCTCATTCTCACCCCTAGCCCCCTCTCCTCCACCCCCCCTCTCCTCCCACCCCCGTCTCAGAGAATGTCAGGCTTCTCTGTCTCTACTACAGCATGTTGTCTCTACATGTGTTACCAAAGCCTGGGGCTGAAACACATGTCCTCTCATGACCTCATCGGATGACTTGATGAGTATCAGATTCTGTCATAGACCTTGCCGACCCTCCAAATGCAATACATGGGAACTGTTGATGAATGTATAATGGTGTCATTGTATGTGCGTGTTTGTGTGTGCTTATTTTGTGTGTGTATATGTTCATGTTTGTTTGTATGTGTGTGTGTGATTATCTGTGTATGCTTGTGTGTTCGTGTTTCAGCTGTCTGAGATGTCAGCGTCGCTGATGTCACCGTCCTCTTCTGGTCTGAGCACGCTAACGCCGTCCTCTACTTGCCCCTCCTTGGTGGAGGGACATTATGACATCAGGTATGAGTCCTTTCAACTGTCACCCCTCACTCCCATTTTATTCACCCCAGACCTGCTGTTGACAAGTAGGATACGGAAAGTATTCAGACCCCTTGACTTTTTCCACATTCTGTTATGTTACAGCCTTATTCTAAAATGGATTAAATAAATGTTTTTCCTTATCAATCTACACAATCTACACACCCACACCCCCATAACGACAACATGAAAACTGTTTTTTTTTAAAATAATTATAAAAAATAAGAAACATAAATATCTTATTTACATAAGTATTCACACCATTTGCTATGAGACTCAAAATTGAGCTCCATCGATCATCTATATAAGATTGTCTATAAGTTCCCACAGTTGACAGTGCATGTCAGAGCAAAAACCAAGCCATGAGCTTCGAGACAGGATTGTTTCGAGGCACAGATCTGGGAAAGGGCACAAAAAAAATTATGCAGCATTGAAGGTCCCCAAGAACACAGTGGCCTCCATCATTCTTAAATGGAAGAAGTTTGGAACCACCAAGACTCTCTTAGAGCTGGCTGCCCGGCCACACTGAGCAATCGGGGGAGAAGGGCCTTGGTCAGGGAGGTGACCAAGAACCCGATGGTCACTCGGACAGAGCTCCAGAGTTCCTCTGTGGAGATGGGAGAAACTTCCAGAAGGACAACCATCTCTGCAGCACTCCACCAATCAGGCCTTTATGGTAGAGTGGCCAGACGGAAGCCACTCCTCAGTAAAAGGCACATGAAATCCCACTTGGTGTTTGCCAAAAGGCACCTAAAGGACTCTCAGACCATGAGAAACAGACCATTCTCTGGTCTGATGAAACCAAGTTTGAACTCTTTGGCCTGATTGCCAAGCGTCACATCTGGAGGAAACCTGGCACCATCCCTACGGTGAAGCATGGTGGTAGCAGCATCATGCTCTGGGGATGTTTTTCAGTGGCAGGGACTGGGAGACGAGTCAGTATCGAGGGCAAGATGAACGAGCAAAGTGCAGAGAGATCCTTGATGAAAACCTGCTCCAGAGTGCTCAGGACCTCAGACTAGGGCGAAGGTTCACCTTCCAACAGGACAACGACCCTAAGCACACAGCCAAGAAAACGCAGGAGTGGTTTCGGGACAAGTCTTTGACTGTCCTTGAGTGGCCCAGCCAGAGCCCGGACTTGAACCTGATCGAACATCTCTGGAGAGACCTGAAAAAAGCTCCCCACAGAGCATGAGAGGATCTGCAGAGAAGAAAGGGAGAAACTCCCGAAATACTCCCGAAGTTGTAGCGTCATACCCAAGAAGACTCGAGGCTGTAATCGCTGCCAAAGGTGCTTCAACAAAGTACTGAGTAAAGGGCCTGAATAATTATGTAAATGTGAAATTTCATTTTTGTTTTAAATACATATGCAAAAGTTCTAAAAACCTGTTTTTGCGTTGTCATTATGGGGTATTGTGTGTAGATTGATGAGGGGAAAAATGATTTAATCAATTTTAGAATGAGGCGGTAACGTAACAAAATGTGGAAACAGTCAAGGGGTCTGAATACTTTCCGAATGCTCTGTATATGCAAATGAATTCATTCGATTTGTAGAAAGAGCTTTGTTAAAAGGGCATTGATAGAACATTGAGAAAGCACAGAGAATGTTTTAAGAAAGTTGAGAGAACATTGATGGAACGTTATCTCTGGTCTGCAGACACATTGAGCCCAGCTCTGGAGCTTCAACCCCAGACCTGGACCCCTTCAGCCCTGTAGATAGGAAGAGGATCCCGGGTAGAGGCTGCACTTTTGTCCCTGACATCCAGGAGATCCGCGTCAGGTGAGACCAGACCACTCTGGGGCTTAGCGATTTCAGCTAGGACTAGACTGCTGTACAGGATTCCATAGAGGTCAGACGAGTCCTACAGTTTGATATTGGGGTGAATTATGATATATCTCTGCTAGATTCATTGTTTGGAATCACTATAAAGATGAAAAAATATATGAGCAATACTTAAGTTATTCGGATGGGCTGTATTTCTACTAAATCAACAATAAATAAGAAAATATGATTTTTACTTCATATATAAGTGAAATATAACTGTCCTTCTATCTCCCCTGGGCTGCAGCCCCATCGTGTCGAAGAAAGGCTACCTGCACTTCCTGGAGCCCCACACCAGTGGCTGGGTGAAGCGCTACGTGGTGGTACGCCGGCCCTACGTCTACCTGTACCGCAATGAGAGGGACAATGTGGAGCGCGCTGTCATCAACCTCTCCTCTGCCCAGGTGGAATACAGTGAGGACAAGCAGACTCTGCTCCGGGTAGGACTGACAGAAACTTCTTCCAAATATTTCAGAAATATATCAAAAATATACCATATACATTTTACAAATAAATTACTCATATATTACAAATATACAATGGATATACCAAAAATACAGTATACCACTAATATGTTTGTTGGAATGTACTTATTGGATATATTTTTTGTTTATAGACAAGTATATTTTTAATAAATGGATAATAAATATATTTGTTATACCATTGATTTCCTGTATCTGTCCAATTGTAGTTAATTTACCAGATCCTTTTAGTGATCTAAATCATTTCTGCTTTTAGACTCCAAACACATTTGCAGTGTGCACCGAGCATCGTGGAATACTCCTCCAGGCCAGTAATGACAAGGAGATGCATGACTGGCTGTATGCTTTTAACCCCCTGCTCGCCGGAACTATCAGGTATAGTAACCCCTCACTGCCTCAACATTGTTACCTCGTGTTCATCAATGAAAACCCATCCTCAAAATGTTATTTTTTGTGTAATACCAGGTTACTGAAATCTCCTCGTAAACACTTGTTCAAGCTAATTTCTAATTCAAATTCACTGTCTCCCCCCGATCATTTTCAGTCAAACATTAACCCTCCCCTCTTTTCCCTCCCTCCCCAAGGTCTAAGCTCTCCAGAAGAAAGTCAGGCCCAAGGATGTGAGCGAGAGGAACACACACAGGAGGGGGGGGGGGGAAATAAAACAAAAACACAATCTCAAATCTCCACTGACCCTCTCCTGTATACAGCTCATCTAAACAGCTCTCCCTGTCTGTCCTAACAGTGCTCCATCCTGTCGCTGATACTTCCCCAAACTGCACTTAAAACCATCCCAGCTGATGCCCTATTTGAAGCCTCTTCCTGGTTACCTGGAACATGCACAGTTTAAACTACCCATCAAACACCCTTAATACCCATGTAAGACCCTGTGTAGTGGGGCTTACCCCTGCTGGCTGTATTGTGCCTGGTTGTGACACGCCCCATTGTCATGTGCACGTAAACTTTACCGTTATCTAACATGCTAACAGTCCCCATAGGGTTTATCCAAACAAAGAGAAACGTTATAGTGTATAAGTCTTAGTCCAAGTTGTTATCAGTTCCAATGGCCTGCCACTTACTACCGCCCCACTCTGACTGTACATTATACCCCAGATCAAAACCACTCATGTATTTCTTATAAACACTGTAGACTGATAAGAAAAATATTAATGGTGACATGGTATATTCCCTTTTCTAGTCCTCTCATAAGAGATATCTGTTTCTGTGTGTGTGTTCTCATGTTAAAACAGCATATCCACATTTACCTCATGTTGAAATGGCTGCCAGTCACAAACTGGAACTCGTTGTCATTGCATCTGTTTTGTATCCAAGGTTTTAGACAGTATAGGATGAACGTGATATATCGAGGTTTTAGACAGTATAGGATGAACGTGATATATCCAGGTTTTAGACAGTATAGGATGAACGTGATATATCCAGGTTTTAGACAGTATAGGATGAACGTGATATATCCAGGTTTTGGACAGTATACAGTGGGATACTGTAATAGTTGGATAATGTAATGGACAGATTAGGGTAATGGGGATATGATAGGGCAATAGGATGACTCTTTGCCTTCCATGCTTGGAGAATGGCGAGTTCACTGTGTTGACATTTCATAGTAACATGTTTGTAGAGCATTAGGCAATATAATACGCCACCTGCCTGACTCACACTGGAGAGCAATGTGTCCTTGACCGTTTACATATTCTTTGTGTATATATATTATTTATTTGTTATTTTAGTTTCAATTTATATATCACTGACCAGTTAAATTTATTTGTATGGGATCACTGACCACTTTAATTTATTTGTGTGGGATCACTGACCAGTTTAATGTATTTGTATGGGATCACTGACCAGTTTAATGTATTTGTATGGGATCACTGACCAGTTTAATTTATTTGTGTGGGATCACTGACCAGTTTAATGTATTTGTGTGGGATCACTGACCAGTTTAATTTATTTGTGTGGGATCACTGACCAGTTTAATTTATTTGTATGGGATCACTGACCAGTTTAATTTATTTGTGTGGGATCACTGACCAGTTTAATGTATTTGTGTGGGGTCACTGACCAGTTTTGTCGCATGGCACTTTATTGTTGCATTATATTCTCTTGAGTTGATGTCTGTCCCATTCACTCAGTTGTTTTTAACCAAAGCAGTCCAATCTATTTAAAATAGTGAAGATATCCTCTGTCATGTAGACTTGAAAAAATGGCTCCTAGGTTTTAGTGAGATATTAATGTAATATCTACGATTCTGCTATTGGCCCTGAATGTCTGTTTATAAGTTAAATATTCCACATGGATACACTAAGAATGGCTCCTCTCCAGCAAGAGGATGTTTATTGCCTTCTATGGTGGTGGGTTACTTTGTGTTCTATGGTGGTGGGTTACTTTGCCTTCTATACATTTACATTTAAGTCATTTAGCAGACGCTCTTATCCAGAGCGACTTACAAATGGTGGTGGGTTACTTTGTGTTCTATGGTGGTGGGTTACTTTGTGTTCTATGGTGGTGGGTTACTTTGCCTTCTATGGTGGTGGGTTACTTTGCCTTCTATGGTGGTGGGTTACTTTGCGTTCTATGGTGGTGGGTTACTTTGTGTTCTATGGTGGTGGGTTACTTTGTGTTCTATGGTGGTGGGTTACTTTGTGTTCTATGGTGGTGGGTTACTTTGCCTTCTATGGTGGTGGGTTACTTTGTCTTCTATGGTGGTGGTTTGCAGTATATTGAATAATTTAAAAGAACCCTGTGATTATACTCTATTGATAAGTTAGTGGGATGTTTTCGACCTTTTTTCCACCAGTCGAGTGGTCTGAAAGCGCATCGCTATGCACCAGGTAGTGCCTCCCTTTCTCCACTTTGCTCTCTCTCTTTCCTGTTTTTCATCAAATCCACACTTTAGTATTGTTGACGTCCACCACATTAGCTCAATGTTACATGTATTGAAGCAAGCTTTTATTTACTCTGATGCTATGAACCTAATATTGATGCCGTGTGTCCATGTGATTCTATCCATTTGGACTAATATGTGTACAGTCTATAGGCTACAGTAGCTTCTTGTGTAAAGTAGCAGCTAACCTCTTCTGCTTTGCTTTTGTATAGCTGTTTTACAGCCTGATGCTTGTGTCAGAAACCTATACAGTATGAACCTGTAGATGTTATGAAGTCGCACATCCTGGGAACTTTGGCTGTGGTTTATTGTCGCCGTGACCATTCTTTCACACCCAGATGACCACAAACTGCTATCTGAAACGAGAGTAGTCCAAAGTGAATCAAGGTGGCACTGCCGACTGAAGCAAAGTGACTCTTCAGTGCCATCTTGGTCTAGCAGCCGTAGGAGATGGACAATTTCAAACGGAAGTTGCCGGTTGTCTCATAGTCTGAGTGTTCTATGCTTTTGTACGTCCTTTTGCTTTATTGAAAACCAAGCGTTAGTGTTGTGTTTACAGCATCATCATGTGTGAGTGGATCATGTCCTATGGTTGTTCCTTGTTTGTATGGCGAGGTTCGTGTTTTTGGTCAAACACAATTCTCCCATCTAACACATAGTGTTGGGTTTTTATGCATGCCTCAGGCCTGCCAACCTACAGAGCATGCTCAGATAGCCACAGCAAGGGAGCAACATGCAAGACATGGCATACTCACACATGATGTTCCTCAAATAATATTAATAAGCGCTTATATTCTCAATTATGAACATATCTTCTTATATCCTTCCCACAAGGAATATATTGCGTATATACTGCAGTGCAATAATTGAGCGTTGATTGGTTTCAGTGGAAAATCACACGGTTCTTTGTTTTCTGTTTCTAGAATGCTGAAACTTAAATACAACCTATCACAAGATAAATACTATGAACTAATTAAATGTACAACCTATCACAAGATAAATACTATGAACTAATTAAATGTACAACCTATCACAAGATAAATACTATGAACTAATTAAATGTACAACCTATCTCTGGGTTTCATATTGTGGATCTGTTTTTTATTTTAATTTTTTACATTTGAGTCATTTAGCAGACACTCGTTTCCTGAGCGACTTACATGAGCAATTAAGGTTAAGTGCCTTGCTCCAGGTCACATCTATAGATGTTTTTTTCTCACCTTGTTGGCTCGGGGATTCAAACCAGCAATCTTTTGGTTACTGGCCCAACGCTCTTAACTACTAGGCTACCTGCCGACCCGGTTGTGGTCATCTTGGTGTGTGTCGTATGCAAAAATGTGTATACTTTGGTGTACACTGGTATGCCACTATTTTGCCTGCTCGACCAATGGAAGAAAAGAAAGGTTTATTTATGAATTCTTGTTTCTATTTGGAGGTGGATTACATGAGTAAGGAATATTAGGGCTATTGAATTGTCATCCAAGTATAATTTACTGTACTTATCACATCATCATTTATCATATTAAAAATGTACAGAATGCAATATTATCCCTCAAAAGAAGGAGATGTTGTTTTGTTTGAAACATTACTATTGTCGCTTTAGCGTTTAGCGTCTACTAACTCTTAACTCTACTTCTTAAAACTAGGATACTAATTAAAACTAGGATACTTCTTAAAGCTAGGATACTTCTTAAAACCAGTGTACTTCTTTAAACTAAGATGCTCCTTAAAACTAAGATGCTTCTTAAAACTAGGGCACTTCTTAACGCTAGGATACTTCTTAAAACTAGGGTTCTTCTTACAGCTAGGATATATGAAGTTCCATCCTCAAGGAAGAAGTTAAAACGATGCATTTTAAGTTCCGTGAGCCGGCTATATATACAAATACAGATGGATTCTGTTACTGCTTTGACAGCTTTTTTATGTAGCATTACATTTCCCGGATCCAAGCATGTGGATCTGCCTCTTCTTCACCCTGCTCTCTCTTTCCCTCACTGCTTGCTAATGACGCCCTATCCCCCTCAGTGCAGCTTTGTATAGAAACAGCCCCGTATACTAAACGCCCGCCTAAATGACTCTGCATTGAACTTGTCATTTGATTGGCTCTTGTCTTGTCAATAATGAACCTGATTGGCTGTGGTGGGTCCGATCGCACAGATGTAACCCCCGTTCCATAATAACTGGCCTGTGATGTCATCTCAGTGCTCACGTTATCTTTTGAGTGTTGGAGTTCTAGTGTCTTCTAATGTTTGTGGACACGTAAACAATTTGTCAGAATAAAGTGAAATAAATGTGGAACTTATGCAACATTTGCTTGTGTCCTTTGTCTGGATTTTGTTGTCTGGCATCGCCAATCATCTAAAACTCATAGATCCGACCTTATACAAGGATGCAAGGACGTGCTGGTTTGAAATGTGTAAAAAGGGTCTCTAATGTAGTGTTGTTCAGACCTGTTCCTGGGGCCCCTACTGTACATGGTGTGCAGGTTTTTGCTCCAGCCCAGCACTAACACATCTAATTCAACTAATGAAATATACTGAACAAAAATATAAACACAACATGCAACAATTTCATTGATTTTACTGAGTTACAGTACATTTGAGGAAGTCAGTCAATTTAAATAAATTCACTAGGGCCAATCTATGGATTTCACATGACTGGGAGTACAGATATGCATCTGTTAGCCGCAGATACCTTTAAAAACATTGTCATCACAATGAGCCTCAGGATCTCGGCACGGTAATTTTGTGCATTCAAATTGCCATTGATAAAATGCAATTGTGTTTGTTGTCCGTAGCTTATGCCTGTTCATACCTTAGCCCCACTGCCATCACGGGGCACTCTGTTCACAATGTCGCCCACACAACGCCATACACGTAGGTCTGGGGTTGTGAGTCCGGTTGGACGTACGGCCAAATTCTCTAAAACGACGTTGGACGATGTTGGAGGCAGCTTATGGTAGAGAAATTAACATGACATTCTCTGTCAACAGCTCTGGTAAACATTTCCTGCAGTCAGTATGCCAATTGCACGCTCCCTCAAAACTTGAGACATCTGTGGCATTGTGTTTTGTGACAAAACTGCATATTTTCGAGTGGCCTTTTATTATCCCCAGCACAAGGTGCACCTTTATAAATATCATGCTGTTTAATCAGATTCTTGATATGCCACACCTGTCAGGTGGATGGATTATCTTGACAAAGGAGAAATGCTCACTAACAAGGATGTAAACAAATGTGCTCACAAAATTTGAGAGAAATAAGCTTTCTGTGCATTTGGAACATTTCTGGGATCTTTTATTTTAGCTCAAGAAACATGGGACCAACACTTTACATGTTGCGTTTTTATATATTTTTTCAGTGTACTTAACGATTAGTTGTTTGGTTGACCGCTGCGACAGTGTGACCCTAAACATACAGCCCAATTCAGGAATTAAAGGGCCTTTGTAATGTGTGACATATTGGGGAAGATGGCCTGTTTATATGTGGAATTATTATCATTGTTATTATTGTATTGTGTGTGTTTGGCTTTCGTGCTATGCCTTTTCACACATGTTCTCCCTATAGCCTCACTCATTTGGTTTTGGCCCGATCACTGCAAAGCCAAATCTCTATCAATCGCCTGCATAGAGCTTGTTATCCTGTGGTGCCTGGTTTCCCTAGCCTGATGCTGCTTTTCTCTCTGCTACAGTTCTGTCCACTCTGACTCTGGTCCCTGTCCCTGGTCTTGTCAGTCCTGCTCCCCTGCCCTGGACCCCCGCTCTACTGCTTCCTTGGATTCTGCTCCGGACCTGCTTACCCTGCCCCTACTTATCTTGCTCCAGTGTCAGTTCCTGGTTCCCTGCTACCTGCCTGAGCTCCCCCTGGCCTGCACCCCCCCCCCCCCCACACACACACACTTTTCAATAAATACCTTGGTAACCTTGTCCCAGTCTCCTCATCTGAGTCCGCACTTGGGTTCACCTGCTCCACCCTGCGTAACAATACAGTTGAAGTTGACATACAATTAGGTTGGAGTCATTCAACCACTCCACAAATTTCTTGTTAACAAATTATAATTTTGGCAAGTCGGTTAGGACATCTACTTGTCATGGGGGTGCTTTGCTGCAGAAGGGACTGATGCACTTCACAAAATGGATGACATCATGAGGGAGGAAAAGTATGTGGATATATTGAAGCAACATCTCAAGACATCAGTCAGGAAGTTAAAGCTTGGTTGCCAATAGGTCTTCCAAATGGACAATGACCCCAAGCATACTTCCAAAGTGGTGGCTAAATGGCTTAAGGAAAACAAAGTCAAGGTATTGGAGTGGCCATCACAAAGCCCTGACCTCAATCCCATAGAAATCTGTGGGCAGAACTGAAAAAGCGTGTGCGAGCAAGGAGGCTTACAAACCTGACTCAGTTACACCATCTCTGTCAGGAGGAATAGTCCAAAATTCACCCAACTTATTGTGGGAAGCTTGTGGAAGGCTACCCGAAACGTTTGACCCAAGTTAAACAATTTAAAGTCAATGCTACCAAATACTAATTCATTGACCCACGGGGAATGTGATGAAAGAAATCAAATCTGAAATAAATCATTCTCTCTACTATTAGTCTGACATTTCACATTCTTAAAATAAAGTGGTGATCCTAACTGACCTAAGGCAGGGAATTTGTACTAGGATTAAATGTCAAGATTTGTGAAAACTGAGTTTAAATGTATTTGGCTAAGGTGTATGTAAACTTCCGATTTCAACTGTACATCCACATAGCCATTGGTCTACTCAGCAGAGGCTGGTGGGAGGAGCTATAAAAGGATTGGCTCGTTATGGCTGAAATGGAACAGAGTCAAACATGGTTTACATATATTTGTTTACCATTACAACGAGCCCATCCTCCTATTGTCTCCTTTGATTTACTGTACTTCCTCATCCCTGGACATCCAATCCCACCGTTGAATAATTAACACTCAGAAGGTGCCCTATCTGAGTTGTGACTATGGGCTGCTATTGCTGTTGTTTCTCTTTGTTTATTTGAGCTGTTCTTGCCATAATATGGACATGGTCTTTTACCAAATATGGCTATCTTCTGTATACCACCCCTACCTTGTCAGAACACAACTGATTGGCTCAAATGCATTAAGAAGGAAAGAAATTCCACAAATTAACTTTTAAGAAGGCACACCTGTTAATTGGAATGCATTCCAGGTGACTACCTCATAACGCTAGTTGTGAGAATGCCAAGAGTGTGCAAAGCTGTCATCAAGGCAGAAGGTGGCGACTTTAAAGAATCTTTTTTTGGTTACTACATAATTGTAGTAACCTAATGTGTTATTTCATAGTTTGTCTTCACTATTCTACAATGTAGGGAATAGTAAAAATTAAGAAAAACACTGCAATGAGTAGGTGTTCACACTTTTGATTGGTACTATAAATATGCAGCAGAGGGGAGAGGGAGATCAGCAGTCTCGGGTGTCGGTTAGGAGTTTGAGGTCCAACTCTTGAGACAAGAGCACATCGTTGTTCTGTTCCTGAAGTCGGTGTAAGCCATCTCCATGAGAGCCAGGGTGAGATAGGAGGCCGTCGAACTAGGCCGTGGTCGACACAATGAACTCGACACAGTCCGGGATACAACATTGGACGAAAACACAACCGGGGATGCCACACCGGACCAGCTCTCTCTTCTACTTCTACCACGTAAAAACTGCAGTGGACAAGATGGTCAACACCCGTATTCTCCGATATCCCCAAGCCAGCATTGCCCCACCACCTCTTGCCCCAAGCACTTCCTGCCTCCCCAGGTGATCTACGGTAGCTTGACCATTGACCTTTACATGCTGGGCTACTTCCACATCCTAGAGCAGGAGTTGACAGCTGAGGGACTGAAAATGAGGGCACCTGCTGTGAGACGATGTCTTCTACCACGTAGGGGGTTTCCCATGAGAGACCGTCAGGGACTTCCACAAGGCGGTCCTCCGGGAGATCCAGGAAGGGAAGCGACTGTGGCTTGACAGATTTGAGGACATCAAAGCCCCGTTCTTTGGGACTGCTGCAGCACATGGAAGGTATCATCCAGGGGGCACCAGAGAGTGTCAGTGTCTGGGCACAAGGCTAGTTCATAGTGTAGACTGCCAGTCCGGAAGAAAAGCTTCAAAAGTGTAGCAGCGCCACAGAATTGTCTTGTTTCAGCAACAACAAGATCTGTAAATACATCAACCACAGCCTGCTTTCTGTAAGGATTTCAAACATTAGTCCTGGTTTTCACTTTGTCTTTTGATATTTTTTGTAAAACTTGTTTGTGTTGTTAGACTGTTCAGTGCATTTTGGGGCTTTTGGAGAGACTATTAATTCAGAATGAGTGTGCATGAGTGTTATGTCATTGCAAATCAATTGAAAGAAGCTGAATACATCCTTGATCATGATATCAGTACAGCTTTTAGATTGTTGATTTATGTTGGATAGTAAATTCCCTAATCAGCCGTTTTTATATCAATATAAAATCATTTCTGGTAACAATTAAGTACATTACTGTAATAGATTTCCATTAAAATGCCCCCCCCCCAAAAAAAATGTTCAAGCAAGAATTTTGCTTGGACTGTCTGAGAATAGTCTGAGTGGGGAGGGACAAATTTAAACTAGCTGTTATTGGCAGAGGTTTGGAATTGGTCTACTAACCAATTTACCTTATGGTGATGTCACCATGGAAAGCCCATGCAAGCCTGCCGATTAAAAAGTCCTTTCTAGATTGTATTTTCAACCTGGGACTATCAGCACCCCCCTTTGCCCTCAGAACAGACTCAATTTTGTCTGAGCATGGAATCTGCAAGGTGTTGAACGCTTTCCCCTTATAGAGCTGTTATCTTCCGAATAAACTCTTAAAGGCCTAGTAATATTTTACATCAATAGCAGTCAATATCAATCGTCATCTTAATTCAGTCTCATCTGAAAGTTGTACATTCTTGGTTATCTGCATGAACCCTGGCTAACAATTTGAATCAGCAATACAAAATTGGGTTTAATTATTTATTTACTAAATACCTAACTAATCACACAGAATTACACATACACATAATTAAATCATAACTTGATTACAAATGACGTCATACAGGAAAACGTCCCTAGCGGGCGGAACCGATATGACAGCTTGTTACACAAAGGAAAAGGGCTGGGTTTGAGTGAAAGAGCGGGAAGACTGAGGGACACAGGGAGAAGCTGTGCTATCGTAAATACAGTATCTGATGCATTCTAAATGAGCGCCCATTTGGAAAAGGAAAATGCAATAAATATTTACTCTGAGCTGCGCTTCGGTAGGTTGGTGGTAGATGGAAGGCCGTGTTGCCAATGTCTCTGGTTGTCAATTGGATACAATGTAGTAACGTCGTTGGGTGATAGACGGGATACTCTGTCTGTTTCTTCCTAACCCTCGTAGCATCTGCTGTTGCTAACTCAACGGCTAGGAGGTACCACTTCTGTAGTGAATAAGAGTTCAAAGTTCATACCATTCGCAACCAAAGCTCACGCTGATGTTGGCTTCGTTCTGTAGTTATTATCTGAACCATTCTGACATCGGACCGTCGTCCTACATCCTCGGAACAGGATGTTATATTGTCGTCAAGGGGTTATATAGGAAGGGAGAGGAGGGCGTGTTTGAAAAGTTTTATAGCCCATGTCCCTTCACAGGGGCAGGCCACTGATTGAGCAGAGCCCTGTCTTATGAAAACCCAAATCTCACATTTTAGAAGCTAAAATCACATTTCATCCCATCACGAATAATTTCATATTCAAGCATTTAATTTGAACAACAATTCCATGTGAATCTGATAACTCGATGTGTAGACTTTCCACTGTAGAGTTTATGTCCTCTTATCATTGATGAGAATGTCTCAGATGACAACCGAACTGACATCATATTCATTAAGTACCACCGCATATGTTCAATTGTTCGGATTACCAGAATATAGTTCATTTCCCCCCACCTACTGATGTTCCCAGAATCTCTATGTTAACCAAGGGTTTTGCAAATGTAACCTCAGTAGGGTAGAGAGAGGAAAAAGGGGGGAAGAGGTATTTATGACTGTCATTAACCTACCCCCCCAGGCCAACGTCATGACACAGTTCATATAAAGAAATCAGTCACTTTCTGGTCTGAGTCAAGACTTCTTCAGTTCCACGTGTTGCACGGACTGCAAAATGTCTATATTCATGCTCAAAGTAAAGATCAAAAACAGTTTGCCCTCATTCTGTAGCCACAGCAAGATATCATATGTAGACAAACGTCTACCAGAGATAAAACGGCCAAGAATCTTCTTCTCTCTTCATCTCTCTTTCTCTCTCTCTGTCTCTCTCTCTCTTCGCCTCTCTCTCTCTCTCTCTCTGTCTCTCTCTCTCTTTGCCTCTCTTTCTCTCTCTCTCTGTCTCCCTCTCTTCGTCTCTCTTTCTTTCTCTCTCTCTGTCTCTCTTTCTCTCTCTTTCTCTCTGTCTCTCTCTCTTCGCCTCTCTTTCTCTCTCTCTGTCTCGCTCGTTGTCTCTCTTTCTGTCTCTTTCTCTGTCTCTCTCTCTTTTTGTCTCTCTCTTAGTTTCTCTCTTCGTATCTCTTTCTGTCTCTCTCTGTTTGTCTCTGTTTCTGTCTCTCTCTCTTTGTCTCTCTCTTCCTCGCTCTTTCTGTCTCTCTCTCTTCGTCTCTCTTTCTGCATGTCTCCTTTCTTCTTTATCTCTCTACCCCCTCTCTACACCCCTCTCTCCATTCTCTTCCTCCCTCACTGTCCCCCCAAGATATTTGTGCTGTGTCACAGTTAGCTCCAGCTCATCTAGCTGCTGCAAAGTGCCTACGTCAAGAGCTGCATCACCACCATTAGAGCACCCCCCGGTTTCAACAGCACATCTACAGTATGGGCACCATCTCCTCCCTGCATGAGGTACAGCACCTCTTCCGTTCTCAACTGGGATAGCACAAAGTCATATGTAACTGCAAAATCTCTCCAGCACTAGCTGAAGGGAATGTTATTAATATTTGTCATAATTTCATAATTAATACTTTTTTTTAAACAGCTGAAAAGACGGTGTATCTATGACAAACATTTTTGTTATATTTCAGTCTTTATGGATGTACAGAGCATTTGGAAAGTATTCAGGCCGCTTGACTTTTTCCACATTTGGATACATTGGATACACATTCCCCCTCATCAAGTTGCACACAATACCCAATAATGTCAAAGCAAAAACAGTTTTTATAAACTTTAACAAATGTATAAAAAAACATTAAAACAGAATTATCACATTTACATAAGTATTCAGACCCTTTACTCAGTACATTGTTGAAGCACCTTTGGCAGCGATTACAGCCTCGAGTCTTCTTGGGTATGACACTACAAGCTTGGCACAACTGTATTTGGGGAGTTTCCACCATTCTTCTCTGCAGATCCCCTAAAGCTCTGTCAGGTTGAATGGGGAGTTTCACTACACAGCTATTTTCAGGTCTCTCCAGAGATGTTTAATCGTGTTCAAGTTTGGGCTCTGGCTGGGCCACTCAAGGACATTCAGAGACTTGTTCCGAAGCCACTCCTGCATTGTCTTGGCTGTGTGCTTAGGATTGTTGTTCTGTTGGAAGGAGAACTTTTGCCCCAGTCTGAGGTCCTGACCGCTCTGGAGTAGGTTTTCATCAAGGATCTCTCGGCACTTTGCTCCGTTCATCTTTTTCTCAATCCTGACTCGTCTCCCAGTCCCTGCCTCTGAAAAACATCCCCACTGCATGATGCTGCCACCACCATGCTTCACCGTAGGGATGGTGCCAGGTTTCCTCAAGATGTGACACTTGGCATTTCGGCCAAAGAGTTCAATCTTGATTTCGTTAGACAAGAGAATCTTGTTTCTCATGGTCAGAGTCCTTTATGTGCCTTTTGACAAACTCCAAGCGGGCTGTCGTGCCTTTTACTGAGGAGTGGCTTCCGTCTGGCCCCTCTACCATAAATGCCTGATTGGTGGAGTGCTGCAGAGATGGTTGTCCTTCTGGAAGGTTCTCCCATCTCCACAGACAAACTCTGGAGCTCTGCCAGAGTGACCATTGGGTTCTTTGTTGCCTCCCTGACCAAGGCCCTTCTCCCCCGATTGTTGAATTTGGCCCGGGTGGCCAGCTCTAGGAAGAGTCTTGGTGGTTCCAAACTTGTTCCATTTAAGAATGATGGAGGCCACTGTGTTCTTGGGGACCTTCAATGCTGCAGAAATGTTTTGGTACCCTTCCCCAGATCTGTGCCTCGACACAATCCTGTCTCGGAGCTCTATAGACAATTTGTTCGACCTAAAAAAACAACATCCCGTTTTTGCTTTGTCATTATGGGTGTGTAGATTGATGAGGAAAAACTCGTATTTAATCCATTTTAGAATAAGGCTGTAACTTAACAAAATGTGGAAAAAGTCAAGGGATCTGAATACTTTCCGAATGCACTGCATATTTGAATTGTAATATTGGGATGCAAACTCTTTCAAATCTATATCTGACATGGTATAGGTGTTATTTTCTGTAAGCCCATAACCATATGTGTGAGGTGTATACTTTTGTTTCAAAGTATATGTGTTTTAAGATGACTAAGAAACACTCTAATTTAGCCCACTGTAGTAAGCCCACTGGGCTGTGACTGCATGTGTGTGTCCTGCAGATGGGGAACATGGTGCTAGTGGTGTTTGTCAGTCACTTTAGGAGCCGGGTCCAACGGCCTCGTTTCATTGGCCTGGGAGGGCTGTTCATGTCCTGTGCTGCTGCCACCCTGACCTTACCTCACTTCCTGTCCAAGCCCTACCAGTACCACTCTATGTTAGCTGGTAAGAAGACAAACCCAAATATTTTACTCAATATATTACAGTGCATTTTTGCCAAAATTCAAAAGCATTACAGTGCAGGAAGTCCATGACACTAGTTTGACTATGAATACAGGTGTAATTGTGTTGCTCTGGCGGGCTCATGATAGCATCCTCTAGAGAAAACCTTGAAGAATTAAATTCTCAGTTAGAGTTTAACAATATAACAATTTAGTTATATTTCAACAGGTTATCAAACGATTATTTTGTAAATCCTCAGTCACTGAATACAGTATATATATATATATATATCAATATATATATATATATATCAAATCAAATCAAAGTGTATTTGTCACGTGCGCCAAATACAACAGGTGTAGACCTTACAGTGAAATGCTGACTTACAGGCTCTAACCAATAGCGCGGAGAAATAAAAAACACACAAAAAACAAGTATGTGTGTGTGTGTATAGGTAAGTAAAGAAATAAAACAACAGTAAAAAGACATTTGAAGATAAGTAGCAAGGCTATATACAGACACCGGTTAGTCAGGCTTATTGAGGTAGTATGTACATGGAGGTATGGTTAAAGTGACTATGCATATATGATGAACAGAGAGTAGCAGTAGCGTAAAAAGAGGGGTTGGCGGGTGGTGGGACACAATGCAGATAGCCCTGTTAGCCAATGTGCGGGAGCACTGGTTGGTCGGGCCAATTGAGGTAGTATGTACATGAATGTATAGCTAAAGTGACTATGCATATAAGATAAACAGAGAGTAGCAGCAGCGTAAAAGAGGGGTTGGTGGGGCACACAATGCAAATAGTCCGGGTAACCATTTGGTTACCTGTCCAGGAGTGTATGGCTTGGGGGTAAAAACTGTTGAGAAGCCTTTTTGTCCTAGACTTGGCACTCCGGTACCGCTTGCCATGCGGTAGTAGAGAGAACAGTCTATGACTGGGGTGGCTGGGGTCTTTGACAGATTTTAGGGCCTTCCTCTGACACCGCCTGGTGTAGAGGTCCTGGATGGCAGGCAGCTTTGCCCCAGTGTTGTACTGGGCCGGACACACTACCCTCTGAAGTGTCTTGTGGTCGGAGGCCAAGCAATTGCTGTACCAGGCAGTGATGCAACCGGTCAGGATGCTCTCGATGTTGCAACTACAGATGCTTTTGGGGATCTCAGGACCCATGCCAAATCTTTTTAGTTTCCTGAGGGGGAATAGGCTTTGTCGTGCCCTCTTCACGACTGTCTTGGTGTGTTTGGACCATTCTAGTCTGTTGTTGATGTGGACACCAAGGAATTTGAAGCTCTCAACTAGAGGTCGACTGATGAATCGGAATGGCCGATTAATTAGGGCCGATTTCAAGTTTTCATAACAATCGGAAATCGGTATTTTTCGACACCGATTTGGCCGATATTTTTTTATATCTTTAATTAAAAAATGTTACACTTTTATTTAACTAGGCAAGTCAGTTAAGAATGTTCTTATTTTCAATGACGGCCTAGGAAGGGTGGTTTAACTGCCTTGTTCAGGGGCAGAGCGACAGATTTTTAGCTTGTCAGCTCGGGGATTCAATCTTGCAACCTTTCAGTTAACTAGTCCAACTCTCTATCCGCCTGCCTCACGAGGAGCCTGCCTGTTACTCGAATGCAGTAAGAAGCCAAGGTAAGTTGCTAGCTAGCATTAAACTTATCTTATAAAAACAATCAATCAATAAATCAACCATAATCACTAGTTAACTACACATGGTTGATGATAATTACTAGTTTATCTAGCGTGTCCTGCGTTGCATATAATCGATGCGGTGCGCATTCGCGGAAAAAGGACTGTCGTTGCTCCAACGTGTACCTAACCATAAACATCAATGCCTTTCTTAAAATCAATACACAGAAGTATATATTTTTAAACCTGCATATTTAGCTAAAAGAAATCTAGGTTAGCAGGCAATATTAACCAGGTGTAATTGTGTCACTTCTTTTGCGTTCATTGCACTCAGAGTCAGGGAATATGCGATAATAAACGTTTTGTTTTCGAAATGATAGTTTCCGGATTCGACCATATTAATGACCAAAGGCACGTATTTCTGTGTGTTATTATGTTATAATTAAGTCTATGATTTGATATTTGATAGAGCAGTCTGGCTGAGCGATGGTAGGCGGCAGCAGGCATTCATTCATTCAAACAGCACTTTTGTGCGTTTTTCCAGCAGCTCTTCACTGTGCTTCAAGCATTGCGCTGTTTATGACTTCAAGCCTATCAACTCCCGAGATGAGGCTGGTGTAACCGAAGTGAAATGGCTAGCTAGTTAGCGCACGCTAATAGCGTTTCAAATGTCACTCGCTCTGAGACTTGGAGTAGTTGTTCCCCTTGCTCTGCATGGGTAACGCTGCTTCGAGGGTGGCTGTTGTCAATGTGTTCCTCGTTCCAGCCCAGGTAGGAGCGAGGAGAGGGACAGAAGCTATACTGTTACACTGGCAATACTAAAGTGCCTATAAGAACATCCAATAGTCAAAGGTATATGGAATACAAATGCTATAGAGAGAAATAGTCCTACAAATACTATATTAACTACAACCTAAATCCTCTTACCTTGGAATATTGAAGTCTCATGTTAAAAGGAACCACCAGTTTTCATATGTTCTCATGTTCTAAGCAAGGAACTTAAACGCTTTTTTACATGGCACATATTGCACTTTTACTTTCTTCTCGAACACTTTGTTTTTGCATTATTTAAACCAAATTGAACATGTTTCATTATTTATTTGAGGCTAAATTGATTTTATTGATGTATTATATTAAGTTAAAATAAGTGTTAATTCAGTATTGTTGTTATTGTCATTATTACAAAAAAAAATAAAAAAATTGTCCGATTAATCGGTATCGGCTTTTTTGGTCCTCCAATAATCAGTATCGGTATCAGCGTTGAAAAATCATAATCGGTCGACCTCTACTCTCAACCTGCTCCACTACAGCACCGTCGATGAGAATGGGGACGTGCTCGGTGCTCCTTTTCCTGTAGTCCACAATCATTTCTTTAGTCTTGGTTACCTTGAGGGATAGGTTGTTATTCTGGCACCACCCGGCCAGGTCTCTGACCTCCTCCCTATAGGCTGTCTCGTCGTTGTCGGTGATCAGGCCTACTACTGTTGTGTCGTCAGCAAACTTAATGATGGTGTTGGAGTCGTGCCTGGCCATGCAGTCGTGGATGAACAGGGAGTACAGGAGGGGACTGAGCACGCACCCATGTGGAGCTCCAGTGTCTTCATCGGAAGAATCCCGGAACATGTTCCAGTCTGTGATAGCAAAACAGCCCTGTAGTTTAGCATCTGCTTCATCTGATCATTTTTTTAATAGACCGAGTCACTGGTGCTTCCTGCTTTAATTTTTGCTTGTAATCAGGAATCAGGAGGATAGAGTTGTGGTCGGATTTACCAAATAGAGGGTGAGGGAGAGCTCTGTACGCATTTCTGTGTGTGGAGTACAGATGATCTAGACATTTTTTCCCTCTCTTTGCACATTTAACATGTTGATAGATATTTGGTAGAACTGATTTTAGTTTCCCTGCATTAAAGTCTGCTGCCACTAGGAGCGCCGCCCCTGGGTAAGTGGTTTCCTGTTTGCTTATTTCCTTATACAGCATATCAAAGGTTTTAGAACACCTACTGTACTCATTCAAGGGTTTTTCTTAGTTTTGACTATTTTCTACATTGTAGAATAATAGTGAAGACATCAAAACTATGAATTAAAACATATGGAATTATGTAGTAACCAAAAAAGTGTTAAACAAATCAGAATATATTTTATATTTGAGATTCTTCAAATAGCCACCTTGATGACATGCACATTATTGGCATTCTCTCAACCAGCTTCATGAGGTAGTCACCTGGAATGCAGTTAAATTAGCAGGTGTTCCTTCTTAAAAGTGAATTTGTGGAATTTCTTTCCTTCTTAATGCATTTGAGCCAATCAGTTGTGTTGTGACAAGGTTGTGGGGGTATACAGAAGATAGCCCTATTTGGTAAAAGACAAAGTCCATAATATGGCAAGAACAGCTTGCCATAATAAGCAAAGAGAAACGACAGTCCATCATTACTTTAAGACATGAAGGGCAGTCAATCAAGAAAATAAGAAAGAAAGAACTTTGATCGTTTCTTCAAGTGCAGTCGCAAAAACCATCAAGTATTTAACGATTGTTGTCCTCTTCGGATGAGGAATAGGAAGGATCAGACCAAAACGCAGCGTAGTAAGTGTCCATGTTAATTTTAATAAATAAACTGAACACTGCAATAACCAAAAAACAACAAAGAGAGAGAGTGAACGAAACGAAACAGTTCTGTAAGGTGAAGACACACAAAACAGAAAACAACTACCCACAAACACAGGTGGGAACAGGCTACCTAAGTATTGTTCTCAATCAGAGACAACGATAGACAGCTGCCTCTGATTGGGAACCATACCAGGCCAAACACAGAATTACAAAACATAGAACGATGCCCACCCCAACTCACACCCTGACCAAACCAAAAATAGAGACATAAAAAAAACTAAGGTCAGGACGTGACAAAGTGCTATGATGAAACTGGCTCTCATGAGGACCGCCACAGGAATAGAAGACCCAGAGTTACCTCTGCTGCAGAGGATAAGTTCATTAGAGTTACAAGCCTCAGAAAGTGCAACCCAAATAAATGCTTCACAGAGTTAAAGTAACAGACACATCTCAACATCAACTGATCAGAGGAGACTGTGTGAATTAGTCCTTCATGGTCGAGTTGCTGTAAAGAAACCACTAATAAAGTGCACCAATAAGAAGAATAGACTTGGCAATGGAAATTTGACCGGTGGAAATTTGTCCTTTGGTCTGGAGTCGAAATAGGAGATTTTTGGTTCCAACCGCCGTGTCTTTGTGAGACGTGGTGTGGGTGAAAGGATGATCTCCGCATGTGTATTTCCCTCCGTAAAGCATGGAGGAGGAGGTGTTATGGTGTGGGGTGCTTTGTTGTTGACACTGTCTATGGTTTATTTAGAATTCAAGGCACCCTTAACCAGCATGGCTACCACAGCATTCCGCAGCGATACGCCATCTCATCTGGTTTGTGCTTAGTGGGACTATAATTTGTTTTTCAACAGGACAATGACCCAACACACCTCCAGGCTGTGTAAGGGCTATTTGACCAAGAAGGAGAGTGATGGAGTGCTGTGTCAGATGACCTGGCCTCCACAATCCCCTGACCTCAACCAAATTGATATGGTTTGGGATGAGTCGGACCGCAGAGTGAAGGAAAAGCAGCCAACAAGTGCTCAGCTGATGTGGGAACTCTTGGTAAAGCATTCTAGGTGAAGCTGGTTGAGAGAATGCCAAGAGTGTTCAAAGCTGTCATCAAGGCAAAGGGTGGCTATTTGACAAATCTCAAATATAAAATATATTTTGATTTCTTCAAAACTTTTTTGGTTACTACATGATTCCATATGTTCTATTTCATAGTTTTGATGTCTTCACTACTATTCTACAATGTAGAAAAAATAACGAAAAACCCTTGAATGAGTAGGTTTTAAATTTTTTTGACGTGTAGTGTAAATATATATATATTTAAATGTTTTCGTACTTCATGTGTATGGGTTGGCACAAGCAATAATAACGCTCACTGCATGTTTCTCAAAAATACTGAATAGATTACAGAGAAATATATGCATGTGTTGTTGTTTTTAGCCGAAGGGTTGTACTGCCTGGATCTATAATGAAGTTTCTAATAGGAGAACCATCCCTCTCCCCCATCCCTCTTCCTCCATCCCTCTCTCCCCATCCCTCTCTCCTCCATCCCTCTCTCCCCATCCCTCTCTCCCTCCTCCTCCTTTGCTGGCCTCACCACCTTCTTCAGCTAGTTCCTAGAGCACCAGTATGGCACCACCGCCGCCTACGGCAGCTTGCTCATGGATGATGTGCTACGTACGCTACACACTTACTGTACACACACAAACACAAACATATACGCACTCCAAACGCACACATGCATGCACGCACACACACACACACACACAATCTCTAAATGTATAGTTTGAAACATTTGATTATTTTGACCCTAAACCCAACTGTGACTCTGTTGGTTCTCTCCAGGGGCATCAACCTGCCCACTGTTGCTGTAGGGCTGCTGCTGGGCGGGGTGGTGATGAAGCTGTGTTAGGTACCTCTCTCCCTCTCCATCCTGCTCTGTGTACCTCTCGTCTTCATGGGCTGTTCCACTCAGAGAGTGGCAGGGGTCAACGTGGGCTACAGTGACACACTGGACCAGTGGACTGTATGAAAATACCCCTCATTACTGTGTGGCACTTTACTGTTTGACATTTGTTTCCTTTGGCGGTACAAATCCTAACTCAATTATTAATGTTCAGTCTCCCTATGCTGTCTCTACGTCATTCACTTTATATAGACCACTGACTGCATTGTGTACTCAACATGTTGCACCGTTGTAGCCAAAGCAACCATCACTGATAGGTTGGCAAATATTCTAGTCTGTTCTTTTCTGTTATTATTTGACCAGGTTTCTCCCTCTCTGTAACTCCAACTGTTCCTGTCTGAATTATGTCTTTAACCCTGTGTGTGGAGTGAACAGCACAGAGTACATCTCTCTCTGTCACACTGGCTGCACTAATGTCACTACCGACCCACTAAACTCTCACAGAGTCCAGGTACTGAATAGTTCATCCTTGAGTTATATCACTATATCAAATTCCATGTCAAATACTGTATATCAAATCAATATATCAAATCCCCTGTCAAATCTTCATTGTTCCACCTCCACAATATTTCCAAAGTCAGGTCCTCCCCCTCTCCCGTCCAGCCGCTGAAACCCTCATACATGCATCAATCTCCTACTCTACCGGCATCAACGCAAGCTCCCTCTATAAGCTCCAGATCGTTCAGAACTCTGTAGCCCGACTCCTCCAGCCCAAAGTCCTGGCAGCACATCACCCCCATCCTCCATAAACTCCACTGGCTCCCTGTCTCTCAACGCATTAACTACAATATCCTCCTTCTGACGTACAAAGCTCTTCTCCACATTGCCCCCCCCCCTTACCTCTCCAACCTTCTTCTCCCTTACCAACCCACACGCTCACTCTGTTCCACCACAGCAGGCCACCTTGCCGTTCCCAAGTCCAAGCTCCACGGCTCTGGAACTCCCTCCCTCCAGCCATCTGTGACTCTAAGCCCATCACCATCGTTCAGTCCCTCCTAAAGCTTTTCCCTGCTTAAACACCTCCCCCTTCTCTTTGTTTCATGTTTCTGTTTCTCCCTGCTGCTAGTCTGGTGTTGCCTTGTTTGATCTGTTAAGTTTCTACAATTGTAAAGCGATTTTGGGTCCTTGAAAAGTGCTACAAAATCCCATGGATTATTATTATAAAATATTATTACTATTAGAGATTATTATTATTAGAGATTATTATTATTATTATATATTATTATTAGAGATTATTGTTGTATATTATTATTATAGATTATTATTATAGATTATTATTATAGATTATTATTATTATAGATTATTATTATAGATTATTATTATTATGATAGATTATTATTAGAGATTGTTATTTCTGTATATTATTAGTATATATTATTATTATATATTATTATTATATATTATTATTATAGATTATTATTATTATTATAGGTATTTTTGTATTATTATAGATTATTATTATAGATTATTTTGTATAGATTATTATTAGAGAAATATTATTATTATTATTATATATTATAATATAATGACAGCATCCCCATATAATGCTGTCATGGGTATGGGCACTGCCCATCCAGGTTCCTCTGCCAAGAGCAACCCCCATCTCCTGCCCTCCATGATCCTCATGGTCTTCACTGGATTCATCCCACAACACCATCTACACAGAACAAAAATTTAAACAAAACATGTAAAGTGTTGGTCCCATGTTTCATGAGCTGAGAAAAAAAAATCCCAGAAATGTTCCATACGCACAAAAAGCTTATTTCTCTCAAATTTTGTTCACACATTTGTTTAGATCCCTGTTAATGAGCATTTCTTCTTTGCCAAGATAATCCATCCACCTGACAGGTGGGGAGTATTTCTGTCTGTAATAAAGCCTTTTTGTGGGGAAAATTTCATTAGATTTGGCTGGACCTGGCTCCCAAGTGGGTGGGCCTATGCCCTCCAAGGCCCACCCATTGCTGCGCCCCTGCCCAGTCATGTGAAATCCATAGATTAGGGCCTAATGAATTCATTTAAATTGACCTATTTCCTTATATTAACTGTAACTTTGTAAAATATTTGAAATTGTTGCATGTTGCATTTATATTTTTGTTCAGTATAGATTCCAAATATGTTTCAACCCATATATTTAATATATACTTCAGCCTGGCTGCCAGCCCTTGCTGTGTTTAAGCTGGCCATTGACTACTCCTGTGTCTGGTGGAAGCAGGCCTGTGGGAATAAACTGAGCGCCTGCGGTTACTACTACAACAAACAACATCCTTCGGATCAGGTGCAGATGCACTTGATGTGCTTGTAAATTAGGGGTCACCACGAACAAAGTCTTCTTGTCCTTCTTTTTTGGCAACGTTTTATTTACACATTTTAGCAATTTAGCAGATGTTTGTATCCAGAGCAACTTACAGGAGCGGTTCGGGTTAAGTGCCTTGTTAAAGGTCCCATCGGCAGATGTTTATCCTAGTCAGTTTTGGGGATTCGATTTCGGGTTATTGGGCTACAGGTGGGTTATAAGTGCCTTGGGTCAGTGCTCTTATTCCTGGCTGGCTGGAATTACAGCCATCACAGGCCTAGCCTGAGTATTGAGAAGGAGCCTGGGAGGCCGGAGTAAGGGGAAGGCACTGAGCCTGAGAGGGTCAAGGCCATTGGTTCCTTCAGCTCAAGTTAGATCACAATACTGGAAACACTATGGTTGCAGGTTCAATTCCCGCATTGGCCAATTAAGCTGAATATGTGCCACTGTCAATGGCAGCTCTGTTAGTCACTTTGGATAAAAGTGCCTGCTAAATGACCATATTATTATATTACGTAGTATCAACATTGAATATTTTATTTTGAACTATAACACAAATGAACATAGCAGTTTCTTCCATTTTGAAGGGACTTTTGATAACTTCATATGGTTTTGATAAAGGGATGTTTTCGGTTTGTTTATCATGAAAAACGGTATATGCTACGGGTTTATTGTACGGTATTCGCATGTTTTTAATTTGATGAGGATTTGTATCAATGCCACTATTTGTGAATGAATGTGAATGTCATATTACTATAACAAATTGTTTATAATACAATGTGTTTGGAAATAAAAACTAACCCGAAAACACAGCTATTGCATTACTTTACTTGCTTTTCTGAAAATGCATACACTGTGTAAATGTAAGGAATAACGGTAGAAAATGCCATAATATTTCAGAAGGTGAGAGAACGAATAAGGTGAGGTCGCGCACAGGCGCACACGCATCCTAAATTGACAGGACGATGCTAAGCTGCATTCCCATCATCATATGAGCAGAGGAGGATCCCAGCACACCGATAGTGAAAGAAACAACGCCTCTGGATCAGAAAACCTGTATTATAATCCGATAGAGCTTTATCGCTGTAACCATGTCCGCCGGAGGAGACTTGGGGAACCCTCTGAGGAAATTTAAACTCGTCTTTTTAGGAGAACAGAGCGGTGAGTCGAGCATTTTGGAGAGCCTTGGCTTGGAGGCTTGCTTGGTTATCAGTTGCCAAACACGCTAATGCATCCTGAAGGCCATAACTGTGTTATTTGGTCTATTTGAAAGTTTTCACTGTTTTGTAAATGTTTTGAGAGGTTGTGTAATATGTTAGCTCAATCAACCAATTCACCGGTTCCTGTCACGATTTTGTTTTTGTAGAAAATTTGATTAGTCATCCATTGTGATCTAAAACGTCATGAAATAAATCTATCTTCCCGGTTTTCCAGATGTTAATTTTAATTTAAACCAATTTCTCTATTTAAACATGTTTTATTTTAATGTATCATTGGTATTAGAGAAAGAATACAGTAGACGACGTGAAATACGAATGTGGATGTTTTGATGTGGTGCAGTGACCGGCAGAAAGATTCGTTCTGTTGCAAGATTATAATAACATGTTATCACAGTTCCATCGTTGATTATAGGCGTAAATGTAACATTAAAATATATGACATGACAAGCTATCATTTTTTGTTAGGTTTAAAAGGGATAAATTGACAAACAGTTCCCATGTGTCAGTTCGGGACACACCCAGGTTGGCGATGTCTGTAGAATGTATAAACCTCGCAGTCACTGTCTCCAATCTCCACTTGACTCACAGTTCCGTAACATAATGATAGTCACGAATGGTTTTTCCGTTTCGTAACATGATGCTGTATTCAATAATTCAATCATTTAGGGAACAATGACTGTTTACGTGGTTGATATGGCATAGATTCAGGAGTCTAGATCGATAATGGTTTAGCGCTATAAACCTCTTGGAATATGTGGTCACTGGTCAGACATCATACAGTCAGAATGGCTATACACATTTCGGTACAATCATGGAAGTGAAAAATACCAGTGGTTTATTTGTAATAGAATGGGTGCTGTGTGTGTGTGCGTGTCTGTGTCTGTGTACTGTGTGTGTGTCTGTGTACTGTGTGTGTGTGTGTGTGTGTACTGTGTGTGTGTGTGTGTATGTACTGTGTGTGTGTGTGTGTGTGTACTGTATGTGTGTGTGTGTATGTGTGTGTGTGTGTGTGTGTGTGTGTGTGTGTGTGTGTGTGTGTGTGTGTGTGTATGTATGTACTGTGTGTGTGCATGTGTGTGTGTGTGTGTGTGTTTGTGCGCATGTGTTATTGCATTTGTATTTAGCTAACACCCTAATGGTTTTCTGTAAGGTATGTTGTAATGTAGCGGTGTGGTGCTGAATTCAAGCCTGTAATGGCCACTGCCCATAGCCTTCTGTAGGTCACTAACTGTGATGTACTTAGCTACAAGGAGCCTAAGACACCTAGACAAAGCGAGTGCAACATTTTCCATAGGCTAGTTATTGATTTCGTAACATTATGTATTTACTGTATGTATGTATGTATGTATGTATGTATGTATGTATGTATGTATGTATGTATGTATGTATGTATGTATGTATGTATGTATGTATGTATGTAAGAGTGTGTGTGTGTGTGTGTGTGTGTGTGTGTGTGTGTGTGTGTGTGTATGTGTGTGTGTGTGTATGTATGTGTGTGTGTGTGTGTGTGTGTGTGTGTGTGTGTGTGTGTGTGTGTATGTATGTATGTATTTGATTTTAAAAATCAAGGGGTCTGCATGCTTTCTGAAGGCACTGTATGTACAGTGCATCAGGAAAGTATTCAGACCCCTTCCCTTTTTCCACATTTTGTTACGTTACAGCCTTATTCTAAAATGTATTACATAAAACATCAATCTATGCACAATACCCCATAATGACATGATTTGGAAAGGCACACACCTGTCTATATAAGGTGCCACAGTTGACAGTGCATTTCAGAGCAAAAACCAAGCCATGAGGTCAAAGGAATTTTCTGTATAGCTCCGAGACAGGATTGTGTCAAGGCACAGATCTGGGGAAGTGTAGCAAAACATTTCTGCAGCATTGAAGGTCCACAAGAACACAGTGGCCTCCATCATTCTTAAATGGAAGAAGTTTGGAACCATACTCTTCCTAGAGCTGGCCGCCCGGCCAAACTGAGCAATCGGGGGAGAAGGGCCTTGGTCAGGGAGGTGACCAAGAACCCAATGGTCACTCTGACTGAGCTCCAGAGTTCGTCTGTGGAGATGGGAGAATCTTCCAGAAGGACAACCATCTCTGCAGCACTCCACCAATCAGGCCTTTATGGTAGAGTGTCCAGACGGAAGCCACTCATCAGTAAAAGGCACATGACAGTCCGCTTGGAATTTGCCAAAAGGCACCTAAAGGACTCTCAGACCTATGAGAAACAAGATTCTCTGGTCTGATGAAACCAAGATTGAACTATTTGTTCTGAATGCCAAGTGTCACGTCTGGAAGAAACCTGGTACCATCCCTTAGATGAAGCATGGAGGTGGCAGCATCATGCTGTGGGGATTCTTTTCAACGGCAGGGACTGGGAGAAGAGTCAGGATCGAGGGAAAGATGAACGGAGCAAAGTACAGAGAGATCCTTGATGAAAACCTGCTCCAGTGCGCTTCAGTTTTTTATTTTGTATACATTTGCAAAAATGTCTAAACCTGTTTTTGCTTTGTCGTTATGGGGTATTGTGTGTAGATTGATGAGAAAATCCCCCCAATTTAATACATTTTAAAATGAGGCCGTAACATAACAAAATGTGGACTGTATGTATGTACTGTATGTATGTATGTATGTATTGTATGTACTGTATGTATTGTATGTATGTATGTATGTATGTATGTATGTATGTATGTATGTATGTATGTATGTATGTATGTATGTATGTATGCATGTATGTATGTATGTATGTATGTATGTATGTATGTATGTATGTATGTATGTATGTATGTATGTATGTATGTATGTATGTATGTATGTATGTATGTATGTATGTATGTATGTATGTATGCATGCATGTATGTATGTATGTATGTACTGTATGTATGTATGTATGTATGTATGTATGTATGTATGTATGTACTGTATGTATGTATGTATGTATGTATGTATGTATGTATGTATGTATGTATGTATGTATGTATGTATGTATGTATGTATGTATGTATGTATGTATGCACTGTATGTATGTATGTATGTATGTATGCATGTATGTATGTATGTATGTATGTATGTATGTATGTATGTATGCATGTATGTATGTATGTATGTATGTATGTATGTATGTATGTATGTATGTATGTATGTATGTATGTATGTATGTATGTATGCATGTACTGTATGTATGTATGTATGTATGTACTTAATGTACTTATGTATGTATGTACTTAATGTATGTACTTAATGTATGTACTTAATGTATGTACTTAATGTACTTAATGTATGTATGTACTTAATGTATGTATGTATGTATGTATGTATGTATGTATGTATGTATGTATGTATGTATGTATGTATGTATGTACTGTATCTACTGCATGTATGTATGTATGTATGTATGTATGTATGTATGTATGTATGTATGTATGTATGTATGTATCTACTGTATGTATGTATCTACTGTATGTATGTATGTATGTATGTATGTACTTAATGTACTTAATGTATGTACTTAATGTATGTATGTACTTAATGTACTTAATGTATGTATGTATTAATGTATGTACTTAATGTATGTATGTATGTATGTATGTATGTATGTATGTATGTATGTATGTATGTATGTATGTATGTATGTATGTATGTATGCATGCATGCATGTATGTATGTATGTATATATGTATGTATGTATATATGTATGTATGTATGTATGTATGTATGTATGTATGTATGTATGTATGTATGTATGTATGTATGTATGTATGTATGTATGTGTGTATCTACTGTATGTATGTATGTATGTATGTATGTATGTATGTATGTATGTATGTATGTATGTATGTATGTATGTATGTATCTACTGTATGTATGTATCTACTGTATGTATGTATGTATGTATGTATGTATGTATGTATGTATGTATGTATGTATGTATGCACTGTATGTACTGTATGTATGTATGTATGTATGTATGTATGTATGCATGTATGTATGTATGTATGTATGTATGTATGTATGTATGTATGTATGTATGTATGTATGTATGTATGTATGTATGTATGCATGTACTGTATGTATGTACTTAATGTATGTACTTAATGTATGTATGTACTTAATGTACTTAATGTATGTATGTACTTAATGTATGTACTTAATGTATGTACTTAATGTATTAATGTACTTAATGTACTTAATGTACTTAATGTATGTATGTATGTATGTATGTATGTATGTATGTATGTATGTATGTATGTATGTATGTATGTATGTACTGTAATGCATGTATGTATGTATGTATGTATGTATGTATGTATGTATGTATGTATGTATGTATGTATCTATGTATGTATGTATCTACTGTATGTATGTATGTATGTACTTAATGTACTTAATGTATGTATTAATGTATGTATGTACTTAATGTACTTAATGTATGTATGTACTTAATGTATGTACTTAATGTATGTATGTATGTATGTATGTATGTATGTATGTATGTATGTATGTATGTATGTAAGAGTGTGTGTGTGTGTGTGTGTGTGTGTGTGTGTGTGTATGTATGTATGTATGTGTGTGTGTGTGTGTGTGTGTGTGTGTGTGTGTGTGTGTGTGTGTGTGTGTGTATGTATGTATGTATTTGATTTTAAAAATCAAGGGGTCTGCATGCTTTCTGAAGGCACTGTATGTACAGTGCATCAGGAAAGTATTCAGACCCCTTCCCTTTTTCCACATTTTGTTACGTTACAGCCTTATTCTAAAATGTATTACATAAAACATCAATCTATGCACAATACCCCATAATGACATGATTTGGAAAGGCACACACCTGTCTATATAAGGTGCCACAGTTGACAGTGCATTTCAGATTCAAAAACCAAGCCATGAGGTCAAAGGAATTTTCTGTATAGCTCCGAGACAGGATTGTGTCAAGGCACAGATCTGGGGAAGTGTAGCAAAACATTTCTGCAGCATTGAAGGTCCACAAGAACACAGTGGCCTCCATCATTCTTAAATGGAAGAAGTTTGGAACCATACTCTTCCTAGAGCTGGCCGCCCGGCCAAACTGAGCAATCGGGGGAGAAGGGCCTTGGTCAGGAGGTGACCAAGAACCCAATGGTCACTCTGACTTCCAGAGTTCGTCTGTGGAGATGGGAGAATCTTCCAGAAGGACAACCATCTCTGCAGCACTCCACCAATCAGGCCTTTATGGTAGAGTGTCCAGACGGAAGCCACTCATCAGTAAAAGGCACATGACAGTCCGCTTGGAATTTGCCAAAAGGCACCTAAAGGACTCTCAGACCTATGAGAAACAAGATTCTCTGGTCTGATGAAACCAAGATTGAACTATTTGTTCTGAATGCCAAGTGTTCCTGAAGAAACCTGGTACCATCCCTTAGATGAAGCATGGAGGTGGCAGCATCATGCTGTGGGGATTCTTTTCAGCGGCAGGGACTGGGAGAAGAGTCAGGATCGAGGGAAAGATGAACGGAGCAA